>NC_031480.1:5077169-5686744 GCF_000006565.2 Toxoplasma gondii ME49
CCTCCCATCTGGGGTCATCGCGAGACCGGATGCTACATCAGGAATGACTGCTCCTCCTACACTGCTGCCTTGGCCCTCGGTCGCTCCCCGCTCCGCCCCGTCGGAAGAGGCACGACGGAGTTGCGATACAATTTGCTGCTCCTCTTCCGTTAGGCTTTGAATCTGCCTTCGCATCTCTTCGGCACGCCTTATGTGGTCGGCAACTCCTTCTCTGTACAGTCTGGAATAGCGGACGCGCTCTTCCGGTGTGACCTCAGTATCTTGAAGAGATGTGGACTGCAGGCAGTGCAGCAACTCGCCCCAGGCATCCGTATGATGACATACACTTGCTGGCACCGTGCCAGGCCTAATGTGGGAAATCAAGGCTTCCCGCAGCCCTGGTCAACGGACGGAAATCCCGATAAATCCCCAACGTAGCACCGACTGCGGAACAGTGAGCGGCATTCGCTCTGGGTGCATTGGCCGCCGCAGGCATGTGCTGCGCGCGCTTACGCCCTAAAGACAGTGTTCTCCAGTGGACTACATCCAGGCTGTGCGCATGCTGACATGCAGCAAAACCAGCCTATTAACGACATCACTACGCTCGCCGGTCCTGACCGGCTGCTTCGCAGGTCGGGCGTCTTCGGGAGGAAATTGTAGCATACGAGCTGAAGTGCATGGGTGGCAGCGAGGCGTAACCGGGGTGCTTGCTTTCGGAGCGTTACTGGGTTGATGCGCTCAAACTGGCAGCCTAGGAGGTTGTTAGTCGCCGCCCATTTCCTTAACGAAACAGCTTCTGAGATGCAGGTCTGCTGTGAGTGCCCCAAACGCATATACAGCTTGACGCACGGCTTACGCCTCTGAAAGAACGGAGCTTCAATTTGGTCGTCTTCCTGCAGCGCACATAGGCGTCTTCACTGCTCCACTCTTTCCTAAGTCCGCGGAGGCGTGCCATCAATCCTGATTTCCTTCCTCGAATCAGACTCAGTTTGTTCTCGAGTGCTTGAACGAGAGAAGCATGGCCGGACGAGGCAGCAGTTGTGCTGTGCGTCGCGGCTACCTCTGCCGAACTCGCCTTCCCTGAAGGGGAGCTAGCAATCGATCCATCGTCGGATGACGAATCCGACGCTGCGACTTCCATCGATACGCCAGGGACCTCTGGCAGTATCTGGGCTGCCGGCTCTGCATCAAAGCAAACGACGGTCGGCTTTTTGAGGCGAATGAGTAAATGCTGGTCTCAATGCATATGCCGGGTGCACCCGAGTGACGTGACGGGTGTCTCGGCAATTCCTGAACGCCACGTCCCTGAGCAATGATGAACCGTAAGGCCCTTCCCTGCTTCCAGTGATCCGTGTAGGCTTGAGAATCGATGAGCCGGCCATGTTTTCAGTCAATGCAACTGTGGTAGAGAACAGGAAGTGGCATGCTGGACACTCGACGCCGTCACGAGCCACCTTATGTAGGCGTGGGTCCAGCAGCCCCCCGTGTCTCCGAGGGTCTACTTGGGAGCCCCACTGCACTCCAGAGTGAGTGTCGTCTCCTCTACAGGCGAGGAGACCTGAGGTCCTGGTGGTGAGCAGTCGTCCACATGATCACCCGCTGAGTCCATCGCTGACGTTTACCTACACTGCACACCGCTTTGTCCTGCAGTAATTCAGACATGATAGCGGCCATTAAGTGGGACGATAGAGATGCGACAGTCGCTGTGTCCAGGGCGGCACGACCTTGTGTTCTTACCCTGCGATCGAGCCATCGACGTCGAAGGACCTGGTTCACCTTCTGTCGTGTCGCCGGCTGTTGCATCGGCTGTTTGTCTGTTGATGGCTGCAAGCAGTTCGCGCTCCTCCTGCTCGACGGAGGTCAGTGTGGCTCTGAGTCTCTCTATCCACAATTGTTTCGCACCTACTGACTGACTGTACTGTTCTCTATACTCCTGTTCTTCTTCAGGCGGTGGAGGTTCCACTGGTGCCTGAGTCAAAGGAAACAGAACGAAAGCTTGATAGTGTGCCTCTGCCAACGCTTGGCACTCTTGTCTAGCTGCACGGCCAGGCCCCCACACCTGGCGCGACCGCCCACACGGTGAGAACAACTCGAAACGCGAGGGCGCATCCGGTAGCCGGGCACAACCGACGCTTTACGGGGTGGGACCTCCTGTTACTCTCGAAGGTCCAGTGTTAGCTTTCTCAATGCGCGCAACATCTGGAAGAAGTTTCGGGATGAGATAGAAGCCCACGACAAAACAGGATACAGCTACACGTCCTTTTCATGTACACCACCTATCGGCGGGGTCGCCTCAACAGCACCCTCAGCATGGCTATGGCTCAGCTGCGCCCGATTCCACTATGACGTTTCGGTTGTTAAGCAGTGATGGGTGGACGCAGGCGATGGTTGTTTTCAGCATCAGCCCAAAGCAGCCGCACTCTCAGGACTCCGGAGACAGTTGCCCCCCCCTTGGAGGGACACAGTACTGCACTCGACTCCGATGATCCATCCGACTACAGCTTACACCAGCCCGCGAAGCCCGACATCGACGCTGTGCCGTTCGGTATCTCACATACGAATCCGCACTACTCCACCGGCATTTGGCGGCTGCCAGCGCACGTTTGATTCTGCTCTTCCTGTAACGTGTCAACTCCAGCTTCTCACAGAGACTCAAATCCGAGCCGACCGCGGAACCCCCCGACGCTGGAAAAGGCACGTCTGCACCACCCGACGCCGTTGAAGGTACTCCTGCATCCGCTGACCCCGTTGAAGGCACTCCTGCATCACTCGACGCTGATAAAGGCACGCCTGCATCACCCGAAGCCGTTGGCCTCTGCCGGCCATCGTCGGACGACTCCCCGGATACTGTTTCCGGTGTGTCAGGAGGAGCATCGCTGGCAGCGACAGCGTGAAGTGCACACGGAAGTGCCAACCACCGACATCGACTTTCGCGCTGGTAACTTCGTGGTACAAGGAACCCGTCCAGCCATTCGGCCACGGCATGTAAGGCGAGGACCGAGTTGAGCAAAGCGCGCAGCCGCCAGAATACCATTTCCGCTCACGGAGGACGGGAGCGCCGTAGTGCCGTCCTGGTGTCACACCGTTGCTTTTACTAAATGACAGAGCGACACGTAGGAACACCTTCGCATCTGGAATGACTCTTTGTAGTTACCACTTCGGGATTCATGTTCTCAGCATATGAAGCGAATCAACCATTAGTGTCGCGTGTCGCTCGCGTGTCGGTGAATCCTTGTGGGCATCGAAGACAGGGGTGATTGATCGTACGAGGCGACACATGTCTCCAAAACTGTCGTGCGAATTATCCGACCTCTGTGTGTTACGAACAATTTACATTTGCGAAACTCAATGGCAGGACTGCGTACCTCCTAGTGCTTGACTAATGCCCATAGGATCGCGCAATGGACGCCGTGTTGTCAAGCCAAAGACCGTACAAAGAAAACGACGGTCGTCACTCCTCATCGGCTCTGACACCCTGCACAGAACCCCACCCCTCAGCGGCATGCGACGTGAATCTGCCGACAGACTTCTCTT
This sequence comes from Toxoplasma gondii ME49, assembly GCF_000006565.2. Classification (NCBI taxonomy): domain Eukaryota; phylum Apicomplexa; class Conoidasida; order Eucoccidiorida; family Sarcocystidae; genus Toxoplasma; species Toxoplasma gondii. Next base: position 5,080,683 of record NC_031480.1, read on the forward strand.
CTGCCCTTCGGCCTGCTCTGACGCATTCCCGTGATGACAAATGCCCTTGAGAGAGAAGGGCCATCTCTGCATAGACAGCGAATTGCACCGGTACACCTTCGAGCGAGTCGCAGTGGCCGCCGGGTAAGCGCGGCCTGGCCTGGACCTCGCACAAGAACGCAGCACTAGCTCAGGGTGTCGCGTTACGGCTATTGCGACGCAGCCCCCCGAGCCTCTGGAGAGCAGACTTGTCGGGAAACCGGTCAGAACTAGAGCCTGAGGTATGTCAGTGTCTGCCACGTTTGTGCAGCAACAAAGACCCCAGCGACCGGGTTCAGCCATACGCCGAACCATCGTCTGTTGAGACACCATGATTGATCTTCACAGCTTGCTACCCCCTAACGGCATCTGCTACCACTCTTACCAGCTGCGTTGCTACTGCAGTGTTGCCATGAGACTCCCTATGCCCCGACAGCATTCCCGCCCCCCAGCCTATGACTCGTGTGTAACAGAGTCAGCGACAAGGCGAAGCATGTGATACGGAGGGAGTGCCGCTAGTTACCGAGCAGAAGATGCAGTTGTGTACCCGGCAGCAATGAGACTCTCTGCACTAACCGGAAGTAAACATTCTCGGTCAGGAGGAAGCCCCCACATGCAGGCCACGGAAACAGCAACTCGCCGTGTGTTTTCGTGGATTTTAGCCAGGCGGAAACTAACGTCAGCACTAAGGATGTTCGCGTCTCGTATGCACTCTACCAGCAACTGATTCCGGCTGGCGCTGGCTGTACTGTACGCGGCGCTTGGTACTGGACAAGAAAGGACAGTCTGGAATTCACGCTTGTATTCTAGGTTGATCGGAATCTCTCTGGTCTGAGACATCCACGAATACGTCCAAGAGCCTCAAAGGTGCTCATCTGAATATGTGTTGTGGGTGCGTGCCTCTACGATCACTAGGAAAAACGGTCTGTATTGATTTTGTCCGTCGCACTGCCTTAGACGCCGCTGAGAGGGATCGTCCGAAGAAGAAGCATCCATGTTTAGTACAGCGTACGAATTAAGTGCATCACACTGCAGTCGGCATGCAGATCCCTGCTAGGAATTAATGACAGCCCCGACAAACCACTGGTGTCAAGCGTCCTGAACAGACACGTGCGACTCGGCGTGCGAAAACAGAGACACAACGCACAGTTACACGGTTGGAAGTGCAAGCTCGTTTTGGATAGGAAGCAGACCCCCCGTCCGAATTAGTCGTATGAAACGCAGACGCCCTTAATGAACCATATACATGCTAGTAGCGGGGAGGTGACAGAGACTGTGTTTCTTGGCTCCCAAACGCTGGCGATGTGTTCTTTCCCATTTCATCGCTACTTGGTGACAGCCGCCGCGCTTTGCTATTTTCGCCTTCGTGAAGGGGTGGGATTTGCAGCTTGACCGTTTTTACCGACCCCGCGAATGATATCTATTCTCGCAGCAGTGGCAGAGGACGGTGTGTTTGTGCCAACAAGCGTAGACGCGTCTCATCATCCTGGGAGTCAGGCAACTATCGTCGTTTTACTATAGACTAAGTATTATACGTCTTCTGTGCGTAGCCGCATGTTAATTCATATCAGCTGGTAACCGGTCAATGGTTACCGGATGCTCCCATCTGATGCACATTCACATTCCTCTGGTAACACCAGATGCGCCTTCACGTCACCACGTGTTCTTCCACTTCTGCTGTCGGCGCATCGTTCAACACATTGACTGTCGCATCATCCGCTCGACTTGAGGGGAAGCTCCCCGACGATACCCGCCCTCGACGGGCAGCGCCGTTTGAGAATCCCAAACTGGTGCTCCTGGCGAACATTCCGGGGAACGTAACCGTTATTGCCTGATACTGAGTGCCGATTGTGAGGCGCCGACGCCAGCGATTGGAACATCATATGGTCAAACGCGGTCGATACGTTCAAAGATCTTTGTTGACGAACAGAAGCGGACAGCACCTGGCGAGACGGCGCGCTGAGAAAATGGAGGAGCCCTGCGACCCCGATCACTCCTCCAGTCTTGTTTTATCTGTGGTATGGCGCATGACCTTGAGGATTTGCATCATGAATGACTGTCGGGAGACGGCATACCGGACATGGAGAAGCGTTGTGTTCCTGCGACCATCGGTGGCCACGACGGGCATGATTCAAATGATCGACTGGCACCCAGGCGTAGTTTTCCTGGGGCCTATTGCGCTCAGGGAAATACCAAACAAAACTCCTACGCTTAAATTGGAATCGGACCGGACCAATGTTGAACCCACTATTCACATCAGTGATATTGATTTATGATTAGTGATATATGATGTGTCCCAAAATATCATCTGATTAAGAACTGGACGTCCGTGGAGACATACACCGTCGCACAATAGCTTGGCTACGGTATCACTAGGCTTAAATAAACGACGAAATGGCATGACGATTCTACATCAGTTTGCATTCCCTGAACAACTGCAAGGTGACACACTCACGCGGAATCGGCTGTTATTTCAGCACGATGTGAGTGCGCGTATTTTGTCTGTTGTCAACCTCCACGATCGCGCGGGACTGAACCACGGCGTGCCCGCTCACCTGTGCCGTGTTGCGGAGCGATTGTCGATGGGGTTCCATTGTCATCAGCTGATGCCGGGGAGTGGCCACTCTGCCCTGTCTGGTGCGCCCATGATAGTTGACTATGTGAACCCGTCGACGCGCCAGGGAAGTGCCCGAGAAAGGCTGATGCGGGCTCGTAAGGGTCCGAAGGTGGAACCAGGGTGGTGAGCATGAGAGCAGCTCGGGAGTCCGATGGTGCATGCAGATGCAAGGATGGCTGTAGCTCGATTGCAGCAGGTGGCCCGTACCTGGTAGGTCTCGGCGCATCTGCTAGAGTCAGGAGACAACGGCAATCAATGCACGCTTGAGGAGTTATTCGGGGCACGATGGGAGGTCTATCCAGTGGCGTCGCAGCGCGTACGGACAGACATGCGTCTGATGACTATAGTTGTGTGTGGTCTCTAGCACGTTCACTGGGCGAGCATGTACAGACACTATATACTGTGCACGTGCATGTCGACTCCTGGTTGGGCAGGCTAGCAGACACTCCTATGATGCCAGGTCGTATTTCTCTTGTCCTGCCCGCCCCACGCGCCTCGCCATACCAACGCTATATACGGTCGGGGCTTCTGTTGTTTTTCATAAGCGAATAGCAGCCGGCTACGGCATCCCGGAACAGAGCAGGAAGCACTTCCGCCCTCTGGCCTTCGGCTTGCTCGGGCAATGATCCGTCTCTACTCCAACAGCAAACGCGTGTCAACGTCTGCTGCAAACTCGTCCTTATCTGTGTCACCACGTGTATCGCAAAGACAAGGAAGCTGCGTTCCGTTGCATACTGCGTCACCTGATGGAGCTAGATGGTGCGTCGACGTATGTGGCCACACGGGTCCGGCAGCCCCCATATCACTCTGTCGACGGGATTCACTGATGGTGAAACTGTGTCGTTGGTCAGGAGCAGGATCAGGGATGACGGAATACTCAAGGGCAGATCCGGGTGGTGGTGGTGGTATGGTCCGATGTTCAAGTGACGACGACTCCGTCCGCGCACAGAATGCAGAAATGGAGGGCATGTCGAAGGCGGAAGGACCAGGCTGCGGGACGCTCGGGGCGCGGCTCGTTTCCTGCTCAACTGGCATGACTGGTGCGGCCGACAATGGTGGACTCCACGCCTGAATGCACGGCCACGTGGGTTCTTTTGGCGGATCAGTTATATCACCACCGGCGCTCGTTGATGGGGTGGTATGTGACAGAACAAAATCGATGACGTCCAGAGGAATATCATTCTCTGAATGCTCCGCAGCAGTACCAGCAGCTGCGACCTGTTCGAAGAGCGGGGGTTCATCATATCCAGGTGCGTCGCCCATGCTGGTAGTCAAGAGGCATGTGGAGGCGCCCACATCTGGCTGCGGCATAGATGACAGAGAGGCATCCAACAGCACGGCAGGCTCCACTGACCGCACAGTGGCGGCGCCACGTTCATGCGGGGCTGTCGGCTCGGAGAATGGCACCTGTTCAGCAGTGCGCCTCCCATCTGGGTCATCGAGACCGGATGCTACATCAGGAATGACTGCTCCTCCTACACTGCTGCCTTGGCCCTCGGTCGCTCCCCGCTCCGCCCCGTCGGAAGAGGCACGACGGAGTTGCGATACAATTTGCTGCTCCTCTTCCGTTAGGCTTTGAATCTGCCTTCGCATCTCTTCGGCACGCCTTATGTGGTCGGCAACTCCTTCTCTGTACAGTCTGGAATAGCGGACGCGCTCTTCCGGTGTGACCTCAGTATCTTGAAGAGATGTGGACTGCAGGCAGTGCAGCAACTCGCCCCAGGCATCCGTATGATGACATACACTTGCTGGCACCGTGCCAGGCCTAATGTGGGAAATCAAGGCTTCCCGCAGCCCTGGTCAACGGACGGAAATCCCGATAAATCCCCAACGTAGCACCGACTGCGGAACAGTGAGCGGCATTCGCTCTGGGTGCATTGGCCGCCGCAGGCATGTGCTGCGCGCGCTTACGCCCTAAAGACAGTGTTCTCCAGTGGACTACATCCAGGCTGTGCGCATGCTGACATGCAGCAAAACCAGCCTATTAACGACATCACTACGCTCGCCGGTCCTGACCGGCTGCTTCGCAGGTCGGGCGTCTTCGGGAGGAAATTGTAGCATACGAGCTGAAGTGCATGGGTGGCAGCGAGGCGTAACCGGGGTGCTTGCTTTCGGAGCGTTACTGGGTTGATGCGCTCAAACTGGCAGCCTAGGAGGTTGTTAGTCGCCGCCCATTTCCTTAACGAAACAGCTTCTGAGATGCAGGTCTGCTGTGAGTGCCCCAAACGCATATACAGCTTGACGCACGGCTTACGCCTCTGAGAGCACGGAGGCTGTTTCGGCTCCTCCGTCTGCTTTGCACATAGGCGTCTTCACTCTTCCATACTTTTTTGAGGTCACCCAGGCGCACGAGCAAGCTTGACTTCCTTGCTCGAATCAGACTCAGTTTGTCCGCAAGAGCTTGAACGCGAGCAGCATGGCCGGACGAGGCAGCAGTTGTGCTGTGCGTCGCGGCTACCTCTGCCGAACTCGCCTTCCATGAAGGGGAGCTAGCAATCGATCCATCGTCGGATGACGAATCCGACGCTGCGACTTCCATCGATACGCCAGGGACCTCTGGCAGTGTCTGGGCTGCCGGCCCTGCATCAAAGCAAACGACGGTCGGCTATTTGAGGCGAATGAGTAAATGCTGGTCTCAATGCATATGCCGGGTGCACCCGAGTGACGTGACGGGTGTCTCGGCAATTCCTGAACGCCACGTCCCTGAGCAATGATGAACCGTAAGGCCCTTCCCTGCTTCCAGTGATCCGTGTAGGCTTGAGAATCGATGAGCCGGCCATGTTTTCAGTCAATGCAACTGTGGTAGAGAACAGGAAGTGGCATGCTGGACACTCGACGCCGTCACGAGCCACCTTATGTAGGCGTGGGTCCAGCAGCCCCCCGTGTCTCCGAGGGTCTACTTGGGAGCCCCACTGCACTCCAGAGTGAGTGTCGTCTCCTCTACAGGCGAGGAGACCTGAGGTCCTGGTGGTGAGCAGTCGTCCACATGATCACCCGCTGAGTCCATCGCTGACGTTTACCTACACTGCACACCGCTTTGTCCTGCAGTAATTCAGACATGATAGCGGCCATTAAGTGGGACGATAGAGATGCGACAGTCGCTGTGTCCAGGGCGGCACGACCTTGTGTTCTTACCCTGCGATCGAGCCATCGACGTCGAAGGACCTGGTTCACCTTCTGTCGTGTCGCCGGCTGTTGCATCGGCTGTTTGTCTGTTGATGGCTGCAAGCAGTTCGCGCTCCTCCTGCTCGACGGAGGCCAGTGTGGCTCTGAGTCTCTCTATCCGTGTCAGTTGCGCGCGTTCAACCTCTTTGTATCGTTCCCTATAAACCCTTTCTTGCTCATACTGTGGAGGTTCCACTGGTGCCTGAGTCAAAGGAAACAGAACGAAAGCTTGATAGTGTGCCTCTGCCAACGCTTGGCACTCTTGTCTAGCTGCACGGCCAGGCCCCCACACCTGGCGCGACCGCCCACACGGTGAGAACAACTCGAAACGCGAGGGCGCATCCGGTAGCCGGGCACAACCGACGCTTTACGGGGTGGGACCTCCTGTTACTCTCGAAGGTCCAGTGTTAGCTTTCTCAATGCGCGCAACATCTGGAAGAAGTTTCGGGATGAGATAGAAGCCCACGACAAAACAGGATACAGCTACACGTCCTTTTCATGTACACCACCTATCGGCGGGGTCATCTCAACAGTACCCTCAGCATGGCTATGGCTCAGCTGTGCCCGATTCCACTATGACTTTTCGGTTGTTAAGCAGTGATGGGTGGACGCAGGCGATGGTTGTTTTCAGCATCAGCCCAAAGCAGCCGCACTCTCAGGACTCCGGAGACAGTTGCCCCCCCCTTGGAGGGACACAGTACTGCACTCGACTCCGATGATCCATCCGACTACAGCTTACACCAGCCCGCGAAGACCGACATCGACGCTGTGCCGTTCGGTATCTCACATACGAATCCGCACTACTCCACCGGCATTTGGCGGCTGCCAGCGTACGTTTGATTCTGCTCTTCCTGTGACGTGTCAACTCCAGCTTCTCACAGAGACTCAAATCCGAGCCGACCGCGGAACCCCCCGACGCTGGAAAAGGCACGTCTGCACCACCCGACGCCGTTGAAGGTACTCCTGCATCACCCGACGCCGTTGAAGGTACTCCTGCATCACCCGATGCCGTTGAAGGTACTCCTGCATCACCCGACGCCGTTGAAGGCACTCCTGCATCACTAGACGCTGGTAAAGGCACGCCTGCATCACCCGAAGCCGTTGGCCTCTGCCGGCCATCGTCGGACGACTCCCCGGATACTGTTTCCGGTGTGTCAGGAGGAGCATCGCTGGCAGCGACAGCGTGAAGTGCACACGGAAGTGCCAACCACCGACATCGACTTTCGCGCTGGTAACTTCGTGGTACAAGGAACCCGTCCAGCCATTCGGCCACGGCATGTAAGGCGAGGACTGAGTTGAACAAAGCGCGCAGCCGCCAGAACGCCATTTGGTTGACGACAGCATCATTCATTGGCGTCCGGTAAGATGACGCGGTCTTTAATATGACAGCTAGACTGTCTCGGTGCTTTCCCTAACTAACGTTGCTTTGATAGCGACCGGTAGGGGAAACCCGTTCCTAGTGTCGAAAATAAAGCAGCAGTCCTCATCGTTTAGGCATGCCAGCAATCAAGAAAAGGACGGGAATTCGCAGGAGGCGAGGCACTCCTTTAAAACGGTCGGGCGAGACATTCGACCTCTGTGTGTTGCGAATAAATAAATTTTGAAGCTTCATTGAGGGACCCTGCATACAACCAAGGTGGCTACTAATGTCGCGGAGGTCTCTCACGAATGCTGTGTACTCAAGCCAAAGTCGGTTCAGACAACAACGCTTGTCACTCCTCGTCGACTCTGACACCGCACAACGAACACTACCTCTCAACTTTTCATGACGGAAATCGGCTGTACGGTGTTTCATCTGACTTAATCTGACTTAGGGTCCACTCGGTCCCATTACCGCGGTGTGGCGGTGACAGAGGGGACCGCGACGGTGAATTCAGTGGTGGGTCTCGGCGGCAGGCGAATACGTGTTCGCGGGACAGTTACGAGTCATACCGCATGTCCTGCATGGGTAAGGGCCTAGACCCAGACCCTGAACAGAAAACCGTTACGCCAATTCGCTGACAGCGGTGACCAGTCGGCGACAAGGTATCACCCTCCGACGCACCAGCTTAACGCGTTCGTCGAGTGCGTTTCATCAAACAACCAAGTCGCATTCCATCAAGGCTACACGCCGTTAGGACATGTTGTTCAGGCAGGGCATCATTCCTTGCGCTTGATCCCAAGCACGCATTAACACATTAGTTCACCACGGTACGGGGACGGGATGCTGGGTCACCAAGGACTGCTTTAAAAGCAGGCCCAGCCCCTGGTCTACTGTTTTATTTTGTCGAGCGCCCTTACTGCCACGTTTAGCGATGCGAGGGAATACTAGCCGATAATGTGCCTTAGCACAACACATCGATGCAAATATGCGACACGTGCAACTATCCACAATGAGGAGCCCTCCCGTTCCAGTTTTTTGTGTTGGGATGCCTTCTGCAGTTCGCGCGAAGCGTATTCGGGTCGAGTTCAACTTAGTGCGCAATCAAAACACCGGCTGGGCTAGCTCAATGACGACACCTGGATGGTGGTTTATTGATGAGTATGTGGGTTAGCTATGCTTCACTTTGGATCGAGTTGGATTTTCGCTTTCACAGGGACAGCCACCACCGACCGCGGCAGGTATGGTTGAAACTTCAGTTTCAAACAAAAAGCAAGTTACTACCGGCCATCCTTGGTTTCCAGGATCACACGCGAGTACCGTCAAACGAATAGAGGGTTAACTAACTTTCTGTACTAGTGGAATCCATGTAGGCGGAACCAGGTGTTGCCGTCGTTTGCAGCAATCATCGCCTTGAGCTTGCTCCTCTTGTCTTTCTATAGGATTGATCCCGTGAAAGTGATTCCTAGCGTGATTCAATTCATTAAAAGTACGAGAGGTCAAGCGCCCTAAGGACATGCTTCTGTATTCTTACCGCGACTGTCAGTGCAACTGAAGGATCAGAATACGTATCAATCACACCGAAAAGGGTCACATCCACCACTCCAAAAGCGGATGCTTGAGCTTGGTGTTGCAAGTCAAAACAACCAGATAGAACCCGATGCCACGTGCAGAGGCGAGCTCAAGTGATCTGATCTCTTGACTAGCTTTAACCGTGGTCACACTGCCTGGTACACGCGCTGAACCTGCTGGGTTCGTGATGTTGCGGTCGACGGCATAACGTCACATTTGGGTTTTGTTGGAATAGTGGGCCGCCGATGGCCGATGCCGGGCCCCAAAGTAGACGCGCGATTGACGGAACTTTTCAAGCTGCACTGAAGGTCTGGACCTTGGGAATTTTGGTAGTGTAAAAACCGAACCACCGCGGCACGCAGGTGCATCTCCCGCTATCAAACTCACCAACAAAGTCTAGCTGAACGGATCTGACAGAATGCTGAGGCCTCCCCCTCATGGGGTAATTCCTATATATCCTGTCGCGCCTTCACAATAACATGGCAATCATGAATCCTCAATAAGACCGACTTTTGGTGCAGCGTGCTCACAACGCAGAACCCCTAAGAAGTTCCCGATTACTCAGGAGACATACGCATGGCTGGCAATCGCTACTATGGCTCGCCGCCACCACCTGGGATTCCTTATATCCTTTTAGCACGAAATGACTCGTCCACGCCTGGTCACAGTCTTCCTTTTCTTCTTCACGCGTAGGTCAGTCTACAAATCGTCCCTTGCTGCGGCTTCCCTCTAGAGAGAGCCACTCGTAACACCCTCCCCATCCACCTCTGACCGAAATACAGGGACTGTGCATTTTAATGTCTGATGCTGAACGTGGAGAATCGATGTTTCTGCGACGAGTGATCGCACTCTCCAAGATTTCACAAAGTGATGGGTGTCACTGATCCGTGCCGCCGAGTCGACAAAGTCAGCTTGTGACCGTAAAAGGCTGCAGCAAATGTAAGAGTGCAGTACACCGGAGTGACCCTTCCTACATTATCATAGTCTTCTATGTCGCACGGATGCAGGGGTTCATTTCATTGACTGCCGTCTCCGAACATCGACCTAAGAGTAAGGGACAGTTCGATCCATCAAGTCCCATTGATCTCGACGGCTACACAGTGGAACCTGGACCACTAATAAGTCTGTGTGCACACCATTATCACAGGTCTTCGTGCCTGTCTTCGCCTGACGAGCGACGTAATTTCCAGAAGGAAACAAGAGTTCTCCGCTGAATTACGCTTCTTTTTACTATCCTCCATTTCATTCTTCTCGTGCTTCGGTTGCCTTCGGTCGCGCCTGGCGCGGTACTGTGCGAGTGTTTTTCGGGCAACTGTCTCAAGACGCATCGAATTGTACTTATTTTGGCAGTGACATCTGTAACGTCTGCTGCATCCTCTCCACTCGCTGCAGTCATTGCGGTCCTGTTCGCACCACTCACACTGCAACTTCAAAGGCATTCCCTCTCTGCCGTGTTCAGTGCAATCGATCCCACAATATCGCTGACACCCACAGTCGCAGAAACCGGGCACATCCAAACATTCTTCGCAGAACATGCTCACCGGCGAGAAGCCGAAGCGGATTCCTCGTTCTTTCCAGTCTTCTAATGCTATAGGAAAAGGTGGTGAGTCATCCTGTGCATTAGCTTCGGATGCGAATGTTGAGGGTAAGTAATCGGCAGCGATGGCAACGACTACACAGACTAACATTATCCGGTGCTAAAACGTGACCCTGATTCTTGCTACAAAGCCGAGTCTTGCAGCTGCCATGTTGCAACCTGCAAATTTACAGCGTTTCTGTTCGTTGTCGACCCAACCTTGTCGACGTCGTTCAAAAACGAAAGCGAAGAAAATGCAGCCATGCACAAGAAATTCAAAAGGGTTGTTTCTTATTCTTTCGGAGACTCAGATGCTTTCGAACATGCCTCAGTATATGCAGTCACAAATCCCTGCAGATTGCCAACTACCGGATAGCCTATGCGAGACTTACCACCGGCTGGGCAACAAAGCAACGGATGAAGTGCTGAGAGAAAAATCGTGTTAATAAAACACAGCCCTGTACTTTTCAGCCACATGCCACGGCGGTCTGCTTACAGCGCAGCAAAACGCGTTGTTTTGACGCACCCTTTGCGGCATCCCTGGGCAGACGCTGAAATTGTTTTTCACCAAATAAGTAGCGCATTACAAAGGCAGCCAGTTAACCGGCAAACCTGGCCCCCTGTATCGTTCGACGATTTTTCTGCTACTCCAATTCCACTTCTGCTGAGTATTTTGAAGTCAAGGACGGTTCCCTCACGTCTTCCTGGTAGACCTGGGATTTGCTCGGATATGGCCCAGATCATCAACAGGTCCGCGTATATGGGCCGTGTCCCTGTAAAAGTAGTGTTTTGTCGAAAATAGCGGAAATAACGCCTCCAGGCAATTTCAAAGGTCATTTCGAGGGATGCAACCACACGAATTGGAAAGCTTATGTTACGAAGCTTTGCTAAATCCTCATCGCCAACATGGAGAAAGGTGGATGAGCGTACTCGCCGCACTTGTGGCCTCCAACCATTTCGCGAGGAGATTTGGCACTTGTTAGTAGAAACATAAGGCTGAAGCTGTAGTTGCAGTCAACACCGCGGACCTTGGAGAATTTCATGAGTCTCTACCAAAGAGACGGCAAGTGCAGGAGGCAGGGAATAGTATTCTGCAACTGCGGGGAATGCTGTCATCTGTGTACTCAGTAGCGGGTCTCGGGATTGGTGTGTTGTTCAGAGGATGGCCTGTATAATGAGGACGCGAGAACCTGCCTGTTAGTGTTAGACGAAACCATATGCACGGAGTTATTTCCAATCTTCAACAAAATCCAGGCCTCATAATTTGTCACAAGACAACGGGAAATCGACTCCTGCAACATCAGCAAAGTGTTTCATCTGTTTCTCGAGATCATTTCGGATCTTGTCATCTCCGTCAACCTTCTTCATAGCATCGTCGACTATTTTTTTTAGACTGGCAACGTATTTCTTTTCTCCACGTGATACTGCTTCGTTCATGTGACGCTCATAGTCCCGCACAGCTTTCCGTGCATAAGTCTCATGTAGACAATCTATCTTACATTTATCCCTGCAAGATCTCCAATCGCGACACCTCTGATCTCTAGACTCTCGGCACCACATGCAGAGAACTCTCCTTGAAAAATTTTTCCCGTGTCCACGACAGTCATCACCACAATATAGCTGACACTTTTCTTCGAATTGGACACACTTTCCAGGAACAGATAGGCAACTGTCACAAAATTCGGCCAAAGGAGCAAATCCGTATTTGACCTTCCATCCCTGCCACTGCTCACTCGAAAAAAAAGGGGGACGTTCTTCTTCGAAACTGTCTACACTGGAAGGTGAGTGTTTTTCCTTATCTTCGAGTTTCTTTATTCCTGCTCCGGGGAGGCCCGGTTTCATGCCCACGTGGCCTTGATCATAATGAGCCCTGCATTCCTTATCATTGCCCAAGATGCTGATAAGAATCACACACGGGATTAAACAAGCTGCGCTGCTGAAACATCTCCCCATAGTAGTGATTGGGCGAGCAACTTATAAAAAATAATCGAGGTGCGCACCGTCAACGACAACGTGTTCATCGCTCAATGCGATTCGAGAGACGAGCCTATTCATTAAAAACTGATTTGCATTGAGTATCTGTTCGCATTCATTGGTGAAGAGATATTTTTTCATTAAACGAGGCTTCTGAGGCCACGTGTGAAAGACAAGCGAAAGCGGCATTCGCCTCACGTTCGCATTGGTGCAAAGGTGCAGGCATGTTCTCTTTGGACGCACCTGTCTTAATTGGTGGCCTGGAACAACGGCAAATGTGTTCACAACTTACTGGAAGGTCCTCATAGCGTTCATTGGGAAGAAAAGACCAATGGATTCAAGGTGGAGCCACAAGCCTTTATTATTTCATTTGCGTCCACATCACCCCACTGAGTTCCCCCAGCTCCTCTAGTATCTTGGGAAAAGATGGTGGTATTGCATGGCGACGAGGATAAAACTGACAACAGTCACTCAACATTACTCGTTTGGCAACGTCATCTTCTGTAACACCCAGAAGTGCATGCCTGAACTCGAGCGAGATGAACAGGGGCTGCCTACCTCTCTAACAGTGGCGTGTCTACCGGATATTGCAAAGCAAAGCTTAAAAAAAGTAAACACGTGATTTTCGTCGTGGATGCCTCGTGTGAGTTACTGCTTCCGTATAGGCTAGCGCTCCAAAAGCAATAATCGGGGCCAGGCGTGCTCGCCTAACTCCGCGCGTCTAGGGCCAGCATGCAAATTTAGCTTCAGGATAGACTGCTTGATGTCGCTTCGGCGGGCCCGCAACTAGACATAGCAGAACAGGAAAGAAATGCAAGTACGCCCACTGTCTAGTAGCGTGACTACAAAACGTCTCTGTGGCATGGCGGACCCTTACCCGGAAAAATGATTCAGGCAAAACGACTACAACTGGCAGTGCTCGAAATTTTGCTAACTGTGAATCTGGGAAGCCCCACTCGGAACCACATCCCATGTTTGAGACAGGACGAAGAAAATCGCATGTCCTCACAGCTCGGTCTCACTCATGTTTAACGTATCTGTATAAGTCACGTCCAGAAGAGGCTGACGCTCACTATATGGCACACCATCTCCGTTCTATCTAGCGCCTGTCCGCGCTCCCTATGGTTCAGCAGCTGCGAACAGCCAACCACGAAAATTGCAAGAGAACTGCATATACACAGACAGGGTCACGAAGAGAAATTCATACCGCTTGTAGGCGGTTGATAACTGTAGGAGGAACTGCAAAACAAAATGAATTTGCGGTCGGTAACAAAAAGACATCACGATTTTAGATCGGCGCACGCGCCACATGCATATACGGAGTTCATTAGTTCTTCCCATTTGCATGTACTTGTGAGGGAGTTCTGCCTCAACTCTAAAGAAACCACTAGTAGTATATTTTATGTTGCTGCAACTAAAATGGAAGCTGAGAAGCATGTGCCGAGCAAGAAGCGCACATTTTGCCACTGCCATATGACAAAGCAACTGCTGTTTGACTTCGTTGGCAGACACCACGCTACACAGAAAGCACCAATGCCGAGTCTTGCCAATATCTACAAGGTAAGGTAGCGATTTCAGTCTCTTTCCTTTGTGTGCGGGTTTTCGCAGTACAAAGAGACGCTATTCCTCAAGTCAAACGCAAACGACAGAGGAGTGGAAGCGCGCACGCCTACCCGCACTACTGTCTGTTTTCGGATCCTGCTTATTATTGCATGCGTACACAAAGATATGCAGTATGTTAAAGCAACCAATGCGGCCTTGATGGGTTGTCTGGTGGTAGGCACATGCTGGTTCCTGCACGGCATCTGCGTTAGTCATAGTCGACGTTCTCTGCCAGTACATCGCGTCCGTAGTCACTGCCGTCCCAATGTCTCCGATTTTTGGTCCTGACCTCCTTCTCTACATTTCACGTCTCTAACTCGAGCAAACAGCAGGAAGCAGAATCCCTCTCAACTCTCGATGGATTTTCTCCTTCCTTCCATGCTTCAGCTCCCTCTCTTTCCCGTCCCCAGCCGCCGCTGTGTATTCCTTGGCTCTATGCGTTCAGAACACAAGTCACTTTCCAGAGGTCCCTATTTCCAAGAAGCAGACCGGAGCATCTGCGAGAACGGCATCAATGCCCCCTCGCAGGACGCAGACATGTAACACCCCGGCCCTCTGCAGACGCGTAGCAAGGGCCACACCCGCATCTGCGCGACTTCCCGTCACCACAATCAAATGAATATTTCGCTCTTCGCCCTTGAGCCACGGGGCCACCATATTCGCGTGAGGGTATACAGTCTCACAAGGCGACCCATCATTCACGCTTTCCTTGTAATAGGGCAAAGAGGGTGCGACAGAGGGGCCTACAGCAGAGTAAGGCGTGATGACAGGGGGGGACAGAGAAGCGCTTTTCCCTGGATAGTTGAGAGAATCTGTGCGGTGGGCATCCGCAGTTGTCCCCCCTTTCTCTTCATTTTTCTGAGAAGCAAATTCCAATCCTTCTCGAGAAGGAACGGCAAAAGACATTCCCCCAAACCGGCCTCGCCGCTCAGGTCCCACGGACGCAGAGTTCACTCGTGTTTGTGGAGAGGACGTTGCATGGAGGCGAGCGCCGAAGGACGACGAGTGCAAGGCAGGTGCCGAGAGAACCGAAGAAGAAGAACGGGATTGAGGGGTGAAAAGCAACGCAGATGTGCTAGAAGCGTTACAAATATCGCTGCACGCGCCACAGTAGGTAAATCCCCCTAAGGCCGCGTCGTCGGCGCTGTCTGGACACTTCCAGTTGGGGATAGACGCCGGGAAGGGCGCTCCCATTGCGGTTGCAGAGGAAGCAGCAGAAGCAAGAAGAGGAATGAGGACAGCGGACGGGGCATCTGCGGCCACATTTTTAGCAGTGATGAAATGCACCTGACGAAAAGAAGCTGCAGGGCGAACATCCAGGACTGTCGCATGCATGTGGTGGTCCAAGAGATCATCTACACTGAGGAAAGGAGGAAAGAAATTCCCTCGAGCCGCCGCATCTAGTCTCCATGCACGCGCTACACCTCGAGGGGCTTCTGCCGCCCTTCTGTCCTCGAACGTCTCCCACCAACGCTCCTCTTTCAATAACGCTTGAAGGGGATCGATCCTAAACACACCAGGGTGCAAGCGCGACCGTTTCACAGCACAGATTATACCGGAAACCATGAACGTGCGTTTATCCACCACATATCGACGGGGTGACCACACAATACAAACTTACTATACACATATGCCGCCACTTGCATGCAGATGCGCTGACATTCGAGTGGACAAAGCAACTGTGCGTGGACGCCTTTGCACTCCTACACACAGTGCTCCTCTCGTCGTATATCTGCCTACGAACACCGTATTTCGCATGCAATTTGCCAATTTGCACACGCGTGCATACCCACGGGATGAAACCGCTTAAGCACAGCCCATTCGAAGATCAGGAGAAGCCGAGTAAAGGAAAAAGCATCTCTGTGAAGTGCCCACACGAGTGTCTGCGTTGACGTGAAGGGATGAATCTTTCCCGTGTTGACGAGGCAGAAACGTGCGGCAGCACGAGTGTAGATACATGCGGATGTACGTATGTGGCATCTCTAACAGTGTTGCCTGCATCAGCAGTTCCTGCATCGTGGCTCTTTATGACTGCCGTACATCACCGTCCCACTGAACGGGTTTCAGACGGCTTTTTACGATACAATGTTTGTACTATAACTGTTTTCTGCGAGGAATTTTAGCATCGCGATGTCGGCTTGTCGCACACAGGTTTCTTGACTGTTTTTTTACGGTGTTTTACCCTGGTAACGCGGTACCTCTGGCCACGCTGTCAGAGTCTTCTTCATCGTCCGCGACGAACTTTCGCCGAGGCTTGCGCGGTGGTCCCATCAGCAGATTTGCAGGTCCCTGGATCATAGCAGCAACGAGAGATTGTTTTTTCTTCTTTTGTTTCTTGGCATCCTCTCGCGATTCGCTGCTCATGGCTCCTCCGAGAAGGCGTGCGCGCAGCCGCTGCTCCAGAGATGGGCTCCGCCAAGTCCCGTGTCCTGCAGAGGAAGCACTCCGTTTCTCTCTCTCTTCGTCTAAATCATCTCCGATGTAGAACCGCACAGCCCCTAGGGCCGAGGCAGCCAGGTCTTCTCTGGGACTGGCATCTTGTTTCCGAGTTGCTGTCTGTGCGTTTTCTTCGTCCGTCTGTGTCCCGATCTGAGAGAAGCCGTGTACCTCCTGAATCGACGAAGAGTCCGCATCTTGGCCTTCATCGCCCTCCGGGTCTTCCCTTCCGCTCCCCTTCTCGGGCTCTGCTTCTTCCTCCGCAGGCGCTGGTACTTGCTCAGAAGCACCCCCTGGAAAGCTTTTTTGTGCTCTTCGCGTCCTTCTTCTTTGCTGCTGCTCATCGTTCTTCTCTCCCTCGTCTGCTTCTATGCCTTCCCGGGTAAAGAGACCCGATTTCCTAGCTAGGAACGGCAGCGTCACGGAAACAGGTGTCTCCTTCTCGAGCGCAGAGGCGACCCCACAGAGGGCAGGGACGTGCAGGTAGGCGGAGGCGGCGCGCAACAAGGAAAGGGCAGAGCTCTCTTCGTCGGGTTCGAGACGCAGAAGCGGAAGGCGAATGTGATGGAGCAGGCAGACGCACACGAAGAGGAGAAAGGACGGCGGATGCACAAGAAGGAAGTCCCAGAGAAGGAAAAGCTGGGGAAGATCTAAAGCGTGGGCGAACAACGTCAACAGCCACGACAGGGCGTACAGATCCGGACCCAGGCCTAAACAGATAGACAAGACGAAAGGGAGCAGAAAACAGACACACAGAAAGCAGCGTGTGAAACAGCACAAGCCGAGCTGCAGAAGAAGACGAAAACAGAGTAGCAACGATGCCCAAGCACGAAGGAAGAAGATACAAAGCCGAAACGCGAAGGAGGACAGGGCGCCGAGGACTGTGTAAGCTGCTTGGGGGCTCTCAGTTCTCTCTTGGTGCTGGGGTCAGAAGGAAAGCACCTGGTTGCCTTTGCCTGCAGGACACGCGACACCGTTTCCCTTACCTATTCGCTGGAGGTGGACAGCGAGAAGGGGATCAAAGAAACAAAGCAACTGACTGAAGCATGCAAGCTGCTCCTCAATTGCGGCGGCGTTGTCGCAGCCAAAAAGCTTGTACTGGCCTTGCCGAGTCAACAGTCTGTCCAGACACGCCAGTGCGATCTGTGGGTGGTTCATGTACAGAAGCTGAAGGGGCGCCGCTATCGCGTCTAGACCTCTCGCAGAGAAAAAGCGACAAGACGACAGCGAGGAGGGTGACGCGGGAACGGGATAGAGAGATGAAGAACTCCTCCCGGAATTCTGGGCAAACAGCGCCTGCAGAAGGCAACGAAGCTGCCGACGACCGTAGCGGCTTCCTAGCAAGTCGTGATGCTGTGAAGGGCAAACGAAAAAAGAAAAACCATTCGATCCAAAAGCGCAGCCAGTGCTCTGCCTTCGGCCCCGCAACGAACCCACACTTCAACCCTGTATCAATTACTTTGCTTGAGCAGTATTCCGTTTGATAGTCTGTGCCAACCGATCTAAGGTCGTGACGGCTTCTTGTCGAAACGGCGAATCGGAAGAGAGAAAGCGACGAGACACGGCGGCAAGGAAATAGGTTCACCGGGAAAAATCAGAAGAAGCTATGGGCGAGAGCGGATACGCGCGAAGCGAACGATAATGCACATACAAGAGAACTCCTCAAGTGAATGACATTTAATTTCGGAAAGATTTTCAGAGTGATAAAAGGTATCTGCATTCGATAATCGTTTTTTGAATCACGCACGCAACCAGAGTATCCTAAGTACGCAGTGAGCTAACTGGACACGAGAAACTCACTCCGGTCAAGGACATCAAAAAGCTTTCACGAGAACACAAGAGCAGCAGGGACGAACGAATTGCGCAAAAGTTGGAAGCCCCAAGAAAAGAAAACACAGTGAAGAGACAAATATGTCGACGAAACGGAGGCTGAAGCAAAGGAGCACATGCAGAAACGCATCAAGAGATGCAGGAACGCAAGCAATTTCACAGAGATGTTGAACTAAAATGCAGGCAATTGGCGAGACAGTTTAGGAAGTCGAGAGAAGCTTCCTAAAGCCGCTTTTTAGGCCGATGAAAAGCTCAAAAGTGAATGAACAGATACACAAAGAATCGGGAAAACGTTTCAACGACCAGATGTACGCAATGTCTTCTGTATGCTTGCCTTGTATATCTATCGACGTAAAGCAGACAATCTTACATGCAAGTAGTGCATGAACAGGCCATACCTAAACTTGCAAGCTGCTGTGTCTCTTAAGGGACAACGATTCATGCGAACACGTCCGCAGACCCGCCTACTCTGTTTTACTTATCCAAGTGCGCATATGAATGCGTGCTGACCCCTTTTTCCGCCTCACTTCGTAGCATTGAGAAAAGTCGTCGTTTGCCAGCAGCCGATCCGCAGGCGAGGCGAGACTTTCCAGCACGAGTTGCTCGAAAACGAAAGGCCCTGCCGCAACCTCTGCCGCGAAATTCACTCCCAACAGCGTGGCCCAAATCTGTGAGGACACATGAAAGTCAGGAAACAGAGCAGCGCTTGCAAGAGGCAGCGACAAAAACGCAACAGAGGAAGCGACAAGGCTATAGAGGAAGGGTCGCTACGGCGGCAGAGAAAGCGTCATCAAAATGCAAGAAACAGAAACTGAGCCCACTCCTTAGTTCAAGAGAGACCTCACAACGGGCACAAAGAAGACGATTTTCCAAATAGCGAAACCCGCCACGCGACGCGCATGTTGGATACACACATGCAGAGGTATATGGACACAACTGTATACATCCACTGACTGGAACTGTAGATGAATAGCAGGTATCCGCACAGAAATAAAAACCACCTCAGATATATATGGACACATAGAGAGAGTCACAGGGGCTGCGTAGAGGCTAAGTACAGAGGAAATAGCGTTGTGAAAGTGAAGCAGACTCCCCTCTCCTCTTCACTCCGCATCTGCTGCCTCTCTCCTCCTGCCCACTTTATCTCCATCCTCCCCACTTTCACTTTCTCACAGATAGATAGATGGACAGATAGACAGATAAATAAAGAGAGAGGAACCTACACAGCGGTCGAGGGTAGAGGATATGTGTAGGTGCGATAGCGTTCTGAGTGCAAGAAACGTGGAAACGACTTCGTGTGTCGTGAAGAAGGGCTGAAGGTGGAAATTGACGGGTTCAGCATTTCTCGCAAGTCACCACGGGTCTACCAATGGTCTCGATGGGATACAGTTGACACAAGAGGCTGCACAAAGACAAACTTCACATCGGAGTCTCCCTTCTGGCGTTCGTCTGGAGGAAACATACAAACTCTGGTTCCTGTGCGTCTCACCTGCGGGCGGAGGAGAGGCGGAATGTCTACAGCTGCTTCGTCTGTCAAGCGCTTGAGACTCTTTGGCAGTTGGACGAGCAAAGAGCGGAAGAGTCTGACCCTGGGAACCACACCGAGAACCGAAAACGAAGACAGATGTGGAACGAGAGACACAAATGCATGCCGGAAATGCGAAGACGCACAGAGTATTGCGCTGGAGGCACAGGAAACCCGCGGCTACATTCCGCAGAGGAGTCACCTCAGCCGGAAAGGCAGATATGTGAGAGAGAGACAACCATGTTATTTTGGTTGCTGTACACCACCACTCCAATAGACTCATGAAGGGTCGAAACGCAGCGCCGCACAGGAAACGAGGGAAGGTGGCAAGAGACAAGAAGATTCTCCGTCGAAAAGGCGATCCTGGCTGGGGAGGTGCGGGAATCCAGAGTGAGAGAAGCGCAGAAAGGCCTGTGTAGTATTGAACTCAGTGAGTCCGAACGGGATCCTGAATTCCCTGCCAGCCGAGCCAGAATCGTGATGTCTTTTTGTCGTGTATATACTTATGGGAATGCTACGCGAGACGCGAGCATAGCTCCGAGGACAAGACGAACATGAAACGACAGACGGGGGACCGTAACACACGAAATGCATACAGGCGAGACGAGAAAGACACACCAGAGACCAAAGAGGGGAGAAACCCTCGGAATGTCGAGGCCCACACTCTCCTGCGAGCGAAGAAAAAGGCCCGACATTTGTTGACCGCGAACCAGTGACTCAAGAAACCTTCCAACTGATTAGCCTGACATTAGTCCCAATACTCTACAGAAGAGAGGGTGCCGAAAAGAGACAAGGCAGTGCGGAAACGGATGCGTTCGAGGAACAGGAGACAGGCAAGCCAGGAAGGGAAACTGAACTCAAGAGGCGGATAGCGAGACACACAGCGGAACTCTATAGAAACAGCAAAGAGAATGCCGAAAAGCAAACCAAAGTCTCTCGCGAAAAACCAGATGATTGCAGAGGTGCGTGCTAACTTGCCTTAGCCGTTGATAGAGAAAGTGAAACTGCCTCATGTACTGACACCGCGGCCGGACCTGCGACGGAAACGCAAAGAGTTTTTTCGGAACTCGGGACCGTGGAAAACCGGTAAGTTTCAGGCGTCCTTAGAGCATATCTATACTGGCCCTCTCGAACTCCACAATTTTTCTAGCTGTCGTACTCAAGCTTCGGCCCACTCACGCAAAGAAATATCAAAAAGACGCCTTCTCAAGTGTGCCTTGGATCGTGTTCAGACAGACAGTCCGACACTTGCTGCTACCGGTCTTATGTTTAACGCAACTCAGAGAATCCGTAAAAGGACTATGTCTGTTTATGCAAAAACGCTGTTGTGGAACCCCGTTAGACACGGCTTCTCGGAGTCTCTGGACTTTTGCCGAGTGCCTTCACATGCAAAGTTCCCTCAGGTCCTCAAATCCCCAAAACAAAGTCAGATGGCTCTCAGGGTGGAGCCACTGTTGCAGCAGATCGATCAATCATAAACATATATATATATATATATATATATATATGCGTGTGTGAAGATGCGAAATGAATGGAGATGCATGTTGTGCGTGTCTCGTGTGGGGTTTTTACCTCTTGCATTTGCGAGACAGAAAATCGGTCCGCCTCCTGTAGAGCGGCAACGGTGTCCTGAATGGACACGCCTGCGAAGAGGAAACAGTTTCTAGATCCTTTGTGTATTACATTTTGCTCCTTTTTTCAGCTTGTAGCATTACGCTCAGGAGCATGGCGTTATCTTCGATGGTTTTTTGTGTTCAAGTTTTCGGTGGAACTCCTGCGTCCAGTCCTTGTTCAGTTTTCAGAGTCGTCCACACGGCAAAAGTCGATCTATGCTTCTACCTGTTCCTCTCTGTCTCGGTCTGAAGCTTTCTCCCGCTTCCCGGCCCCCAGGCAGATGACGTTTTCAAGGCACTTTTGTGACATGATTCGAGAGAAGACCTAACACATATTTAAACGTAACGGCGACTCCCCTTAGAGCCAAGAAAGCCCGCTCCCTCCACAAAAAACAAGCAAAGAGAACGGAGAAGCAACAAAAGGCCAAAACCGTAAACGAACCAAGTATGGCCACCTGTGCATCCCAGACGATACTCAGCTACACATGTGAGACGCTATAACTTCGACACCGCTCCACGTTCGCCTACCTCTGATTCGCGCGTCGCCCTCCACCCAGTTCATTTCGACTTCAAGCCAATTCCGTCCAGAACTGAATCCGCACGCGAAGAAGCTGCGATCTTCGACGACTGTCTGCATGAAACCTTCCTCTCTTCTCTCTGTTTCGTCATCCAGGGCGCCTCCCTCGCGGGCCGCTGATCGTTGGGGACCCGAGCGTTGTGCGCCACCTCGGCCCCACGCTTCGTCTCTTGAGATCCCCGCGGGATGCCGCGGCTTTAGAGACAGTGGCGGTCGGGCGGAGGGCGAGCAGCCCAAAGCATCGCTTCTTACGTCGTCGCCTTTCTTCGTTCCGTCGCGAGTTTCCGAACGCTCTCCCTCTTCTCTCTCCTCGCTTTCTGCACCTTCTCTTTCTATGTGTTCGCGTCCCCCCTCTTGTCTTGCGTCTCTTTCCTTTGTGTTCCCTTGTCGCTTCTGAGACGAGGAGCCTCCGTTGCGGCTGTCTCTTCGAGAGGAAGAACAGGAGCAGGAAGCGAGGAGAGAAGGAAGGGAGTTGCACAGACAGGCGCGGGGGCAGTTTTCGGTATTTGTCTTCTCACTCGAAGGGGCTTGATCGTGAAGCAGGCGGAAGTCGACTAGAGGCGAGAGAAACGAAAGCCGCTCGTACAAGCTCGAGCGAGCGCGAGACGCCCCTTCATCCAGCTCCTTGTGGCCTGCGGCGCATGCATCTGGAGGGGGAGAAGGAGACGAGACGGACACAGAACTGGAGGACTCGGGAGTCTCCTGAAAGTGAGGCAAGCGCCTCTGCGGTGCTGCATCTCTGCCTTGAGAGAGACGCGTCGAGACAGGCACAGAGGAGGAGACAGATGAGGGACAGAGAGAAGACGAAGAGGGAACGGAGAGTTCGCCCGCTCTTTCGTAATCGTTGAGGTGTCGAACAGCAGAAAACGCGTGCGCAGAAAAGGAACCAGAAGAGGAGGAGGGCGACTGATGACGCAGGAGACAACAGAGCGGAAGTCGAAGGATCGGCGGAACCGGCCGCAAGGCGCCCAAGTCCACCAGGGTGGTGTGGACGTCGCCGCCTCGGAGTTGCCACCAAAAGAAGATTTCCTCCAGGGGAACGTTGTGGTGTCGCCAAAGGTAGTCTTTCAGATTGTCAGAGCTGCGGACAGAGGCGCACCCGCGAGAATCTGAGGAACATAGGAAACGAGGCAGTTGACGGAGGAGAAGAAATAAGGGTAGGGTCAGACTTGGCGACTGCAGAGACGTGGGGAAGAATATAGGAGTTTTTAAGGGGGCAAAATCGAGAGACAAAGATGAGCAGGGGGGACAAAAGAAGAAGGTGAAGGAACCACCGCTACAGACTGGGACTAAGAAAGTGCCGTATCCTCCATATGAAGCCGGCATAAAGAACATAACTACTGCAGCTAGACCACGATATGTACTTGTTGCAGTATACGTAGATACTGTCTCTGTACAGAGGATCTGGTACAGCGACGAGATCAAACGAGGTAGAGGCGCACAGGGACAGAAGCCGGATCCGATGAGCTTCAAGGCAGCGCCTCAAAGCAGACTCAGAGAAAGAGTATTATCAGACAAGGTACAAGCCAGAGGCGAACGACGGCAGAGAGAGATGGGCGTGGAAAGGAAGAGTGGAAGACATCAGAAAACGAGAACATCACGGGAACAGCTCACACCGCGGGAAAACATGAAGCTACATGCGGGATGGAGACTTGAATCCTGTGTCTCCCCGAAACAGTTGCTTATCTTGCCAGTCAGAACACCTATCTTGGTCAAAGAGAGTTTAACCAAAAGCGGTTAGTGGCTGCTGAAAAACGCCCTTATCAAAAGCGTACTTCATCGATGAGCGACTAGCCGTTTTCTCGACCTGGCGTCGCGTTTACACGCCAGAACCTACTGAAGACGCCGCGAGACAGAGCAAGAAAACAAAGGGGCATCGACGGAAGTGCATGCGCAAGAGACAGACTTGTAGCGACAAAGGAAAGGGATAGCGGCGCAGCTCGCCCGACTGGCCTTTCTGGAGCCGACCCACCTAAGACACCAGGAGTGCAGCTGGACTTACGCCTCGAATTGTTGTTCGTTCTTTCAAGCTCTTCGTCAATGTGCAAGTCAAGCAAGAGTTGAGCAGCCTCCGCTGTCTGAGGGCACATCAGGATCTCCTTACTCTTCCTCAGGCTGGCTACCGCCCTTGTCTCCGCGCCATCGTCCCGCTCGCATCTCTTCGTGTCGCACAAGCGTCCGTGCGTACCTGTCTCCTCGGATTTGCTTCCACAGTGTTCTCTCGTGCACATCTCCCCCGGATTCCGTTCCTCTCTCTGCGAACGTCCTTCTCCAGTGGTGGGGGACAGACCGGCCGCTGGGCTCCGGCGCGCGACCAGCGGCCCCGGCGCATGCACAGAAGCAGGCAGTTCGTGGACCCACGCCAGATTGAGAGCTTCTGCAGGCGTCAGGCGACGGTCGGGGTTCACTTCTAGGATTCTTCGCAGAAACTCGCGGAAGCCTGGCGACAACGGTGCCCCGAAAGAAGCCTCGGAAGGCAGATCCACCGCGCTGGACGCGTCAGCAGACGCGCCACAGCCGCCATGGTGGTAGCCCGGAAGAGAAGAGGCGTGAAGGAGCAGAGAAGAAAACGAGGAAGGGAAGAGAGACGTGCCAGCGAACCAGCCAACGTGCGAACAGAGAACTGCCCACAAGAAGGTGCTATCGTCAAAGGCGGGGACCTGCGAGGAAGCAGCCGACGCGTGACACAACAAAGACACACGTTTCGCTTGCCCCTCTGTTTGCTTTACCTGCCCATGCTCCCCTTCGCCGGCTCCATCTGCATGCGCTTCTTTTTCTCGCGCACTCTCGCGCCTTTCCAGACAGGTGGAGAGGAGACTTAGCAAAGAGGCATACGCCTCCGGCTCCACGAGGCAGCACGGCTTGCTGACGACCTGGCGCAGCTCCTCGACCAACTTCTCTTTCTGGTCCAGAAGACGGCGAGTCATCCCGCGACCGATGCAGGAGAAGGAGGGCGTGATCTGTGGGGTTGAGGCTGTCTGACGGGACTTTGTGCGTGCGTCGGAGAAGCGATACTTCTCGCGGCTTTCTCCCGCATCCTCCTTGGAGAGCGAGGTGAGCATGCGCTCGAAATGGGGGCGCATGCGGTCCTCATAGGCCCAGTGGACGTACAGCAGCATCATGGCCGCGTGTTCCACCGCCCGGAGCGTACGGAGTGGATGCAGACGAGGCAGCAGTTCTTCTTCCTCGAGATTTTGCGAGGCCAGACGCCAGCTGCCTTCCCCTCGGATTCTCCGCTCGCAGCCGGCCCAGTCGTCCCAGGGGCCTGAGGCCCACTTGATCCCCAGAAGCCCCTCGACTTCTCTCTCCCATTTGGTCTCCCACGTACGGACGTCCGTCTCTCCATCCTGCGTCCCTTTGCTCTCTCGGCGTTCTGCTTCTAATTGGTTGCCGGAGTTCTTCATCGCGGTACCTAGGCGCTCGGCACAGGTCAAACTCTCTATGTGGAAGGCGCCCTCTCGGGCAGCCCCTGCGACGCCGCCCTGTCTCACGCGGGAAAGCCTCGCCTCCGCCTCCCGCCTCTGTGCGGCCTCCCGGGTCCGCTGCTCCTCCGCTGCATGCGCGAGAAGCGCCAGCAGGACGCCGGGCAACAGCCGGGGAGGCCCTTGCGCGGCCTGGAGGAGAACAGCGCCGAGCGCCCAGGTGTCGTCTTTTGAAAACGGGGGCATGCGGGTGGCATAGGAAGAACCGAAGAGCGCCTGCTGAGGCGTGAGAAAGGGCGGCGAGGGTGCGAGACGGGTGTGCGGCGCCAAGTGCCCCTGCCGCGAGAGATGCGCCAGGCCCCAGTCGGACAGTCGGACGTCTCCACTGGAGGTGAATCGGATGGTCGAGGGACAGAGGCGGCCGTGGGTCAGACCCTGTTCGTTGAGAAACGCGAGAGCAGAAAGAACTTGGGAGGCCATGCGCCGCAGAAACGCCTCGGGGAGGAGCGCCACGGCTTCCAGGAACGAAGTGTCGCAACGAGTGGAGGGTGACGGCGTCCTCGCCTGCTCGCGTTGGTAGATCAGATCCGCGAGAGACAGAGACCAGTACTCGGAGACGACGAAGAACCGGTCCGCTCGACGGAGAATGTGAGTGTACACGCACAGGTGGGGATGGCGCAGCTGCTTGAGAAACTGAAACCGCGTGACCACTTGGCGGTACCCGGCTTCCTCCTCTTCTCGCCCTTGAGCGTGTGCGCCTGCTGGCTCTGAGGCAGACCCCTGTGTTCTTCTGGTCGTCGTCTCCGTCGTCGCCTGGAGACAGAGATGCGTGTCTCCACCGCAGGGGAGGCCATTCTTCTGAGCCCCCCTGATCCGGGCGAAGCCGCTTTTCTCATCGGTCTTCTGTTCGGAGAGTTTTTCTGCAGATGATGAAGCGCAATGAATCGTAGACGGAGGAGAAGCGCCCCGGACCGCGGCAGTCGCGGACGACGGTCGGTCGTCGACACTGTCCGTTGTGCCGGGAGCAGCGTTCACGTCAGTGGCCGTTTTGCGGCTCACAGATTTACAAGGATGGTTCTTTTCCCCATGAGGGAAAGTTGTGTCACCTCTTGCAAAGGTGTGGTCTCCTTCGAACGTTGGCGACTGCAAAGTAGGGCCAGGCAGTAGAGCCTCGAGCGGCGTTTCACAGGGTGTATGTACGCCTGTCGCCGTTCCACGCGGGATAAAGGACGATTCACAGGACGAAGCCTGCAACGGAGAAAAAGACCCGGTGAGGTCAGACGCCACAGTAAACGTCTGGAATCCCAGAAGAAACTCGGACGAAGCCGAGCAGAGAGAGGCGAGGTCGTCCCCCGGCGTCTCGCACACGGGCGGATACGCCATCTTCCGGTCTCTGGGCTACCTCTCTACTCCATCAAGACTTATTCGATTTGGAGAACGATCAAAGCAGCCTTCTTGGGTATCGCAAAAGTGCAGAGGTCTCGTCCGACCTCTGGGATGAAAACAGCTTGCAGAACTGTCTCGGTGAAAACGCTCCAATCGCGCACCGATTGTGTGTAGGCTGCTGCAGAGATGAAAAACGGAAGACTGATGCATCCTTCAGAACATGCAGCGACTTTCAGTGTCGGGAAAGGATGTGGAGAGGAACCACTCAAGCTAAGGAACGTCCTGGCGGAAAGAGAGTAGCATCAGCTGACTGATATGGATTGTGTCGTAGCCACAGAAGTCGTGAAAGGGGCGATGTCTGTAGGCGGAAGATACAGAGAGAGAAGCTCTCTGGTCTGCGAGAAAACCATACGTGTAGAACCGATTTCGTATGACATCTAAAAGGATACGGACTGCTAAAATATCCGAAGGAACTAGAAACTCGGGAAACCTCTTGATTTTTGCCACGTGTAACCGTAACACACCTGAAGCAGGGACATAGCTCGCGCTGGAAAGCTGTCTCTGTTCGTACGTCCGCCCTACGCAAGTCAGTCACTTGCTCTTGCAACTCCTTGAGTACAAGAGACACAAGTTAAGAGAAACGAGGGGAGGATGAGCACACGAATCCCGGGGAAAAGTTGTTGAACACACACTTGGTGGCAGCTGTGCCCGCCAGCGCGCGCATGCCAAGGGGAAAATCGACACGTGCATGTACGGGAGAACGATAAGAAAGCTGGGGGTCGGCTCCCATGCAGTGTATCGATTCAGTATATTTCCAAGTTTCTGTAGCAGAGTTGTCAAGTGGTTCCCTTCACACCCTTGGCGTATCTCCCTTCACCTCGTCGCGATCTTAATCTGATTCGCTGTCGAGTACTACGGATTGCTTTGCTACTTTTGCAGGCCAGAAAGCTCCGGAGAAAAAAGTGACTGCAGTTCTAACGCCAGTGCTCCAGCCTTGACTCAACGCGTTCTATGCATTTCGGTGAACTTTTTACTCCCTTCAGAAATCTGCGAACGCGACGGAGGAAATTCTCCGTCCCTGGACGTATCGACAAAGCATTAGGGAAAGGTTGGGTGCCGCTCCGGCGGCCGCTGCGTCGCTTTCTTGCTGAGGGCGTTTTAGCTGTAGGCGAAAGGAGTATCAGACGGCACACAGATATTTCGTTCGTGTTTATATGTTCATTATTTTTATCGAATAGTAGGCTATATATCGGAGAATCCTCCAGTTAGTACCTAAGCATGCGTTTAACTGCAACGATTCACGGGGATTTCGGTTTATTTCACAAGACACTTTCACAAGAAAGCAAAGAAATAGCATCGCAATTGCCGGATTGAGCTTCTTGGAGCTGCCGCCCTACGGTCCCGGACTGGCCTCGCAGCTGGCTCACGTAGTATTCACCACCCCAAATGT
This sequence comes from Toxoplasma gondii ME49, assembly GCF_000006565.2. NCBI lineage: Eukaryota > Apicomplexa > Conoidasida > Eucoccidiorida > Sarcocystidae > Toxoplasma > Toxoplasma gondii. The sequence goes on from NC_031480.1 coordinate 5,108,806, forward strand.
TCGATCTGAAAAGCAACGTGCGTGTGCACCTCGTACCGCAGTTGTTTTCAGTCCTCCTGTGTATTTCCGTCCACGAAGGCGTGTCTCGGAACTAGTTAAACGAGTGCATTGATATTTTTTTAGAGGAGCGCAGTAAACCCACACTAAACTTCTCAGGGAGTTGTATTGATTTTGGATGCGCCAGGCTCCACTGACACTCACCAGAGTATGTGCACATGCAAGAAACAACTGGGCAAGTTATCAGGGTAGCTATAGTAGTTTAGGCTTTTGTTTTTTCCTAAGCGTAACCCGCTGTTTTTGGTCGATCCTGAGAAGACTGCTTGCATTCGGTATCCGCAGACGAGACCTCGAGTCAGTGTCACGGGTCTTCCAGAAGTGATTTCGTTTTCACTGATGCCACACTCGTCAGCCGCACTCACGACGCACGTGCCTGACGCCAGAATGTAGATTTAGCATGCAGACAGTCTTCAAACATACACGGGCAATTTCGTCGACACATGTTCCTACGTTTCTCGCAGAAGGGTAAGCCAGACAGTCCCGCGCGTACTGCCGTTCACACTGCTTGGTTCCAACTGACTTTCGTGCTACCACGGACCGAGCCCCAGCATGGCGTGACGTCAATAATGCGCTGTAGGGCAGGTGCCCCTTTTCTATTCATTCGATTCTGTTACCCATCTTAGAATTTGTGGGTTTCGTAAAAGAAACACCCATCTCTGTTAACCGTGTTTTAGCGCTTCTTTCCGGACGTTACTGTTGCATGGTCTGCCATCTTGTTACACTCCATCATCCTGGTAAAAAAGTGTGTGGCTTTCTGTACCAGTATCGGAATGACCTCGATCGCGGTGCAGCTAACTCTGGCGTTCCTACCGGGCATGTACTCGCACAGCACTTAACTGTACAACTAGAGAGTCCTACACATTGTTGGTTTGTCCACAGGCATCGTAAGTCGCCTTTCGAATAACGAAGGGAAATGCTTGGTTGGTCTCTCGACAGCACAAGCTTTTTCTGTGGTGTCAGCGACCGTACTGTTTTCACTTCCTCCTTGATGAAGATGTGATTTAGGGAGATACACCATATCGCATAAACCAGAGTTCCCTCCCCTCCCTGCGAAAGTCGAAAGCCATGGGGCCGGTTTTCCACAGTCGACAATCGGAAAAGTCAGCGAGATGCTGCCAGGAGCTGTCGCAATAAAGTAAACTGCACCAGCATAGCCATCCCTGTGCGTTAGTGGAAAGCCAGCTGGTGGTTTGTTACCTAATTGTTGTTGTACTTCTCTGAAAGAAGAGACTGCGCTCGTGGAAGGTAGCTGCGTGCTGTAGTTGCATCAGAGACGTTTGGTATGAACGAATCTGCAGCCCCACGGTATGCTGGTGTTACAAGCAATAGCAAGTGCTAGCCAGTCGTCATCTCTAATGCATGCGCCTTAAAAGGTACAAGTGTTCGACCGTCATGTGATACACTGTGCGTGGCCCCCCTACATGACCCCGTTCTGATGGAAGTTGAAAAGTAACCGAATATGTACTATGCGGCTTGTTCACTGGCGTTAACGGACTGTAGTTTCCTGTAACACACACGGTGAACCTTCGGCTGGACATCGTGGAAGTCGGAAGGATTGTGTTTGTGTGTTCTTGGAATATGGTTTACCATCATCTGGTACTCCACACGAGAAATTTTCAAGACGTGCCACTAATACTAATATGTGCTCATGTGTTGCCTACACGTGCTGTACGAAGAGTCATTCTCAGGGACTGGATTTCTGCACTGTGTGTCGCATCGATCATGCGGACTCTTGCCTCACGCGAGGTGACTCCCGAGGAATTCGGTACAAGCCAACATCTCGGGATCTCTTTAGGTATCCTGTTTCCTGCCTGTGTACTGAAGATAGAAGAAAAGAGGTCCCGCATCCTTTGACACAATTTAGAAACGATGTGACACCCACCCTGTTTTGCAGAACGGGACTGGGCGACGATACTTGTGGCTTGCTAACCCTGGTAAGTCTCTTCAACAGCTACCATAGTCTGCAGACATTTGGGCAGCTGTGTAAGCCGATACCGGAATTTCATCCAAAGAACCTTCATATTAAAATGCACGCATGTAAACTAGTCTTAAACCCACAGGTTGCCATGTAACAAAAAGTCATCCTGATTTTGAATAGGCTGGTCTGAAATATCAAACCTAAAACTAATTGACTGAGTTAAATAATGCAGGGCTGAACTGTGTAAATGCAATTGTGTTATGGTTATGCCGCAAACCATTGATATTGCAAAGTTATGGTTTTGGGCTCGTGAGTGTTTCTCAAAAACTAGCTGTAACAGACATCAAGACAATTTGTTTTTCTCATTTTGATCTCTTTGGAAGCCCACTAATCTTCGCCTGGGTAAAACGATTACTTTACCACCTAAAAGTTGGATAGGGTTAATCGGGGCCTAAGACAAGAAATTTGTTGTAAATGATGCGAATCAATTTGATTTTCGGTGAGAAATTATATTTATCCAGTAATTCACGCGTTTCCAGCTCTACTAATTCTAAAATTTCATTATCGGCTATTAAAATCTATTTTTTCCGGAAATACGATAATATTTGCACAGGAATGAATGTTGTGGATCATTCCGATGGAGGTGGAGAAGGAAGGTCTTCAGTTGGTTTTGATCTTATAAAAGCCATTTTTTCTGAAAAAGCGAAGAGGATTTTACATTGATTAACTTTGGCATGGTAGATATATATTTTCTAAACGAAAGTTGAAGTTATGTTGAAAACAGTTACCTATTCTATTAACATGATTATTATATAAATGATTTATATTTTTAAAACATTATTTTTCAGAATCCACACGGATTCGACGGAGTGTAGATATATGATTGTCAATGTTTCCGAGAGACTGTTACATAATGTACCTTTGCATTTACTCAAAGTTATACCCTGTACTGGGTCTGTTGTACATCGACACTAGACACTGCTAATACCACTGTAGAGGTATAGCATATATATCCTGTCCATGAAATGGTGCGAGAGTACTTACTAATCAAGTATTAACACGACATCAAGATATTACTGACTCGGAATTTGAAATTCTAATTCTCTTGTGCACGTTCGAAACCTAGTAGGCGTAACTAAAAATGGTATGGTATGGTATGCGGACGTGGTGAACTTGGAAGACGCGTTAGACTTGGGATTTAAAAAACGATGAGAGTTCAAATCTCTCCTTCCTTAATATGTTGTTGATAAAAATTTCTCTCCAGGTTGGATTTGAACCAGCGATTCTTCGGGTAACAGTCGGCATCACTAACCACTGAGCTATGAAGAGCTTTACGTCACTTAACTCCGTTCTTTTTTGAATTAATCCAGCAACATCCTTCAGAAAATAGGTGTGTCTCTTCCACCTTCAGCTACGGTTAAGATATATACGTCTGCTTGACATATTAAATGAGAAAAGGCAAGTAATTTCAATTTGAATTTTACCATTGTACTTAAAAAGAAATTTGCTTCAAAAAGTGAACAAGTACGTTGCGAAAAAGTTGAACTTTCACCTTAGACTTTATAGACTTTTATTCTACCGTTCAACTACAAAAGAATTTAATTTATTACATATATTCTAAAAGAAAGGATTCGAACATATGCATCTCGGAGTCAATATCCGGTGTCTTACCACTTGGCTTTACGCCCGTATACAAACGCGATTACTAGTTGTAATAACACGCTTTCACTATGACATCAAGCTTACTTCTAACCTTTTGCTTAAAAAACAAAAGTTATCGGTCCCTTCTTCAACAGACAAATAGTTAGGCGATAGGACGTTCATCTTCTGTTGTGAGGGAGTCACACCTCTTAGATCAGCCTCGTAAAATTTATTCTACAATCGAGGCACCGCCCGCGGTTCAAGACTTGCTTATCGAATTCCCTGTAAATCGACGATCCCTGAGCGGACAAGTAGGAAGCGAACCCGGCCAATGAAGACTTCTAGGGGTTAGAATGTCTTACGAATGGAGAGGCAAAATGCCTCACGATATCCTGCATCGAAAAAATTTTATGAGTGGCCTATGATGGTTCAGGACTTTCGAGCACGTGCGTGGTGCCGACATGCGCGAGTCACCCCGCCGCCGACAGAACGCACTGCTCAGCGTTCCATGCTCAGCCCGAACTACTTCCTGGATTCTCGACTTTTCCGTTGTAAGAAAAGCGGCGTAGCTCTGTTCCGAGGATAGATCGCGAGAACGCGCACGAGACAGGGTGCAGGGCACGGAGAGCTATCCAAAAGTGTGTGGTACGCCAGCTGTTGTTTGTGGCAGCGTGTCACCTTGCTTTTTCGATACGTGCCAAGTGTCAGGTAGGGGCAACTCCGACGGAGGACTCTGCATCCGGCGTGAAAACCCATTTGCGGCGATCTTAATGTGGGTTTTTCGTGTATATGAGTCGCTTTTTCTGGCTGTTTCACAAGAGCAAAGTCGGAAAAAACAGGGTCGGGTGTGGCATGTCGACAGCGCAGTTCGTTACGTGTGTTCCGCGAGTACGGTCTTGAGTCTCGGGGTTGCGCGAAAATGGTGAGAGCATTTTGTCGAGAGCACAGGTGGCACCAAAAGGCCTTTTCTTCCGTTCGTTTCTGCCGTTTTCTGCCCGTAGATCGGTGTTTCTGTCAGTTGTTTTGAAGCGGACAATCTCATGCAGCCAGCAGACAGCACTCCACAAAACAGCCGCGAACGCGCGTGACCTAGCGGCTGCAAGCGACACCAGGTCCAGCCACGCTGCCCACTGACTTCGGTGGCAAGGGGCAGCCGAGCCTGGCGTGGCAAGCCCAGCTGGTTTCACTGTTTTCTGGCGTTTCTCGGCGATGGAATGTTTTCCAGCACACAGAGCGAATGTGGAGCCCCCGGGAAAAGTGGATGATCCTGCCAGACTCTGCGCGCGTGCGAGCAAGCTCTGTTTGAACACGCGGTTCCTGGCTGCTGCCACGTGCTGCCAGGACTTCCCTGTGCAGCACTCGGTTGCTGCTGCTAAGGAAAGCTGTATCTGTCTTGCACGGGTAAACTGGGCGCCGTTCGTTTGAGAAGAATCTTTTTCCTACATCGTGACTCGCTCTCTTCGTCATCGGATCACGAGTTTCTGAATCGCACGAGCGCCAGAACGCGGTCAGCCCAGTCACAGCTGTGCTGCACAGCGAATCGCCGCACCCGTCGCTTCTTGCGAAACCCGTCCCACGAAAAGCTCTCCCGCCACGATTTCGGAAACGTTTCGGGTTTCGCAGCGCGCCTGTGCCTGCCAAAACGACAATTCTTTGCGTGTCTTGTGGAAACGGTCCTCTTTTCTGCGGCAGCCTGGTGCGGACGGGTCTTGCAGCGGCCGCGTGGCCCCATATCATCTCGGCGTGTCGCGAGCTGGCCGTCCCATGCCAAGGAACAAGCAGAACATATGAGAGTCTTTTGGCGCGGCACACGCAGTGACAAAACCCCTGTTTCGTCAGCCATGCGAGTCACTGCAACCAGTCGAGTGTCGCCTTTCTTTCCAGGAAAAAACGCGAGCTCTGGTGCTGCATATAGACAGGACCTCGCGTATGCCAGACTAGGCAGAATCATGAGAATGGTTTTTAGGTGTGTCTTTGTGTAGTGCTTGCCGCGCGCACAGCCTGAAATTTTTTAGTGTCATGTAAAGTATGCCGATTCCTACCCGTTTCACTTTTCAGGGAACTCGCAGACGTCCATTTTCGCTGCTGCGTCATAGGTCTCTCTTGCAGCCGTTAGCGCCAGGCGTACCCGTCACCCGGTGCGCAGCGGGCTCGAAAGCAGTCTCGTGGCTTTTCCTGCCCTGGAAGAAAATCCTTTTTTTTCAGAGGAGACATAACGCCTAAAGACAGAGCAGCCAGCCGTCCGCCGCAACAAAGAACCACGGCGCTAGCCAGGGCCTGTCAATGTGACGGAGCTTTCACATCGTGGTTTTCGCTTCCGGATCATCTTGGGAGGCGGCCTCTGTTGCGAAGGCAGGTTTCTTCAGAAGACTTGGCGTGGTATTTCATCTGTTTGGCGTTATGTGAGTACCGCTGACAGCAAGCCAGAAAAAAAATCCCGACCCCGCTTTGCATCGACTGCCCTGTAGGCGTGTCACAGGTGACAACCTTGATGAGGCGAGTCCTTGCGGTTTCTAAATCCACTTCGTCTTCTGGATCCGTTGCGTAACCTCTAGGGAGGCGCTCGGAACTTGGGAGTCGTTTGTCTATGGAGGAGATGCAGGACGCGTACGCTGGCAAGATGAAGAGTGGGCTTGGGAACTCTTGAATTTTCGTGAGGGAATGAAGATGTATGGGAGTTTTCGGACTGCACATTCGGGTCCAAGAGGGATAGACACTTTCCAGTCTGTGAGGGTCTGCGTGCTTTGATTTTTGACTTTCCAAACCCAAAGAGGTTAACTTCACAACCACGTACCCACCGCGCTTTCCCCAAATGAGTTTTTCGGAACGTGGCGAGGGACCCGCGTTTGGATCTTCGTCTCGCTCTTTATCCGCTGCTGTTGCATAGTCAATCAGCTCCTGATCCAGAGACTGTTTTTCGACACGCACCTCACTTGCCCCCCACCGGATCCGCGGGTTCGCAAGTCTTTCAATCAAAGATTCAGGTGTACGTACACCCAGGGAATTCCAGCTTTCAACATGTTCAAGCAGCATCAAATTCGCTTTGCAGGTGAAAAGACTCGGTGGAGAATTCAGCGTGTTTCTTTTATTTGGGCCCCGAGAAGGTTCATGTGAAGAAGGCCGTTGGTTAAAGGGCCAATCTGTCCCAGGTCTGTCCAAAGGTTGGAGAGATTGCCGGAGTCTCATTTTCTGTGCTGTGCCGCAACGCCAAGCAGACCGTTTTCCATCCTGCCGGTCTCCCGGTGGCTCTGGACTAGTGCAGGCATCAGTGTCGAGCGCGAAAAGGTTTTTTTAGTGATATCACCGTTGCCACCCCATATTGATTTGTGTGTCTGCAAGTATTTCTCGTTTTGTGGTTGGGGACCACTGATTCTCCGGAAGCGTGCCAACTTAGTAACATGAGGCGTGCGTAACGACGGCCCGCGGAGACTCGGTTTTGTTTCATGCCCTCCAGTCGGCTTTTCCTTTCCCAAGGGATACTTCCTGGTCAAAGCAGCTTTTTGCCGCATCGTATGCTTGGTCCCATTTGTTTTCTGTGACTGTCTTTGGACCCGCATTCTGGGCACCTCGTTTTTTCGGATCGAGGCTAGCTTTCCGGTGTCCGCCTCTGAAAACTACCACGAATTGTTTTCTTACGCTTCCCGTCTGGACTTTGTGGAAGCATTATTCCTGCTTCGGCTTCGCATGCGGCGCTCCCGTTTCGAAGGAACTCGTCCCCTTCACTCCAAACACTCCCCTCAAAAATCTCTGCCTCGCCACAATGATGGAGAACTCTTCAAGCTCGTCGCAGCCACCCTGCAAAGTGAGTCAGGCGGTGTCTCTCTTGAGTTTTCCGCAGCTCTCTTTGTCCACGAAACCGAAGCCGTCTCTTTTGACCTCTGACGCCGGCGCGTCGACTCTCGCTGACACCGGTCTTTTGCCGAATCGAGGAGACAAGCCAACGAAGCCTTCGCCCTCGACTTCCACCGGTGGGGCTTTGAGCTACAGAGCTGTGGCTGCTCGCGCAGTGTCTCAGCGACCGGCCGGACACCCAAGCAGCGACACGGAGACGGATTGCCGCCGAGACAGCGAGCGAGCCTGTGAAGACGACAGAGTATGGTCAGCTTCCCCAGGAGACGCTGAGGTGAAGCCACAGAAGAAGCTTGCAAAGAGAGGCTTGCATCGAGGGACAAGCCCCCGCGACGAGGCGTTGTGTGCATCCGGCAGCGGCACTCCTAAGAACGAGGAAGGCTCTCGAGTTGCCCGTTCAGCTTCGCCGCTGCACGCAAGGAACAGCAAGGGCGAGGGCGGGAAAGCGGTTCTCTCGGCCGAGACTCAAACTGAGAAAGCGGCGGGCGGAAAGGGAGAAAAGAAGCCGAGTGTGAGGGGAGAGGGCGGCAGCCACGGGAAGCGGAAGCAAAGGAAGCCACTGGACTTGCGACTGGCGGCACCAGGTGCGTCTGACCTGCCGGTCTTCGACAAGGAAGGCGAGAAGGAGGCCCATCTCACGGTCATGCTCAGACCTGGGAACAGGAAGCGAAGGAGCTGCGTCGATGCTGTCTCCGGGTGTCTCCTGTTTTGGGGCGTGAGGTGTCCCTCCAAGTTCGCCGGTGCGAGCAACACGTGGTGCGCCGAGGGCGACAAATGTCTGGCCTGTCACACAGACGCCGAGTACTTTGGCCACCCTGCGGTCTACAAAACAGTTCTTTGTTCGAACTTGAAAAACAACTCAAGCAGGTCTTGCTGCTTCTCTGCAAACGCGGGTGGGAACTCTGCGACGGGTGCGAGTCCACGGAAGCGCGGCAGCGAAGCCCTCCTCTCCTGCGGGCGGGTGCGGTGCTGTTGCTGGAAAGCGCACACGAAGGCCGAGTTGCGGACGGAACTCGCGAAGAAGTACACTCTTACGGGTCTTGGAAAGCTACCGTCTCCCCTAGCCCAACACCCTGGTCTCTCGGGGCTTGAACCAAACGGCGCCGAGTGCTGTCGCGCACCAGGTGCGACTTCTGCGAAAGACTCGACTCGCGCAGACGCCTCCAGTTCTGTGTCTGGAGGAGGCCTCAGTCGACAGACCCGCCGTGCCTCTCTGAGTTTCGCGGGCGGTGCGCTGCCCCGAGAAACTGGCGGTTGCTGTCTCTCGCAAGACCCGCGGGAGGGCTCGCGGAGTCTCTGCGGGTTCTCCGGAGCGAGCGAGAAGCCCCCGAAGAAGACCGAAGACAAACGCTCAGAGGAGTTCGCAGGTGCGGGGCTTAAATCGGTGGGAAACTCTGAAAAGACGAAAGATTCTGCAAAGGACTCTGGCTCCGGCGACGGGGCCTCGCGCTTTCACGCGCCCCCGGCTCTCTGGGCGTCGCCGAAGGGGCCCAAGGGCACGTTTCGCGACGACGGCAAAACAGCAGCATGCGATGGAAACGGTGCATGCGACAGCAAGACTGGGGAGGAAGGCGAGAAGGTCGAGAGGGGGAGCGCCGCGTGTTCGTGGAGAGAGTGCACGCAATGGCGAGGCACAGGCGCGAAGGTTGCAGGAGACACGGGTGTTCCGCTGGCGCCAGTTGCTGGTGAGGAAAGTGGAAAGGGGAAAGCTACGGCGGGTGGAAGTTTCCACAATGCGGGAGTGCCGAGCGCCGACGGCATCGGACCTGCCAACGTCTTTCTGCCTGATGGGTCTCTCGATTTAGACCTCTTCAAAGTCTTTCCTTGTCGACACCGCAACGTGCTCCACGAACGCAAGAGCTGTCCTTTCTACCACAACTACCGAGACAAGCGCAGGTACGAACCTCGCAAACTCAGAAAAGAAGGACTTAGGGAGAGACGAGTAAGATTGCGAGCGCGTAGAGGGCACTGGAAGTTTGTGGCCAAGGGATGGGTCGGGCAGGATTAGCGATTTCGGTGGAAACAATCTAGTCTATACTTACACTGGAGGCAGAAACGAAGAGATCAGCGGTAGAAAACACTAGGGGAAAAGTGTGTTGGCGTTCTTCCTATCCGTCTGTGCCGAGAAGCAGGTGAAGGTCTGTTCGCGTCAGACGCGAGAGGCGGAAGCGAAGGAGACAAGGGCGAATGAGCGGAATACGAGGGGAGGGATGAAGCAGGTGACGGTTGACCATGTGACAGATTCTCGTCAACGCCAGGAGAGGAAAAGCGAACAAATCAAGAAGTGATGTACTTAGTTATGCTTTCCAAGCATTTCTCAAATCGAAAATGTCTTCCTTCTGAACCATTTGGAGAGGATCTTATATACAAAGCATGCAGAAGAAAAATATAACATGGCAGACGAGGTGGAGTCCCCTGTTCTTCTTCTGGGGAAGGTATTCATTGTTCTTGGGTTTCTTCTGAGGAAGAGAACTTCGCTTCGCGCATTCTTCTCGTTTTCGTTTTCTCAGGGCCCCCGTGACCTACCAGGCAGAGCAGTGCGAGGAACAATTCGACCTCGACACCGCGACGATCCAGTGCAGCAAAGGAGACAAGTAAGCCCGAGATACTTAATGTCTTCAATATAACCGTAATATATATAACATCTATGCAGTATCTCTATGATGCATGCAAGTGGTGTACTCTATTCAAAAGATGTATGGTGTCTACCAAGTATACGCAATGCAGAAAAATGTAAGTATGATGCATATACATCTGTATACCCATATACGGCATCTTTAATTTATAAAGTACACACAACATACATGTACAGTAGAGACTCTTCGTGTCGTATTTCCATTGCTTGGAACTTGTGTACGATTTCGAAAAAACAGCCTCGAGCGTTTTTGGTCTGCGGTCCATGAAAGAAGGCCTACATCCCAGTGCTGTCGGTAGGCTTCCGATTAAATCTTCAGAAGTGCAGCGTCTGGACCGTGTGTGTGCTTCGCTTCGCAGTTGCGAGAGGTGTCACAACCGCCACGAGTTGCTGTACCACCCGAACATTTACAAACAGCGCTTTTGCTCGAATTTCTCGCAAACCGACAAGGGCGGTTCGACGACATGCGCGCGCGGCGTGTTTTGTGCCTTTGCGCACTCTCGCGCCGAAATTCGCGCCACGCTGTTCACGGAGCAAGAAGAGAAGGAACCGGATTGCCAGTTCTTCGTCGCAAAATTCAAGACCGTCTGGTGCCCGTACGGCTCACAACACGACTGGCACACTTGCGTCTACGCGCACACTTACCAGGACTGCCGCCGCGCTCCTGCCATCGGTGAGCAGACAGACAGAAGAATCAGACAATGTGGAACAGGGGTGTGTCAAAAATGTCGATCTGCAGAGGAAGGTCTCCACTCTTTGGTCGGGTCTCTGTCTGAACCAATACTTTGAAAGGCAATGACGGCATGCTTATTCTCGTTTGACCTCGTGTTGCCTTGAAACATCTCGCAGTAACAGTGTTTTCTCGTCGAAACGTGTGTGTCAGGTGCGACGTTCGAACTGCTCGAGAAAGACGAAACGCGTGAAAACGCTTTCTGCCTCAGTTTCTTGTCTTGCCCAATCGGAGCTTTGCGAAGGAGAACTGGGAAGAACAGCGTTCTGGGGGGGGGGGTACCATCGCCACGAAAAGCTCTGCTGTCTACGTGTTTCGCAGGTTACGGCTCCGAACCGTGCCCCTCGTGGTCGAAAGATCTTCACTCTGCGGACTACGATCGACGTTGTCCACACGGGTGAGTGGCTCTGGGGACAGTTTTTCATGGAGACAAAAAGCGAATTTCAAATGCCGCACGTGTCGATCGATCTGAATGTGCATATCTTCAGTTCCCGACGTATCTATCTGCACATCCATATATATCTCTGTGTCGCTAAAGCGATGTGTCTATCTATCTATAGAGAGATATAGACATCTACTTGTACATCTATCTGCACCTCTCCCTATGTGAGGGTGTGTGTAGGTGTATAGTCATCTCCATACATGGTTTGTATGCGTCTGCCGTGCTCGGAGTCGAGTCTAAGTGTAGAGATATCGAGGGTCTTGTTCGCTTGTGGTTTTTTTCTTTTTCAGAGCGCGCTGCAGCTTTTCACATGGCAGCAAGGAACAGCTGTATCACCCCTCCTACTACAAAACGATGCCGTGCATGGACTACCGACCCCAGAGTGGAGACGCGAATGGCAAATCGGGTGAAAAAGGCCGCTCGTTTCGCCACGGCGGATCCGGCTCTTCTGGAGGCTGCCCTCGAGGTTTCCTTTGCGCGTTTTACCACGAAGTCACCGAACGCAGACTACCCGTGCCCCCCTGCTCGACTCCGGGCTGGACATTCTCCTACTCCATGCCCCTGCCCCTGTCGCAACTCAAACTCCTACAGCCGCTCTTCCTGGAACCCCCATTGTTCAATCTCGACGACTTTGAGGCTTTTGGCCATCACAGGCAAGTCCTTGACATTTATCTCAGAATTTGTGTCGCAGTGTATCTTTTCTCTACGCATGTAATCATGGGATTGTTCACCCAGGATCTGCGTCGATTTATGGACATGCCTGCCTGTGCGAAGAATCCACTGTCTACGTTTATATACAAATATATAATCTTTGTAGTTGTAGGTGTTTGCATATGCGCGTATGTGCGGTATATACACGCCCATCTAGTTCCTAGGACACTGAATGTGCCGCCAGTCATGGGATCCAGAAAACCAAGCTCTTTTTGTTTGCTGTAATTGACCATCCCACTGAGCTGCTTTAATGCAGCTAGCAGTGGTGGATGTCAATCTCTGGAGCCAATCCAGCATCTGTCCGTATATGTAGATGCATATATTTGTCCATGTCTACAGATACGTATATGAATTTACTTATGTATATATTGTACATGTGTAGGACGCTTTCAAGATGCAGAATTGTTTGTGAACGTGGCATCTGTCGAGAGAATGTCTTCACGACGCATGCGCCGCTGTGACCCTCGCGTCTTTCGTGTTTCTCGCCTTTGCAACTTGGTGACTTGCTACCGCTGCAGCCACTGCCGTGTGTCTGGGCATGCGCGTTTCACAGTTTAGTTTGCTTCTGTCTCTGAACCGCTTCGTTGCTCGCCTGTGTCTCCGTGTCTCTCCCTCCAGTCGACTGACTGCAGCTTCGCGGCGTGCGGGCGCCGGGAACGGCTCCGAGGGTCCGTTGGTGTCGGCGAGCCGCGCCATCGCGTTTGCCTCTCCCAGCGAGCACCAGAATTCGAGTCGGCTTCACCGGACGGGCGGAGTCTCCTTGGGGCTCGTCTCCTCTGGCGCCTTTTCGAACTTCTCCGTCAGTGGGCCTTTATGCGCAAACCCCCCGGGATCGTCGCCCAAGGCCCTCGCACTCGCCAAGGGCGGGACTGCGCCCCACTCAGCTGGCTCTGCGAAGCCGTCCGCCATGGGCCGCCGTCGCTCTTCGTTCTCCTCCTACTCCACATCCTACGGGGCCTCCTTTGCTGCGCCCGCCTTCGCACCGCCCTACTCCGCAGGTGTGCAGGGCCAGGGGCTCGAGGCGGCGGCGCTAGGGCCCCTAGAGGCGGGCCTGGGGCCCGAAGGGGTGTGTGGGGCTTTCGACGGCAGAGAGGATTTACATGCGTTGGCTCCTCAGTTGGAGTCGCGACGGCGCATCGGCCCCTGTTGGTCGGCGGGCCTGGCGGAGGCTCGCGAACCGGTTCTCCAGAAGAAGGACCCGGCGCGCCGGCTCTCTCAGGGGTCTGTGCAGGACAGTTTGTGTGGCGCGGCGGTGCATGCGGCGAGTGTGGGGTCTGGATCGGTCGCAGCACTCCGAGAAGGGAACGACGAGAGACGAGAAGACTTGCACAGCTGGAGTGAACCGACATCGTGCTTTCCGACCTCCTTCGAACCCGCGAGCGGCCTCCTCGCCCCGCCGAAACGCGAACAACGCCAAGAGCACCTGCTTCTGCAAGTCGCCGCTATGCTGCTGAACGGCGCCTCTCAGGGTGAGACAGAGACCTTCGTGGCTGTCGCTCCAGAAGCGGAAGAAGACCCAGAGGGCGAGGAGCTTGGACACACTTTCTCGGTGGAGAACGCCGAGGCTCCATTCCTTGTGGCACAGAGCGAGTTCTTGGCGGACCTCGCTCTGGGGAACCCCGCAGGCTTCTCAGAGCCGAGTGCCGCGCCCGAGGAAGACGGGAAGGCCGTCGCAGAGTATGCACCTGCTCTCTTCACTCCCCATGGTGGAGACGAGAGGGTAGGAGCCAAGGGATCGCTGGCCGGGCCCAGAGACACTCTCGCGCTCGGGACCTTCCTGCCCGCCTTCCCCGGAGACCCCGTGGCATCCGGGCTCTCCAAGGAAGCAGTTGAGGCGAGAGCTAACGACAAGGCGCTTGCGTTCTCGGGAGTCGTATCCAGAGGGACCAGCGAGAGAAGTTTGCGAGGCTCAACCGCGAAAAATGCGTCTCTACATGCGCTTGCCGTGGAGCGGCGAGAGTGCCATAAGACCTTCGATTCAAGTGCCCTTCTTCTTCCGTTCGCCGCGGGGACATTATCTTCTTCTTCTCCGCCTTGTGTCTCGTCTGGTGGGTTCTCTGTGGAGACTCCAGACTCATTGGGCGAGGCGGGGATGCCCGGAGGAAAGGCGACGCGCGTGGCGAGGCGTCTGGAGAGAGATGAGACAGAAGTTTGGAGCACCAGCACGGAAGGCGGCAGAGGCCCGAAGGGCGGACCGACCCCATCGCAGGGCGATCTGTGGTCGTCACCCTCACTGGAGACTCTCGCCTCCCGAGGAGACGGCGAAGAAAATGCCTGTGGGGTTTTGGGGGCGAGACCCGTTGAAAAGGGCGCCTTCCCCGCGACTCACGGCCGAAGGTTCATGCGTCTCTTTGACAACGGAAACGTTTGGGGTCCCTCAACGCGCGCTCACGTTTCAGAAGCCGACGCGCAGTTGTTCGCGCCTCTGTCCTTCTCCGCACCGCTGTCCTCTTCGCCTCCGGGCATCTTCGCGCCCGACGGCATGGAGTCGAAGACCCACAGGCAGGGGCGCTCCGCGCCTCACAACCTGGAGATCTCGATTCTTCAGTCTGCGCCAGCGCCGAAAAAAGAAAGCGTGTGGGGCGGCGAGGAAGAGGGCGACGTTTTCGGTCCACCTGCCTTCCCCGGATCCTCGCCGTGTGAGGGCAGGCCCGCGGCGCCCAGCGCCAGCTCCTCTTCGCTTGCTGTCTTTTGTCCGGCGAGCCGGCAGAGCTCAGAAGACTCAACTCGACGCTCGTCTGGAGGCTTCCGAGGGCGTGGCGGGTCTGGTGAAGGTCCCGTCTGTCCCTTGAGCGTATCGAATCTGTGGGGCGCTCAGTGGCGCCCCGTGGAAGCTGAGACTGCGGGACCGTCTCAGTGGGGCCCTCTCGCCTCCTCGGCGCCGCCTGGACTCCTGAGGACGGCGGCCAGGGGCCAGAAAGGCGTGAGCGGAGACGCAAACGAGGCCTCTCCTTGCTCTTACTCTAGCGCTTCGTCCTCTCACCTTTGCGGAGGCGACGACGAGCGCAAACAACACTCGTCGTCTGCCGTTGTGACTGTAGGAGGCGCGTCGTTGGGGCGCCGTGAATCGTCGAGCTCGAGCGACATCCGAGGGAAGAAAGAGGAATTGCGCGGAATTCCGACAGCTGCCGTCACGGCCGTCGAGACTGCTGCGGCGGCTCTGTGGGGCGCATTCGAGGAAGACGAAGACGAGCGAAGGAGAGACTCTTCTGGCTCTCCCGTCGCTCTCTCCACGCAGAAGGCCGCAGGAAACGAAAGATTGTCGATCGACAGAAAGCAGTCGTTTCTCGAAGAGGCTATGAGTGCGCTGTGGAAGATGAAGAGCCGAGAACACACGGAGCAGGGCGACGACCAGGGAGTCGACGCCGAGCCCCTGGTCGCGAAGCCCGCTCACGGAGACAAAACGGAGAATCGGCACGGTCAAGTGAGGGGAGAGACGCGGCGCCACATGCGGACGCCGCATGCGCACCGCCCCGTGGTTCTCGCGGTGTGTGCACAAGACGAAGACACGCAGGTAGCCTACCTGAAGTCCCTTCTATGTCTCCGGGCCTGGAGCAACGTGATTTTGTACGTCTCGTTACGCCGCGAACAAACAAGAAACCCAGAGATCTCGGACTCGGCCCTTCTTCAGACACTCGCTGCCCTCAGCAAGGAGACAGTGCGCTACCATGTCTCTCACCTTTGCGAGGAAGAACTCTCTGCGGAGGAACTCGACGCTTTTTTGGCGACGGAGACTGAGGACAGGCGCCGACTCCTGATCGTTTACGGAAAGCGAGACTCCTGGGAGGTCGAGAAAGACGGCAGCCGCCGATCGCCGGTTACGGGGCGCGACACGGAACTTTCTCTGTCTTCTGAGAACTCTCGTTCCCTCTTTTCGCTCCTTCGCCTCCGGAGAAAGACAGACAATGCGGGGAACGGCGGCGCACTCAAATCGCTCGCAGTCATTGGGCTTCACAGCGCCCCTGCAGAATTCTGGCGCGTGTGTCATGAAGCAGAAGCGAAGGTCGCTATTCTTGGCAACCAGAAGAATCTCGGTCGAAAAGACGAGACCGAAGAGACGTCTTGTTCTCAGCTCCTTCCCGCAGCTTCACACCCTAAACGATCGCCAACAGGCTCTTCGCAACCTATCGGGGCCGTAGTTTCGGCGCAGGTGATGGAGAAAGATGCGCAGACATTCGAGGACAGCTCGGCTGTTTCTACGCTTGCGGACTCGCCGTCAATCGTCATTCATTTGGTCGTTTCGCCGGCCCCCCTGACCCTCGTTTCGAGCGAAGGGCAAGCCGAGGGCGGAGCCCGAAATCCTTCTGTGGGGTCCAGGAAGGTCTGCCTGCTTCCCGCCACGTCTCTACCGCTCTGGTCGTGCCTGTTTGCCTCTCCACCTTCTGTTTTGTCACTCTCTCGCGACGCAGAAACGTCTGCGGAGCCGCCGAATCGCTCGTTCTCCTGTGCGGGTTTTTTCCCGGAGACAAAAAGCGAGAAACCGAGCTTCGAGGCCGGCGCAGAGTCCCCCACTAGTCGCAGCGTAGGCGAGGACTTGACGGCGGTGACAGCTGCAGGGAGTGTGGATTCACCTGTCTCGGCGTCGCCTTCTGTCTGTTCGCTTCCTTCAGTCTCCGAAATTCGTTCACTCTCGCCCGCCCTGCGTCCCCTCAACCCCGAGAGGTCTGCGCCACACAGCCACGCTCCCCACCTGTCTCTTCCTGCAGGCTCCGGTCTCTCGGCGTCCGCGGCGGCGACGGGCGTTTCCACGATCCCGGCCGCGGGGACACCTCCGTTGTGGGGCGGGAGTTCTCTGCCCGGAAAGCGCCCCGTCCGTGGTGACGAGAGAAGCGTCTCCGCAGAAACCGCAGTGACCATGGCGACAGCCGCCTCGTCGACTGCGCTGACGGACGATCGCGCCGAAGACAGCAGAGACTGCGGGGAAAAGGAGACCCGGAAGTCAGGGGAGAAGGAGATAGAAGCCAAGAAGGCAGGACGCACGAACCAGGCTACGCATGCGCCACAGGGTGCGAAAGAATGGAGGCAAGGGGTAGAAGGAGCAGATGATTATCAGGAGCCAGAGGTGCAGAACCTATTTGAGAGAGAACTCCTTGGGGAATTGCTCCTGCGAGAAATGCGCGTTGTTGGCAAAACGCTAAGAAGAGAAGGCTTGAACGGAGGACAACCCGAAAAGGTGGTTTTCTGTTGGGCGCCATTGGAAGAACAATCCCGCAAGAAAAAGACAGGCTGCGAGCGTCCTCGCTCCGGAGATGTCATAAACCCCCTAAGTCGACAACGGAAAGACGCAGGTGCGCATGGCCTTGATTCTCATATGTCAAATGGAACTCCTAAGACTCAGTTCTTCGTAGTCTGCTGTCTTTATCATTGTGACGGGTCTTGAATAAAGTAAAACTAGTATCGCATGATACTCAGATCCAGTATTCTTAGCGCCTCCGTTTCACACGAGACGTATGACGTGCTCATCAATGCTTCCTTCCCTGTATAGAAAGTGTGCGTATCTAGGTGATGAGTAAAAACAAAGACCTAGGTGGACTTTGCAAATGGGTATGCTTTGGAATCTAGGTTTCACACCCGCGTAAACCTGCATGCATGGCAGCGAAACCCCTTGTTTTCATGTGAGACCCCTGCGTCACTCGCTCGCAGAGAATGGCTGTTCCTCAACACATGAAGACATTTTCTTCGTGGAGGCCTCCGATTGCTCTCTTTTCCTGATTTCAGCCGTTTGTTCTTCTCCATCTGTGCACCTATGCTTTTTTCTTTTACAGCCTCGGCTTCTCTAAAAGCCGGACCGAAGCCCGAGGCGACTCGATCTGGCGTGTCTTCTCTGGGTGTCTCCGAGAGTTCGCGGATTCCCACTTCCTCGCTTTCCCCTGCATGCGACTTGTGTTCATCTCTCCGAGTACTCGCCCAGGACCTGCTTCCTACAGCGGACCGTCTACAGCGTCTGCTGTTTCTCGTCGCCGAGCGAGGCACGTCCCGCCCTCACAGGCATCTCTTCAGCCGCTTGTCTGTGTGCGGCCAAGACTCTGTGTTCTTCCTTCCTTCGGGCGACAAGAACGGAGGGGTCAGAGTTCGGCAGCATTCGAATGGTTCTTCCGCCACCGTGGCCGTCCGCGTGAACAAGTCGCCTGCAGCTCCACTTGAGGCGAGGGTGAGATCTTCCCTCTCGGGTTCGCTGTCTTTTCTGAGTCTCTCGAGAGAAACGAGGTACCTCACTTTGACTCAGCTCGTGCGAGGCTGCCCAGCGGCACACCAGTTAGATCTCTCGCGTTGTTCTCCCTTCGGCGATTGGATTTCCTTAGAGAAAGAGTTCGTCGTTCGCCCCATGCTGCTCAGAGTCTCACACGCAGTTACAACGAGACAGAATGAAGCAGATGATCAGACAGAACGTCCGCAACAAGCAAATCCAGAGAGGAAGGGAGACGCGGTTTCTGGTTTGTGGTGCGCGCTGTGTGGCGAGACGCTCGAAAGAAGCGGAAACTGCAATACGGATCAAGAGACAGCGATCGCAGGAGTCCCGGATACACGAGGCGCGGAACGCGAAGTTTGCTGCTTTGTTAGGTGCGGATACACGCCAGAAGAGAAGACACGAGAGCTGGACTGTCCCCACCTGTTCCATCGCTTTTGTCTCGACGCGTTTTTGGCGGGGCCTGAGTATACGCGAACAGGTGGAAGGTGCTTCTGTCACGCCTTCGTCCACCGGCCTGCGCTCCGCTCAACCCCCACACGTGGCGAGTCCGGAGAGGGCCAGACACACGTAGGGATCGCAGCCCAACGCCGATGGACTTCTTTCCTTTCAGAGTCTGCGGCATCCCCTGAGGAGAGCCAGAAGGCGGACCATGGCACTTCTCTGCGGTTCCCGCCGGCTTCAAGAGACAATGAAAGTACCGTCTTGCGTCGCACAGACGAGTCTTCGGAGCGCGATCCGGAGCTGAGTGTGTCGCATGCGGTAGGAGAGCAGAAAGATACCTTCAATTCGTTCTTCTCTTTCACGAGAGCCGCCTCGCCTTCCGGCGCCTCCTTCCGTCAAGCAGCAGTACTATGCGAAGGGAGCGAAGAGGACGCTGCCACTGTAGCTTCCGCCTCTCCGCAGACGTCTTTTCTGTGTCCAAGCCGGGGCGTACGGTCGTCGGTTGGAAGAGCGCAATACTGCACTTCACTCGCGACGCCGCCACGGCTCCCCGAGCTTCTTCGCGAGGTCCTTCTGGGGCTCGCTGAGGCGCAGGACCTGCATATGCGTGTGGCCTTGCACGAGGCAACCAAAGAGGCATTTTCCGAGAAGGCCGCACCCGAAAGCAGGGAAATCGGAGACGCGAAAGAGCAGGGTGACGCTTCGTTGCCTCGTTTCGGCGTTTCGCCCTCGGACATCTGGGTAGCGACCCGCGTGCCTGCGTTGGAACGCTCTGATCTGCACGCAGCGGCGGTTTCAACGTGTGTCGACATTTTCGGTTCCTCTCTACTGCCTGCGTTTGTGTCTGTTTGTCCTGGAAGGCTGTTGAGGCAAAACCCCCGAGTTTTATCTCTCGCCGCAGCGCGTCTCGTATTCTTCGTCTGTTCCGGCGGAGTCGCGGGGGCGTGGAAGGTGCAGGCGGGAAGCCAGAGGGAAGGCGACGTCGAGGAGGGACTTCGTGGCATGTACGAGATAGTGTCAAACTTCCCCCCCCTTCTGCAGCATTTGTTACTTCTGCTGAGTGGCGCCGGGCCTCTCTCACAGACAAATCCCCTGCATGCAGCGGACGCAGGTTCCGGGGACTTCGTTGCCGGGTCTCAAGAGCTTCTGGAAGGCGAGAGCGAGAGGCACGAACTTCCAGAAGAGCCAGCGGAAGACGCGCGTGAACGCAGGGCTGCCTTTCCCGATTCTTTCCTTCTTCTGTCCGACGTCGTGCACCATCCGTTCTTCTGGTCGAATGCACAGAAGCTGGACTTTCTGGACAAAGTGCAGTTTGCTCTCTCCCACGCCTGTGCGTCGCCTCGGGCCGCTTCTCGCCTCTCGCCGCCGACGTCTCTGCCTTGCGACTCGCTCTTTTCAGGAGACGCGACGGAGGGGCTGAGCGCGAACGAGAAGAGGCAAAACATCTGGAGAGCGTGTGTCGAGAATCTCGCTGAAGGATGGCGCGGAAAAGTCCACAAAACTCTTCTCGAAGCCGTTGACGTGGGACTTGCTGGAGAGTGGAGAGGAGCGGAGGGTAATTTGACGGCGGTCTCGACGCTTGCGAATGACCTCGATGGTCTCCTGCGCTTCGTCAAGACGTAAGTCTGTTTTTGAGAAAAGCACACAAGGTACATCGTGAATCAAACATGGACACATCCAAGATGAGGAAAGGGACACTCAGACGAGATATTGATGCAAAGTTGTGCAGGGGTTGAGGCGTCTGGTCGCTGTCACCAGAGCACACGGAACGACGCATGGAAACCAGTCTGCCTCGTTTTTGGTTGTCGTTTGGTGGCATTTCGTTTTTTCCATGCAGTGAACTTACCTTGTTTGTGTGTATCCCGACACCGTGGGTAGAAATTTTTGGTGTTGTCCGGCTTTGTCTCTCCTGTTTCTCTTCCTCCAGACTGCGAATGTCGAGTCTCTCCGTCAGCCTGAAGGTGCTCACTTCGTCTGCAGTCGCGGATCTTGTCCACGTGTATGTACACCCTATGGGGGCGGCGACGGGGGAGGGCCGGGGCGCTTCGGCGTTTGCGGAGCAGAGAGCCAGGCGTATTCTCCTACAAAACTTTGACAACGTCGTTCTCGAGCAAGTCAATCAAGTCCACCCTCGGCTGTTCCTCCTCCTGTTCGCGTACCTCACTTCCTCGTTCGAAGCAGACGACGAAATGGAGGGGATTTTTGATTTCCTGGCTGACTTCGCGCTCACCAGTAAACCCTTCCAGGACAGCTTCTGGTTCGACGCCGTCGTGTTATCTGAAGAGAAATGCGGAATCAGTGAGACGAGAGCGAATCAGAGCAGCCAAAGATAAATTTCGTTCCAAACTGATTCCACGAGGGGAACATCTCACGGTTTTGTACGGCTTCCGCATGCGCGTGCATCGTTGACTGTGTGGTTTCCCACCAGCGCGTGTGCGTGGCTGTTTTTGATGTTTTGTATGGGTTTTCTAATTTTTTTCCGAAGTGTCGATGGTGCTCTGAGGCCCCCATCGATATACGTTCAGGGATGTCGCAGGGTACGTAGCTCAGGTTCGTCGCGCCGTTCTTGCGTCTCTGGTTTTTTTCTTTTAATAGAAAAATTGCTTGTTATGTCTCACCGTTGCTGCGGGGATTATTTGCGGACTCCCTGATCTGCAGTTTTGTGTGCATCCGTCTTTTTGGGTCCCACTATTCCCTCCTTACAATCGCACCGGTATGTTGTGTGTACGATGTGGAATTGTTCATATGTTTCCCCTATAGTGATACATAGAGCATGTACCAAACTAGGTATTACATCACTGTGCTGTGGGAAAGACGCAAGGAGGGCTACCAGGGAAAAAAGTGCAGAATGTTTGTTTTGTAGAAAGGTTGCGAAATCCCAGGGAGAACCTGGAAAGTAGTGTTTTTTGTCCGGAGCAAATATGAGGGAAGACGGAGGTGAATCCCGTCTGCTAACAGTGTGTCTGTGCAGAACACGTGAAACGGAGAAACCTTGAGATTCGCCTGTTCAAACTCTCTCAAAGTGAAATGTACAGAATAAGTGCTTGTTGGGCTCACTAGCCACAGGTTCGCAAGAAAATTTTAGGGACGAAAGCTTCGACTACTGTCATCTAAAGGTTTGCTTCGTCTGACGGAGACGATGCTACGGGTTCGAACAACGCTAATAACGATCTCATGCATTTGTTTCATATGCATATATATATATATATATATGAATAGATATGTTCCAGGCGCAATATATGGATGGCTGTTATCACTCCTATTGACAGCGAGAGAAAACGACTACTCATATACTAGTATTATCACTACCATCGCACTGGCAGTAATCATCTGAGATTGAATAGAAGACGTGCAAGAATCGAGTCGCTTCTTCACCTATCACTACCATCGCACTGGCAGTAATCATCTGAGATTGAATAGAAGACGTGCAAGAATCGAGTCGCTTCTTCACCTACACAGGCTCTGAGGGTGTGAGTCTTACCTCGCTCTTCGCTCAATGCAGATGTCAGTGGTAGTTATCTTCATGTCTTTATCACTGCCTCAGTCTTCGCAACTAGAGAACGTCGCGCGAGAGACCACTTAGGCGCGAATTGTACAGAACTTCTTGTTACTCTAAAAAGATGCTGACAATGTTGCGTTTGTCCATAAAAGTATACTGTAGTGCGGGTCACCACCATTACTCAGCTGAGATCGGTGCCATCCTGCAACCCATAGAAATGCTCGAGAAATACTTTGACTCCTCCAGTTCCTAAGGAAAAGCCTTGTCTTCCACCAGTTCTGTCATTCTCAGGCGCGTCCGAAAAACATGGAACTGCGTGCCGTGGGATTGAATTCCTGTGAAAGCCACTTTTTGTGTTCCACGTGCAGCAACATAGTCCTCCGTCGATGATTTTTGGGACGCGTACTGGGACACACAGACTTCGAATTTTCATTGCTGCAATTCCGTTATTCGAAGCTCATGAAGAATCCAACTGCAGAGGCTTACGATTTCCCGTTTTTTCCTGGAGCTAGTGTCACCTTTGCTTAATTTTTCGCTCGTCATAACTGGAACGACCCTCAACCTCGGCATTGTGGAATCATGATGTTCATCTATGCCATTACTCTCCTCTTGTGACCTGAAGAGAAGACTGCCGGCTTTTGGAATATCATGCTCAGAAATGCATGCGTTTTGCTTATCATGCGGCTCCGACTTTTAGATCGTGACAATTTTCAGTTCTTTCACGAAGTCCCAAAGCTGCCACAAAAAAGCGATGCTGGGAAAAGGCCGGTGGAGCAGCCGTCTGAACCTTTTGCTATCAGTGGTGGCTGCTTGCTGCCGCTGCTGTTTTCCACACGCTAAGCCTTGCACAAGCCATGAGAAGCACCAAGCATCGCCTGGAAAAACTGCTACACCAGCATGTTTCTTCTTGGTGGAGTCGTCTCGCGAATTACCAGGTGTTCATTACTTTTACGCGCTCCTAGAGAAGCATGGACTCTCCTTCGCTTTCAATTGCTGCCCATTCCTCAGGAATATTCTCTCCAGATAAATGCACGCCACTTTCTAGCTCGGCAGTTCATCTGCTAAGATGCCGTAAGAGCCAAAACGGAACGACATACGTTCTACTTATTGCTGGAAATCCCTCATTACAGCAGTTTCCGGGATGCTTGAGATGCTTTGACAGCAAAGGGAAGCGTTTATGGAATACCGTAAGTTCTGCGTACGGCTGCAGTGCCTCCAATACATCAGTTTCCAGGATAATCTGCTGGAGCTGTACGATCCGACGCTAACGTGGTTCAACGACGTCCTTATTCCGCTCGTTTCTTTGCGGTTTTGGAATCGCTGCGCAGCCTATATATGCTAAGCAGTTCGGCCGGCCCTTTGAGCAGTCTCTCAAACCAGTTTATTTCTGAGAGGTAACGGACAGCAAGCCAGTGCTTGCACAAACACTTCTGCGACCTCCAGATCCAGGGTTTTGTCCAGGAGGTGCGGACGAGGCGCGAAGAGCATGTTGACGCTCCTTCGACAATTGGTTTTGCGAGCCTCTCTGTCCGCAGCGGTACAGGGAGCTGGAAAAGGGTTTCACTCTGCATTCGTAGTGGTGCGGTCACGGGAAATGTCTGGGGGGAATACTCGAGTCTGTCGTCTGGTGCTGCACGAGGTCACGCGGCACGAGGAAGACTGCTGATTCTAGAGTTTGTCTCCCATCCTACGCCAATAAGGTTGTTCCACATCGGCTGTGCTCTAAAAGTAACACATGCATTTCTGTTACAACTCGTGTTTATCTTGCTGCTCACATACAAGCAGGGTTTCTCGAGGTGCGTGTTTCATTCTCTTTTCTTTTCGTAGAAACACGTCATCTGACTGTGTGTGTTGAAAGTGTACGGAGCGTCAATGGATGGAGCAAGCTTGTTTCCCCGCGCCGGTCCTCCGTTCACACTTGATCTTAGCTGGTACTCGAGCAGCCTGCCTCCGTTTTCACTGGGCAAAGAAGCGCATTCGTGGAGGTCGGTTCCGTCCGTTTTGCGCGCGTGATCACCCTCCTTGGCTTTCCCGAACTCCACCTTTGGACTTCTGTCACTGCCAAGCTGACAGCAGCTGCCTTCGTCTTTACCATTTGTTCCTCGTCTGTCTCGCTTCACGTTCCGTCTTTAGTTCGCGTCGTTTTCTCCCCGGTTCTTTTTCTGTGGGGGATTCCTGCGAATAGGGTGTCCCCGGCCGCCTCTGCTTCTGTGTGCCGTGGCCGCTGCTCCAGTTGGTACCTCGTCCTTTCGCCGCCTCCGAAGTTAGCGCAGTTTGACAGACAAGCTGTTTTGTGATGTTCTTGCCAAAACTGTTCGTTTCTTTTCTTCCCTTTGCGTCAAGTTCCGTCGCAGACCCGTTGCATGCTACTCGCGACGTGCCGGGTTTAATGCTCTGAACGCCGCTGTGCGATACGCAGTTTTTGCCGTGCTGACTTGTGTTCTTTCCGCTCCACACTATCATTCATTTTTTTCAAAAGTACCTTCCGAATTCCCACCGTTTAACCACAGCTACTTAAGTCCACAATCCCCCAGGAGCTGCCGAGTCCCGCGCCTTCAGTAACTCACACGATGTGCAGGCAGTCCACATAGCTTTCGGAAGCCTGGTGACGACTTTCTGTCTTTCTGTCCAAAAAACACGCATGCTTGATCTGTGCCCATATTTCCCCTCGTCTGGACAGCCGTTCATTCTTTTTTTGCCGCGGCTCGACCGCTTCCATGCTTCTGCTGCTGCACCGCTCACTGGAAAAGACTCGTTCGGGAGAGCCAGTGGTTGTGTCCCGACTTCCTGTTGCATGTTCAAAGGGTAAGCGTTCTAGAAACCTCCCCGTCGCCAGGATCCTTTTGTGTTGTTCTTGGTGTTTTCCGCGACTCCCCGTCCGTTGCAGTCATACTCGCGCTCATCCTCGCTCGCGATTTGCATGGTAAACTAAACAAACCACCTCGGCGGGGAACGACGGTTTCCCTGGCTCAGACCAAGGCAGGAGCCTGTTGAAGGAATTTGAGGGTAGAGAGAAGGATGAAAAGATTTGCGCCTGTGACCGCGTGAAGAATTTCTCAATCTCAAGATGGATGATTTTGAGTTACAACCCCTCGAGCCAGACGACGCCGAGGCCGACGCCTTCAACGACGACACTTTCGGCGACGTCGGAGGAGTCGTCGGTAAGCAGCAGTAGCTCTCAGCATAGCAGGGGACACTGGGCTTTCTCTGTTGTTTGCACAAAGGAAATGTCACTGCTGCCACTCGGGTTCGTTGCCCCCACTGGATGAGCACCGTTGGTTCGTCTACAGAAACAGCGGTCCTGTGACAAAACACGCCTTGCGTTCGTTCTGTACATACACCCCGTGTATGCAGGTGTCCGTGTCTACATTTGACGCGTTGGCACTTTTGCTTGGGGTGTCTTGTCAAGAGAAGCGTGCACGATTGCTACTATGTGCTTGTCAGGCTCCCTTCGTTCCCCATTTACCCTGGCGGCTTTTGGCTTCTGTCTAATTCTTGCGTTTCTGTCTCGCGCCCACTCGCCTCACCGTCTTGTTCGGGTTTTCGCCTAGTCTCGTGCTCGATCGAACGACAGTGTAAAATGTAGTGCATTATCCCTAAAGCAACGGAACCAGCTGTGGCACCCGAAATTGGAAATGACGCCGGTTGATACTCGCTGTCGCTCCGCTCAAAGCATTTTTCCCCAGATGCACCACCGCTGCTCGGCTGTGAATGTTCTTGCCCCCTTTTCGCAGGTGATGACTGGAAGCCTGACGCTCGGGCCGTAGGTGCGTTTGAGGCACTGCATGCAACCATCCGCGATCCCCGTCAGGCGGACAAGCGCCACGACGTGGCTTGGGAGTCTCAAGGTGACTTTCCCGCGCATGCATCCGCGCCACATGTAGATGCGTCCCGCGCGTTTCCTTCTCAAGCTTTCCGTTCCCTCGAGAAGGCAGGGGCTCCGGACGACGGTGGATTCTGCGGGGGGCCGCTACCCGCCTTCTTCACCGAAGGCGGCTCAGGCCCCCCACCCGGAAACCTCCACCCCCGCGGGTTCTCTCCCAGAGCTCGAGAGTTCCAGGGAATCGAACAGGAGGTTAGAGAAGAAAACCACCGGGCCCTACACCACCAAGGGCCGAATCCGCTGGGGAACCCTCTCGGCGGAAGTGTCTCTGCTGCCCTCAGGGGGGACCTCGCGCACGGCCTGCCGCGGCCGGTCCAGCCCCTGCAGGCGAGCGAATTGGAAAAGCAGCTGCTGCTTCAGCACCACCGTAGCGCAGGAGGGTTCGCGTCCGCGCCCCACGCGCAGACGGCTCGGCGGTCGACGGCCACGGAGCACCTCGACAAGCTGATTCACCTCAAGAGACAGCAGGCGCATGCGCAAGTGGGGCCTGGGGGCCGGGACCGCGCCGACGTCTACCCCGCGGGCGCGCCCTTCGCTTACGGGCCCCAAGCGGACCTAGCACCAGCGCCGTTCGGACGGGGCGACGAGGGCCGAGAAGGCCCGGCTGCAGGTCTTGCGGGCGGGCCGAGCCAAAGGCACGTGGATCCAAAGGCGCAGTTCCTGTCTTCGAAAGGGCTGTTCCCCCCGGGAAACCCCCTAGCTTCTGGGCCTATACCTTCCGTCCACAGAGAAGACGGCGCTGGAAAGGCCCTCGGCCTGGGCGTGAACGATCCGCGCGCGTTCGCCTGCCTCGCGCAGCCCCCGAGCGAAGAGGACGAGCGCATGGTTCAAGATCTGTTGAAGGATGCGAACGTGACTGCCGCCGCCCTCGCGGCTCTCTCTGCGGCAGAAGCTGCTGTAGCCGCAGCGCGCGCGCAGGGTGGCTCTTCAGGGGCTACACGCGCGTTCGCCCATGGCTCCGTCGACCTCTCGCACGATGGCGTTGCGCTCGCGGGTTTCTCTGCAGGGGGACCGCTTCCAGACTTCGAGAAGGCCCGCGGGATACTCGAGGCGGAGCGCGAGCCGCAGTCCCTCCACCGCCCGCTGCCACAGTTTGGAGGCAGGTCCGCGCCGACGCGGCCGCCTCTCGTGGTGCCGGCTGACGCAGACGTTCTCGAAGTGATGAATGTGAAGCCGAGGAAGGGCCCAGGTGTCTCGCCTGCGAAGGAAGCTGCGTCCCGCCGTGAAGAGCCGAGCGACCTTCGCCCGCGGTTGCCCTTCTTCGATGAAAGCGGAACCGTCGCTTCGTCGACCCTCACGCAGGGCGAGGGGGTGCCGGCGCATCCGGTGGAGCGCATGCGTTTGGAGGAACGGGAAGCAAGAGAACTCGAGGGTTTGGACTCGGGTGGCGAGCGGCGCGGAGACCCGCGAGATCGCGGGCCTTTGGGGCCTCTAGACTCGCAGGCTGGCCCCGGCAGGCGCCAGGCGCGGGTCTCGGGCAGCGGGGGCACCTTGGCAGTCCCTTCTTTGAGGCCGTCTTTCGGGCGGGCCTCGGGGTTCGGCCGCACGCTGTACCCGCAGGGTAGCCAGGGCCGTTCGCTGTCGCCACTGCCGGCCTCGGCGTCGCGGGGCGTCTCTGGGGGCGTCGACCGCGAAAAGGGTCGGCGCCGTGGCGAGGCGACTCCCGCACCGGAGCCCCAGGACGACATCGTCTCTGTGTTGCGTTCATGTTCGCTGTTCCCGCTGACTAAGGCCCACAGGGATGCGGTGGTGCAGCAGCGACTTCCAGAGCTGCCGCCCTTTCGAGTCCCTGCCGCCGGATCCGCTGTCTCCGCGACTCCGGAGAGTGGCGCTTCGGCGCGCCCAGGTCCCAGCGGGCCCCGGAGCGGCCACGAGTGTCTGATGACAGCGTTCGACCTCGACCACATCTTGCGTATGCACCTCGCTCAAATGGCCAAACTTCCGCAGCTGCAGCGCTGCTCGGGCCGCTGGAACTTCCGCTTCCTCATGCGGCACCACGGGGCCCTGGGCTCAGCACCTCACGCGGGCGCGGATGGCGTGCCTAGCCAGAGGGGCGGGTCTCTGGCGGAGCGGGACTCCGGAGCCGGCGCGACGATGCCGGAGCCGCCGTCTTCAGCGCTGGGCCTTGAAAAGGAGATCAGTCGCGTGTTCAGGAGACAGCAGCAGGAGTTCGAACTCCTTCAGCAGCACCGCGCAGCGTGGGGCGGCGGTGCGAGTAGGCGGGACGCCGAAGGGCAGGAAGGCGACGAGTGGTGCCCGCCCGCGGCGCTCCCGCCCCAGTTTGGCCACGCGCAGGACTTTGGGATCGGAGTCACGGTGTCGAGCTGTCGCATGCATCCGCTGCTGCTCGGGAGTCTGAGTTTCGCGGGCGCGACTGAGCTCCTCCAGCTCTACCTCGCGCCGTGTCTCCTGAGCGTCGGGGGGCCCACGGCGGCGCAGGGCGAGGGCCGGCGCCGCGTGGACGAGAAGGAGACCCTTGCTTTCGCGGCGTTAGAAGACGCAACTCGCGATGGCGAAGAAGACCCGGACCGCGAGCTCTCGCACGCCGAGAAGGAGCAGCGGCGCCTCCAGAAAAAGTTCGGAAAGCAAACGTACTCGACAGTCAGACAGCCTCGAAACTGCATCCACCTCGCACCCACCGGCGGGCAGCACTCGCTCGCGCAAATTCTTCAGTCTCCTTCTCTCTGTGCGGTCCGCGACGAAAGCCCCGCGCGCGAGGATGGAGAGAGAACCGGCACGGACCAGGAAGTCGAGGGTGACAGCGCCCGAGAGGCGTCGGCCAAGCTCGTGCGAGCGGTAAGGTCCCGAGGCACCGGAACGTCAGGAACTGAGAAAAGCAAACGCTTGTATCTGTTTTACGCAATCCATGGGGGGACTAGTGGTCTACAGCAGTCACAAAGAGTCGGTTGTGTGTATCTCGTGACTGGAGTCGTAGTCACTCTCTAGGTACTCGACCCATGTGTAATTGTCTGTATGTCGTTGAGAATTGAATTTAACACTTTCATGTGTCTTGAGGAATCCACTGTGTAGTGGTGTGCAGCAATCTCAGAGAAGTTGGTTCTCGATATTCGGGTCGAATTTCTTGCGGTACACGCAGTCCACGAAGGACGAAAGGCATTTAGATGTTCCTTGCGGGTCGCGAGGGGGGATACCAACTCAGAAAAGTGGGCAGGAAGCGAAGGCGTTGGCTCTGGAGACCGAAGCTTCGTAGAAGCAATGCGCCTTCACATGGGGGAGAATTTTCGTTGGAAATACATCCGTTGTCGGGGAACGAATTTGCTTGCAAATATATATATATATATATATATATATATATGTATATAGGTAGATTTGGGTGTCCGTGCGTTTAACTGAAAGTGTCGCGGGAGCTCTTTTCGCCCGTGTCGAGACGACGGTCTTTGCATTGCGTGTGCATCGTCGAGGGGGTTTCGCTAATGTTATGTGGAAATCGCATGCGTTTTTTCTGCTTCGTTCTGCGTTGTCAGCTGGTTTTTGGCTCGGTGGCTCCTCAGAGGGACAGCGTTCCAGAGAAGCGAAGCGCACCTGCGACCGAAGAAGGCGAGATCCTCTCTGCTTTTGCAGACGGCGTGCTGGCACGGCGAGTCGTTGAGGACGCGTTCGATCTGTTGCTCGAGGCGGCGTCTCTTCACAGTGAAATTCTGGTGAGGAACCGAAAAGGGGGACGAAGGGCTCGCACGAAAAAGAAGCGCTTAAAGCAGCGTCTCCGCCTGTGATTCCCCTGACTTCTTTGAGTAAAGAACTCGGTGAAAACTCATACATTTGTTAGGTGCGAGCTTCTCGGGTCAAGGGTGGAACTAAAAGAGGTTGACGTCACATGATGCTAAAGATAAAGGTCGCTTTTTTGATGTTGCAATATGAACAGAACTGTCTTTTCTGGCAGTCGTCCCTTCTCTCCGAGGTGCTCCGTTTCATCTCATGGTCGAATTCCAACCTTGAAGGTGATGTGCATCCACTGCAGACGACTGTGCTGCAACTGGGCGGTGTAACTGTGGGAGCAGACCTGTTCGACTTTGTGTTTTTTTCAAGGAGTGCCCGGCAAGCCATGTGGCTGCGCGCTCGCGTCTCCAAGACCAGCAGCAGCACCTGATGCTGCAGTTGTTCGAGCTGGTGACTCTGCGCCACAACTTGGCTGCGGCGGAGAACAGCCCGCCGACTTCGGCTGTCGCGACACTGTACTTTCTCCCCTTTCTTCTCGACGCCCATGTGCCTGCCTCGACCGTGGACGTGGCGGCCTACCACCGGCGCTATGTGCAGCTGCAGCAGCTGCAGCTTGCCGAAAGCAGACAGCCGGAACTGCGTGCGCAGCTGGAGGAGGCGCGAGAGCTGTTGGCTGAGGAAGTCGAGAAAGGGCGCCAGGCCTCGCGCTGGATGCTCTCGGGTCTCTACGAACTACCCAAGGGCCGGCAGCTCCTCGCGCGCGCCCTGCGGCTGTTTTCAGATGTGCCTGCGGCTGCGCTTCTGCAAATTCTCCTCGCGTCTCCGACCGTCCTCCCTTCTCTCTGTTCCGCTGTCGACCACGTGCTTCTCTTCGAGCGGAACGGAAGAAGGAAAGAAGGGAGAAGCGCCGACGGGAGACCCGCTGGCCAGAACTCGATTGCGAACGTGCGGGCGAGCTCTGGGAGCGATGGACGTACACCTGACTGGGTGGAGGACGCTAAGGGCGAGGAAAAGGGAGACCTGGAGGCGGAGAACGGTTTTCCGTCCTCTGTTTTGCTTAACGAGTTGCTACTGCTGCAGAAGGACGAAACGCAGCGGAGCACAGAACCTGCGGATCAGTACCAACTCATCCCCGTCCTCCTCAAGAAAAGCCAGGAATCCGGCATGGACGACGACAGCGCAAGCCCCGCGTGCGCCTTGTACATACATCTCATTTCGCGGCTCCTCCACGTGGCGAACCAAAACGGGCATTCACAAGCGGCAGCCATCAGCGCCGCGTTCCTCGTCGGAGTTTACGAGCAAATCGCGTGGGGCTGGAACAAGGAACAAGCTGCCGAGCTTCTTCAGTACAGGGTGAGTCTCGATTGTCTTTGTGATTTTCGCTTCGCTTTCAAGTTCTAACCGTCTAGTATTGTTCGTTCTTCAGCCTCTCAGTGTCGGTTTTCTTGTCTTTCTTGAGTCAGATTACCCACAGCGTACACCCGTTCTACCGTATGCCAGTCGTGCTTCTTTCTTCGTCTCAGAGTGGCTGCTGCCTTCTCGCCCTTCTACTTGCGCTGCTTCCGCCGCCTTCGTCGTTGACGCCGTATCAGGAGTAAGGCCCTTTCGCCAAACGCGAAAAAAACAGTTCTGTCTGAAGAAAAGGTTCTTTCCGCCACCTCGTTCTGCGTCGTCTTTCTCCACATATCTGCATCGGCTCGCCTCTCGATCTATCCTGTCCTGTTGGTATCTAAATGGAACTGGCCCGTGCAACTCCGGCCTTGCTTTCCCCGAACTGTCACTGCTCTCGTCCGTCGAATCTACTGGGTACGAGGTCTATCATGATGTATAAACATATATATATATATATATATATCAGAAAGCATTTATTCATAGGTATATTCATGTGTGCATATATATATATATATATGCATATACATATATGTGTATAAGCGTTGCCTACACGTGTTCACAGATGCGTGTATATTTGCTCATATGGTGTAAAATGTTGATCTGTTTTTAGGCGAACGGCAGTGGTGCCGTTTCTCACTCTGGCTGTCTCCGCGCTCGTGTTGGCTGTTCGTGAGACAGCAGAAGAAGAAAAGTCAGGAGGAAACAACGGAACAACGGAAGTCCTGCTTCCTCTCATTCAAGCAGTCGTTCAACAGGCCCGCGCTGATGAATCCAGAGCGAAAGCAATCACTGTGGCGGCCATGTAAGGCGAGTGGCTGGTAATTCGAAGAAATCCTTCCTCGCAATTGTTTTCCGTTGATTAAACAACTTTTTCTAGGGTGCTCCCGTATCGTTACAGATACATCATAGATACACGCACACGATATATATATATATATATATGTACATATCAGAACTGGTATAGAGTGAACAGATCTTCACACTTGTGTGTGTTATGGGCGTGTGGAAGTATGTGGTGTTTGTCTTTTGTTGCTCGATGCGTCTGTCCGTTCTTTTTACATTCTTCTTTTGGATGTATTTCTTGATTTGTTTCGTCAGGAACCTCCTGGGAGTGGCGGGTGCGCAGGCGATGCTGTCGTCTTTCCTTGCCGGAGCAGGTCCCTAAGTTTTTTCGTGTCTCGGTTTTCGGAACATCACGGCTGCCTCTGTGACTTTCGCCGAAGTTGCCTCCAGCACCCGTTTTTTCTTTCTTTATCGTTCGTTTTTCCGCTTTGTCCCGCCCTGCTCTTTGTCTCTGCGATGAGCGTTTGCTTTTTCCGTGGCGCGCTCGACCTCGTGAGCCCAGAACGGCTTTCTGGAGAAGCACGACGGGCGGAAGCATGGCGCTCAGGTGGTCTCCGTCTTCAGTCCTTGCTCTACGTGTTCTGTTAGCCTCCGGCGCTGCTGGGAGAGCCTAGACGAAAGAGTCTTGAGGACGAACAGTCGGGGAGCACGCACTGTGGTGTGGCTCTACATAGCGTTTCTAGCCTCGTGCATGCGTATGCGGGGGTGTGGAGATAGGACTGTCTCCAGAAACAAGGGGCGTCTCTTCGGCGCCTGTTTCTCGCTCAGCCGTAATCAAACTTTGAGGCGTCGTTCTTTGTTGTCTCTCCTGTCTGGTGAATGTAATCGGATTTTTTCGTGTTTTCTGCACTTACCGCCTCGCCACCTGAGGAAAGAGCTGCGTCTGTTTTGTGTCGTCTTCTTTGCTGTTCCTCGTTCGTCTCTCAAGTGGAGAAAGAAACAGTTAAAATGATGTATTTCAGAAGCCTACGACACCAAGATTATCCTTTGCATGGGAGAGAAGAATTGAGGTAAAGCAGTGGTTTCTCTCGCTCTCCACACGTACACTATCCACTCTGCTGTTATTGCCTCTCTTGTCTCGATGCACCTCACGCCACGTGATCTCGATGGGGATACCTATATATATATATATATATATATATATATATATATATATATATATATATATATAACGGGACAAGCGACCGAACCTGTTACAGAAAAGTATACCCAGGACAAGTGTATCTTCGCGGCTAGAAATCAGACAAGCGAATTCGCGTGTGCCCCCCTACTGAGTTCGTGCGGGCCCTCGCTTCTCTGGCTGTCCTATCTCGTGCGGAGACGAAGGGTATAGGGAGACGCAGAGCCGACTGCAAACAACTGCCATGTTTTTTTGGATTGTTTTTGCAAGCCTAACTCAATCTTTTTCGATAACAAAGGAGCAGACGACCGCTGTATCATCTTGATATAGAATGTACGCATGTGGTGAAAGAGCGGACAACCGAAAAAGGCCGAAGTGTGCTGCAGAGAGGGGAAATGTGACAACGACGCAGGCTACAAAATAGAGCAGCAGAAAGTGGTTGGATACAAGACGTTTCGCACAAGTATTACGTACAATAGTAAGTGCATGTACAGGTGCTGTGTTCCAGGTACATGTTGGGAATTCAAACGAGTGTGACGAAGCATTCTGTCAAAATTGGCTTTGCCTGAGTAGATCGTCAAGCTATGACGTGGGATTTGAGAATTCTTTACAGCTCGCTCTGTCCTCCTAGAAAGAAAGGGAACACGACCGAGGTACAAATTTCACTGTAAGCGGCGAGATCCCCACAAGCAGTCTCAGCGAACTCAGCAGAACACATGAACACAAAATACTAAGACAGTTCATGTGGAACCGCTTTTGAGACTGTCTTTTGAAACATGTCACGGTGGATTGTGGTTTGAGTATATTTCGCCAACATGGAGGTGCTGATACAGTCGACAGACGATTCAAAGTATGCGGTTTCTCCACCACAAAGTTCACAATTAGGCAGATGCGTCGCATCCCTGCGAAAACGCGAAGTCAGGCGGCTGGACGTTCGGTTATAACCTGAGGGGGGATTCACTCGAAATACCCTGTGCTGAAGGCGGCTCCAACTTGCTGCGTTTCCTTTCCTGTAGATATGCAACCAAACAACCTCCGCTCGATGACGCCTTGCACTTTTACATTGCAATCTCCAATTCCTCTTTCTGGCCATAAAGAAAAGGAAAAGAGGGTGTTTTTCATTTGTCATGCTTACTTTAGTCCTGTTCATTGACAATTATGCTTAAACTGCTGAGTCACTAGACATGAGTCGGCGAAGAACTTCGTTTCCTGTTCCACTTCCCCGTGGAAAACACAGTCGACGAAGTCCGTCTCTGGTATTGGGTCAAAAAGGAACTTTCCCGTTTTCAACCCTAACAACTGCGCACGTAGATGCAGTTGGTTTCTTCCCCCCGTTTGCGTTCAGCATCGGAATTACCAGTCACCTCAGTAATCACTAACAAAAAGAGTAAGAGTCGTATGTTCATCTCTTCTCGACGCGCCTCGCGACGATGTTTAGCACAATAAAAACGGTTCCGAGCAGAGTCAGAGCATGCTTTGTCTTCGACGGTGTCCGTCGGAATTGAGACGGAAGTTATTCCGTCACACACAAACATTATACAATTGCGTCGGTGTCCCCGTGGTACCACCTATACATTCTCGTGTGTGCTGGGAAATCCGGGGATTTTCTGTGTCCAACGTAGTAACGGGGCGTTTCCTCTTCGTAACACACAATAATGGACAAATTCCCATGCAGATCCTCTCTCTGCTTCTTTGTCACTTGATCGTATCACGAAATGCGGTCTGGATCAATGAGGACCCACTTCTTCTTTGCCCCATTTCCCCGCCAAATTTCAGCACCATACCCGTTGTTTATTACCTCACATACACATAGAAGGACGGGTGCACATCCGGGTCGCGGACGGGTTCCAGGGCGAACGTCGTCGCGTAAATCGACGTTACCCCGTCGATCTCATTGCTCTCTGCGTCGCTGCGTCTCTGTGGACTGTGTGCATGACGGCTCGAAACGGTCCTTGTCGGATAGAACACATCAAAAATTTTTTCTGTTTCATCTGTCACGTGCGTCCTTTTGGTGGAAGCGACGCGTCGTCGCGGCCCTGTTGGGGGTAGTCAATATTTCAGTAAGCGTTTCTAGCGACACCCGCTACACAGAACACTCGGTTGAAGCACTGTGATGCTGGCGTTTCTGTCCGCTGTCTTTCTGCAGAATGGCGCTTTCTTCTTTGAACAATATCAGGCCTTTTAGCGGGTTGCTGGGTTGCGGCCTGCTGTTTGGCGCCCTTGTGGTCGTGGTGGCATGTGTTTTCAGCGTTCCTGTGGAAGCAGGCGTTCTTCGTAAGGTAGCAGGTGCAGGAAGTCTCCAGGCGTCTATTGGAGAGCACGATTTTTTTAACGATTACGATCAGGACGAGGAATACAGGAAGCGCCAGCAAGAACTGCAGAATCAGAGTCCAGAAGAAGTCGAGGAAGCGAAACGCAAATACCACGAAGAGCTGAGACGGAAAGCAGAAGAAGATGCAGAGACGAAACGTAAGCAAGAAGCAGTCATTCAAGAACTGAAAGAGGTGGCAAAGAAAAGAGGACTTCGTGAAGCCGCTGAGCGTGAGGAGAAGCGCATTGATGAGCAGCAGGCTAATTACGAGCAACGACAACAAGAACTGAGAGACATGGATTCAGCAATGGAGGAGAGGCTTATGCAGCAGAGAAAAAAAGACCAGGAAGAGAGAGAACTTGCAAGAAAAAACAGCGATAAGGTCATGGAGGAGCTCAAAGAGAAACTCGCAAGACGCAGGAAATCAATGTAGAAGAAAGGCAAGTTCTGACTAGTGTATGAAGTGTAGCAGCGGTCCGTTATTACCGTGTATACAGGGAGATCGTCGTTCAGTTTGAAGTGTTTATTCCGTGTTGAAAGAAGCGTTTGTGTAATGCAGATGATCCTGAGATGATAGTGCGGGAAATCGAATGACTCATTGAGTTCCAGTGCACATAACCGGCTTTTATTGAAACGTGATAATTCCTTTATACTTGCTTCCTCCGGCCGATGGTACACAGAGGTCGACAGGGCGTGAAATGCAGAGACCGGGAAAACACTGCGACAGGACGCTTCATGACTGGGTTCCTTTCATCACCATGTGACGTATATTTCTCACCCCTCACTCAAAGAGTTATGGAGCCAGTCTGATTGACGCAGCCATAACGTGTATCACCAGTAGCTACCCATCGCATTAGCTTGCAACACAGAAACAAAAGCACGATCTCGCAAAGCACGTTTTTTTATCAGCCTTTTTTCAGGGAACACCAGACTTCGACTCCGTAGAAAAATCCATCACCTGTGTCTGTGGGACTAGATAGGAACTGATCTTCACGTAAAGAACGGTCACTCTTTCTACCACGAGTTCTCAAGACCCGGGATTAGCACATGTTGATGGCCTGTCTACAAAGGCAGCGTTTCCAGAAGAAATTCCCAGGGCTTTTCCGTTTCCGTAGGGTCTGCATCGTCGGGAATTTGGAAAAGCATACGAACGGCTTCGGCTGCAAAAGATCAGCTCAAACAACATCGATCTCCGTTGCATTCTTTCTGTTCCCATCGGGGGTAAAACCGGCATGCGACAACTTTGAAGACATGTCGACGTTGTGTGGTGTCTTTCTGCATTGATGCCACTGACATTTCTGCGTTTGCACCTTTAGCTGCTCGTTAATTGTTTCCACGACACCCATGCAAGACGCGGTTACAGCGTTCGGGTCAATCTGTTTTTGCAGATCAACATCTTTTTGCACTATCTCCACACTCCGGCGGGTACGCTCGAGCTCCGCTTCCAGATCTGCGAGACGCTGATGAACGCTGTTCTCACGAAGGCGGTTCATAGCCTCGTTTTTCTTATTGGTCGCAGCCTCAGTCGCAGCTCGGACTTCCTCGAGGTTTCCCCGAAGATGCTGTATGGCAGCGGTTTCAGAAAGAGAACCTAGACAGGCCGAATACAATGTGTGTCGATGCAAAAGCGGCACATAACAAGTGACGCAAGTGTGGAAGTGTTTGTCGCTTGCTACAAGTTTCATCAACGGGGACACTTTCGTTATTGCCATCACACTAGGAAAAATACACCGTCGAGTGATTGCTACGTTGTTCATTGCCTGGTGTTCATTTCAGAAGCTGAAACCTCGCAATTATGGGGTAGGGTAATCACACGAACCTTTTCAGCGTGAGTAAGCTGGTTTTGTTCCTCTTCGGTCAAGCGACGAAGATCGTCTGCCTTATCCAACTTCTCCGCGATCTCCCCCCTCATGTCCTCCAGATGCTTGCAGACCACGCGAAGCTCTTCTGCAATGCGGAATACCCCGTGTACAAGTTTTCGGAATCCTGACACAGCTACCTTTCCAAGGTCTGCGTTCTCCAGCGAGAATACGCCCCTTTTCCGGCTTCTTTCACTTTGTCCCCGCCAACGTTCTAAGCATCTTTTTATTTCACACACCTCTAGGTGTCTGATATGTATGCCAAACCAAGAGACCACTACCGTCCGTGGATTTTTTACTTTCGTCGCTGGGGTTCCTAACTGCCTCCTCATCGAGGGCCTACCCAAAAAACGTCTGGAAGATTTCATGTGCTGCAGCATCGCGGAAGCTGCTCATTCCCTGAGGCACACGTTGTATTAAGTTTACCTGGTAAGGAGCAGAGGAGCCGGCACACTAGGATCCGGTAAGCAAAGAAAATAAAGATCCAAACCAGTAGTCCACCTGTAGTATGCACTCCCCATAAAAGCCTTTATTTCTGAGGGTGTAGCCCAGACCTCACCTTTGCTGATTGCTTCCATATTTTCCTCTCTGTAGAGTTCTTTCTGTTTCTCCTCCAGTTGACTTTTCGCCTCCAGAAGATCCTGTTCAGCCTTCTGCAGAGCCGTTTTCGTCTCATTCAACGCACGTGCCAATGTCTCAGCTTGCTCAGGCATGGGAACCGCTCGTAGCTGCTCCTCAAGCAGACTATTAAGCTTTTCAGCCTCTGAAAGTTCTGCTTCCCCGGCAGCTTGAGTTGCCGACCGCTTCTCCCTCCCTTCGCCTTTGCTGTAGCGTTCGATGAACGCTGAAAGTTCTGCATCTTTTTCCGCCAGCAAGCGCAGCTTCTACAAGAATATAAAAAGGAAATTGCGTGTGAACAGAACAGGTGATGGAACTCGCGCAGAGGGGGGTTGTGGTCGTCCAGCACAAGCGGACGCCGAGTGACATGGCATTCGAAAGAAGACAAGAACGTCTCTACTCAGACGTACTTTTTTTTTTGATCATTGGAAAATGTGTGAAGGGTAAGTGGCAGGTACTGCCGCAGAAATGAAAGGCAACAAATTACTATTCGGCGATTAGACTCATCAGTCGCGTTCTGACTTCAGTGTTAACGGATTTCTCCATCTGTTGTTTTCGCTGCACTCTGTCTGTGGGTAGAAGATTAATTTCTTGAACTAGAGCAGAACTGATTAAATCAGCATATCACCCTGTCACTTTCGACAGGAGAGGTTCGTGAGAGCCCAGTGCCTAAAGAATGTGCTGAGGTGAGGAGGCGCAGTCTATAGGTACGCCGCTCCTTGCGTCCTTCCTCCCGCGGTAAATCCCTTTCATATTCTTACCTGCTGCTCTTGCTCGTCTTCTTCTGGCAGCCTCCTCGAGAGGGCCACTCTGATCTCTGCCTCTCTCTCCGTTTGGCTTCTGGTTAGGTCCACTGATCTCTTTTGCTTCTTCTGCAAGTCAGAGATTTCTCCTGTCAATTTCTCAATCTCTTGAAGGATCGCTGCACGGTTCTCAGCGAGTGTCCGTCTCTGGCGCACCCGCCTACTGTGCAAATTTCCTTCCTGGCATCTACGGAGTGTGTCGTGCGTCTCACGCAGTTGAAGCAGCCGAGTCCGAGCCGGATCGCTCTGAACTTTCTCCTCTGCGGCGGACAATTCTTCGCTTAGAGACTCTACTATTTGCCGGGTTCGCTTCATTTCTGGTTTTGGTGAGATACAGGGAAAACCCACAGGCAACAACAGAAGAATGATCGAAGTTTGGAGTGACGAGGAGGAGGCCTGACGTACGCTACGAAAGCAGAAGCTGAGGGTGGGGAGACAACGCAGCAGAGAACGCGGTAACATTAGGAAGAACTGAGAAACTAGGGCATTCTATGACGTTTCAGGCATTCCAGAAAATGCAATAGCGGAACTTGTGAGTGATACTGTGATATCTGGTTACCAGCGCAACGACAAACACTGTGGTACGGTGAATCACCTGTTGCCGCGCCTTGTGACCACACTCCGCGGAATGTAGTGGCAAACAAATGCATGTATTGGCAAACAAATGCACCCGTCATCAACATATAAAAATAAACAGCAACTTAAAGCGCGGGATCCATACCCGCAGAGTTAGTGGAATAACTTAAACGCAAGTAGAAGAGATGAGAAACTTCTAAAACTCAACATTTAAACCGTAAGACAGAGACCCCTGAGGCATACCCGCTTGGTGGTGTTCGAGTTTCTGCTGGAGATCTTCGTAGGTGCGTCTTGTCTCAGGAGAGAGGCGAAGAAGTTTCTCCTCGCATGCGTCTGTTAAAACGTTCAACTCAGCGTTGAGTGAGGACAGTCGCGCTGCTCGAGTCCAGTTGGAGACGAACAGTTCGTCCAGAAGCGCGCGCTGCACCGAGTTTTCAAGGAAGCAGATTCGCACGGGACACGGAACGGGGTAAACTTGAAACACACAAAACGTGCACCACTGCCGGTATCGTCACCGCTGTTGTCGAGGCCGCATAGTTACAGAAAACAAGAGCAAGGCGTTGACATGCAGGCATGATTGTGAAGGTGACCCTGCCGTACGCTTACCTTCGTCTCATTTTTCTCTTTCACCTCCCTTGCTGTGGCGGCAACGACCTCTGGGCGAAGGTTTTCCCTTCCGAGGGTTACTGCTGAGTTGATGACTGCAATCTTTTCTTGCAGTTCTTCGATTTCCTTCTCTAGCTCCCTCTTCCTCCTCCTCATCATTGGCAGCTGCTCCGCTTCACGACTCAGCACCTCGATCTGAGCCTGGAACTTCCCAATCTCGCGTCGCAGATCTCGGTGCTTCTCCTTCAACAGAATGAAGAAGTAGGTCGGATCCGCTACCTGCCGGAGCGACACCGCTCGACTGCTTCCCGAAACAAGTAACCCTCTAGGCTCTAAGATCTCAGGACAGGCAAAGCCTCCCCGATGGCCAGTGACAGGTCGCTCGGAGGATGTGCAGGCGAAAAACGGCGCTGGGGGGAAGTTGAAAAACAAGGGAAGAAAAAGCAAATGCACAAAATCACGAGGGAGCAAACACAAGGTAAGAGTTGTGTCCGCTCACCCCTCCTGTTGAGTCGTGCGACAAGACCGTGCGATGCCAACGGTGACTATTGTCGTTTTTACGCTGCCTCTCAGTCTATGCCGCCTCGTTAATCCCCTTCTGCAGTTCCCTTTAACCTCCTATCTTGCCGCGTCGATGTCAGGTTTTCTTTTCGCTCAAGTCGCCTCTCTCTCCTGTCAGTTCATCTATGTGCCGTTCTGAAAAGTTTCTAGGTAAGTGCGTTATTCATCTGGCCCGCTCGTCCTTACGGTTTTCTTTCCCCACAGACCCTATTCCGGCCATCGCCACTCGCAGGGCGTTGTTCGGCAACGCCGACCGAGCAACCGATAAAGCTCCGCTTGTTGCAGGGCATCCTCTTATTTTAGCGTCTGCACTGGAATGTTCCTGTGGAACAGCAGAACTCTGCGTGAACGGTTGGCACTGGGAAGGCGGCAGAATAGCGCTGACCGCTCGAGACGGACAGAGAAAGGAAGGGCTGGCCGAGGTACTCGGCCGCCTCGCTCCTGGCGTATTCTGAAAGAGATTACTTTTCTCACTTAGCGTGCTCCGACTGGCAGAGGAGCGAAGCCTGGAATAACAAAGGTCAGAAGACGGTAGCATTTTTTGAGAGAGGCCGTGACCCAGGAACTCGGCACGCCAATGAGGCGACTAAGTTAGCTGAGAAGACGAGCGAAACGGTTCCTCGTGCTCTAGTACGCTGCGCTCGAGAGTACTCTCTGACGACCGCTCGTGCAAACGCTACATTACAAGAAGAGAACGCGATTTTCGTTGTTTTCTGTTCCCCGTGACTTTCTGCCGGACTTGTCGCTATTAAACTGCTGCAGCTGTTACAACCGAGAGAATAAACCCGAGAGTTCACATCGTCTTCGTCTCATTTCAGAACTCCCTTGCACCCAGTTGATGAGTGAGTGGGATGCTGTGGCTGTACTGTAGCGATTGCCGAACTGAGACAAACAACGAAAAGGAGGTTCTCAGCACCACGCTTGTTCGAGATGAGCAACCTGCGGGCATGTTCTGCTGTGATGAAATGACCAACTTAATTGTAATCCGGAACAGCGCGGCTAATAGTCACCTATGGCGTGTGATTCTAGTTCCAGTCCTATGTTGTCGAAGGAAGTCTGTCTTCAAATGCAGCCAGTAAGCGTGTGGGTCCCGGAACGCGTGCAACCGTCTTTTCATCGGTACGGGTGTGTATACGTGGACGTTGGAAGGGACTTGTGTCTCGATCGTGTCCTTCGTCAAACAGACTTGTACCCCGCGAGGCCGGCAAAAAGATATATGGTAGAGCGTGACAGATGTGGTTGTACTGCGAACTGAAGAACATCCCGGCGGTGCGGAGATCATAAAAGATAACAGTCCAGCCGGCATGTCGACGCTGATGGTTCGTGTTTGCCGCAGCGTCGATTTGACGGTGCGTCCCTGTCTATCACTGGTGCCCTCGCACTAGTGATTGAAACCAGGCTATGTCAGGAAAAAGCAAAAATCATTTTCGTCGTCCTCCACAGTGCAATAATCAATCCCGACGAGGTTACGAGCTGCCTTTTGGCTACCGAGTTTCTCTCACCATTGTAGTTGGTGTGCGCTGATGCAAAACGAGGTGCATGAATTGCACAGCCGACGCACTCAGCAGCGAACGTAGGTATCACAAGAAGACAGATACATGATCGTTCTTTCGCTTTTCCCAAGTACACGAAGGCACCACTCGGTTTTTTCTCAATGAGGGACCCGCAGGGACATCGGGCGGCCTGTCGGTCGGAAGATCTTTTCCATCTCATCTGGAAGCAGCATTATGATGAGAGAAGACAGTAAGTCTGATTGGGTTCCGTAAGCAGCCATCATGATGGCACGTAATGTGCTCTGTGACTAGTAGAATACAGCGAAAGGCGAAGGCCCCACACTGTGTGTATCTGGTTGACCGAGAATACGGATCTCTCCGCTGCACTAGAATCTCTGTCGTGGTCCATTCTGGTTTCGTCGATTCGGCTTTGGCGCAGACTTTGGGGGCAGAAGTGTTTCAAGACTGGCTGCGTCACGAGGCTGCCCGACAGTCAAGAAAAATCATGTCTTGAGTGAATAGCAGTTAGAAAATCCCTTAGCAAGGTTCCGCGAGCAACGAATTGCATCTCAGATACGCACGAAGAAAGAAAATGCTTCAGGTGTCGCCTATGGTGTGTCTCAGCTTATGATTTCTCCCTCGTGATCATGCATATCTTTCACCACCAAGTCCTCTTCACAGTTCGATAAATCTGCTTCTTCGAGCGTATCTTTGTCAGACACGATCCTTATCATTAGTACGACCTGCTCGAATCCACCAAAGCCTACCATTCTGACTTGGCTGCTTTACACGTGCTCGTGCCCTTGAACAACGTAGGGCTTCGCCGACCAGTGAGGCGGAAAGTCCCCGTGGCCATCTGAAAATTCGTCAGTTGTTGAGTCGGTGACGGTGACAGAAGACTGGAGCTCTAAGCGGCGCTGGTGCCGGCCTTCGATAACCACTTTCATAACCAACAAAAGTGCATTTCTGATGCTGTGAGTTTGTGCGGCTGACATCTCCCCCATAGTGTTTGCTATGTCGTCCACTGATGACAGTTTCGGTTTGGAACGAGGAATGAAATCTGATCCGCGCTTTTATCTTGGCGCAGTCGAACATCACTCAGTGAAACGCGTGCAGCAGTCAGGGAATAGCTAGTAGACTATTTCTCTAAGGCTGCGGTGGTGAATATCGGTCGGCAAGGAGTCTTCTTCTCGTTTCTTGCCTGCTGTAAAGCCACAGTTACGAATGAAGGTAAGCAAAATCGTAGGGTTTAGAGCCTGCGGGTTGCTTTCCAACACAGCTCAAGGGATTTTCTGTCAAACAGAAACACGGACACAGTACTACGCTGTGGTTCGCGCGTGCTTTATCACTTCTTGTTTTGGAGGCGTCCACGATCTGAGGCTCAACAACTTCCCATTTCTGAACGGGAACCTGTTCCTCCCGAAGGTCGCGAAACGCACAAGTCTCCGTCTTAAGCCCCCTTGAATGCCTTGCCGGTGTTGCCTGGGGGCTCATCTTTGCAACAAGTCTCAAGGGGGGTGCTTCGGGAGCGAATTCCGTGACTAGACTTGTCTCTCAAACAGAGGAAAGCAGGCTTTCCTCCAACTCTAAAGGAATGAAGGAAAATTTCGCTCGGTTTTCTCTTGCTGCGGCGCCTGTCGTTCGCCTCGACGGGAGACGCGCGCATGCGCTGAGTCGCGTGCATGCAAAAACGCGGAAACCCCGGTCAAGCTGTTAAAGAGTATCGCGTTTTCCGGCCGTCAATCGGTGCGTCGTCCGTCGGAGATCTTTTCCTGTTCACGTTGACTTTGCTGGTGTGACGGAATTCAGCAAGGACCTGATCAGCTCGTTCCCTGCTTCGTTTTCTGGGCAGCTGAATTGAGCGTGCCCGTCGCCGTGCAGTTTGTGCTGTGTCCCACGCCAGGACTCGCCCGCATTCTTCCTGCCACTATCGATCCGCGAGAAAGCCTTCAAACTGCCGTTCGCTTTCTCTGCATTCCCTGTTTGAGTCTGGGATCCGCCGCAGCCTCTTCCCGACTGAAGGCGGCGCTCCCGTTCCACTCTGCCTGCGGTGCCGCGGATTTGTTCTGAAGACAAAACCCTCGCGCTTCCAGCTGCTCTCGAGAGCTACAATGGTGAAGAGTCAGAAATCCGCTGTTGATACGTCTGCCCTCCAGCACGAGGGAGGCGCGAAAGTCGAGCTGCGCCCCCGAAACCCAGGAGAAGCGCTCAAAGTTGCCAAGACGGTTCTGCGCCGCCGAGAACAGAACCTCGAGGAAAAAGCCGAGCGCGCAAAGAAGATCCGCAGGCTGAAACGGGTAAGGAGGAACCGCGTCGAGATCGAAAGTCCCCTTCAATACGCGTTCGAGTTTCGAGTTTGCAGGTGACAAACTGCGTATATTTCATGATGCGCGCATGCAGACGGCGCTTCGCATACCAAGTGTGCAGCTCGTAGAGGTCGACCCTTCGGGCAGAAGTATAGGTTCACCTCCGTCTACCAGCCGATGTGAAGTCCTAGGCACCCAATGCGACCTCCTCGATCT
Organism: Toxoplasma gondii ME49; assembly: GCF_000006565.2. NCBI lineage: Eukaryota > Apicomplexa > Conoidasida > Eucoccidiorida > Sarcocystidae > Toxoplasma > Toxoplasma gondii. The sequence continues at coordinate 5,153,184 of NC_031480.1, forward strand.
TACTGCCATCGAGGGAATTCGGTCGATTGCCGGAATCAAAATGACTCTGTAAATCTGGCCTTCCCGTGGTTCCTTTTGGGCATGAGGCGCCGAGACGAAGGTGAAGACGAGTCCACGAAAGTCTGTGAACTTGTGACGATGGAAAGAGACTGCGTGAACAGTCTGTCTGCTCTGGCACGCACTCCTGTCGGCTCTCTCCGGTGCACCTCAGGAGAGAACTCGGGGCTTTCTTTTGAAGAGGCGCCCAGTTTGCAGAGGGTTCATAAGACCCTTCATTTCGAGCGCGCTCTTCCAAGGTGTTTGTCTTTGGCTTGTTTGGTCAGTCACCAAAAATCCACTTTTTTCATTCAGGTGTCTCTCCTTTTCCTTGTTTCCAGAGGGAAGATCGCGACTGCCATAAGCAGGTCATCAAGTCGGCACAGCACTTCGTGAAGCGCGCTCGTCTCCGCTCTGTCGACAACAAGAGGTACTGTCTGGGTTTCCGAAAATTCCATTGTATAGAAAAGGTCTTCCTTTGCGAAACTCCCATTTTTAACGGTGTTCCTTCTTCCATTGGGGGGTGGCAACGCGTGAGAGAGTCACTGAGTTCTCTTTTGCGGAATCTGTCGCTCTCATCCATGATCCCTCTATCTCTCTCTGTGCATCTCGACCACCGCCAGTGTGCAGCTTTACACTTGGACATGCGCACATGCGGATCGCAGCGCTAGGTCGCCGACTGGTTTTTTGTTCTCTGCTTTTTAAACCACTCGGGAGGGAAGGACAACTCGCTGTCTGTGTCGTCAAGAGAGTCTGTGTCGACGGCTGGTCTCTGAGAAGAGAGCTTGAACAAGAGGCCGACTAGCACAAAGAGACAAATGGAAACCATCGCGGGGGAGAAAGGAGAGGGGAGAGAGGAGGAAGAAAATGGGAAGCAAAGGGCAAAGAGCGAGAGCAGGTGATTCGAGGCTCGCAAGATGAATGCACGAAAAAAGACCTGCATACGCGGGTCCGCAATCCAGGCGGGCGGGGCAGGCATCCAGCGAAGAGCATCCCGATCGAAAGACAGACAGATGAGGATCCAGATGGTTTATGTTTCTCAGGACAGGACAGGCTCTTCTTTCTGCCTCGTCAGCGATGCTTTCGCGTGCACTCACACGGAGCAACGCTGTTTGTCTTGAGTCGCTGAAAGGAGCGCTGGGTGCTTTTTCTTTTTCTGCAGAGTTGTCTTTGCAAAGAAAACCCCTGCGAGGAAGCCGAGAGAGCAAGCACGTCGCCCCCTCATTCTGGTCGTGAGAAACGGAAGAGAGGGAGGCAGCCCTGAGGTCCAAGCAGGTCTCAAGGTACACGCAACAAGGCTCACAGAATGGTTCTTAAGGCTCCATACTCGCATGTTCTGATCCGCAGGCCTATACATATATATATATATATATAAATTCATTTACATGTGTATTTGTGTACCTGCACGTTTGTCTGGAGGTATTAGTAGGTGTGGTGTGAATGTTCGGTTTATGCTGCGAGGGAATGCTTCGACTGCATGTGCCTATACAGTGCGTGGGACTATGTAAAACGGGAACGTTTAAACTCTACACGGTTCAAGCTCGAACTGAACAGCATGATGGAAGATGCAGGCACTGCACATGCGCAGGTTCATTCTCTCACAGTCTGAGTGTGCGAACATACGTATCTTTCTCCATCTATACGTCTATCATTATATATATATATATATACGCATATAAATACATACTATATGAAAGGGTTGTATCCTGTGGGTATACTGTCCAGGATTGGGGGATGTCCGGGCGTCTGTGGCTTGCTTAGATTCAAGCTTCTCTTGGTTTTTTCCTTTGTGTTTTTCCTACAGAGACTCGGCCTTCGAAAACCTTTTTGGGGCACTGTTTTGCGTAACGACGAGGCGACGTCGCAGCAGATGCGGCTGCTGGATCCCTTCGTTTTTTACGGCTACCCCACTATTCAGACGCTTCGCAAGTTGTTTCTCACGAGGTAGGAACCTATCCGTTTCCGTTCAGTAAAAGGAAAAGCCCAGTGCCAGATGCCGTGAAGTCTAGAGTAAGTGTTCCCTACAAGCGAGCATCTGCTGGCGCTTCTCTGTCCGGGCTAGCTGCCTGCTCTTTCTCAGCTGGTGTCAGCATAGGCAATCGGCCGTTCGTGTCTCTCGCATACACGCGTTCTCTGTCTATTGCATGCGCGCCAGGAGGGCGGCTCGGTCTGTGTTTTTTGCAGAGGGTGTCTGCGAATCAACGACAAGGAGACTACATCGTTGACAGACAACGCGAAGGTCGAAGAACATCTGGGAGCCTATGGCATGCTCTGTGTCGAGGACGTGGTGCAGGAGCTCTGGACTGCAGGGAGACACTTCGATGACATCAAGCAACATTTGTGGTGAGGAAACAGTGGACCTCTTATACTTGGCTAGTTTCTGAGGTTCGAGTTGCGAATCGAAATTGTAAAGCGGAGATGCATGGTGGCATCGGTGGTGCTGGGCGGGAGGCTTCGGGTCAGTTCCAATCCGGCAACGCTTGTGAGGCGGATGGCTACGGGGTGCTCAGGACGCCTATGAAACTTTTTGCACTCGGTCTTGTACCTTGTACCGGAGAACTCCTTTGTCCGAGACCGCTAAAAGGAGCGTAGAGCGGACAGAAAGACGCTGGATGAGCAGCGAGAGAAGAGATGATAACCAAAGACCGTTGCCGGAATGTCCGATTTTGCATGCGAGGGCGAAACAGACATCAAATTTGCCCTGAGGTGGGGAAAACAAGAAAGGGCGGCGACTGTAGGTCTTTACCAGTTTTTTCTCGGGCAATTAATGTGACAGGAAATTTCGTTTGTGTGCTACACCGTGCTCGCAGCGCCTTCCAGCTGTCAAATCTGAAGAAAGTCGAAGGGTAAGAAAGCAGGCAAAGTGTCCGTCAAGAGTTTGCCAACAGCGCGACGCAGGCGCGCGAGCGTCAGAAACTTCGTTTCCCTAGATGCCAGCTTCAGATATTTTGTCAAGAGGAGCTTCTCTCTTTTCCAGAGTTTCGACTTTCCTTGAGACCCTCTCCCTGCTCCGACATTTGCACAACGTGTTCGAGGAGAAACGATTCGTTCTCTTTGTTTACTGGCACATGTTGCGTGTGACCTTTCCACTTTCAAAGGTCTCTGCCTTTGTCTTGAAGTGCGAAACATGCTTCTGAACGACGATTCCCACAAGTCAAACAAAGGCCGCAAATGTGTTTTGGAGGACGTCTCCTGCCGGCTGGTGTGACAACTTTCGTATTTTTCGCTGGTGTCTCTGCTCAGACTGTACGCGCGGCGAAACGAATTCGGGAACATGCGCGAGGCGATCAACAAGAAGATCTGGAAGATTGCATAGAGCGTTCCTCTTCACCGACAAAGCAGGGACTGCGGAAGGACCCCCCTCGCGAAAAAATCTCTCGGCATTGCTGGCTACCCAACACACAACTTCGGTCTCGTTCCCTATGTCTCACTCAGGACCTTCCAGTCTGAAAACGCGCTTCTGCGTGTCTTTCGCTCCTGCTGCGCATCTGTTTTTTGAACCAGCCACACTCCTTTCTGTCGGTGCCGCCCTCTCGCTCCTGTGTTAAGGGGGCTGATGACCTCAAATCAACCGCCGCTGTGTGCCCCAGAGTTGATTTCTCTTTTCCGGACTCGATGTCTGGTCCTTCTGTGTCCTGGCGATGCGTTTCTACTGGATGGGATGATGCGTTCGCTGAAGTGTCGGACTTCTTAGTGAGACGGAATTCACTGCTCAACTGCGAATGGGGTGCGAGCGCTCTCCGCTGTCAGGTTCTGTAATTTCTCTTTTCAAGGACTCTGTTCGGTGCGCCGCGCGCACACTTGCGCAACGCATTGTTGACCAGAAAGAGTGTTTCGCTTGCCGTTCCACGGCAAACAACTGTTTTTGCCCCCGTTTTTGCGGCACTGTCAAAAACGACTTGGCTCCGATACGGACCTGGTCTTCTCGGCCCTCAGTGCTTCAGTGTCTCGAAAGCCGCAGAGGGTACATCCACCTCCTTCCAGTGTTCTTGGAACCACCTCTCACTCAAAAACTGCTGCACGTTTAGAACTTGTCAAACCCTCGCGTGGAGTCGGGTTGTACGCGACGACATTCCTCAAGCGTGTAGAGCAACACGCGGTGCGTAGAAATTCTTAGAGAGAGTGGACTCGATTGGTAACTGGGAAGTGGAACGGAATTCCGAATTCGTGGCTTTGAGGTTCAATCAAACCTTTTTGCGTACGGCGCAGTCACCACCCGTGGCTCCCCTCACCTATGCTAGTTGCCCGACACAACTGTAGATAGAAAGGACGTCAGAAACTTTGTTTCCTTCAAGAGCCCACAACCAATCTTTCCCGACACATTGCGTTTATGATCCCTGGCTGTTTTAAGAAGCCCACCGCCAGTTTCGCCTGCCGTTTTGAGCGTGGCGCGGTTTTCACTGGCGTGTGCGTGTGTCTACTAGGCACCTGCCGCTCGGATCGAGATTTCCTGCTTCCCCTGTGGCTTACGTCAATCACTCGTGCGAATTTTAGGCTATCCAGCAGGTCTATCTAAAAACGGGGGCTGTCCTTGACCAAGATCACAAACCGCATCTGATGGTGAACTACCGTTCCTAACTGAATCTTGTTCAGATCCATCTAGGCTGGAACGTCTGTCCAGCGCACACGGATCGGGTTCTCCTTGCCCTGCCACCGGCTTAGTAGCTCGATGACCGCCCGTTTAGTTTGCTGTGTGTGGATGGTCCTCGACTGTTCTAGAGTTTGACGACTCCTGCTCGTACAGAAAACGAGAGGTTGAACGCCTGAAAATGACACAAGATGCTTGCGTAAACGTTGCAGGTCCCAGATTGACAAGGACCTGTTTGCCGGGTATGTGTGAATAACAATCGTTTACCTGTTGCTGCTGGGTCTGTAGATTATGCTCTTACGCTTCGTCTGCGCCGAGGAACAGAGACGCGAACTGCAACCTGCGTCGACGCGAGAGGAGGGCGATCGAAGAACCCGACAGCAAATAACAACAGAACAGAACCACGCGAAAGGATGTTCTTGGCCCATATGATGTAGAAAAAGCGATGTGGTGTCTTTCACGTCATATCTTGACTTTATAGGTTGCATTCTGTAGCACATTTTTCCAATTGTCGTCTCAGAAAAAACGACAAGGCATTCCCGACGAAAACACTGACATTCCTTGTACATGCACAAGCAGTGGAGCTACACCATGGAGATGCCCTCTCGTCTTCCACTTCTGTCTTGTCGTCTTGGTCGTGTTCGCGCGTCGTCTCCTTCCCCTCTGCTTCACTACTCCTCCAGACGTAGTCGTGCGTCCTTTCTCCTTCAGTTTTCGCGTCTTCCTCAAAAACATCTCTTGGCACTTCTCGCGTTACTCGCTCTTCTCTTCGCTTTCACGAACTTCGTCCTGCCCCTCTCTAAACCGAGCAAATGATCCAGGCCATGCCGACGTAAAATAGCCAGATGGGGTAGACGCCAAGAGTTCGCTTTTCTTCTGGAATCATCTCAGACATGAAGGTCACAGACGCTGAAAAAGACACACAGCACCCAATCCACATAAACACGCACTGTCGAACACTCCTCGACATACACGAGACAGATATATAAATAAATATATATATATATATAAATATATATATATATAAGTTGTTACAGATAGGGGTACAAGTACAGACACGGATGTGGCAGTTGATATGGAAAGAGGGTCATGAGTGTGTAGACAGAGAAAAGCTCGTGAGAAAGCGACTATCGATTCGCCGGCATGGCGTTCATTGGACTATGTCCCTCTGTTTTGCGACATCTCGTCAGGGCTCCAGCCTTGTCCGTGAAAATCTTAGCGTCTCTTCCAAGAGGAACACCCAGAAATCACGGATTCTCCGACATCGATGCTCACACACATCTCCACGTTTACATTAAACATACAAACACAAATGTAGGCGTGCACATGCGTTTGCAGACGGATGAGTTTGTCTGTGTGCGCAGGGTTGCGGGGGTGTCGGGACAACGCTGCATCTGCAGTGTCTCTGTCGCATGGCTTTTATCGTGTTCGACGAGCTTCTCCCCTAAAGCGTTGAGACGAAGCGCGTTGGTAAGCCACCCGCTCGAGTCGGGGGGAAGGGGGCGGCTACCACAGTGGAACATCGATTCACTAAGCCAAGCCATTGAAGATCTGAACCGGAGAAGCCCAACTCGTAGCGTCTCGACTCCCCAGAAGCAGCTGACGAATCGTCCTGTCTCAGAGAGTACGAGGCCCAGGACGGTGGTCCGGATCGTTTTAGCAGCTGAGGAGTCTTCGCTCGCTGCCCCGAACAGCGCAAGCACACTGCGTTTTCCTTTCACAGCGAGAACGCACCTCCCGCAGACCACCGCAGAGCCAAAAAGGCGACGAGCAGCTTGAGAAAGGTGAAAGAACGCGGGACGAACAGATTCAGAAAAGCGGCGATGTCGAGGGGAAACAGGCAGTACCCCAGCACGCAGACGCTCTGGAAGAAGGAACTGAAAAGGACATAGGCACAAAACTTGGTGGTGATAAAAGAGGATAAGGAAGTCCAGCAAATGGGTCCAGAACGGAACCAGTGTGAAAGTTAGTCTCCTCGTGAGCAACGCGAGACCTTGAATGCCATCTTTTTCGCTGTCTTCGTCCACCAGAGTGGAAATGTCTAGCCAACGGGAAGGGGTCTGCCAAGAATAAATCTCAGCTTCAGGCTAGGATTGAGGCCACACAAAAGCACCGCTTTGCCTTTTGCGCACGCAGGATATGAAACAAGTTCCATTTTCGAGCGACTCTGTGCCGTCTCGGCCAGCCTTCAGCCGCCGTGGAAGGCGAACGCTTCTCGGCACCGGCTCTGTGACTCGCACGGCCAGCAGACAGTCTCCCTTTTCCCTGAAATGTCCTCCTCAGAAAAAGATTTACGCGTACATTTTGCTGCCGAGCAGCTTGGCGTTGACTGTCACGACACTCGCGCCGAGAGAGACGAAGACGTAAACGAGCGAAAATGCGATTCGCTGTCGCTCTCGCGTCTGGGCATGTTGCGCGTCGGGCGACAGCTGAGAAGACTCGGAGGCGAATACGGGAGACCAAGACGCCTGAATGTACAGAATCCTGCGACAGAAAGCGAGACAGACAGACGAGAAGCCAGGAGTGACAGAGAAAAAGCTGCAGCCGCTCGAGAGCAAACGACGGGAAGCGTTCCGGACGGAGCCGGGACTGGAGACACGCAGTTCCCAGGCGAGCGCTCGATCTCGGCGAACGACAAGAAGACCTCGAGCACTCGGTACAGAAAATCAGAGGCCAGCTCGACCCGCGAGCGGAAGAAGGTGTGGGGTCGACTCAACAAGGCAGGCCTTTCAACTGGAAACCTGGCGAATTGCGCTCCCACTGATAAAAGTCCCAGTGTGACTACGACGCACGCAATACCCATCCGAAAGCAGCTGAAACTCCCTCTGAGACGGTATATATGGAGATGTGGGCTATGAGCAGAAGCCCCGCGCAGCCAGGGCCGTGTCGAGATTTTTTGCAGACCTCCCATCGCGATAAATGTGAACCAAGTGAAAAAATTGTTTTTCTCGGAGCGGAGCGAAGAAATAGGGGGGGTGTCTCTAGGGTAGTCGTCTCGAAAGCATGCGTTTTCAATTGTGCGCTCTCTCCGTCTCCCGGCAGAAAAGTGCCTCGAGAGCCGGGTGGCATGCGACCTTCCCGACTTTTTTTTGAAAAAGTGGACTTACACGGAGAGGAAGAGACAGAGAATAAGCGGTCCCCACAGATCCCCTGCAAGCACACGGAAATCGACAACAGAACTTGAGAGTCGCGCAACTTACTCGTAGTTTTTCTCGTGGGCTTGGCTTCGCACGAGGCAACGCTGCTGAAAGTGGAAATCCCCTGTTCTCTTCCTGTGCATCCCCTTTGATCTTCTAGTCTGGAAGAAATGTCTGACGTCTCGCTTTTCTGCGTCCGAAGACGCGAGGCAGGCAGAGAGCCACCCGATTGCAATGCCCGAGAGAGATTTTACGAAGACTTGAGTCACAGCGTGTCACGAATTCACTCGACCGTTTGTACACGGCCAGGAGATTGTCCGCAGATCCATGACGTTCTCCTCACTAACATCCTTTATTATCCGAACAGAAGATGCAGAAGAGCGAAACTTAGACAGACACAGATATACGCCGGTGCAGATATGCATAGGTGTAGGTCGCGGTAGTCATGCATAGAGAGACGTAGAAATACTTGGGTATGGCTCTGCATAAATACAGATTTAGACCACTGCAGTTACATACAAATCGAGATATACATCTGCCCTAGAGACCTGCGAAGATTCAGACACAGATGTAGTTTTACATGTAGCAATAGGTGGATAAGTGCAGACGACGTTTTCACGGTGTATGCCCTGGTGACTACACCATTTTCCTTCTTTGGAACCTGTACCCCAACGCGAAGATTCGTGTCAACAAGCAACTCGAAGCTGCCTACACACGCAGCATTTCCGCAGAGAAACAAGTCGCATCAAAGACACAAGGGAACACAGAGAAGCGGCACTTTCGAAAGACACTCAGGAGAAATGACAGAGAAGCGAACAAGAGGAAACGTACACTGTTTTAGGACAGAGTGAGAAGTCCCGGAACCATCGCGATGACCACGAGGCTTGAGAACGTGGACGAGTTTGTCGCCAATACTCTTCAAATCGCGGGTCTGCATGAGAGAGAAAGAGCGCATTTTCACCAATCGTCTTTAGCCGCGAAATCTGAAGAGACCGTTTGAGGACCAGGGAGAAGTAAGAGACAGACACGAAAACGGCGCGGGCAGGAAGAGCCTTCCGTTTCCTGTCTCCTGCCTGCACCACCCTGCCCTGACACTGGAGCCGCCTTGTATCTTCGAGTGCAGCGAATCAAAAGTTCGGATTTGTCAGGATTTGGCGGTCGATGGCGAACGTCTTTCCCTCTGTGGAGTGTCAGTCACTTGAAATCAAAACGCGGAGGCAGCCGACGGTTCTTTTATGACACAAAATCGTTCAGAGTCCGACCTCGGTTGCTCTGGCCCTCTTCGGATCGCCTGCAACCTAAAAGGAGGGTGGCACGGAGGAGTTGCTTTGACTCGCTGTGATAAACTATCATTTTGTGAATCGACACTTTGGGAGAAAACAGAACTTCTCTTCAACGCGCGTGACTCTCCGCGACTCCTTGGCTGCAGACGAGGACGCTCACAGAAGCAGCGGCAATTGGGGATGCACGCTGCTCCGTTCAACCACCCTTCAAGCCGACATGGAGCGAGCCTCGGGGCTTCGTCAAGTTTCTCCGCGCGAAAGAGAACGGGAAGCAGTGGGTCGATGACGTCGAGCAAGCAAAAGGTCTTTCTCCTCGGCGTTCTTCCAGAGCAGCGAAACCAGAAGGAGACGCAGAACGCAAAAAAGAAAGCGCAGAGGAGCGAAAGAAAGCAAGGAATCGAGCGTCGTTGTCTGCGACGGAGCCATTCGGAAAACAGAGACATGTTCCGACCAGTGCGCCTCCCTCTGTTCCCGCGCAGGCCTTTACGGTTGAGCGTTGCCGCGACTTCTTTCGACATAAAGACCCAACACTTACGAGAGTTTCGCGAACCGTTTCATCCAAAGTTCCTCCCACAAAAAGCCGGCCGGACTCCAGCGAGTGAGGATCCGCCGCGCCGCTGAGCTGACCTGCAAGAAGACGCATTCGCGCTCCACGGGAGATTCAGAAAAGAAGATACTGAAGAGGGAGATCGAGCAGTCGCCATGCATCCATATATGCAAGGATACACTTACAGGTGAAGTGATAAAGAACAAGACATGCAACAAATGTAGACAGACGGATACTGGATGGAGAACTGCATACATTGATCTCTCTCTCTCTCTACAGACAGAGATGCCTGTAGAGTTATGTGTGGAGGTCGTTGTGGGACTGGAGTCGCGTGTATACAGAGGTGTAGGTGTATGGCACTCGGGTGTAGACAAGAGTGCCTGCTGAAGAAGCCGGCCAAGCTTAGGCGACCTCAGACGACCCCCCAGGCTTGTTCGTTGACGAGGGATCCGCTTGTCTCCCCAGCGAAAGAGTCGGAGTTGTTGAAAGGCACTCGCACTCTGAGGTTCTCTACGAGAAGCAAGGAAACTGCAAAGAGTCGCGTCACTCACCTTGGAGTCGCGTAGCCATTGTGGCCGCAGCGAGAGGGGAAAAGATTTGAAAAGAAAGAGAAGTTCGAGATCGCCTGAGGGTGTTTTTCTCCGAGCAATCCGAGGGAACCTTCGACAAGAGAAGGAAGACGTAGCAAGTGGAAAAGGGGGAGAGTTCCAGAGTGAAGAATGGAAGAGAAGTTGAGAAGCAGATCGACAGGAAGAGAGCAGATGACAGACGGCCGTGTCCGGGGTCACTAACCGCAGAAGAAAAAGCAAGGAATTCGGGAGCGCTGACACCCGCTGAGGGAAGGCGTCTTGATTACTTGGTTTCCGCGACAAGAAGAAAGGAGAAAAATCCTCAGATACCGTGCGGCCATCTTCGTGAAGGAACAGACAACAGTCGGCGGCGCCGGGCTGCTCGATCCACTCGAAGTGACTATTAAAGCGCGACGAAAGAGCGCCGCCGCGACGCACAGCCGCCTGCCCAGAGAGGCCGAAGAGAACCGATCTTTGTTCGGAGACTGAGTTGAGAAAAATGTGGAATTCCGCGGATAAACCAGGGACGTACGAAGCAGATTGTGCGTCTGCGTCGTCGTCAGCATATGCGTTCGAAAGACGGCGTTGGTTCGGGAAAAGCAGCAATGGTGGACAGATGACGACCCGGAGAAGCGTGATGTGAAGACGTAGATGCTCGCGTTTGGAGGACAAAAAGGCGAAAACACACCGTAGAATTCGACCTCAACGCACCGTCCCCGACACACACCCGGTGTCCGCGGCGCATGCAATGCACTCGCGGAAACAGAAACCGTCGCGGAAAAGCTTTTTCTTTCCAACTTAGAGAAATGCGGGAAGGCAAACGATGCTATAGTACAGAGCAGACAGAAAGAGAGGAGCAGCGAAGCGTCGAACAGAAGCGAAAAGCGTTAAACGCGCCAGCTGTCGATGCAGCGCAAAAACTGGCGATCTAGCTGCTGTCCTCACGGAGTTTCAGGAGGGAAGGCTCAGAAACGAGGAAACAAAGTCATGAACAAGACGCGGGTCCGCCTCGCTTGTGCAACAGGACGGACAGACGCCCTTTACAGTTAAAGTGTCTGAGGCTTTTTTACGTCTCCCCAAAGAAAAAAAAAGACGACGTTGCATGCAAGCCGAAGGCGCCGCTGTTTATCCCAGAGACATCCAAAAAGTGAAGACGGAGGAAGTGAAAAAATGTGGTGGAGAAGAGGGGAGGAAAAACGCGGGAAGAAGCATGGCCAAGCAGAGAAACAAGGGGAGAAAAGGGAGAATAACCCAGCGAAGAAGATAAACAAAAAAGACGACCCGCAGGAAGATTCGTACAGGTGAACGTCAATAAAAATTATTCAACAACGTTTGTTTAATCGAGATATAGACACAGAAATATAAAACAGTTATCCTCAGAACAAAGTGACGATATGTGAAACGCTTTAGACAAGTTCCTAGATTGATGCTTACCACATAGAAGTCCGTGTCGTTCATTTATATCGTCCCTGAATGGAATTTCTACTCCACCGTCTACTAAACGAAATGCGACTTTCAGTTGCCTGTGATCCTCAAGTCCTCAGCATCACACAGCGCTCCCTTTCTACCGCATCTTAATGGAATTTCTACTCCACCGTCTACTAAACGAAATGCGACTTTCTGTTGCCTGTGATCCTCAAGTCCTCAGCATCACACAGCGCTCCCTTTCTACCGCATCTTAATGGAATTTCTACTCCACCGTCTACTAAACGAAATGCGACTTTCTGTTGCCTGTGATCCTCAAGTCCTCAGCATCACACAGCGCTCCCTTTCTACCGCATCTTAATGGAATTTCTACTCCACCGTCTACTAAACGAAATGCGACTTTCTGTTGCCTGTGATCCTCAAGTCCTCAGCATCACACAGCGCTCCCTTTCTACCGCATCTTAATGGAATTTCTACTCCACCGTCTACTAAACGAAATGCGACTTTCTGTTGCCTGTGATCCTCAAGTCCTCAGCATCACACAGCGCTCCCTTTCTACCGCATCTTAATGGAATTTCTACTCCACCGTCTACTAAACGAAATGCGACTTTCTGTTGCCTGTGATCCTCAAGTCCTCAGCATCACACAGCGCTCCCTTTCTACCGCATCTGAATGGAATTTCTACTCCACTGTCTACTAAACGAAATGCGACTTTCTGTTGCCTGTGATCCTCAAGTCCTCAGCATCACACAGCGCTCCCGTTCTACCGCATCTGAATGGAATTTCTACTCCACTGTCTACTAAACGAAATGCGATTTTCTGTTGTTGCCTGTGCTCCTCATCAAGGTCATCCGCAGCACACAGCGCTGTCTATCTATCGGACGTGCGTAGAATTTCCGCCCATTGATTCTGTGGCAAACCGGGGAAAGCCGTCATGAAAGATTAAGCGCGGAGACTCTGTGGGTTTTGCCTTGCGTCGACAGGAAAGCTGTTTCGAGAATCCACGTTCCTTGGTGAGAAAAACTCGCAAAGACTGAAAACGGTGGCGACGCAGATACGAAACGAAGGTGCCTGTATGCATGGTTGCAAGCGGTTTCCCCTACCTACGTTCCACGTCTTTTTTTTGACAAACAGTTTCGGACTTTGTTGCAAACGTCTCCGCCGTTAAACTAAAGCGGCGCTCGTCCATTTCCCGCTGCATTTTCTACTTAGGCCTCTCTCCCCCGAAAGCAGCACTGCCGCCGGGCCTGTACCGTACGACATGTCAAGCGCAGTTAGCAGCCTGAGAGCATCTTCCGATCCCTCTGTGGTCACCCTCGCCGCGCGCAAGCGTGTAGTATGTTTCCCGAAGAGCGGTTTGCCTCAATTTTTCAGCGCCTCAGGAAACTTGAAATTCGCATTGTTTGACGGACTCTTGACCTCAGAAACATGCCATATTTGTCGACCCTGGAGTTGGATCTCTCTGCTGCGCTCCCTGCGGCGAACCTCGAATTTCAAAACGCACGTTCACCCCAGAAGTGGGTTGCTGGCCGCCGAAATCCCGACGGCTGCAGAACTCTCCTCGCGGTCGTTGATCGGTTCTCGCCTTCTCTTTCCAGACGCGATGTCACCTGAGTCTCCCGCAAGTGTATCCTCGTCGCTATATGCAGCTCGCGTCGCAGGCCCTCCCCCGCCGCTGCTGCGGCCGCTGCGGCCTTTCGCAGTTCCCGCGTCCTCGGCTTCGTCAACGCCTTTCAAGAGTTCTTCTGTCTCTGCATGCAGACGGCGCCTCGTCCGCGAGCCGGCGCATCTCTGTCCCGGAGAGTCTTTCGCAGTTGGCTCCGCAGTTCGTCCTCTCACGTTGTCCGCGAAGCGGTTGCGGTCGCTCTCGGCCTCGACTGCGCGGAGTACCTCTTGAACGCGCGCGGGCGACTCTCGCGCCTTCGTCGCCAGTTCGCGGCGGCACTTCGCGACGTCCGACAAGCGACACAGCAGCAACACGCCTTCGCAGTGAAGGGTGTGAGGAAACATGTCTACCGCGACGGCTTGCATGGGGACGAACGGATCGCGGTTCGACGGCGACGGTGTGCACAGTCTGCAGAGCGAACCGCAAGACGCGAGCAGAAGGCTGGGCAAAAAAAAGTAGGGACACCACGAGCAAAAAAAAAGGAAAAAAGCGACGGAAGAAACGCTGTCAGCAGGTGTGGGGGTCGCGCAGCCCCCCAGACGGAAGCAATCAGACAAATATGTACGCATTTATACACATGCACAGCATTATAAGCGAACGCGTAGACTCCACAAGCTGTAAAAAAGGTCATGAGATTCACTTTGGTCGTTCCCCTGCATTCATCTGGACACAGACTAGATACGCACGTGCAAATGCAGGTACTCACCTACGTCTTTACATTTTTACACGCAAACATACAGATATATAGATATATAGATATATAGATATATAGGTTTTTAGATATAGATACAGGAAAGCGGGTCTCCAGTTCGCGGGTGCACCTACACCTCAGAAGGCACTGTTGATTTTTCTGTCATCCCCTCTGGTGTCTTCTCCGCTCCTTTCCCGCACGGCCCTCTTTCTCCCCTTTCTGTTTTCCTTCATTCAGCCGCATCCTGTGCTGTTGACGACGCGACATCGGAAGTTGTCTCCGAGAGAAGAAACGCGAAAAAAAAGAAGCGTGTAGACGAGGTGGACCGGGAGACCCTCAGGGGAAGTGGAGCTGAACAGTCGCATGCGAGATCGCTCTCGCGCATCTGCCCTCTGCTTTCAGCGACTTCCGCAGAGACTGTCGTGTCTAAACAACAGGTGACTTTCCATTCTCTCCCGTCCGCAGGGCAAGCAAGATCCAAGCAGATGGCAGCTGATGCGAGACTCCGTGTGACAACCTCGACTGGAACGGGAAGTCTGGGGTGAACTTCAAGCGAATCGTGTTGTGCCCAGCCAGCCTTTCGCAGCGTCTTCAACTTGCAAACAAGTCGCACACGGTGGCCTCGCCACCCCAAGAAAACGAACTGCACTGCCCTGATTTCCGAAATTGGGGCAAACCGTGAAACTGTGGGGACAAAGCACGGCGCACTGTGTTAGACCTCCTTTTTTTCGCCTCGAAACCGGAAACAAGACGCTCTGCACGACGGACGTGATATCCCTTGAACGCATGTGCCTCGCTGTCTCGACCTCTCGACAAATGTCTGTCTCAACTGCTTCCGCAAAGCCGGGGTCCTCTTCACCGGGGAGAACAACCCAGCGAAGAAGACGCGCATGATGGCGTCTACCAGGCGGATGCAGACATTCAGACACTGCAGAGACGCGAAAGCCACTGCACAGCGACAACTCACGCAGTGCACAAGTAGAGCGCGTCCTCGTTTAGAAAGAAGCAGATCCTGCGCCCTCACGTACGGAAGCGAGGACGAAAGTCATTCCTTCGAATCGGCGAGACGAACAGTCCATCGTTGCGGTCTCTCTTTTCGCCTAAGCTCTGTCGCGAAACGCATTCCGCTGCTCTTCTCTCGAAAGGCCGATCTCGTGTGTTCACATTGGTGTAACTCAAAACGAAGAAACAAACGCATTGTGTGTGAGTAGTACTTAGGATGGAACTTACTTGATGCAGTTCGCCACCATTGACGTCGGGTTGCATGAGACGTACACGAGCCGCTCTGAAAAAAGTGAAACGGTGAGACCAGAGCTGATGTCGGCCGGAACCGAGAGAAGACGAAGAATCGAAAGCGATGAAGGACGAGTGAGCAAGGAGACAGAGAAAGCCCTCTACAAATTAACGCGGAGAACAGTCGCAAATGTGCAGGCACAGAAACCTCGCGCATCTGCGTTGTGCATGCAAAGAACGATTCTGCGCAGTGTCGTTCACCTTCTCACAACCGCCTCTACCCCTCGCCCCGAGACATAAGCGCCATGCACAATGAATCTTGCCCGAGAAACATGTAGTGATGCATGCACACACAAATAAATGTGCATACACGAGTGAAACAGCATACATGTGCACATACACATGTAGACGTAGATACGTGTATTTAAATATATATATAATATACAATATATACATATATGTGGTTATATATATATATATATATATATATATGCATATGTGCATATGAGCGTATTTGTATTACATACAGGTGCATACATGGATATTCACGTTTATACATATATATATATATAAACACTTACATACACATATATGTATTCATGCGTGTACGTCACGTTAGGCACAGAGTGCCAAGAGACATGGGGGCTTACTGATGGGCTGGAAATCGAGAATGGCATCGAGCACGCGCGAATCTGTGAAGAACAGAGTCGAGCACAGAGACCTTGACGAGGAAAGAAAATGTCGCGTTTTCAAGAGCTCGGTCCCTCCTACACTCGACTGCGTAGACATGGACGCTGCGCGAAACGCGTGTATGGAAGCGCATGCTCCGCGCCCTCAAGAGATCTGCGAGAAATATCGACTTCAACAGCGTCAGTCATGGCGCCGGTGCGGGTCCAAAAAAGTTATTTCTATCTACATATACCTGTCAGCTAGTTTACATAAATACACGCAAAGTGTCATTCGTAGGCTGTTTTTAGTTTACAGAAACCCTGTAGATAAAATCATATCTTTAGCGGCGGTATATTGCGCTAGACTTGCGTACATATGCAAATCTGTATCACGAGATGCGAGGAAGAGGAAGGATTACGGTGCGAATATGTGGAGGAGTCACTTGTTTTCACTGGCGCATTTCGAGTCTTTTTCTTACGCAAGCCAGCGCGAGGCGGGTCGACAATCGCAGCCAAGTTCGTGCAGCCGCGGTACCGGTCCTGGAGCAGTTGAGGCAAAACGTCTTCGGCTTTTCCTGTTGCATGCATAAAAAGATGAAGGTCGCGCATGTCATTTGAGTGTTTATTGTTGCTGTTTGAACTCGTTATTCGAAGATAGATCTTGAGTTATTTACAAATCTCGACAACCCTTTCCAAAGAGGCGCTTGGGAACCAGAGACGCGAGGAAAGACAGAGAAAACCGACAAGCTAATCCGAGTTACAGCAACCTCGGAGAGGAAAGCAGCAAGGCGTAGGCGCGTGAAAAGAGCCGAAAACCTCCTCCGTAATGACGGCGCATCAAACACAGAGCACCGTGTTGTCACCTTGGACGCCCGTTCTAGTGTTCGATGTATGCGGCATTTCGTCTCCAGTTGCAGCAGACCAAGCAAGGAGGAACAGTGACGCAGAAACGAAGCAGAGAGTTCGACGGAAGTCGTGCTCGGGGAGGTGTACAGACATCCGAGGGGGACGCAGCGTCAGGCAGCGACGGAGAGACTCGGAGAACGAGGCAGTCCATTCCGGAGATAGGCGGCGAGTTGAAGAACCGAGGACACTAAGAAGGGTGCGAAAAAACAGGAAGTACGGTCGGCAAGAGAGGAAGGAACAAGCCTCCAGAGACGCGAGAGAACGCCACTCACAAAGGACGAGGTGCAGAACCTCAAAACGACGGACAGCCCATCACAGACGAACGCCGAGACTGCCTCGGAGAGGGGAGTTGCGTTTTTATGAGTTCCCTTCAGTACCGCATCACACAGACGAGAGCGAGAAAGAGAAAAACGAGTAAACGCTTGACGAAGGCAACAGAAGATTCGGACAGAGACTCCGAACGGCACACTATAAGGGAGACAGCTGGGCGTAGAACGGAAGTGAAGCGGGCTCGACATGGAGACCGAGTTGGAGTCACCTACCGCATATGAAATCGACATATTTTGCCATGTGATTTCGGTCTGCGTTTTCCTTCGCATGTCTCACGGCTTCTTCCACCATCTCGATCCCCACGACTCTGGGGAAACTTGGTTCGTTTCCTCTCTCGGTGTCGCGCTCTCCTGACTCCTCCGTCGCCTTCGGAGTCTCCACTCGCCTCTCGCCTGTCTCCTCGAGCAACGCAGCAGCTGCGCAGAGCGCGATCGTTCCAGTCCCCGAGCAGACATCGACGAAGGGTGTGTCGCGCGGCAGAGGCCAGACGTAGTTCAGCGCAGTTTGATACAGCAGGCCGCAAGTCACCGTGTTCGTCTGAAAAGTCGCACAAAACCTGAAACCTTTCAAGCGAAGTCGAGGCATCCGGAACGGCTCGTACGCCCTACCTAGCCCTCCACCCCCCCCCCCCCGCTCCCGCATGGATGGAAAAGTACATATTTACTCCTGTATTTGACGACGCACTGAGGCGTCATAGGAATGGGAGAGTGGAGGACCAGGCGGTGGCACTCGAAGAAGAGGCGCGACCTCCACTCGATGTGTGTTCGGAGCTTTGCGCTGTACGCCTTTTTGCATGCATGCAACTGTGTGTGAGACTGCGCCGGCAGGCATCGATCCACGGGTTACAGGGATTCAGGCGCACATAGACAAGCGTCTACATGAGTCAACGCGGAGACGCATCTACTCAAAAGTCTATTCAACCGATACGTGACTGCGACAAGTCTTGCAGTCGATATGTAGCCCTCTCCGCCACCCACATGCATACGTCTGTAAACACACACTCATACATATATGCAAATACATACAAATCTATAACTACATATACAAGTACATAAATATACATAACAACATCTCTGCTTGCATATATCTGTGCATACATGCCAACATGTAGCCCTGCACAAATCTATGAACGACACGATTCCATTTATATATATATATATATATGCATGCGGTACATCATGCCCCCAGGAATTGGGTAGGGCTATGCGATGTGTGTCTGTCTGCTTTCTTCGTGTATTTGGAACTCTTTTCTTCTCTTGTCTTGGAGCATTCTGAAGTCTTTTCTCCTTCTTTCTGGATGTCTTTCAGAGCTCTTTTCTCCTTGGTCTTCATGTGAATCCGAGCTTTTTCCTTTGTTCGCTGAAACGCACCTGAAAGAAGCTGTGAGGGCCAACACTGAAATCGAGGCCAGCAACTTTCTGAGTCAGGAAGTCAGCCCCCCAAATCTGGAGGCACAGCGACAGCGAACGACGAGCGTGTGGAGGATCTTTATTCTCTTTTCAACAAAGAAAAAGGATGTTTCAAGCGTCTACCTGCCTGTTTCACAGTTCGCCATCTGTCACTGTCGAACCGTAAATTGTGCTCATTTCGAACAGGAAAAGAACCTTTTTGCGGATGCAGAAGCCCAATCCTGGAAGAAGTTCAACTCTCTTCTTCGCTCTTTTCAAACCTCAAATGGAGACGGAACGACAGACGCTCAGAGACAGGTGGAGACGGACGGAAAGACTCAGCTCTCGTGCTGTGACCATTTGAAGGTAGGACTAGGTTGACACGGCAGAGCATTTCCATGAAATCTATTTGGAAGAAGAGGGGGGTGCCCAGATATACGCCGACATGGCGTCACACGACCAGTATGAAGTCCTGTACATGGAGTCAACGAAATGTGCCATTGAGCATTTAAATAGTTCAGACAACCTCCAAAAAGCCTTACCTTTTCGGTGGGGTGGGCAGGGTCGATGCAGTCTGCAGCCGCATCGCTCTGTAGAACAATAGACAGGGAATGCGAACGCATGCGGCTAACTGACAAGATTTTCTGACTCTACATGGCAGACAGCGCCAGGTCCGGAAAACAAGGTCTTCAAACACACACACAGCTTGTGACAAGCCCACATGGGTGCAACTCAAAAACTGTTTACACCTATATCTACAAATATATATATATATGTATATTAATAATTAAGAGGATATATACATATATATATATATATACAAATATATATATGTATATATATGTATATTAATAATTAAGAGGATATATATATACATTTTTATACAAATATATATGTATATATATGTATATTTATAATTAAGTGCCAAGAGTAGGCAAACAGGACTCTCGAGATGTGAAATCCGCTACTACCAGCCCCCCCCCACAAAATATATATTTGTACACACTCTGGTGTATGTGAGTATGAATCATCGTCTTTCGCAGGCTTACTTCTTCAAGGAAGACCGACCGGACGGTGAATCCATCGAACTGTTTGTTGGCCAGACCGTCGACGAGAGCCTGGATGCATGCGCGGCGGCAGCAGTCGTCCGTTTCCTTTTTTCCGTCTGGCGTCGCACTCTCGGCCTCCACTCCGCATTCGCTGGATGGCGCCAGGGCGACGCTACGTACGTTGTGTCCGTTAGGAGTATGCGGCGACTCTCCCGGGGAGGGGGCGGGGAGAAGGAGGTCCTTTTTTCCAACGTCGGGAGAGTCTCCCTTTTTGTCTTCTCTCCGGCGGCCTCGCGCACACAGTGGGCCGCAACGCAGCTCTCTGGAGTTCGGAGAAGCAAACGACTTCACTTGGACCAGTACCTGAAGTTCGCGGTATGCCTCCGACGACCGCACCATCAGGAGTCGCCACACTCCTGCATGCAGCAGAAAAATGGGATAGAAGAAAGTGCTGTTCCAGTCTCAGAGGGAACAGCTGCGCGCGCGCCTGTCTCGGGAAAGGAGTCGACAATTAACAAGTCTCTGCACCTGAGGTTAAGGAAACCATTCTAGAACGCGCATGCATACGCATTCATCCGCAACTCTCTGCAAGTCTTGTCTTCCTGCCTTCCTCATCGTTCTGCGTGCAGACTGTTTCTCTGGTCTCTCACGTCTCTCTTTTTTCTGTGTTCGCAGTTGTTCTTTCCACTCTAGACTACCTTTTTGCGTCCGGCGGTTGTAGACTGGGAACGGCGAACGATGAATGATCGCCTGCGACAGCACACGGAGAGCGACAGAAAAGGCGTCGATCCCTGAGCAAAAGCGAAAGTTCCGACGGTCCACGCATGCAGTCTAGCGTCTGGCAGGCTGCTGTCCGGGACTCCTTAAAATGCGCGAGCAGAGGTAGAGAGAAATCGACGCGGGAGAGCCCCCTTTACGAAGAGACCGCTCTGCACGGAGGACGATTGTGGCGACTTCTTTGTACTCGTCTGTGTTCCTCGCACTCGTCTACAGTGGAAGTCGTTTGCCCGACAGCTACCGCGCGTTCCCTATTTCCTATTGCTTTTAGTGAACTCCTGTTGTCTGAGCAGACGTGATGCAGGAGTGACCGAGACATACGAAACTCGACAGGCAGTGCTAGATGCAGGTCAACGACAGAAAGCCGTCACGGCTTTCGTCGAGGGAACTTCGGAAGTGACAAGACTCGCCGCGCAGCACAAGTGACAGGCAACGCCCTGAACGCTACTGCTCCCGTGAGATGTTTGTGGCGTTCAGCAATCCTTCAGTAACTGTTTTAAAAAAGCGATTGTTCGTATCTCGACACTGGAGTCGTTGTCAATATTCTAGGCCCTAGACTGTCTCGGTTGGCTCCATTTGAGTCGTCTTTCGAGCTTCCTTTGCGCGTGCTGTTCTCGGAGCTGAAGCTTGGCTGCGCGCCTTCTTCCCGCTCTCGCCGGCTTCTCGCTCCACACCGCTGTTTCGCGCGTCTCTTCCCTCGAGGAAGCTCATTTCTCGCAGACAGTGTCCTGCTTTTACAGCGTCTCCCTACCTGGAGCTCGACGCACAGTTCCTGCATGGCATGACTGACGAGGAGACTTCCGGAGGCGGGTGCGACGAGAGGCTGCTGTTCCTTGACCCGCTTGACGAAGCCGACGCAGACGCGCGCGCGGTGGGCTAGATAGGTCTCGTACTCTTTCTCGGTCACCATCCACCGGCCGATCCGCCGCTTGTGTTCCTGGTCGTTCCCCGGCGAAACTGTCTCTTCTGGCTTTTCCGCGAGCGCTGTGTCGCCCTGGCTCTCGGTCTCGGTGGTTGCGTCCGCTGGGCCCGCGTTGGATTCCGCGACCGCGGTCGCGCCGCGGCTGTCTCCGGCGTCTCCTCGCCCCAGGTTTTCGGGCTCGCCTGCGGCCCGCAGAAACAGACCCCGTGGCTTATCTCCCTGCGAGTGCGCCTGAGAGGCGACTGCCACCAGACAGTGCCGGGGTTTGTGTTGGAGCACAGTGCACCACGGTTCGTCTCCATCGATGTCCTGCTGAAGCTGAGGAACAAGGGCAGCCGCTTTCTGTCTCTCGCAAAGGAGGCGAATGCACTGGTGCAGCTTCTCGTCGTACGAATCCTCGACCTCGTGAGTGTATCCAATCGTGAATTCGCATTTGTTTCGGTAGCCAAGACGGCCTGCCGGAGGCGAGGCCACCGTCGGCAGCACCTGAGTGACACGGATAAACGCGTTTCGATGAGTAGTAGGCGAGATGCCCGCGCTCGAGGGCAGAGCAAAGGACTAGTGATTTGCACAGTGAAGAGCCCGACCTTCACGGAAGAGCCAGGAAGTGGAAAAAGCAAACAACATGGAAACTACACAAACAGAGGCCAGACGGCTGACCACAGGGTTGCCGCGAAACGTAGGGCAAAACGGTCATCCAGAGAGAGAAGAAATGGGGAAGGAGAGGAAGGGCGGTAAATGCGGCGCCGCGTTTTTCTGTCGCTCACAGAGAGAACCACCCTGATCCACTTGTCACGCGTGCGGTCTCTTTCTACCTTCTCAAGTCTCCATTCGACGTTCTTTGGAAACGCCACTCACCTCACAACCGTTCCACCGTTTGGCGACCTGAGGATGAAACCAAGGAAGCGACTGTTCCTTCCCCTCTGTCTTCGCGTCTGCGTCGGGCCTCGCAGCCCCGCCTTCGTCGTCCGAGTGTCTATACACCTGAGTCGTCGGCTCTGCCGGGCTTTGGTGGTCCTCCTCTTCCCCCCCTTCTTGCCTTTCCGAGTCTCCGGAGAGGCCAGGGAAACCCATCTGCAGCGCCGCTGTATAGACAGCTCTGGTAAGTTGACGAATGTGTGTCTGCACAGCGGGAGAGAAGAAATCAGATGACATTCTGCGTTTAGAAGGGCGCACCCTTTTGCATCGAAGAAATCGACGAGTCACGCTGGACCACCACAAGCGGCGGACTCATGCAGAGACAAAGCCGCGGACACTCACAGGAAGCACCAGTTCAGCCCTGCCTCACTTTTGTTCCCTGGCACTCAGTTTCTTAGAACTAGGTTTCGCAGTTTATACTGGCCGCTCTCCGCGGAAAGTCTCGATACTGTGCCACCAGAGTCGCATTAGCTGGGTCCAGTGGTGATGTGGAGCAGACTTGGCCTCCCTGCCCGCGGGATAGAGACGAGACGCGCGGGAGAGAAAGACGGGAGGGCACACCAAGAAAGCAAACAGAAAAGAGGCAGCCAGCCTGCGGAGACAGGCGCCGCGAGAGGGCGAAAGGCAGAAGGCCGCGGGAACCCGACGGAGATGCGAAAGGACAGAACGAGAAGCCGAGTCGCTCTGCTGGCTTACCCTAAGGTACGTGCGTTTCATCTCCAGTTGATCTTGATACGAAAATCTGCTCGCATTCACAAGAGAAAAAACAGACGTCTGAGAGTCCAGAAAACGTGGTAGAAAACGAACACAACGTCAACTGCAGAGCAAAAAGAAAAAGAATGCAGGTCACAGACACCCCGGCTCCGCTCCCGCGGGTCGAAACTAGAACCGAGACACCCCGGCAGCGCAGGACCGAAAAGGCGACGACAAAAGTACACGTGCCTACTTCTGTGCTGTCTCGACTTCCAAGATCCCTCACCTCCCTCCGTCTCTGTCGTCTCTGTCGTCTCTGTCTCTCTCTGTGGGTGTGTGCTGTTCTGCATGTCTCTCTGTCTCTTTCCTTCTCTCTTTCTCGGTGATAAACTCGCCTTTCTCCTTCGGCTCGCTCCCTCTCCCCCTCCATCTCCCTCTCCTCTTGTCTCCCTCTCTCTCCCTGTGGAGTCCTACCTCATGAGAGGAGTGGTCCGCTGGGCAACGGTGTCAGCGCCGTCTCCGGCCTCGTCCTCGGGCTCTTCACCAAGCGGCGAGTGTTTCGATGGTCCTCGTTTTCTCTGGATCTCCAGCAGGGAGGGGATACGCGGCTTGGGGCTTCCAGGGCGCCACCCGCATACGTGTGGTGGCTCTCCGGCGCCGGACGAGTCTGCGTTTGTTGCCGGGAGTCCGCAACTTTCAGTGTGTTCTGAAGCGCCCCAAGAGCCCTGCCCCCGTCGCCGCCGCTTCGGCTTCGTCCTGTCTCCTCCTTCGCCGTCTCCCCCGCCTCCCCCGCCTCCCGTTCGCTTCTCCGACCCCCCGCCGGAGCTTCCGGAGGCGTGAGGCGACGAGGCGCCGGCCCCCCGAGCCAGACCCGGAGACGCTGGGTCCTTGGGCGGCGCCGGGGACGAGACACTGGCGCGTGGGTGCGCAGGGTGGATTTGGATTCTCTCGCGCTTGAAGAAAACATTCGAAAGCAAAGCTGTGAACGCGTCTTCCTGTTCTTTGGACGCAAAGTCGCTGCGCGCACACACACGGAACACAGAGAGGAGAGGTAGAAGTGACTGACGATGAAAAGGGAAGGCGAGAAGCTGGCCAACGAGAGGATGGGAAGGGGATAAAACCCAGAGATGTCGAAGACAAAGAAGCTCCAGGAAACGAACACAGCTGGGCGCCACAACGCCATCAAAACACTGTGTCTCCTAAACCCTAAACAAATATGTATATGTATATATATGTATATATATATATATATGTGTGTGTGTGTGTGTGAACGTGCAGTAAAGAAAGACGCGTGTGTGTCCTCCTGTCTGGTGTCCTTGAATTTGTTGCTCGATGGCCGTTCTCGGATTCAGGCATGTGTGTATATACACAGCGAAAGAAAACGAGTACTCAGATGCTAATACGGCCAGTCCGTCGTACTGGAAAGAACCACCATTGAAGCAAGAGTAGTCGCAAGCTTTCTCTGCAGCGAATATAACATGAATTCAGCTACTGGCTTGGATCGTGAAAGTCTCTGTGTAACGACTTGTCATACGCACGAACACGAACACACACCTACACATACACATATACATACATGCATATATATATATATATATACATATATAAGCGGCTTTCGGCGCATAGGCCAGCGGCTGCCTCTTGACTCACATGAACGCCCAGGCAGCTTGGTGCTTCTTGTCGAGTTGAAGAAAAGGGAGTTTTTGCTGTGCCTGTGTACCAGAGGCGAAAGGGAGATCGACTCACGCCAATAACGGGAGAAGACCACGGGAAGAACACCGAACGCGCGAAAGTACGCAGAAAAGAGAGACAACAACGGTGGGAGACTACGCGGCTGTCTCTTCCGCTACGGGCAGAAAGGAGAGAACAGGAACTGGAGAAAAAGGCAAAAAGAGAAAAAAGAAAGTGCAGCGACTCTTCTCTCGCGTTCCCTGCACCCTCCTTCCTCAATACAACACCGAAGAAGAAATCAGCAATAAGAAAAGTTGCAGAAACTCCCCTTCACACTAACTCGCTTTTGTCTGCAAAACGTATTTCTTCTCACCATCCAAGTCGCCAGTTTCTCCTGCTTCAAACCACTCCACGCTCGGCAAGCGAGGTGACAGCGGCGAGGCCTGGCAGCCTCTGCGGGCTGGGAGGATTCCATCGAAGAAACGTACCACGAAGTCCGGAACGGACACTCAAGGAAAATGACAGCAGAAAAGGAAGGAACTCAACGAAGAAATCCGCAGGCGAACAGAAAAGTACAGAACAAGCGAGGCTCAGAGCGCAACGCGGCTCTGCGAGACGCCCGCAGCCTGCACAAGCTCTAAGTCGGCGGAAAAGCAAAAAAACGGGTGTCGCGAAAAAGACTCCAGAGTAAACCTTTCTGCGGGAAAAAGGATCAGGAACAGTGGGAGAAAAGGGGGAAGAAAACGGCCACTAACACAGATGATATTTCAGAATTCCGCGACGGTGGAGATATACGCGGGAAAATGTGTTCGTTCAAAAGGATGGGATTCGGGGGGAACCGCTGTGCACAGATGGAAGAGAAAGGCGAGAGGAAGAGAGAAATGGTAGTCGAGAGAAAAGAAAGAAGAAAGTACCAACAACACGCTACCATTTAGCAGGAACAGAACAGGGCTTACGCCGCGGCGGTTGCGGACACACGTTGACTCGGAAAACGCGCACGGCAGTCGTGTCTGGTGTCCAGTACAGGAAAGCTATGATAGAATGTCAAAATTAAGCAAGGCTCGGACCAATCAGAAAAGTACTAGTCGATGGAAAGTGGAACTTTCCTCGGTTTTCATACGCGCCTGGCTTTTCTGTGTCGGGTGAGAGTGCCCCCCAGCTGCTCAGAGCTTTTGCGAAGGTATGCGACGATGACTTTCCACGCTGCCGGTTTCTCGCAGTTTTATCACGACATATCCAGTATTTCCAATCGATTTTTCCTTTCGGGCAACGTTAAACGCAACAAAAACGCCGATATCAAAGCGGTGCAGAGAAAGAAAAGACAAGCAGAACAGTTTGCTGTTCGGCGGCAACAGTCTACGCCAGTAGCTGACAGTACATGCAGCAGTCAAGAGGAGAGACAAGACGACGACAAACGTGGGATTTGAGAGGTTCGATTCTCGCCAAAAACAGTAAGGTTTCAGAGAGTCCGTTATTCAGCAGGAAAAGAAAAGGGCAAGCTATAGCGAAGAAGCGGAATTCCGAACCTCGTAAGGCGCAATGCGTGACCTGCGATACAACAGCAACTCAACAATGCATGCGCCGATACTCAAGAACGCGAGCTTTCCCGTTGTTCACAGTCTGGGGGTACACATTCTGCGACACATTTAATGTAGAGTTACAAAACGACGAGTGCCAAAGTGAGAATCTGGGCGGTTGAGTATCCTGTCTTTCCCTGGTGCCGCTGCGTACCTGCCACGCTCTCAGCAAATGTTTACACCAAACCACGCCAAAAAAATACAGACAGCAAACCACCCTGCTTCCTTCGTTTGCTTGCGCAGCTCAAGATGCACTACGTGCGCAGGTGTTCTCTGGACTGCCGGAAAAGTGAGGTGTTTTTTCCTTTTCCCAGACGAAAGTCTGGGTAGTCGTCTTGGTAGTAGTTTGGATGGTGACCGCAGGGACACAGCAAGTAGTTTGAAAACCACTCTCAGATCCGTGAAAGCAAAACCATCGTTTCTA
This sequence comes from Toxoplasma gondii ME49, assembly GCF_000006565.2. Taxonomy (NCBI): domain Eukaryota; phylum Apicomplexa; class Conoidasida; order Eucoccidiorida; family Sarcocystidae; genus Toxoplasma; species Toxoplasma gondii. The sequence continues at coordinate 5,179,682 of NC_031480.1, forward strand.
TTCGTGTGCGCAAGCTATGTTTTCCCTGTACGGGTGCCTCAGGCGCTCTGCATCTTTTTAGTCGAAGGTTCGCTCGACGAACAGAAACAACGCTTGAGAATAACAGGCCACAGCGGCTCCACTCCAGCCTCCGTCTGTACTTGTAGTCTCCCACCTGGAAGCTGAAGAGTGTTTTTTCTGGGGTTGTGACTGTAACCCAACATTTCAAGTCTGTTGGTGAAAGACAGAAAAGCGGGCAGCATCGATAAAGAAATCAAGAGGAGGACGCTTGAATTCTCTTGTTTTCAGTTCCCAGAGTAAAGCGACATGAACCGACTGCGAAGGCTGAAGATGTGAATACTGTGAGGTTCGGGGGGCCAAATATGCCAGACGGAGAGCTGCAAGTGTCCCCCCTACTGTGGAGGCGCCATCCCAATGTGCCTGGAGGATGTTACTCTGCGTATCGAAGTAAAACATCAAAGGTTCACACGATGCATCGATCCGAGTTGTGAGCACTAATCACCGCTTCTGTGTAGATGTACAGTAGGTGGAGGAATAACTTGCCGTTTAATTAGCATTTCAATATATGGGGGTGCGTGACACTCCAGCCCGGCGACTGATTGTCCTCTGCCTTTAGAACTGTTGAGTCCCACAGGCCAAGGGCAATTCCCAAGTATAAGCACAACGGCTACGCTTCACGGCCAATTCTTTGAAAAATTCCTTTGGTCTCTCTTAGAGCTGGGGCTGGAGCTTGCTTAAACACAACATCATGGAAAACAGAGCCGCGCAGTGCCTCGACACCGACCGGCTCATTGTTAAGCATCGGACTGTGAAGTGACGCAGCCTTCAACGCCTTTTAAAAGCGCAGTTGCTCTTTCTCAACGTGTAGTCGGAGGCCAGCCTTCGGATTTCACTTTTTCTCTAAGGAACGGTTTTGGCTCCGCGGTCTTGGAGTATGAAAAATCGGACGTCCTGCATACCTGTCCGTCTACATGTGCAGTGATGAGAAACTTTCTTTTCTACTTATAGGAGAGGACACTTTCGGCGAAACGTACAAAGAGGAATGCGTCCTTTAAAAAGTGGTACGTTCCTTCGTCGGCACGAAGCCATGTTGAATTGATCCCCAGTTCTTGGATGGAAGATCGCGCCGCGCTCTTCACACAGTGCATTCACAATCTTGTAAATTTTCTGTCTATCTCCCTCGCCATTTTCTTCGATAGTTCACACCAGTCGAACTCCCCATCTTTTGCTGTTTTAGCTGTCGTGAATGTCGTCACGCTGCCCGTCTGCTGCTCACGAGAGATGCTCACGAGAACGAGATGACACTTCGACGGGCGACGCACATTTTCAGGATCACTGAGCTTTACGCGACCGTTGTATGCGTCGCAGTGAGAGAATGATTTTCCAGTAGGAATACAGCATAGCAACTCGCCCAGCAAAGCAAGAGACCGCGGCACTGCTGCCGTCCCCCAGATACGAGCCGTTTTGACTAGAAAACGCAAAGGTCATTCCCAGCGGCGGTGCGTAGTTAAACGCTGGAGGCACACAGCGGAAGTACACACAGATCGAAAGAGGCAGCTGATAAACATTGTGTTGGCGAAACCTTGTTGCTTTGCTTATAACAACTGAGGCTGCAGCGCTGCGAGACTGAGACACACCGGTATCAGCGACACAATGCCACCGTGTCGGCATTTGACGCGCCTGTTGTCGGTATACAGATCTCTCCGAGGGGAGGCGTATCCCAGAAGGCATTCAGTGACCCATCCACGCCCGGGTGAAACGCAAAAAACAGAGTGGAGAAACTAATTGAACGGTACCGGCTGCAACGCGCTTCCTTTTCCCTCCGACGCAGTTGCCGCGGAAGGTCCCTTGATTCAAACTACGAGGCGTAAACGCGTTGTTTGACTGGTCTGTGTCTAGTGACTAAGCACATTCTCCTGTATTTCTCTACATACTTGAAAAGCTGTTACCTCACGTAGCACACCAAGCACTTTGTCCTCCTTTTTTGTCAAGGACAAGCGCACGCTCCCTGTGCTTGTAGGGGCCTCTGCATCTACTCCAAGTTACATTATTGGCTGGTGGGTATGTAACTAGAGAGCTATACGCAACCGGATTAAAGAATCGACTCGTCGTGACTCGAGAAAAGGGTCGAACCATTGTGAGATGCGAGGATCCCGGAAAGCAAGTGCGACACTGAACTCATCCCGGTGTAGGTCTGTGACTGGCGCCAAACTTTTTTTGCACTGCTTGCCTCGATGACCGCGATACTACTGTAAACGGGATCGACCTGAACACATGCGTTTCTGGCGCTACTTGGAAAACTCGATTCCTTCCACCTCCACGCTTGTATGTCTCGCGCTGTTTTTGCGAAAGATTGACGGTGGCTTGACTTCGGGATTGCAGCGCCTAGACTGTGCCTCGTTCGCCTCCGGATGCGAACTCCAAGTGTGAGCTCTATACAAAACGAGCTCTGATTCCTCACCTCACGCAACTCCTTTGTGTGTCATGCAATGAGAAGCAAGCGAGCCGCGGATCGTGTTGTATGGAGGCATATCGTCGTTGTGGTGTGTGCACACAGTCCGGTCCGGCTGCTTTTGTTTTTCCTTGTCTGACCTGCCTTGGGTTTTCCGCAACACTAAGTAGTCTAGAGCGGTTGCTAGGTGACGTATTGCTGTCCTTTGTATAAATCCACTTGCGTTTGTCAACTTCGTTGTATCTACCGTGCGATAGCACGTGACTCGGGTTGACGGCTCACGAGACGCTGCCGTTCGCGGGTATTCAGATTGTCGTGGGGTCCGACCTCACTTCGCGAGCTTTGGTTTTCCCCTCCTCGCCGTTTCTTTTGTTTTGCGGAATGGTCGCCGCGTGTATCTCGGCGAAGGACCATAAGGCCGCCTTTCTCAGGAGACGTTCTTCTGGGCGCGTCAGTCTTGGCGTGTGTCTCAGCAGCCCCGTTTCTCGGGGCTCTATTGGTTCTCCGTAGTGCGTAAGTTGCCCGCCCGAAGATCTTGCCCATCTGCGGGAGGCCGCAATTTACCTGGGGGCCTCGCTGCACTTTTTGCCTCCTACGAGCAAAGGTTGTTCGTCGAAAACACTTGCCTTCCTGGAAACCGAAGAGAAGGCCGGGCATGCTCTGGACGCCGTGCCCTCAGAAAGCGGGCTTTGTGTGGCGCCAGTTGCCTGCTGTTCTTCCTTGTGTTTCGCTGCTGATGTTGCTCTCCCGGAGGCTGTCGTGGAAGGCAGGCGAAGTGTGTGAAGCACTTTTCTTCATAGTTTGCGTAGGCGGGTTGCAGTTGTCGCGCCTTGCGGAGTTTCTCCCGAAAAACGGGAAAAGTAGACAAGTCGTAGAGGCGCGGAGAGAAGACATGGTATACACGAACGTGTGTGCCAGTGAGAGCACCTCGAAGCCCGGTGACGCGCGCGGTGTTGGGCGGACCAGACATTCCGCTCTATTCCCCCCCCCTCCACACCCTGCTCTGCCCCTTTCGCCATTGTGCCTCACCAAATTCGAGGGTGCGCTTTCTCGTGTTCCCCGCCGGCGCTTGGTCGACAGGGAATATTTTTTGCGCAGAAGCGAAGGATGCCTATTTTCCCTGGTGTCCTCTTTGCTTTTTCCTCCGCGGTTAGGACCACCCCGTCAAGAACGGGAGACCAGAGTTTTTCTCGGCAGCAGTTTCGCCAGAGTTCGTGCAGTGGGCCCTCGACGCTGTTTTGCACTGCGGTTCCACACAAACGTCTTTCGGCTTTTTCCGCAGCTGGCTTGTGCATGTGCTTGCGTCACCTCGTCATTTGTCGACTTTCTGAACTCCTAGAGAGACTCGAGGCGTCGAAACGCGTTCCCCTCAACTCCTTTCGGTTCGCGCGGCCGCGGCAGGGCTGCGGTCTTTTGGGCGAGGAGCCTTCCCCTGTTCGTGGTGCGCTCTGTCCTTCGAGATTTCGATTTCTGCTCAACAAGCACGCAAATCCTTGGGTCACGCCTTCCAGAGGGCGCCGTATTTGCATCAGATGTTCTGCCCCACGCCGTCACGCTGCGAGATTTTGCGGTGTCGACCCCGTCGCACTTTTCCGACTGATTCTCTGCGCATCTTCCTCGACGATTTCCGGGAACGGACTTCTCAGCTTCTCTGGGGAAGTCCAAGTGCGGATTCTGCGTGAGCAGCAAACAGAGTCGGAGCTGTTTCCGCCGCTTCTCGAGGAAAGTCGTCCTCGAGGAAGTCTGAGTTGGGGTAGACCGCAGAAATGCGTGCCGCGCCGAGACGCCCGCTCTCTCTCAAGTGTAAAGGACACCCTTGTTGGACTGCCCCAGCACGCAGCCTCCCATCACAGTGTTTGTTGCGACTGTTTACGACCCTTGAGTCGACCTCCTCAGCGAGTCCTTTCCCCCAGCGACCGACCGTTTCTCTGCGACCTCGTGGTTTTGCCCACCGTGCTGTCCACTGATCCCAGGTCCGAGTCTGCTCGGCTGCGCGCGCGGCGCTGCAGGCGCCGGTCCGCGTTGCCTCTCGTTCCCTGTTTTTCTTGTGGATCCGTCTCTGCGTGTTTGTGGGGAGGCGACTTCGCGCCGCCCCCTCTCTGCGCGCGCCGCGTTTTTGCGTGTGGCGCAATCGCGTATCTCGTTCAGCCGGGCGCGTTCTGTGTCCCCGCGCTTCGAGAGGCGCGCGCGTGTGAGTGAGAACCTCGTGCTCAACTCAAGATGCCGACGTCTCTCAGCGGAGGCGTCTTCTGGTCCAAACTGGTCCAGCGGACGCCGGCAGCCGCAGCGTCGACTGCACCTGCTGCCTCTTCAGAAGCCTCACCTGCCCTGAAGCCGGCGTTTCTGCCCGCGGACCAGGCGGGCAGATCTACCAGAGCGTCCCAAAGCGGTGCTCTGACTGCTCCGCACTCTTCGCGGAAGGGAGCTTCGTTGACGGCGTCGACCGGCGGCGGCCGCGACCAGTCGTTCTTTTGGCCAGTCTTCGGTGGCTCCCCGCTCCAGATCTCTGGCGTCCTCATCCCGTACTACATCTGCCCTCTCCTTCCGAACTTCCCGAACGCAACTTTCTACAGCTACGACGGCTGCTTCGAGGCCGGCGCAGAGGGTCGTTCGAAGGAACGAACTCTCGCGAACTCCCCCCGCCAAAGCCTGGGCTTCGAGGACGACGCCTGCGGTTCCATCGCCTCGAGTCACTTCTGGGCTCCAGAGACGGTGCATCCGCTCGGACTCGCGGACGTCACGCCGCGCAGAGCAGAAGTCTTCCAGCCAGGTTGCCCGAACGGCCAGCTCTTCGGGAGCGAGGCGGACCTCAGCAGGTTTGCTCCCGTGTACCACCAGGCGCCCCTTGAAGGCTGCGCGCGCGCGCCGGTCTTTGGAGTTCACGCCGGACAGCCGGAAGCTGCGCTGGACAGCTCTGCGCATTCGGCTGCGCTCCTCGCGAACGCCGCACCCGCAGCCAGAGAGCCCGAGGCTGTCGGCCCCAAGCCGGAGACGAAACGCCGTCTGTCTCCGTCGTTCCACGGCCGACGAGGAAGTTTGACGTACTTCTTCCACCACTGCGTACCACGCAGAGTCCAGCATCTGCTACAGTGGTCGATTCCGAACTTCCTCGTCCTCTTCATCTTCGCATGTGTACTGCCCGCCTGTCTGAAGTACCGAGCCCCCATTGCAATCGACTTCGCGATCGTCGGCCTGTTCCTCTCCAGCGTCTGGGGCTTCATCGCCATCAAGTCTGACGCTGCGTCCAAGATCGCCAGACGCTCGCAAGAGAAGGATGGGCCGGGGGAGAAGGAGCTTAAGCTCCAGGAGAAGAAGTGCAGGCTTCGCCCGTGTGCGACCCCGGCGGTGCGTGTCGAGACAGTCCGGAAGGTGGGTGAGAAAACGGAGAGAAGGAACTCTCCGAAGAAGGACGTCGCGACCCTTGAAGCGACTCACGAGACCCGCACTGAGTGCCTGCTAGTTAAGCCAGAAAAGCAGACGACAGCGTATCAAGAGGCTTCGGACCAGCCCGCCGTCGATGACGACGAAAGCAAGCAGGTGCGTTCGGCATCAGACGATCTTGCTCTCTCACCCACGACGAATTCTGTTCTCGACAAAGACGAACAGTCCCCCGAGGAAGATGGACAGACCCTCTCCGCTCCTTGTGCCTCCACCCTCGAGACGTCGGAGGCTGCAGTGGAAGAGCCTGCCAGTGTCGAAGACGAGGAACCATCGCCTGGATGCGACAGTGCCGATCCGGAGATCAGGGAGCCAGGAAGCAAGCAACCAGGGGGTTCTCTACCTCAGGACGGACAGACAGAGCGCGCTGTAGAGCAGAAGATTGAAACGTTTTCGAGTGCTTTGGTAGAACGGGAGAGAGAAGATGTGACAGTCACGAGCTGTGCGGGAGGAGAAACTGTTGCCAACGCTTCGCAGTGCCCTGAGGACCATTCGGACCTCTCTTTGTTGAACAAGGAGGAAGACGCAGCGAACATCGCGACCCGTCTAGCAGAAACCCTGCAGTCACTGCCAGCAATCTCTGAGTGCACGGAGAGTCAGACGGAAGACCAGGACCCCGAGAGCTCCGGGGACGCTTCGTTCGTGGTCGAGGCGGAGTCTGCAGCGCGTGTGGCTCCGGAGGCTTCTGCCGCCTCCCAAGTTGTATTCGCGGGTGAGGAGGTTGTCGATTCCCTGGATTCCGAGTTGGCCGCGCTTGCAGAGATATCTGCGGAAGTGGAAGAGTGTGGAGAAAACGCGGAAGAGGGCGAAGCAGAGGAATCGTGTGTCCTGGAGACCGATCCGTCAGCAGAAGCGCGAGAAAAGGAGCTCATAAGCGACTTGGCGTCCCCGTTCTGGGCGTCGCCCCCGGCGTTGACTGCGCGTCAGCCCCGGTGTACTGCAAAGAAGGCGGTTTCCTTCTCTCCGTGGAATGAGGAGAGGCCGACGGAGGCAGGTGAGGCGACAGAGGCCGCGCGCGAGGTCGAGCTAGGCCTGGCAGCCCAAAGTGGGTCCGAGCTCGGGAAGAGTCCCGAGGCGGAACGGGCGGGAGAGGAAGCGGAGCCAGACTTTGGAGACGGTCTGCAGCGGTCGCACCGAGCGGCGCTGTCTCCAGCGCTGGCTCTTTTGTACGACGAGGACGTGTCAGTGTCGGAGGAGATTTTATCCTGTCAGTCTTTGACGGACGTCTCGCTGATGTCTCGTTCGCCCTCGACATGCGATGGAAACGAACGGGCGCTGTCGCGGCCGACAGCTTCTCTGGATTTGCGTGCGCGCGGGGAGACCTTTATCGCAGGCCTCCCAGAGACTCGAGACGAGGTCGACGTGGAGCGCGACTCCTCCTCCTCGAAGAGGATTGCAACTCCAATGCACATTGGCGTGGACGTCGACGAGGGCGGCATCGCGGGAAACGTGAAGTCGTTCTGCAGTCACGCGTCTCTCGCTTCTTCCTTCCTGTTGGAGAGCGAGGACGACCGGAGTGACCAGGCCTCGGGGGTGAATGGCTGCTTGGAGGCGACGTTCGAGAGCGAAGAGCCTCCGCTCCATACCACCTTCATGGCTGAGCAGCTCCGTCTGCCGCTCGCGGCGCTGACGGAGGGCTCAGAGCTCGTCGCGCAGGAACCCGAGGTCGAGAAGGTTCTCTGGAAAGTCGAAGACACGCAGAACACGACAGCGGAGGATTGTGCTTTCTCTTCGGTCTCCTCGAACGCGAGTCTCTTCCGCTCTCAGTCCCCCGAGACGCGCATCGCCGGCGCCCCAGCGCCTGCGCCGGGCGCCCCCAGCCTCTGCCTCCCAGTGGCAGCCTTCCCGGGGTTCGCGGGCACAGAAGCACCATTCCCCTTTGTCGCTTCTGTCCCGAACGGCGTGCGAGACTCGCGTCTCGCGTTCGGTGTGGGGTCCATCGAGCGTTTGCTCCGCGTCGAGGATGAGACTAAGCAGTCTGGCCCTCCGGGGCTCCGCGGCTTCCCCGCCGGCCACTCTGAGACCGCGAGCGAGGCGAACTTCCCGTTCGGAAGGTTCATCTCAGAGTCCCTCTCGTTCTCCCCGACGGTTTCCTTCGGATCGGGGCCCCTCGGGTTCCAGTCCGCCCCCGCGTGCGGCCTGAACATCGAAGAGCTCCTCGACCTCGACAGTTTGGATGCGCAGGACCGGGATGATGTGCGGCAACTCAAGAAGCAACTGGGTCACGAGTCCGACGACGCCGCCATCCCCCAGGCTGCGACACCCTTCGTCCTCCCAGACGACCCTGCGGGCTCTGCCTCCCGCGCAGGCGCCCCGGCCTTCCCGCCCCCTCCACCCCTTAGGGCCCCACGCGCCACTGCGGCTCCGCCCGAAAACTGCCGGGCCTCCTCTGGGCCCCAGAGGCCCCACGCGGCGTCACTGCGCGCCCCGCCGCCGCCTGTCTCGCCCCCGCAGGACGAGGAGGCCCCGCCGCCGGCTACGGTGACCTCTCAACCGAACAGCTCGAAGCAGCGGATCGCGCTGCAGCACTACATGGCGCTCGTTCGCGAGTGCCACCGCACCAAGGACAGTCGCGGGGCGATTCGCGTTCTCGGGCGACTCCAAGCTGAAGGTCGCGTTGCTGCTGACACCCAGCTCCTCAATTACGTGCTGATGGTTTGTGTCTCCGCGAACGACCGCGTCATGACAGGTAGGAAGAAGAGAGACGAAGGTCCATGCGTCGCATGGGGTTTCTCAGTCGTGCTTCGGCGTGACTCTGTGTCTCCGTCAACGGCCGCATTCTCGCGATGAAGGTGTAGGGTGCTGAGGGGAGTCGAGAGGAGAGTTAAACCGTTTCAGAGCAGGAACTCGCTTCATAGTATGCGTTCGAAGAGAAGTCACGAGGGCTGCTGTGAACTTCAGAGTTTTTTGAGCCGTGCGTGTGTGTGTGTGTGTATGGCTGTCTCCAGGGCAGTTGTTCAAGTTCATGGAGACGACGGGGTGCGCAGATTTGGTGACGTACAACACACTGGTGAAGAGCTTCACGGCAAACGGGGAACTGCATGCGGCAGAGCAGGTGCTTGCTCGAATGGAGGGTCGCGAGAACACGTTGGAGGCGGAGCTGTCGGGTGCACATCTGGGGATGGGTTTCGAGGGCAAGTCGGAGAACGGGGTTTTGAATAGACCGAAGATCTCTCCGGACGAGGTGACTTTCAATCTGTTGGTGAACGCGGCGGTGAGCGCAGGCGACCCCGACAAGGCATGGGAGTACATTGACCGGATTAAGAAGGCGAATCTGCGTCCGGACAAGTTCACGATTAGTTCGATCATCAAGTCGCTGCAGCCGGGACAGAACGAGCAGCACACGCGGCGCGCGTTCGAGTTGATGGATCAGATCGATGCGTGCGAAGACCTTGTTCTCCTCAGCACCTGCATCGATGCATGCGCGCGGCTGGGTGACCTGGACCGACTCGCCACACTCCTCGCGCGCTTCGAAGACTCCGACTTGAAGCCGAACGCGCATGCGTACGGGACGCTAATCAAGGCGTACGGGAAGCTCGGCAACGTGACCCGTGTCTGGGAGCTTTGGATGGAGCAGCAGCGCAGTGGCATCGAGGCCTCGAACTACACACTCGGGTGCATGATCGACTGTCTCGCGAGCAATGGATTGATGAACGAAGCCGTCGACCTGTTTGGGAAGAGCGTCGCGGCGGGGTCTGCCGACGCGGTGCTCTTCTCCATTCTGGTCAAGGGCCTCGCTCGATTCCGAAATCGCGGCCTGGAGGTTGCCCTCGGAGCGTACCGGCGCCTGAAGGAGAGCGACAACTCGGCCGCGGTGACTCCTGCTTCGAAGCCTGCTGCGGGGAGCCGCGCGCCAACCGGAGGCCCGTCTTGTGGGGTGGACGGTAGCCGTGAGAGTCGGAGACGCGGAGGCAGCAAGCGCCCCGTGGGGGGCGAGAAGGGGGACAAAGCCGGGGCTGCGCGCGATGGTGACGGGGAGGAGCATAGCTGCTATCTGAAGGCTCTCAACACCATTTCCTTTAACTCGCTCCTCCACCTCTGCGTGCGCTCCGGACGCCTGGCGGACGCTCTCGAACTCTTCAAAGACATGCAGTCCCACCCGCATGCGCAGCCGGATCTCATCACCTACAGCACAGTCATCAAGGGCCTCTGTTGCTCCTCCAAGGAGCACGCGCTAGACGCCGCCTTGGGCCTGTTCGAGCAGATGCAGAAGGACGCGAAGATCTCCCCAGATGCAATTGTGTACAATACCCTCATCCAGGGCGCGGCCACTCGCAGAAACGTCACTCTCGTTGAGTCGTTGCTTCTCCACATGCTCCAAAACAAAGTGAAACCCAGCAGCTACACGCTGTGTCAGTGCGTCAAGCTCTATGGTGAGGCAAACGCGTTCTTCGTCACACCAAAGAGTGGGATGCATTCGACGCAATAAAGACATTTCAAATCCACTTTCCCTACTCTGGGTCGTGGAGATTTCCTCATGGCTACATGAAAACGCATACCTCCAGGTGTACTTAGTGTATTGGGAGTGCAGACTCTGAGGAGGCACTCGGGCAGACGCAGGTGTGCCTTTGCGGATTTGATCCTAGTGTTCGTGAAGAGTGCACAGCTTGTGCTTTTCCTCTCTTTTATTTCTCCAGGCAAGTGCGGTGACCTCGCTCGCGCCCTGGAGCTTGCGCTCGAGCTTCCACGTCGTTTCAACTTCGCGATGGACAGCTACGTGTACACGGCGCTGATCGCTGCCTGCACACACAACCGGGCGCCGTTCCTGGCGGCGACGCTCGCCCTGCAGGCGACGCAGGAGAACCAGGAGTTACCTCCTGCTTTGCTTCTGCGTCTGGCGAACCATCTGCAGCAGCAGCGGGAGCTGGCCGAGAGAGAAGCGATGAACTCGAGCTTGCGAGAGTTGCCACTGCTTCAGAACGTGTGTTCGAGCGAGCTGAATGGAAAGGTTCTCGGTCCGTACGGGGTCCGAAAATTGTCCCCGGCGGAGGAGGCGAAGGCGACTGTCGACGCCATCATCAAGTTGCTGAAGCGCGCGGTCGGAAGCACCGGGGCTCCGGGGGCGAGGGAGGACCGCGAAGGTTCTGGGGAGGCCCTCTCATTCGCGTCTTTCTCGTCTCCTGGCGACAGTTCACAGAGAGATGGGGGTCGCGGGGCCTTCGCGACGTCGCGCACCGCCGCTGGCAGCAAGCGGTCGAAGCGTGGTGGCGGCCAGTCCGTGGTTCCCGTTGTGGACCGAGAGCGCGGCGAGAGAGTGGAGAAGGCGACCGCGTTCTCCGGGGTAAACGGCAAGCGAAAGCCGGGAAACAAGGTCCAGGAGACCAGGGCGGCTGCGGACGACGGGGGCCCTCCAGGTCTGCATGCAGGAGCGACAAGCCGCGGGTTTGGCGGGCGCCAGGGTGGCGAGAGCGGCCCGAAGACATTTGCTGGGCAGCGCAAGCAGCTGGTGAACGCGGGGACGCCGCCTCCACCGCAGACTGCGTTCAAAAAGAGCTCGGTGCATGCAAGTCGAGTGGGGGGTTTGCCGCGAGGCAGCGGCGGACTGGAGAGCACGAACTTGTACCCCTTTGAGGACATGGGACTGAATTTGGATTTCGATGGCCCGCGCATGCGTGGGAGACACAGCAGCGGGGCGTCGAGCGCCGTCACGACTGCCAGCTTCTCAAAAGAAACCGCGAGAAGCGGGCGGAAGGGACATGCCAACAACGGGCGAGGGGGTCGTCGAAGTTAGGCCTTCGATGTGCGTGGAAATCGTGTAGGCGTTGCGACTGTGTCGGATTTCAGTCTGAAACGCGAGTTACGTCGGCGCGAGTGCCGTCGCGGCCATGTTGCCTTGGATGCAACTTTGACAAAGTGGGTGCGGTCGGGGGGGAGGGGAGCCAAGCAGAATTTTGGCGTTTCTGTGAAAGCGATTTGGGAACCGATGCTTTTTGAGAGCAGTGGAGTATAGCAAGGACTACGCGTGGTTCGCTTTTCTGTGGATCGTTTTGACTTGATGAACATCCTCGTCGTTATTTTGTGCACGAGCAGAAGCAGATGGCTGTCGGGAACGCTGCAAGCACGTGTGAGGTGCGCGAGTGAAGTTCTGTGTTTCGGTGTTCAAGTGTGTTTTCGAGACCGGCAGAACAGAAAGACCGGAGTATAGTTTTTTCGTTATGGAAGCAAAAGCGTTTGCAGAGAGAGCTGTTTCTCGGTTGCGATACAAGCGTAAAGGATTTATATTCATTTCTGTGGAACTGCGTTTCCAAGAGTACACGTAGGAAACGCGGGGTGTGCGTTCGTGTGTTCGTGAGCTGCAGTGCGAAGAGTGGATGCTGTGTATGTGAAGATCGCATGTCCTCGGCGCTCGCAGAACAGGGCGGAAACTCGGATACACGCGTCCCTTTTTTTGTTGAAACGAGTTGTCCGTTCAAATCTTCTGCGATATGTGACTTTTCGGGTCGCCCCGACTTGGATGAACGTCTCACGGAGCCGTGTGCTTGTAGATCGCGGCGCACCAGGTAATTTTTTTATCTGCGTCTGTGCCGCAGCGAATGCCGCGTTTCGATTCTGAAACTGAAATGCGAAAATAGACTGGGGTGTGTTCCTTGGTAGATACAGAGGGTCTGAAAAAGGTGCACGCTTGGAGAAGCAGCGAGTCGCCGCCCGGCCGCCGCCAACGCTCGACCGCGGGGCCGCGAAAAGTCCAGGGAAACGCTTTTTTTCTGAGTTTTTCGAGTGTAAGTCTGCGTTTTTCTGTGTCAAGATTTTGATTCACCTGGAAGCCGTCGCACAGAGCGTTCCCTTTGTCAACGGCGACGTAGCAAAGAGTCTACCACTTGAGTGCATCCGTGTCCGGCCTCGGTTCCGGGGGGGGGGGTTGGGTCTGGACAGGCTGCTGTGTCTGGGCATTCTGCCCATTTTGTCACGTTCGCTCTTCTGCTCTTTCGTGAGTACGGTGCGAAATCGTTTCTTTGTGATTTTGCGACGTGGCGCAACGTCTGTGGCCCGAGTTTTTCGATGGGCAAGTAACATGCATGCGTCGTTTCTCCGCGCTAGAGAGTGTGGATCGTGTGTTTGTCGACACGAGTGTGTCTTCGTCTAGAAAAGGAGGCACGGTAGAAAGAACGGGTGGAGGAGTTCATTTTTCCAGGCATCGTTTGCTTTTTCCATTTCATGAGAGTTGTCTGTTCGTCACGAGGCAGGTAACGCAACACTGAGACCTCGGTAGAGAGGGGGGGGCAGAGGGCACATCGCTCTCCTGGACGCTGGAGTCGAGAAGCGAAGAGCTGAAGGTCAGACGGTTTTGTATGACAGCGTTCTGGGACAGCGAAGGAGAAAACGTTTCGAAGATGAAGCAGGCTGTGGATTACGCGTTGCTCGCGAAATGCCCTCTCTGAGTGTCCATTCCCCTCTCGAAATCGTTATTTTGGGGTGCATGTACACGCAGGGAGACGCATCGCGACTTTAGGTCGTCGTCTGTTTTCTAATTCCTCTGCCAGCCCGTGTGGTGCGTTTGTGTGTCGTTTTGACAGCGCGAGTGAACGTGGAAATGCAGAAAGTTTTTCCTCTCTGGGTACCCAGTCACTGTTTTTGCCCTGTTTGATGTAGATGCCTGCCATCCATCTCTCACATCGGAGTACGTATTCTCTGTGGCTCTCTTTCGTTCTCGCACTCATGTTGCTTGGCTCTCCCTCCTGGTTCGCACAAACGCCTGTTTCCTTTCTGTCCTGTATACATATGCATCTGCGTGCGTAACTTTTATGTAGAGTCCTTCATGTGTGTATACGTGGAGTGTGTGTGACGTCGCTGTGCCCGTCGGCGGCTGCCTTGCGGGTGTTGACGTAGCGACGGTCAGACAGCTAGAGGAAGTGAGGGCAATGTTTCTTCCCTTTTTCTGGCATACGTGCGTGAACAAGAGTTTTCGCATGCAGAAGCAGAGTCATTTTCTTGTGTTTTGTGTTGTCCTCCACGAGAGGAGAAAGTTCGGTGAGAATCAAAGACAAAGCACGCTGCAGAGATGGGTATCTTCGGAGAGAAAACCTAGGGTCGTTCAACAACTCGAGAGATTCTGGGGGGTCACATGTACTCGTGTGTCGCCTTCCTTCGTGAAGAGCAAACTGGTCGCGTTTCTGTCATTTTCTGAGGTTTCAGAGCCACAGCGAAGTCTCCCTCTTCGCACTCTGACAAAATGCGTCGAGAAAACCCAACGAGCAAAACACTTTCTACATATGTAAATATACGTATATATATGTATATATATATATATATATATATAGTTACATTACCATTTCACGAGTCCCGCACTTCTAGCGTACCTCTCTGTTTTCCTTTGACTTCTTACCTTTTTCCACTGTCTTCCTCAGCTCCGTCTCCTCCCGTCGCTCTCTGGTCGCCTTATATTTTCTGCTTTCTGTTTTCGTTTTGTCTTCCTTTGCTAGTATCACGGTCTCTGCTCTTCAGATACACGGCTCTCAAATTTCATCTCGCTCGGAGAGGTTGTTTGCGGTTTACGTTTTCGCAAGAGTCGTAGGCAACACAGATCGCTTTTGCGACAGAACTCGACACTGAAAGGCAGCCGCTTCTGGCGCAGATAACACCAGTCACACAGCTCGGAACATCACTTCATGTGGTACCTGAGTGGTATGTTCTAGCGTATTATGCGGTGTTAAAGTACTTCCGTCCAAAATCGGTTGCCTGTGACTACGCCATTAACATGTCAGTGAAATACCCGAAACGATGAAACATATTTGATTGACACAGTTTTCTGAACTGCGTTGCAGAGTACCGACTGTCGTTGGCGTCGCTGCTAATTTGTGTTTGTATCTTGGCTTTCTCTTGTCCAGTTTCTGGTTGCTGCCCTATCTCCTCATGAAAAGAAGCGAGAAATGATGATATAGTAGGCTGGGGTGAAATTTCGTGCATCTCTGACGCTCGGATCGAGCAATTTATCCTTCACGTTTTTCAGGAGGTTGTACCAAACGGTGTATTACGGACGCGTTTCGACAGAATGCACTGTCGAACCGGTTGGTTGTTGTTGAGCCCGGCAATCAAGGTATTTAGGATTGGGAAAAAATATTCCTAGCCAATAACCAATGACACACGCTTGCAGGAAAACCTTGTTTGGGCCGCAGAAGCTCTACACTCTAGTTGACAATTTCAGTGAGAGGGTTCCACGAATCGGTAAATGCAGCGGATGTGCCGACCTCCACAGCTTGCAGTGGGCGCCACAAACGGCGATGCGAGCTTCGTTCTTCCTTTTTTAGTTTAATGAACTAGAGGCATGGGACAGTGACATACTGACTCTGTGCTGAGCCGCACCATCCCCATTGCAACACAGATGAATTCTGCAACATCAGTCAGGTATTCACTAGGCAGTGCCAGTTCGTTTGATGGGGAAAAACACTGCGAAGGGCGATCGCAACGGATCGCAGTGGGGGAAGATGACTTTACAGTAAGGCTGAACAGCACTTTGGAGAAGGTTGAAACGGCCTGACATCATCTACGTGTTTCCACGTACTAAGGCGAACAACATCGGACGAGAGAAAAATCCGTTGCCGGCCCCACGATGTTCTGATCGAAAAAATGCCACCATGTTTCCTTCGACCTGGTCCCAAAAGGGCGACCACATGTTATCACTCACGACCGGCGTGACGCAGAGATATCACGTGCTAGTGTCGTGGTTGTGATAGCCTGTCTCTATTACGATGTGACTTTTACCTTCCTAACACGCGGTGATGAAAGTAATGCACAACAGATTAATCAACTGGATTAACGCCTCTTTACAGAGAGCTGTTCAGAATTCGTCTGTTTCATCATTTTACGAGTAGCGGAATACCGGCTACTCCGCGTCCCTGACGGTTAGTACATAACGTGCCACTGGAGACGACGAAAAACGGTCTTGCGAAACCATTTAATGTTCCTGTGTCGCCGAATAAGGAACTTGAGGAATTTTCGAGAGTGACTGCAGTCAAATATGCTAGCGAAGATACAGTGTGCGACGTGGGTGGAATGCGTGCGGGTTGGGTCTGTGTTTCCAGAACACCGTAAATAAGGAAGCGTTTCAGCTTTTCTTGCATGCAGGCGCAACAGAAGCAGGCTGCTCCGTCGTGGAAATTCTTTACTCCTCTCCGCTCTTTTGTTGACACACCGAACTATTGTCTGAACCTGAGACCATGCAGTGAACGTCAAAACGCCAGAGATCAAGGGACTTGCTTGTTCGTACGTTTTCGCTTGCCACCTCCCAGCACAGAAAGCTTGGAAATGCAGCGGTTCCGACGTCGAGAAGGGAGCAGGAACAAGAGAATCGAGGAAAAAACAACCCAGACAGAAAACAGAAGACGATGCCTGTTCTTCCTCTACTTCCATGGTCAAAATGGAGACACGACTCGCAGGGGGGTACTTGTGCGAAAATATACGTGGGAATCGGCATAACGCCTTCCAGGCACAGCAATCGACACATTCGCCACGCGGAACCGAACTGGTCAGCGTTGTCACGGGCACGGACCGCACCGGCGGGTCAAGTTTTAGGGGTTGCCGTTGAGGAAGACGAGAAGAGGAAGAAATCGATGAACTATGCAAGAGACAAAAGGAGGAAGCGCACCGCACACAGGCTGCCTAGAAGCATACTATATACGTACTCACGTATATAGGAACACGAAGGAACACGGCCAAAAAACTGGAAATGACGGTGTTGCTCCTCTTGCTTTTGGAGCAAGTTACAAGCGCTCTCTCCTTTTCCTCACGCCTCCGTCCGTATGTGGGTCCTTTCTGTCACTCTTGGAAAAAACGGATGACGCCAGTGGACGGGGAACCTGCCCGCATTATAGAGAAGTGGTAAACGAACAGTAGGTTGCGATTAGTTGTGTATCTGACGAGAATGTGTCACTGCCGATTAGCGCAGCACCACTGCATCTAGAAGAACTCCGCGACTTCCATGGGCATTTCCTCAATCTGAGTGTTGTAGTGCTTCTCAATCTCCTTGAGCTGCTCCACGTCGCTGGACGTCACAAAGTTGATGGCAACACCCTTCCTACCGAAACGACCAGAACGACCAATACGGTGAATGTAGTTCTCCTTTGTCGCGGGCAAGTCGTAGTTGATGACAAGCGACACTTGCTGGACGTCAATACCACGAGCCAAAAGATCTGTGGTAATGAGAACACGCGTGGAACCAGAGCGGAACTCGCGCATAATCATCTCACGACTCTTCTGGTCCATGTCACCGTGCATCGACGACACCGTGAAGTCGCGCTCGGACATCTTGCTGGTGAGGAAGTCGACCTTTCTGCGGGTGTTGCAGTAGATAATGGCCTGTAAATACCCAGCGGATGGGAGACGGCAACACGGTTTCCAGAGTAGAGTCTGTGCATGCCAGAGACGGGGTACGAAAACACCAACCGAAAGATGCTAGAGAAAAGAAACGGTCACAACGGAAAGTGACCACGCTGGTCCAGCTAGATGGCGCTCGGGAAAAAACACGCTACAAGAGCCTCCCAGCAGGAATCTGACTAGTTTCAACAAGTTTCATTGCGGGTTTCGTCTCGCCGTTCTTACCTGAGTGATGGTCAAGGTCTCGTACAGGTCGCAGAGAGTCTCGAGTTTCCAGTCTTCCTTCTCGACGGCAACGTAGAACTGCCTAATACCTTCCAGGGTCAGTTCGTCGTTCTTCACCAAAATACGCTTGGGGTCACGCATGAACTTCGTTGTCAGCTCCAAAATGTCCTGTGGCATCGTGGCGCTGAAAAGGGCGACCTGTACATCAGGGGGGAGCTTCTTGAAGACGTCGTAGATCTGGGACTTGAAACCACGAGAAAGCATCTCGTCGGCTTCGTCCATGATGAAGAGCTTCATGTCGTCGACACGGAGGTGACGCTTCTCCATCATGTCGTGAACACGCCCGGGGGTCCCGACAACCATGTGAACACCTGCCTTCAGCTTGGCAATGTCATCGCGGACAACTGTTCCTCCAACACATGCGTGGCATCGGACTTGCAGGTAGTCACCGAGGGCCAACACGACCTGGAAAGACAAAAAACAACGGGCAGAACGAATGTGACGGGAGCTGCGACGAGGGGAGAAGGCGGGCGGCACAGGGGACACTGGATGGACAAGAATTATCGGGTGATACTTGACAGGAAAAGACAAGGAACAGCCTGAACGTTCTGGGGACGCTCCGCCTCGCGTGTCTGGATCTGAGCCGTGGGGAGGTGCTACAGCGAGGGCGGGGGGGAAACAGACGGAACATGAGCCCGCGAAAATTGAACGGAAGGCCGTACGTCGAAATACACACAGTTACACATTGCGATTTTCCACCTGGAAAGGCTTAGAAACACAAAATCTACCGCATATCAGCACGCAGCTGCCGCACCAGCCGGCGACTGAACACTTTTGGCAACGGAGCACACTCTGCGAAACTAAATGAGGTGGTGTATGTACACCACAAAGCAGTTGGAATCAGCAAGCTGGCGTCAGTGGTGCTCCCTCACTTGCCCGTCATCCTGCAAAAAATGTTGGCAGTGTGCTCCGCTACGTTCCCTCCAGTTCGGCTGATTGTGGTAAAAGGGGAGTTCCTCACCTTCTGAATCTGCTGAGCCAATTCACGGGTCGGCGCCAGAATGAGAACCTGGCAGTTGTTGATGTTGTAGTCGATGAGCTGGAGGGCAGCGATCGCGAAAGTGGCGGTCTTACCCGTTCCCGACTGAGCCTGGCCGATCGTGTCGTGCCGGTCGAGGATGGGCTTGATGCCACGCTGCTGAATTGCCGAAGGTTTCTCGAAACCGTACGAGTAAATACCTCTGAGGAGGCTTTCGTTAAGCTTCAACGCATCGAACGAGTCAACGACTTCGTCGTAGTTCGTTTCGATGACTTCGTCGTTGGCTGGCGTAGGCGCTGCCACGGCAGCTCCCCCTGCCTGTTGCCCCTGTTGTTGTTTATCTTCGTTGTTCTCCATTTTGGCCCACAAAGGTTTTGGGAAATGTCCCGAAACCACCGGAAGAATTCCTGGTGGAAGTATGCAAGAAGTGCGTCTTACTCCGCAAACAAAGTCTCCCCAAACGAACGTGTGGAGAGAGCAGGGTTGCACAGGCGTGGGGAGGAGATTTCGGGTGGCGGGAGAACGAAAAACGTTTTCACAACGGCAGAACCGGGCGAGACAAGTCTCGTGCTCGAAAATGCCAGCCGAGGAAAACCACGAAAAAACGTCTAACAACAGCCCCACGGTGTTACACCGTCCTTCGGAACCCTCGAGGAAATGATGAGAGGAGCGGCAACGCAGAGACACGAGCAGAGAGGGCAGAGAAGAAGGAGGCGGAGGCACGCCGCGCGACGCGAGGCTGAAACAACCCAGGATGCCATCCCCCGCCTTCCACACTTCTTCGGTGCTCCCTCCCCTTCTCTGACCCGTGCTGCCTCCCCTCCTCTTGACCCACGCGCGCGATGTCCCCCTACCCCCCGTCCTTTCCTCTCTCCTCGGCGTATATCGAGTGAACTAGAGGAGAGCGACACAGCAGGTTGCGACGCAAACGGGATCCCACCCGAATTCCGACTCCTTCCAACCCTTTTCCCCCTGGTCCCGCCCCATCTGTCTCTTACAGACGAGTGAGAGGAGTGCGTGGCACCCCGCAACTCCCAGAACGCCCCCCTCCAGTTGCTCACTCTACGCGGAAGGAGCCACCCGCCGCGAAGGATTTTTGCCTCAAAGAGTCACTCGCCGGTTTTCTTCGCGGCTGCTCAGCGGCTTCTCACTTGAATATCTCCCGCGGTCGAAAAAACTTCTTGCAGCTCGAACGAGCTCTGCCTTCCGCAGACAACGCTGGAGGGGATCCCACAACACAGCGAGACAACGATTGTGTGGGATGAACAGGGTGGTTCTCCGCCAAGGAGCCAAACTGAGGCAGAACTTAGAACTGAAAAGTTCTAGACGAAAATTGCAGGGCCAATGTAGAAAATAGTTAACAGGCGCACTTCATAGGGCAAAAAGAGAGGGGAGAAGTTCCCCGTCGACTTCTGAACGGTTAGCGCTGCTGACGGTTTCTTCGAGAGTAGTATAATACCTCCCACTACAAGTCGCTTCTACTAGAGGTCACTAGAGGCCACGCGGGGCCTGTTCTCCGGACTATCGTTGCATCTGTGAAAAGCAAGGGAGCCGAGTTGTAAGGATTTTGATTCACGATTGCGAGCCTCATGGACACGGGCATTTGAAGCGGACCGATGGTGTCCAGACGAGGAGTTCACGATTGTTCCTGTTTTCTCCTGAAAGGCAGGCGCCCCGGTTGGTGACATCGGAAAGTCATCGGTTGATTTTGGTGCGGAATACAAGCCACTTAGGGTAGTCAGGATGCCAGCAATGATGTCAAGAGTACTCCTGATACGACGAATGCCCGAAAAACAAAACAGGCTGCGGCCACTTTTTCGGAGGTGGGGAGATGACACGCCGAAGGGAGAAGCATACGATGTAAGGATTTTGAAGTACCCAAAGCATCTATCGTATGCTGACAGAAACAGTATCATTCTGCTGACTACCGTCTTCCAGAGTAGCAGTCGAAGCGTTGATCGCTGGCAAGCTAGGAGGTGGTACCACATTGAAAGTTTCAGCAAATAAAGGGGCGACCGTGCAGGCTTCCAGACCTCACGCGTTCGTAATTCTTCGAAAAGCACGATCTCTTACACTTCTCTGGCACCCACAGTATCTGACATACTCGAATCACGTATCGCTCCTATTGTTGCTCGTCACACGGATAACTCCCATTTTGTCAGCAAAACTATTTCAAGCTAGTCGTTCCGTAGATGTACATTGATTTGCAATCCCTCGTAGCACTCTCTGAGATTGTGTTGTTGGGTGTTCAAGAGCTCCTGTCCTTTTATGGTATGTTAAAGGCACGTGCTGCGTGGTAACGAATCTGCTTAGAGAGGCTTTCGAGGCGGTTAAATTGCTCTTCTCCAAGCTACAGAGTGTCGGCCGTTGGTCAATTAACGCTTAAGCAGAAAGAGACTATGGAAGTGTCATAGGACATAATCTCTATATTAATGATTACGTGACTGTAACGAAACCCTCAACTGCAGGCTGTCCCTGGCAGAGCCGCAACTGTGTTCGTTTATACCCCTTTAGAAGGCGACTCGCTGAATGTTGTGAACCTCCATCTTCGCTTTTGACCTTACAAACATAAAAAGAGTGAACAGAGCGGAACTTTGAAGTGTAGCGATGAACACCTCTGTTTCGGTAGTGGATTTGCTGTGCTAATCTGTCACGCTTCCGAACAATGCCACGGAACAACCAGAACGAGTGCCAAAGCGGTACTTTTTTCTCATCGAGTCTGGTTTTCTGTGCAGCGTTCAGAGAGAAAGGTGGGACTGAGTGAATTGAAAAAGCAGATAATCTACTAGACACAAATAGTATCCTCGAATGATTTGAAGACGACCGAAGCCATTTCCGCACTACAATGGCGAGCCACGGGGAACAAAGTGGCAAACAGCAAACAGGGACAATACTGAGGGAAGCCATAAGAATCCTGTTTGGCAGTCCTTTTCGTCTCGGTGGAAATATTAATCTACGCAACTGATACAGGATCTTTTCCCCCATCTCCTAAACCGTAAACCCTTTAAAAGCGAATTCGTTTATGCCCTCCGCAGGAACTTAATCAGTCGCGCCAACAGCAGCTTCTGTGCAGGCCTGGCTTGCCTCTCCATCCGACGTCGTGCCCCATTAGAAAGAGGTGGAAAGCATTCCCAACGCCGTTCCAGAGAAGAACGCCCCAGACATCCTCAAGGAAACTCCGATTCTGTGGCGACCTACACATCCGCGGCAGTCGCAATCTGAGACAAGGTTCCACGGAAACGACTGGTACAACGATTCCTGCGCGTCTTTTTGCCGAGTTCATATCACCCTTCGTTCCGGTCTGTTGAGTGAGTTTTGTTGGAGAATGCCGGGAGTGTTGGCCCCCGAAGACACGTCTGCTTCTGCTCTGGAAGCGCTGAGAAAGCAGACAGAGCTACCATTGCTAGCATTACCAAAAGGATGTCTAACCGAACGTCGTGTGTGACTTCCGCTTTGTCTTGGTCCAATATCTGCGGAGTCTGTTGCCAAGATGGTGGTGACGCTACATAACGTATGAAGTAGTGTGAGGGTCCTTTCCAGATCTCTGGGAAAAAAGTCACTTGGATCTCCGTTGAGACAGAGAATACCTCTGTTAACGGGGTCGAAGCAAGGCGGTAGGTTAGCATCGCGACATTCCACACAAAAACTTATCCAAACAAATTGCGTGTAACCATTTGAACGCCATTTCCTGTGTAAGAATCAGCCCAAGGACGAGACACATCCGTGGAAGCGACGTTCGCATGGGCTGAAGCAAAACAGCAAAGCGTTTGCCCCTCTGTAGATAGCCGGTGCACAGAACTTCGGGCGGGACAGCTGTCCTTATTGCGTCCTTCCCGCGTCTGCCCCGAGTTTTAATCGACCTCCCCTTCCTTCTGAACATCCTGCTACCCTTCTGCTCTCGAGTTGCGCCGCGGCCTTGACCATGAAAAGAAAATCTTTCTTCCTGCCGGCAGATCCGGCAGCCGTCAAGACTGACACCCAGCTCGGGAGAGCGCGTCATACATCCGCGAGAGCTGAAGAGGAAAAGAGGAAAAACGCACAAGGAAGTGAAAAAAATGGAAGAAAGCTGAGGCTGAGAAGCAGCGGGTCCGGGATAAAAGAAATGAGGGAATAACCAAACCGGTACCAGGCAGAGCAGAGACATAACACAAGAGTGGGGTGGACACAACAGGGGCAACAAACGATACAGTAGAGACCTCCACCCAAGGCTACTAACCAACAGATGGTGAGGCAGAGTCTAGTGCCACAACGTGCGTCTGTAGACGCTTTTTTCGGCTTGACCCGGTGTCCATGCTACAGCAAAGATACGGTGAAACACTCCTCGCCTCCGGCCCTTTTGTGAATTTCCCTTTCCTCCATGTTTTCCGTTGTCTTGTTACCTCCGGTGGTCTTTGTCATACCCTAAAAAAACATGTTTTTCGCATGCATGCGTCCCTCTCAGTCCTTCTCTAGGCAGCAGTCGTACCTCGGCTTGTAGAGCGTTCACTGTGGCATCCAGCATGGCGAGTTTCGCTTCGTCACCTTTGTCTGTATTTCGTTTCCCCTCTACAGACTGCAAGCACGGAAGGCTGGAGCTGGACAGCGTTCGTTTTTCTTTTCGTTTGTC
Organism: Toxoplasma gondii ME49; assembly: GCF_000006565.2. Lineage (NCBI taxonomy): Eukaryota > Apicomplexa > Conoidasida > Eucoccidiorida > Sarcocystidae > Toxoplasma > Toxoplasma gondii. The sequence goes on from NC_031480.1 coordinate 5,202,752, forward strand.
GGCATCTGCGAGACCCTCCTCCCTAGAGGACTGAGGCCCGTGCTGCTGGGTCTGCTCCGAGTTCAACAGTTCCTTCTTCTTTGCCTTCTTCGAGAGGTGACTCTTTCGCCTTTCCGCTGTCTTCTTGCTCTTCTTCTCTTTCAGGGTCTTCTCCGTTGCTTCCAGTTCTTCGCCTGTCTTCCGCACCGAATCGGGCTCCTCCAAAATCCAACACCCGGCCGACTGAGGAGACACAAGTTCCCGAGTTGGTTCCTGAGAACAAGAGACACCACCCGAGTCGACCGCCTCCGCTTTGGGATCAAAAGTCTCTGCGGCGCCGCAGACACTGGAGCTGGAGACAGTGGGGTCGGGGCCCTCCGACGAGGGAGGCGGTCCAGCCAGCCTCGTTCCGGAGTCTCCAGCCAGGAGCTCATGCGCATCTACAAAAGAAGCCGCGCTCCCAGGACTGCCCGACTCCAGTGCCACACGCGTCGCCTGGACGGCGACAGGGCGCGCGGGCCCGTTGGGCTCCAAAGGGTGCTCGGGGGCGCACAGGCGGGGAGATGCCTCGGGAAGCCGTGGAGCGGCGGACGTTGGCAAGCTCCGGGGGGGTTTGACGGAGGGAGAGGAAGGCAGAGAAGACGAAGAAGATGAGCAGAGACTCGAAGAGGAAGAGGAAGACGAAGATGGAGAGGCAGCCGTCGAGGACATGCGATGAGAAGAAGTCGGTCGAGGTAACGCGCTCTTGGTGCCCCCCCGCCGCCTCATGGAGTCAACTAACTGCCGCAGAAAGTGATTCTGATCCCGCAGGTGCCGGACTCTCTGCTGCACTGCTTTAATGCGCTTGAGCACATCTCGCCTGCGACATGCCAAATCCGCGAGCTGAACCTTAGACGACGCACAGAGACAAAATGAAAACGCAGATGAAGAAGCCGAAAAATGAGAGAGACGCGACGAAAGATGGAGACAAGAAACATGGAACAGAAGGAGAACGGAGATAAGAAACGGGTAAGAGGGGAGGCGAGAAGGACGAAGGAAAAAACATCAGACGCCAAAGAATCAACGTTCAAGAACAGCAACTCCCATCCTAAACCCGAGACCGAATCCACTCCCCCAAAGATCTCGTTTCCACTGCCTTTTGTCTCCCCTCGCTACCGGGCGTGTACACACAAAACGGATTCACCCGAGAAGACACTCTGCATAAACATATAAATATACACACATCTACATATATATGTACATATATATATATATACATATATAATCACGCACGTATATATATATATATATATATTCGTAAGTTGCTGCGAAACAGGTGAATCTAGGATTCTCGTTCCTCGAGGTGTAGCGACATGCTTGTCGAGAAAGTACCTGCAGACTGACACTTTGCTCATTCAGGCTTTCTGTGGTGGCAGTGGCCATTTCAATTTCCCCGATGAAGGCGTTTTCATCGTTTCGGATGCGGAACTCGAAGATCTCTCTCTGGTACGCGAGCTGGCTAGAGAGCACACTGTTGAGCTGTTCCTTCCAGCTCGCCTGCTCTCTCTCTTGGAGAAGGAGAACGCCCAAACACGGCCCTCCGGCGCCTGCCGCTTCCAGGTCTCTCCCGCCCCGCGCATTTCCAGTAGAGACCCCCGCCACAGCCTGTCTGGTGTCCGTTGCATGCATTCGCGTTTCTTGCCTGTTGTTCTCTGCCGGTTCTTCTCTGCGGCCGCCGGTCGAGGTAAGCGACGGCAGCGGTGGCGAAGCAGTCAGGGGAAACAGGAAGAGCGAAGACGCACGCGGGACCGCCGGCGCTCCGTGGGTCCCCAAAGAGAGACAGCCGTCCTCGTCACCTTCTTGTTCCTCCCCCGTCGCTTCCTGAGATCCTGCGTGCGAGGGGACGATGAGGATGCCGCCTTCGTCTCCTCCGAAGAGGCCTCGCGGCAGACAGGTGAAAGGATTGTACTGGGGGAAAGTCAGTCCAGCACCTTCGGCTTCTTTCTGGTCTCTCTCCGTGACTCGCCCCACACTTCTCTCTACAGGTCCTTCTCGAGACACCCCATACACGTCACGAAACACACTGTCTCCGCTCCCCTGTCTCCTCTCGACAAGCAGAGGCCCCTGGCGGTTTCCCCGTGCCTCCGCGGACTCTTCCGGCGTCCGTAGCTCCCGCTCTTGAGCCGCTGGGAGGCGCGGGGAACGCGGCCAAAACGTCTCTGGGAGAACCGCAGAGATGGAAGCGCGGTCGTCTTTTACGCCTCGGGCGGATTCTCCGTCGCATCTTCCAGGCATCGATTGGCCGAAGAACTGAACGTCGTGTGCTCCGAAGAAACGATTCTGAGTTTCTCCCGTTTCCCTGCCTTCACGCATGTCCACTCTGAAGAGGGGCGGCAAAAAAGGTCCCTTTCCAGCGTCACACAAACCTGCGAGAGCCCGTTGCTCTTCCTCGCCGTCTCCTGGTTCGGAGCTTCGACTTTCCTCTTCCTCCCTGCAGTTCTCACCACGCTCGAAATCCCTCGAAAAAGACGGACACACCGGGACAAACGGGCCCCGCCACTCTTCTCTCTCTCCCTCTCTTTCTTCTTCTCTCTGTCCCTCTCCTTCTTCTTCTCGCTCTCCTCGCTGCTCAGACTTGGAAAGAAAGGCCGTACCCCCTTTCCCTGAAGCGGGGTACAGCAAGTTGAAGCTGCCGCGCTTCCTCCACGACAAAGGGGGAGGAACGAGAGCCCGGAGGTACCACGAGCGTAGCGAGGCGGGGAGGTGCGACTGAGGAAGAGACTGGCAGGGCAGGGGACAGTACGAGGGGAAGGGAGAGACAGGTCCCCGCGGTGCGACTGTCTCCGTCGCCTCAGACAGCAGGTGACTCCTCTCAGACCCAGAGGAGACGGCTGGCAAAGTCGGAGACACACCAGTCGCGGAACCGAGACCGGGACGCGGCTGCTCGGCCTGCTGAAGCAAGGACGAGAAGGCCGAGGAACGTGGAGCGGAGACATCGGGGAGACGAGGAGAGCCTGCAGAGACGGACGGAGCTGAGACTCGAAGGTGGACTGAGTGGGGAAACACACTGCCCTCGCCCGTTCGACGCGGCCACTGAGCAGGCGGCCGCGCACAGGAAGACGGACGGGAGGAAGACAGAGACGAAGGCAACGCGGCCGACGGGAGAGCAGACGAAAAGGAAGAAAAGGAAAGACGAAGACGGCACATGAAACGGGAGAGAAGAAGACAGAGGAGGAGAAAGAGAAGACGAAAGCCGAGGAGAAGGGCAAGAAGACGTACGGAGAGAAGACGAAGGGAGGGAAAGGTACTTGGAAGGCTTTCCGAGAGAAGAGGCGTGAAGCGGCAAGACAGAGAAGACAAAGGAAGAGAGCGATACGACAGGAGACAGAGAAAGCTGGGCCTTTGTGTCTACAACGCCCCCAAGTCTACCCGAGACATACACAGACTCTGAAAATCGAAGTACGTTCGGGCGCTCCTGAGGCCTCGCGGCGGAGGCAGCAAGACAGGAGTCGCAAGAAGAAGCGCACTGACCTGGAGGCGAAGGAAAAGGGAGAGACGCCGAGGCAGGCGATACACTCAAGCTCCCTGCAGCAACCGACTCCGTAGAGCGTCGCTCTGACCAGGAAGGGCGGGGTGCTTCACCAAGCGAGTGCCCGACGAGAGAAAAGACACCGGAACCTGTGCAGCGACGGAGAGGCTGCGGAGACGATGCAGCCTGCCAGATTGATGGCGACGAAGTGGAGGCGTAGGGCAGGGAAGAGCCCGACAGAGGTTTTCGCGTTTCCCCAGGCAACGACGCCAACGACGACGGATAGGACGAACAGTGTGAGTAGTATGAGGTGTACGCTGCTCGTTCTTTCTCGAGCAGAACAGCAAACTGGTTGTCGTCTCGCTGGCCTCCTTCCCTTCTGTCGATGTTGGGAGAGACCTCCTCCACACTGAATTGTCTTCCCGCGTCCTCGGCGCGAGGCCTCGCTGCTTCGTTTCCTGTCTTCCTCAAGGTCCGAGAAAAATGAGAGGTGAAATCTCCCTCGCCTTCGAGACCCCTCGGATGAAGACAAGGAAGCACCTGAGACCAGAGATCGACACCGTCTGAGGCAAGGCCTTGCTGTGCGTCTCCAGGAGTGGGGACCGTCCCCGCTGCAGGCCCCAGGCCACTTGGCCCGCCTGGCGAGTCCCCGGCGAGAGGGGACCGTCTCGCGTTGCCAGCGACTCTGTTCTTCTCCCATCCCCGGAGATCCCCTGTGTGTGAAGGGATGTGTGTCTCCTCTCCACGGCCCGAGCTCTTTTCTTCCTGCGTCTTTGCTGACATATCGAATGCACTCTCTCCTTCTCTCCTTGTGCAGACCGCCCTCAGGCCTCCCGCTCCATCGCGGCAGGTCCCCGGCAAGACTTGAGACGCAAACGGAGGAGAGAGTAGGGGCTGCATGCGTTCGGCGCCTGCGCAGAAAAGAGCGGAAGACGGCGAGGATCTTAGAGACCCATCCGCGGCCTCTGAGAGGAGACTGCGCGGGAAAAACAGACCCGGGGGAAACGCAGAGGGCGACAAAAGAGGAAAACTCAAGGATTCGCGCTGCCCCTCTGGACTAACGAGCTCACTCGCGTCGTCAGAAAACGCGGACGGAGCTTGCTCCGCTTCGCCTGAAGGCGAGAAAGACAGCGAGGCCGCACCCGAACTGGAGAGTCTCCGGTCAGTGTGGAGACCCGACAGCCAGTCTTCTGTCCCCATGTCCTCTCGCGGGTCTTTGCCAACTGTCTCTGTGTGGGGTCGAGTCCCTCGCTGTCTCGCGCCAACACTAAAACAGTCCCCTCTCGGCCCCAGGGCTTCCGTCGCCTTCACCTCCTGCGTCTCTTCACCATCAGCGAGTCCACAGCGGAGAGAGCAAACATTCGACAAAAGAGAAGAAGAAGCGTGAGGAGAAGAAGATATGTAGGAAGACAAAGAAGACGCGTGAGAAGAAGGAAAGGAGGCTGCGGGGAGGACAGGAGCGAGACAGTGGTCTGGGAGGGAGGAACCTCCCAACAAGCTTGCCGGATCTCTTCTCCCTGGCTGAGGACCCGTGAGCCCCGCGCTGACAACGCCGCGGGGCCGAGCGAGACTGTGGAGCAGCGCGCGCGGCGAAGAGAAAGGACAGAGAGAGTACGGCGGCAATCCAGGAAGAGAGGACGGAGGCGAGAAGGGGAAGTGCGACACAGAGGACAGCAGAGGCGCGTACGTACTCGCGGCGCCGGCAAGCAGCTCGTCTTCATCCGGAGACACTTCGGGAGTCAGAATCTGCGCTGCAGGGAGAGGCGCGAGCACGAGAGAGGGCAGAGAAGACGAGGCGAGAGGAAGAAGAAGACGGTGGACAAAGACATCTCCCCTGTAGTCCCAAATGCGCCCAGAAGCCAAGTGGAGACAAAATCGGTGCCGGGTCCCCGCGCTGTGAGCCTTCGCGTGACCTGAGCGATACCGGCCGCAGCCTGAAAAGCAAACGCATGCAACGAATACGCAGCGAGAAACTGAGACAGTGAAGGATGGCAAAGAGAGTTAATACAGAACACAGGGAGCAAAAGAAGTAAGAAGAAGTAGCATACTCTTACCTGCACATACACAGTTATGTATAAATCTTGTACAGTGAGAAGAGAGAGACGGTGAACAAGGGAGCGAGAGACATGAAGACGCAAAAGAGAGGTGGAGCAGTGCGCCAAGCCAGGCACTACCGTATGAAAAATTGGAGAATTCCCCGTACCAAATACATACGCATTTCCATCCAATTATGGAACCTGTGTGAGGTGAAGCACCATCCGAACCGTGAGTTCCGTCCATCCACGCAAGACGAAGGAGACTCCCGTGGTGGAAAAAACGTCGTTTTTCGCACAGGGAGTAGACAAATACGCACATTCCTCGAACTAGACAGAAGAAAAGCGGCATTGCTACCTACCACATGTAAACACAGTTCAACCTGTCGTGCAGAAGGAACCTTCTTGTGTTATGCAGTGCCATAGGATTCGACCTCTAAAAACAAAACTCATCTCGAGCTCCGGTCACTGTCGGAAAAGAACAAGCTCCGCAGCACATCCGCCCGTTGTCGCCACCTCACCGCAATGGCCGCAAACCAGGCAGAGCCACAAATCCTTTTCTTCCGAGCACGAGCCACAGCGAAAGAGGCCTGGAACTCCCTGCGCCTGTGTGTCTCCTTCCTCCTGCGAGCTCCCCGTCTCCTTCCTCTCCTCGCTGGCCATCGATAGCGCCGCCTCAAAGTGCGCCAGCAAAAGCGAGAAGCAGACGCGACATGTCGCAATCGCAGCTGTCTGCGCGGCGCCGAGAGGAAGAAAGCGAGAGAGACATGCTTCCAGGGATTCGTCTGTCGCTCCCTCACGGTCCCCCGGCGGAGGAGAGAGAGCGTCCTGCGGCCGCGCCGCTGTTCGAGGGCCGTCGAGTCTGGTGTCGCCTGGGCATGTTCCCTTGCGAGTTCGCTCGCGCGCGCCCTGCGCCCTGACTTGCGGCTGCTCCGAAAAGAGACTCGGCCCCCCGTCTGCGGCTCTGCTCTCGCCCGCTCTGGAAACTCCGCGAACTTCTCTCCGCCTGCAGCGCCGATACACCTCGGCGACGGCTGAGAGAGAGGCCAGTGCGTCGCGCACCTGCCACCCTGCAGGTTGCGTAAAAATGCCCGTCGCAGTCTCGTCCACGCGCTCCAGGCACGCCGGACACAACGGAATTTCCCAGCCCACCAGGCGAGGCACTGAAGCAGAAGTGGAGAGAGACGGGGAAACGGAAGGCAAGAGAGACGGTGAAGAAGAAGGTGCAGGAGATGGTCTGCATCCAGAAAGAGAAGGCGGATGCCCACGAATCGGCAGGAAGTCTTCGTCACAACCACGGGTGGGGACGAGGCCTTCTGGCTCTCGAGCTTCTGTGTGGGGTCCGACGGAGTGATGCACGCGCTCAGCTTCGGCCCTGTCTCGCTCTGGAGCCCAAACGGTCGCCCCGTCGCCAGCTCCTTGTTCAATATCTTGGCCAGGGTGTTGGAGCACGCATCGATAGCGAAGAGAACTGAGGGGGAGGACATAGCATCGGGCAGAGCTCCAAACAGAAATACGGCCCGCCTCTCTCCCGCCGACAGGAGATGGAGACGAACAACGGACACCGGAAGAAGAGCTCGAGAGCGAAGACGAAGACAGTGCTCGGACCTGACTCGAGACTTGTTCTTGTCGACAGCTGGTTTCTTGTCCTGCGTCGCTTTCCGGTCGAGAGTTGCTGCCTCCAGCTCCAAAAAAGGCGCCACGACTGTCTCTCCTGCTAGTCCGAGTTTTCGTTTCGCCAGTTTCCACGCCTGTTCGACTCGCTCCTACGTCTTGCCTCTCTTCTTGCCCGTCCTTCTCTTCTCGTTTTTTCATCTGTTCTGGGTAGTTCGTCCGGCTTCCAATTCTTTTTCTGGCGCCTTCAGCAGTGACAGTTACAGGCGAACTGGCGGAGGCGAGAGGCGCCAGCCACGCACAAGTTGCACCAGACGGAGCTCCGGAAGCAGCAGAGGGCGAAGAGGAAGGGGAGAGAGACGCCAGCGACGAGGACCGAGGCCTCTCCGGGGCACAAGGCAGAAGACCGCGGGAGAAGGAGAGGCCGTGAAAGGACGTGGAAAAGCGCGTCGCTTCGCTGGAGTGTTTGAACACGAGGACGGCGCTGTAGAAGCCAGCGAGTTCACCTTCGCAGGTTTCAAAATCTGGGCTGCTGGTTGACGAGAGCGTTGCCTCGGAAGCGTCCTGATGACTCGACTTCTCTACCCTTTTCGCCCAGCAGGACGCCTTGCTCTCCCCGGCTTCGTGTTTCCGCATTGGGATCTCCTCTCCAGCTTGCCCTGCCTCCACTCGCACCTGCATGCGTGCTTCATCTTCCTCACTCGCACCTCCTTTCGCCTCTTTCTTCTCTCTTGATCGATTTGCTTCTGTTCTGGCCTCCGGGGCGCCCTGCCTCGGTTGCGACTCCAGGCCGCCGCCGATGATGGGAGTGACGCAGCACCATCGTCTCCACTCTCTCTTCCCCTGTCTCTCAGGCCTGTTTCCTTCTGCCTCGACCTGAGCTTCTGCCCTCTCCCCTGCCACTCTTTCGATCCCTTCCTCCATCTGCCTCGTTTCTCTTTGGTGCGGCTTTTCCTGCTCTGCTTGTCTTCTTTCCCTTTTACCTGGTTCGAAGACGCCATCGTCCGCAATCCCACGAAGAAGATAAATCCCTCCAAAGTAACTCTCTGTTCCTCTTCTCTCTTCTCGTTTTTCTTCGTCCTCGTTGGCCAGCTTGGGGTCGGCTCTGCGTCCTCCTCCTCGCTTTCCACACGGCCGTAAACCGGACCCAGCGGCTCTGTCGTGAGAGCAGAGAGTCGGTCTTGAAGGCAGAGAGAGGTTGAGAGAAGAGAAAGGCGGCGACGAAGCAGAAGCATGTGGAAAGCGAGCAGACGAAACGATGTGGACACTCGCAATGGACGAAAAATAGGTTTCGAGCGATCCCAGAAACGCTGACAGTAAACATGTCGACGGGACGCCCAGGACGCAAACGACCGGAGAGGCCCGTGGCGGCTGGTCTGCAGCCTGGGTAGCCTCTGCAGCAACGAAACATGGAGGCAGGAGGAGATCGCTGTCCTCTCCCGTGTCTCCTTCAAACACGCGCAAGAAGCCAGAGACGCACGAAGGAGAAAGAGATGAGGGCACGGAAGAACAAGAAGAAACTGACGAAGTGGGAGAGGTTACTGGAGAACCCCCAGAAGTCGACCGCGGGTACACGCCGTCCACTGCCTTCAGCTCCGGCCGACCGACAGAAGGCTGGCGAGCAAGGTTTTGCGAGACAGAGGCGGCAGAATGAAATGACGAGGCAGAAGCTGCACGCAAACACCTCGACTGGAGAAGATGGGGCACTGCGTCGAAACTGAAGAAGACGGGGAATGGAAGAGGCTTTTTGAGGTCGAGGAAAGAGGGCAGGGGAGAGCACGGACACTCGCCGTTTCCAGAGACATGCGCGCGCCTCGACGATGTGTCAGCTTCCCCCGTTGATCGCTGCGATTCTGATACACCTTGAACTTCTTCCAGAGCTCTTTTGCCCTGGAGAGGTGACGCAAGAGCTCCATCAGGAAGAAAGAGAGAAGAGTCAGGAAGACATCCCTCGCGTTCATCAAAAGAAGGCGTCGACACGACAAATCCTTCGAAGCCCGGAGGCGCCGGATGAGCCGGCAAATCGACAACGAGGTGAAATCGCATCGTCTAGGTGAAGAGGAGAACGTGGAAAACAACGTTTTCTCTGGTTGAAGTCGCCGTCGGTAATTGCCGTGGTCAAGGCCCAGCAGCAGAAGGGCAGGATGAGGCCATGAGGAAGGCGAGAGGAGGAAGCGGTGGCAAGACGACGAGACGAACGCGATGTCCCTTCACATTGTGCCGCCTCTCTGAGGTGTCTAAAATGAGTTCGCTACTTCTCCAGACTTCGAGGTCCCCTCGGCTCTTTGTTCGAACCACTAGACATAATGTACTTTTACAGATCACGAAAAAAGCACGACAAAACTTGGATCCGGCGAGCGTCCCTCGAAGAGCGCCAAGGGGTAACACGCGAGACAGTGACCGCGGCGCGCGAACTCGACCACAGAAGAATGAGGTGTCTCCTACGCACCACCTCTTTTGTTTGCCTTCATCTTTCTTGCGACCCAAATGCATTGTGCTTTGTCCATTCGAGATAGGCGAGAGGTAAAAGGTCGAGGAAAACTGCATGTGCTTTTGGAAACGCCAGGAAGAGCGCTAGGACGTGGACACGACACTGAACTTCGCCATCTTTTCCCAGTTAAAAACACACAAGGGACAACAGACGCCAACAGACACTTCTCTGTCCCTTCCCTGCCCTCTCCGAGGGGCGTGGACAACTGAGCTGAGGAATCGCGAGATCTCATGCTTTTGCGGACGCGAAGAAATCAGTCAAGAGCGGACTCTGGCGACGCGTCGCTGCGCTCTGCGCGATGGAACTGTTTTGTTTTGACGAAAGGCCTCAGACCTGCTGGCATTGCGGGAAGACGAGGTGGAATGTTCCCGAGAGGAACGGTCTGAAAGAAGAGAAACTGCCAATGGGAAAAAAAGGATGCTGCGAAACTCTCACGCCTTGCAGCAGGAGAGAGAAGAGCAGGTGACGCTTCAGTACAGGCATGCTCGGCAAAGACACACCAGCAAACTCGACGAAAAGACCATACGGATATGCGAGCCGGAAGACATCAGTAAGAGGAGGAATGTTGTTCGCGGACGGGCAAGGTGGCATCCGACTCTGAAGAGAAGGCATTTGTATCGGCAAGACCCAATTCGAACGGTTTCTTACGCAGCAAAGCCGCGTTGGCAACTCAGCAAACGACGGCGGAATCGGAACTCCGTATCCACCTTGTGTCCTTTAACTCGCTCAGCAGAAATTAGGTTTGACATTCTGCACCAACAGATCCAAAGTCGTGATGCCTTTTATGTCATGTTCCCAGGGAAAGACTCTTGTCTTTCTCAGGTGATGATGGGGGGGCGAGCAGCGCACCGTTGCAACGACAGAGACGGCAAACTGGAGGACGAGCCGCGAAACGAAGAGTACGGTCTGCAAGAAAAAATGGAAAGCCGAGCTACATACAGCAAGAATCGAGTACGATGGCTGCACGTGTGAGTTTTGCAGTTTAATCCGTTGGCCGTTTCCGCTTCTTAACGTTTCCGTGCCGAGAGTAACACACTTCGCTGCATCGTTCCCTGGGACGACGAGAATACCTGCCAGAACGACGGCCGTCTCCAAAAAATCCGGTGCAAGCCGCGGGGTTCGCGGCCGTTTTGGATTCCCTTCTTCAGAGCAAGAAGCTCTCCGTTCCTTCCGGACTCCTCCCACGACCGTTCCAGACCCAAAAGCTCGATTCAGCGTGTGTCGGTGCCCAAGTATCGCAGCGCTTACCTGAGAGAAGGCGCGAGCGAAAACGTGCTCTGCATGCTTTGTCCACGGGAGTTTGCCGGAGTCCTGCTCCTCAGACATTCGAAAGGATCGGCAAGCAAAAATGCTTTCGAAGAACTGGAGAAAAACTGGAGAAAACCGCAATAATTTTGCAAGCTTGTGAATTGTGCCGAAACTGGCTGCCTCCTCGCGGCTGCTCCACCCGCCACCTCGCTGTCTTCCTCGTGTCCATACAGCACAAAGAAGCTGCGGAAATTACAGAGCAAACTGCTGAGGCTGTCAGACGGATGCAAACACACGGGAAGAGAACCGATGCAGACACCCGGCATCCTTCGCGGTCGCTTTGTCTTTTGTCTTGTTGACCAGGGAGGAGGGAAAAAGAAGAAGGCGACGCATGCGCTTGTCCTGTTCAACCCCAGAAACAGGGGAAGCAGTTTTTCTATGCAAGAATACGGAGGTTTTCTCACCAGTTCTTCGTCCAGGTTCTCTGCTGCGTTCTCTCTCTGCCTGCGTATGAAGATCAGGAGACTCGAGACGAAAGACTAGCGGGCTCCGTGGAGGAAAAGCGGCAGAACGGCAGACCCCTGGAGTCAGTGACCTCGAGAGGGCTGCAGAATTGTCGCTCGTGTACACAACAACAGGTGTCGAGTCGACAAGAGTGCGTCTGTGTATTCCGTACAGACTATCTCTAGAAAGGATACTATCCAAGTGAATACCATGCTATCTGTGCAGCTGGTACACGGGAAAATGGCCGCTGTGCCGAGTCTGTAGCCTGCTCGAAGAAGAGGAGCGAATCGACGCTCCTCTTCCCGTTTTTCCATTTTCATCCCGCCGTCCCAGCTGACAGAACTCTCTTGCTGGCATTTTCTCGTGGACTGGTCCCGCGGGGTTTTAAGTCGAGTTCACCAAACAAGACCAGAGAAAGACGCCGTTTTTCCACAGGCACCGCTTTCGTAGCCAAAAAGAGCCAGTGAGGCTTGGGAAAAGGAAATTTACCGACTGAACGCAGGCGCTGTCGCTCTTCGTCCCTTGTCGAGATTGCATCGGGAACGCATGCAGACCCTTTGGCGAGACAGAAAGAACGTCTAGACGCATAGAGAAAAGACAACGTTTTTGAGTCTGCGCTGCCGATCTCTGTTAACCTTCCAGGTTTTGTTCATCCGCGACCCACATGAAACGCGTCTGAGGGATGTGTCTGGTACACCTCACTCTTCGCTCCGCTGCCTGTTGTCTTTCTTGTCATCCAAGTCAACCAGACAGGTTTTCTGTCTCAGCCTGAAGACGCCACCGCCCGGCGACTGCCTCTCGACTTTCGTCGTATGGGAAGCGAAAGCGTCCGATTCCCCTACAGGTAAAGAGGCTGCGTTAGGCGAATTGGTATTCTTCTTCCCTCCTCAGCTACCGGTCTCGCTTTCCTTTACTGGACCTGTTCCTCTTTCTCTACACAGTCTTCTTTTTTTCCTCTTCTTCCTCTTCGTCATTCCTCCTTTCCTCCTTCTTTCCTGTTCCTTGTCTTCCTGTCCGTATTCCTCTTCGCTCGCCGTCTGTCTCTCTCTTTTCTCCTTTGTGTCCGCTGCTTCTCTCGGGCGCTGTGATGGAAGGCGCTGAGGATCGACGGGAAGACCTGGGGGCCTGGGTCGACTTGTCCCAGCCAGGAGCGACGACGCTTTTTCCCCCTTCGCGCGCGGCAGACCAAGACGAAGCTTCCTCTCCCTCGCCTTTCTCCTCTCTGGCTGGCGCCCGCAGCGTCCCTTCTTCGTCTCTCTCGCCTTTCTCGCCGGGGGCCTTCTCGAACGAGGGAGACGCGGAGGAGGCGAAGAAGGGAGAGGCACAGAGACAACAGGGACAGGGGGGGTTCCCAAGTGCACACTCCGAAGGAGCGCAGAAGGCGCAGCTTGCCGAGGATGTATGGGGCGTTGCGGAAGGCGAGAAGTTGCGAGTGAGGACAAGCAACTGCCAAAGGTCCTCCAGCAAGGCGGCAGGAGCCTTCGAAGACGGACCGCGGTTTCCGGGCTGCCAGACAGAGACAGAGGGATTCTCTGCACCGCAGTTTCAGCCTGCCGCGAAACCGTCGCCAGAGACCTCGCATGGACCGAACAGACCGCACATGCCGCGAATGCGCAGCGAGGAAATTGGCAAGGTTTCTCATCTCTCGTCGGCTTCTAGAGGTTCTGGGAACACTGGGAAAAGTGTGGAGAACCAACGGCTCCCTTCCTTTGCTTCACAGGTCTCTTTGCCGGGCTGCACTGCGGGTCAAGCTGCCGTTACCTCCCGGGCACCCCCGTCGCTACAGGTCGCTTCCAGATCCCTCTCTGTGCCCGATACCTTCCCTTCTTCTTCGCCTTCTTTGTCTTTTTCTTCTACCTCCTCTTTTTCTTCTTCATTCTCTCCCGCAACCTTCTCCTCCTCGGATCTGTTCTCAAATTCCCTCCCGTCTTCCTCTTCTCCTGGCATATCAAAGTCGATGACGCTGCCGGCACCGGACACACGTTCGCGGCAGGCACTCCCAGGTTTAGCGCATGCATCTTCAGACCCAAAATGTTTCGACTTTGACTTCACGTATACGCGTTCGGGCTTCCACCGGCGCGTGTTGGCCTCACCGCACCCACCCATCTCCTCTCGGCTGCAGCACCCTGGGTCCACTGCGAATCGCAGCTCTCCCGCAGCTCCTGGCTACGTCTCGCTTTCCTCTTATCCCCAGTCTGTTCGTTCCTCTTTGTCTCGCGACCCTGCCAGTCTCGCCCGGTGCTCCACGCAGTCCTGCCCTCAACCTCCAGGGCCTTCCGACCCTCATCGCCAGCTCTCCTACGCCGCTTTCTTCGATCAAGCCACCCCGAAGAAGCCTGAGCCTAATAAGCGTTCTGATTCTAGCAGACATCCTGATTCTTGCAGAGTTTACGATTCTAACAAACACTACGATCCTAATAAACAAAGTGACTCCAGTAAACGTTCAGATTCTGGCAAACTTCATGATTCTCTCAAGGCTATGGGGTCTGAGCGGAATCAGGCGGGCTTTCTCCCTGGGGACGTCGCCTCTTCCTCGTCGGCCCCCGTGGGGGCGGTTGGCCCGCAGCGACTCTCTCGGCATCGCGAGGGCGACGAGGCCATAGATGACAGGGAGAGTTTCCGGTCGAACGAATCGGTGGCAAAGCAGAGGACGTTGAAGCGTGTCACCAGTGCCTCTTCTGACGGCGCAGACGAAGAAGTGAAGCAACCTGCTCAGTACGGAGACCTGCAGGTAATCACGTACTCCGTCTAAGCAGAGGTTCGAGTGTTCGTGGAAATGGACCCTCGTAGCTAGTGCCCCAGGTCGCCTTGATTTCCTTGATTATAGTCCTGCACGGAGCTCAGCTGATTCTGTTTGTACAGTACTCGTAACCACCGTAACGGGACGTTCTGCTGGCATAGAGGAACGTGGTACCAGTAAAAAACAACGCCCTTCAAGATTGAAACGAGGAGAGTCCAACTCAGGATATATACTCCCAGGAGGACGCGGCCGAGCCTGTCCAAGACTTAGTCTCGTGGAAATCTAAAGACCTTTGCTTTGCTCGAGTGGAGTGACGGGTTCCTGTTTCAGTACCCCACCAGACCTCACGCCTTCTCCACACGTAGGGTCACAAAACTATTGGCTCCGTAGGCAGGTAGACCTCACTCGACAGAATAGGACACAAGTCGCCAGTCTACCAAGGTGTACCTTACGGAGGAATCGTGCGCATAGAATAAAAGAGTTTTGCCTTCGGGAGAAATGCCGAGAGCAAGACAGATGCAGAGTCGCTTCCAGTCGCACTGGCGTCTGAACGGGACCCAGGTGCATCGGTCCGTGGAGCAAACGCTCAGGGTTTAGGCTTTCCAGGTTCCGCCTTCAGGATTTTGAGGTATAGAATTTGTAGGTTCAGGGGTCCTAGGTTTAGGATTTCTAGGTTTGGACCCTCTCGGTTTAAAGTTTAGGAGCTTTAGATTCACGGTTTCTAGTTTCAAGGTTTAGCATTTTCGGCTTTAGCGTTTATAGAGGCCTAGGCTTTTGTGGAGAACGGCGTAAGGATATTCCACTGTCGGTGTCGGAGAAGCTGACCAAGTTTTTCGTTGGCATCGATCCGTAAGGGGATGGCTTTTGTATCGACTGTGCTCTGTCCCTTTTCGCGCGTTCTTACGATTTGGAGCGGTCACTGTGTTTTCTCTGGTGTTTTCTTCTTAAACATCAAACAACGCCTTTTCGCGAGAGTCGTGCCATCCCACCGCTGGCTCAGCTGATCTTCACTGGAGCGTTTTGACGTGTGTTGCGTGATGTCTGTCCGTCCTCTCTCTTCTTGCCTTCTACCACATCCCTGCCTCTTCCGTGTCTCATCGCTGTTTTTGTCTCGCTTTTTCTGCTCTGCATGCGTCGGTCTTTTTCGCTGTCGCTCGCAGGTCCTGGTGGACATTGACGACACCATTCGGTCCAGTGGAGGCGTGACCTTCCTCTCCGTCTCCCTCGGTGGCATCGACACTCAGTACGAGAGAGGAACCTTCTATCCCGGCTGTTTCCAATTTCTCTTCGAGTTGTCTTGTCACGGTCTGCGCCCCAGTCAGCGCCCTCTTTCCCTCGGAGTCCTCACCGCTCGAATTCCTCAAGTAAAAAGCTTCTCTCCGTTCTCAGGCCATCGCGCGCGTCTACTCGTAGAGATCTGCTTTTATCTCTGTCTCTGTGTCGATCTAGATCTGCCCATCTATACCTCTCTTTCTTTCTCTATATGTATCTGCCTCTCTCTATGTATCTTTCTCTGTATATATACATACATATGTATATGTATATATGCTTGTATATACACATATATATACATATATATGTATGGAGGGGATGGGAACTCAGACTTGCTAATGGATAGACATCTGGTGAGAGACGAAGCAGACGAATTTCTGTGTCGTCTGGACCTGCAAATTTGTATTTGTGCACCAGTAATCGTTGTCTGCATTTGCGCGGATGTCTGCGTGAAGTAGGTATGCATGTGCGTGGACGGAAAACGACAGGGTCTGTGGTGCTCTTGTCGAAACAGGTGCCGATTACGGCGGACAGTGTGTTGAACCAAAAGCTGCGCGAGACGGCGCTGCGCCGCGGGATTCGAGGCTGGGGCATTGACTGCAAAAACAAGTGAGGGGGAAAATGCTTGGGCTCCGCCTTCCAGAAGGAAAAACGGAATGCGACTCAAACTTCTGTGCTTCTACGCTAGTTCCAAGCTTCACCGTCACTGGTGCTTCCCCGACATGTTGATCACATCAAACTGGCGAACCCCCGGCTTGAGCCGGAATCCTTTCTCCACTGCAGAGCATGCATGTCTGACGCGAAACTGTGATTTGGAACTTCCTTAACGAGACGACGTGTACGAAAGTTTACTCAGCACAAACGGATGTAAATCTGAGATCCTGCGTGTGTTTTCGTAAAGATGGGGGACCCGGGCGGGAGACCTTTCGAAGACTCGTGAAGCAGCGGCCTGAGAAAGGAAGCAAGGGAAAAGGACAAACGCGCAGAGACACAAAAAGGGACCATTCTGAAGGAGACAGAGACCCACTGAAAAGCGAAATCTCTCTCCCCTGACCTCTCTCAGAGGGCCCGCAAAAACCCTCTGTGTTTTCTTGTTCTCCCTCCAATGCCCTCAGAGTGTTATATTCAACTCTGAATGAATGGATTTTTCCGAGCGAGAAAGGCAAGAGGAAGTTCGAGAATCTTCTCCTGCTCCATTCCAAGCTATCCGCCACGCACCCCAACATCAAGTAAGTCTTGTTCGCAATCCTCTCTCTTCTGTCTTCAGAGCGCGCGCAATCAACCTGCTTCCTAGTGCCCGTAGCTCCAGACGCAGCGGCCTCGCAGCTGCAGACGAATGCCACAGACTCTTTCTTCAGCGCGCCTGAGGACTGACGGTCTTGGGTCTCGCCGCGTCTTGCTGCGTCTCTCCTGCGCATCACGTGGAGTGCTCTCTAGGGTGCATCTGAACAGCAACAGCCGTATCGACGCTGGCCAGTAGTTCTGTCGCACACCCCTGAGATTCCGAAGTCACCCTTTCGGCTCGTGAGTGTTTCTCAGCAACCAGCTGGGTGCCAACTAATGCATGCATGCGTGCTCCGACAACCTGAATGCCGTGTGACGCGGAGCTCCTCCGCGTTTTAAACTCTACCGCGCAGTTCAGTGTGGCGCCCAGGCACTGCCTCCTCGTCCAGAACTCGGGTGTCGGACGCCTACGGGACCGAGAGTCAAAAAAAGTTCCCGGCTCGGCTCTGTGGTCTTCTAGCTTTCGCTGGTCGCTGCGAGATATCTCGAGTCGACAAGTTTAGGTAGTCAAACTGGACAGAGGCCTGGAAATCTCGTCTTCCTTCCGAGGCCCACACTTCCTGGAGTGGAGGATTGTGACACGAGCCGCACTTTGGTGCCCAGTCAGTTTCTGCAGAAGCGTAGGAATTCGTCTGTCTGTCTCCGAACAAATCAGAGGAAGGAAAGGAAGTGAAAGGCCCCAGGAAATTCCGGCGAACGAGACACCTGCGCATTCGTCGAGGCTGTCGAACTCAGCGAAGATCGGCGGCCTGCCTTGCCCTGCTCGCTTTTCTCCCTTCTATCCTAAGAGTGCGGTGACGGTCTGGGGGTCGCGGACGCTCTGCAAATGGGACTCCTCTTGTTTTCGTTCTCTGGCGGATTTTGTGTCCTCTCTGTGTCCAGAGTGTTTGGCCTTCGCAACAGATCTCGCCTCGGCATTTGCCTGTTTCGACTGCTTTTCCAGATACGTATGGATAGGCGACACTGGAGAAATGGATCGCCACGCTGGAGAGATGATGGCTCGGCAAATGCCGCACACCTTGAAAGCCGTCTTTCTCCACTACGTCGGAGACTACGGACGCAACTCAAAAATGCCTCAAGACTACTTCGTTAACGGCGTCCCGACTGTCTTCTTCAGGTAAACACACCAGCCCCGCACAACAACCGACTCCACATCTCGTCCTATTCCTACTACCACATATATATATATATATATATATATATGTATATATGTTGGTAGGTGTATGTGAATGTGCATCTGTACAGATATCTTTCTTGATCTGTGCTGTTGCTTCCTCTCTCCCTGCCTTTCCTCTGACGCATCACTCTCAGCGCATATATGTATTTATATATATATATATATATATATATTTGCATATGCACGTATATATATATATATGTATATATATTATATATATCGGTTATTTTGCTGGTCAGTCGTGGAGAAGTCGTGTGTCCACATGCGAACGCACGTACCTGTATATATATATATATATATATATTTATCTGCATGTTTGTATATAGCTTATATAGAAATTTGGATACATGTGAACCTGAATGGGTGTGAATGAACTATTCG
This sequence comes from Toxoplasma gondii ME49, assembly GCF_000006565.2. Classification (NCBI taxonomy): domain Eukaryota; phylum Apicomplexa; class Conoidasida; order Eucoccidiorida; family Sarcocystidae; genus Toxoplasma; species Toxoplasma gondii. The sequence continues at coordinate 5,220,983 of NC_031480.1, forward strand.
AGTGCACGAATGTAAATGCGTACTGTCCCCGAGGACTGTCCGATGTTTCTGTGTATTTGGTTCAGGACGTACATTCGAGCTGCCCGGCGTGCTGTGGATTTGGGGCTTCTCGACAAGAAGGGACTCGCCCGCACGATGGTTCAGGTGAGGCGCATTTTTCGCTCTTTCTGCGTTGATAGAAAGCTGGGAGAAGTCGAACAAAGAACGTATTTCGCGAGACCTGTGTCTTGACCCAGAGAGCGGTCGGATCTCGGCGACCTCTATGAGTGTGAAGAACCCCTTTGAGACAAAGTTGACGTCCGACTTTGTCGCATGCGCTCTGCAGGCCGTCGCAGATCTGGACGCAATGCAAAACACACCATCCGTCTCGACCAAGTGGAGAGATATCATTTTCGACATTAGGGTGAGCAGAAAGGCGTCCGAGAACGGAGACAACTCAAAACAGGCTCAAACCACGGAAAAAAACTGAGAAGTCCGGAGGGACAAAAAAACTGAGAAAACGAGACTGACGCACTCCCAAAATTGAGACAGATCGAGGGAACCGAGAAGGATGAAGGTGCACCTTCTCGAGAAGCGCGGGTCTGCATGTCTCGCCGTCAAGAGCAAGACTTCCTGTTTTTTGCTCAGAGATTTACAAGACGGGGCGAGTCGTGGAACTCGCGTCGCGGCGTGCAGAGGCCGGCTGTCCTTGCGCGCTTGAAAACCACATGGCTTCTCGTTCTTTCCATGCGTTTTATTGGACGCTTCCTGTCGACCGGTGCTCGAGAAGAAACGCTTCCCGATAGAGCGCTCAAGCGGTGCACTCCTCGCGCCTCCAGGGCACTAGGCTGCTGGAAGGGAACGCGACGCCTGGCTTCAGAATCCAGCGTCGACTTCCTCTTGCTCCGTCTGGGGGTCCGAGCGCACCGGGAGAACTCGAGTCGCGAAAATTGCGTGGAACTGTTTCCAGATCAGTTCAAGCGGTTTCTCGGTTTCGGACTGCAGCGATGCGGACTCTGATTTTTCCTGACTTTACGCTTGAATTAAGAAAAGCAGGAAAAGCGTCATCCGGGGGTTCGTCAGTTCGGATTCTTTTCAGCCTCTGTTCTGGAGCTCTCGAGCTCTTCGTCTTAACTGCTTGCAAGACGAAGTCTATCCACCAAAATGTGCAGCTATCTTCAGAAAGAACTTCCAAACGCTCCCGTCTCAGAAGTGATTGCTGGCCTTTTCTCTTGCTTCTCTCCCGACCTGGCGGGGCTCTGGAGTGCTGTCTCCTTTTGCTCCTGCCTTCCCTTTCTCTCTGTTCCGTTGAAGGATCTCCTCCACCTCTCTGTCGACGGGCCCCCGACTCTCTCTGGGTGACCTTGTGTTGCAAACCTGTTTCCTCTCTCCTCTCTCTTTTTCTTCACAGTATCCTTCGCCTGCTCTGCTTCCTTCTGTTTGCTCGTCTGCGTTCGCTTTGCCTCTGCTGTTTCTCCCTCTCCTCTCTTCCCAGTGCTTCTCCTGTTCGCTTCCGAACTCGTTTCCTTCCACTGTTCTGGGTCTCTCGTCTCCCCGGCGTTTGATCCGCCTGCACAGATGCATACACCTCACCTGGGCAGATCCCGTTTTGCGCGTGATGTCATTTTTCCAGAATGCAGAAGCACTCGTGCCGCTGAAGGGTGCAACCCTACCGCCGCTGGTTCGCACACGCGAAATTGTTCACCGGAGAATCACTGAAATCAAAGGAGCTTTGGAGAAGTTCCGCGCGAAGAAAGGCGCCTCGAGCGGCAAAGCCCAGGCCGCCATCGGGGACAGGAAGCCTGCCGAGCTCCCCAAGTCAGCGTCCTTCTCTTCTTCTGCAGCTCTTGCTTGTTCTTCGCTAAAAAGCTGCGGATCTTCTTCCTCTTCTGCTAGCCTGCTGGAGGCGAGGCACCGAGGAGAAGAGCGAGTTCCAGAGAGCCTCATCACTCGGGCCGCGCTGCACCAGCGAGAGGAAGAACGGCGAGAAAGCAGCAAGCGGGGGGAAACGAAGCCAGGCGAGGAAGGCTTCGAGGTCCTTGCCCCTGCAGCCACACAGCGTAAGCCAGCGAGAAGACACAGAGAAACAGCCAGAGAAGAGGGTTTTTAGAGGTTTCCAAGGTCGTTTGCCAAAACTCCAAACGTCGCACTTGCCTCTGTGCCTCCGCCAGGGCGGGCAAGAGCGTTGGAGCAGTGTAAACGCATTTAGTTCAAAATGCGCGAATTGTTTTCTCGCGTTTTTCCTCTACGTCTTGGGTTCACCGCAAACCCTGGCAATCACGGAGCGAGCGCTTGGCGCTCGTCCCTCTCTCTCGCTCACTGACTAGCTGAGTGCGGCGCGACGCCTCTCTCGATTTCCTGTGGAGTCTATCAAGCGAGTCAGAAAAGACTCATGAGAAAGAAGGCGAAAACTGGGTAAAGCCGACAAGGGGAGAGGTGGATACGAGAGGGAGAGAGATAGGTGGCTTTTGAGATGATTCTGGAGGACGTTTGTGCGCGTTTGATTTTGTTTCCTTTTCTTTCGTGTCTGTTTGTCTTTCGCTGCATCCCATCTCGTGTCTGTGTCCTCTTCCCTCGATCTGGACGCTTCGTGGGTCTCTTCCCTGCTTTTCTCTGCACTTTGGTTTCCTTCAGGGACATCTGAGGCAGGCACCGGCCTCGCTGCTGAGGCTCTTCGTCGTCGCCAAGAAGAACGTTCCCTTTCTTCTTCCGAGTTGTCTCACTCTTCTTCTGTGCCTTCCGCGGCTTCCTTTTCGCTTCCAGCTGCGTCGGTGTCGCCTCAAGAGGCGTCATGGGTGGAGGTGCGTTTCGATCCGGCGACGGGTGGCTTCCCAGTTCGGGAGGCCGCGGAGCGCCAGCGAGGAGGCAGCTGGCGCACCGGGAAAGACAGGGATTCCTTCTCTTCAGAGCCGTTCTACAAAACTCTTTTGCATGCGTCGCAGGCGTCGGGCGACGCAGGCTCGGACGGAGACTCAAGGGGTGTGTCGGAGGACCTGGGCAGCGCAGCGCAGGGCAGGGAGAGAGAAGCCGAAGACCCGTGGTGGAGTGAAACTCTTGAGACACAAGCAGGCGGCGAAACAGTGAAAACAGCAGCAGAGAAGTCGGCACGAGATAGCTCGCACGCGGACGACATCGAACTCCTCGACCTTGCTCCCCAAGGCGAAGAGTCCACGCGACAGGCCGACGAAGGACCCGAAAAAGGAAACTCACACAGCGACGAAAAACGACACAAGGAAGAAGGAAACGGTCATGGAGAAGAAGACGAAAAAAGACACAACAAGGGAGAAAGCGGAAGAGCAACAGAAGAAGGAAAGACTTCCGACTCTCGAGAGGCACCGGATGCGGCTGCTGCTCTTCTCTCTGGTGTCTGTACACCTGTAGAGCGGGAGGCTGCACTGCCGACTGGCACAGCTCCTTCTCTGTTTTCTTTTGAGGACTCGGAGGGTCTAAAACTCGACCAGAGGGAGCGCAGTTGCGAGCAGACTCCAGATGCGAGACAGAAGCCAAACAAGGGCAGAGAGAAAGAGACATTCCTCGAGGAATGGAAAGCACCCCCGAAACGCGAAAGATCGCATGAACAGACCAAGACGGAGCCTGCCGATCTCCTCTCCTAGCGAAAACACGAGAGACCCATTATTCCCTCAGGTGCTAAAAACACAGGGAAACGCTGAAAACGCTGCAGACACCCAGGATCCCGGACAATCCCATCCAAGTACACAGTTACACATGTATATTTTTCATATATATATATATTTCCATGTTTATATATTCATATATCTGTGAATGTATTTCTATATACGTGTACATGCGCATATATATATATATATATATATGCATGTAAATTTATTTGATTCAGGCTGTTTATTTCAACCTTCAAGCTGGGAAACTCAAGGGGAGCAGAGCACTCCGAGTCGATAACTGTGCATGCACTTACTCCAGTGTTCGTGTCGAGTGGTAAATCGGTTCTGTCTATGAGGGAACTTCGCGGGTATTCTGAGACATTTGCAGACGCGTGGCCTGTGCGTTTCTAATTCCTCGATTCTCCACATGCACCACAGGGAAGTATAAAGAGAAACAAACGAGAAATCCTTGTCCGAAAGAGAGAACGAATGCACATGGATTCACAGGGGAGACGGTGAAGTTCTTTCAATCTTGGTCTTCTGGGAGGAGCTCTCTGGCGAAAAGTATCTGCCTTTTCCCGCTCTCTCGGGAGGGCGGTGTGTTTTGATAAAATTGTCTTGGTAGTTTGCATGTGCTCCAAAAAAGAGTTTACGAAGGGTCCTAGGATATTGGATCGCAAATCCTGTTTGGATTGTCTCTTCGCGCAAGCTTAGCAACTGAATGTGAATCTACAGATTCGTCCAGTGAAAGTTCCTCTCCCGAAACCGCGAGGTAATCTATTCATTTTGGAGTATCTTTCTCATCTCTCCCTCGGTGTTTCCTCTTATCTCTCTCTCGAAATGCTTTCTTTCGTTCTCTCCCTCCCTCTACATGTATTCTTCGCATGCGCATCTCCGCCGTATGGAGTCCTCGGGAGTCGTCCCCTGGGGTCCCGCGAGTTTCTCGGGGTGTAGGCGTGACGGGCAGTTTCACACGACACGGTTTACGCCAGCAAGAAAGCGAAAACGCGGGAGAAGATTTCAGGTGTTGAGACAGAAGCCGGTGTGAGGGAGACAGCAGACGCAGCCTCCCCACCTTTGCCGTGGCAGTGGAACCTTCATCAGCTCGACGCGCCGGCTACCTTACTGACTACGCGCTGCTCCTCCACTCCTGGAAAAAAAACTATGTCATGCGTGTCTCAGCCACACCTCTACCCTTCCTATACACTCTTCTTTCTCTCAACCTCTACTTAAATGTGCACGATTATCTATATAATATATATATATATATATATAGGGATGTATATGTATCCGTATAGAGAGATTTTTGGGTCCTTTTCGTTATGTGTATGTGTCGAAGTTCCGATTTCTTCTTGTATCTACATGGTGGTAAGTGTTGCAGTTTATGTGCATGAGACGGAACTGGTAGCAGCAGTATGGATGGAAACTGAAGACTCGCGAAGGGTCGGACGCCGTTTCTCTTCGTTTCCTACACAGAAAACTAAATTTGAGAAACATTTTCTATCTCCTGAGAAGCTCAGCGAGGCGGTGTAAATTTGGAGAGTTTCCGAAAGTGTACACTAAGTTGAAACGGATTTCGTGTTTCCTTGTTCGGCGACACGACATTCACACGCCTTCACAAAACGTTCGGCCAGCGTCTCTGCGCCGACCAACCTACACCTGACCGACTCTGGTTTTTTCCCAGATTGTCCTTGTCAAGAAAAATGCCAAGAGAAAGAGTGCACTGGGCACACTACGTCCGCTCCCACATGCTGCATCGACACACAACTCACACGGTCTTGCCGCTGTTTCACTTACCCCCAGATAAAAACACCCGAGACTCCTCCACTGTTAAAAACGCACCATTCACCACATTCGTAAGAGGACACGCCGCACAGGAGACCAGCGCGCATGCACGCGCATCTAGAAATGCATTTAAATAGATACTATGTACAGTAAGGCGAGGCGTTACTGCGTGCGGACGCCGCGCTTCTCCACACAACTGTTTCGCTCGAGGGCAAGTCTCTCGCAGGCAGCGGATCTGGAGGAGCTGAGAGCACGCGTGGCTGGCGAGTGAACCTCCCCTTTTTCGTCCATGCCGACAAACCAAACTACTGTCGAAAGAACGTTTCAGCGCCGAGCGAAGGGAACCCGAACTGACGGAAACGCCGCACGCTGCCTCTGTTGCCGCTCGCGGCCAGTCCGGAGAGCAAGCCGCCCCCCCCCCCCCACACACACACACAAAACACACCTGGAGGCGACAGTGAAAAGAAACATACACGAGCGCGAGGCGGGAGAAAAGGGTTTGCGAGGCTCGTCGCCAGGCTGTCTGTACACCTCGCATCTCCGGTTTCTCGCCGCTCTGCGTCTCTAAAGCCAAGACAACGAACAACTTCTCCCTCTGTTCCTTTCGTCCTCAAATAGACCCTCCCTCGTGTAAGAGGCAAAGCAGAGACGAGTTTCAGCGAATTGTGGACGCAAGCGTCCGCAGACACGGGCATATATCATACATACATATATGGATATATATGTATATACGCACGTATCTAGGGTATACACCACATGCGCAGAAGGCGAAAAACTCTCGAGCTGGGTCGTCTGCTAGCCGGACGGACCCCGACTGACTCCCTTCTCTCGCGTTCCGTGGAAATCTGGAAATTGGACGTGTTCAGCACGACAGAAGTTTGGCGTCGCGTGCCGCGGCTCACGCTGGCGCAGACTGCAGAACTTTTGCCTTCGACAGCCATGTGATGATCTACAGAGGCATCGTGAAGACGTCGATCGGTGCGTGACACGCCCCCACGGAAAACAAGCCAGACGGCAGGGCTGTACGTTCACCCGCTTTCCAACACAACTGAGCTTGCACCAACTGTACACGAAGGAGAAAGGTTGGCTTTCAGAGCGCGTCAGCTAGAAAGCAACGATGTGCGGCCCGGAAGCCGGGAAACCGCTAAAAAAGTCACACAAGCAGCTGTACTGACACACCCCAACCTCCAAGAGCCCCGCACCCAAAACGAACATTCGAGAAAAAGTGTGTAGCTCGCGAGAAACAGCCACAAAACAGAAAAGATACGCCTCGGCTCCTTCCCCCGTCTGCTGAACACCGACAGACGCAACACACAAGTCCCTCGAGCGGCCTGCGCCGACCCCCCTCGCAGGCACCGTCGTGACTTCTGAAGAGACACGTGGAGAAAAGACAAGTGAAGAGACAGATGCCTCCTTCAGTTCCTGCAGCGCATGCAGCCTTTCTGTGATGTTTCATCTTCACACTCACTTTGGGGCCGCAGCCATGTGGAAGAAGGGGGAAAAGTGAAAAAAGGAGAGGGATCTCGCCAGAGAAGACACCTGCAGACAGTCGTGGAGGGTCATGAAGAAGACGGAGAATAGAGAGAAGGCGCGTGCGGGTTTCTACACAGATGTTTTCTCTGCGTGAGACACGTTTCGTTAAGAAGTATCTCGGTTCTCGTTGTTGCTTGAGCTGAAGGGTGTCCAGTCAACTGTCCGAGAAAGCAAAGCAAAACTCGCGACAGGAAGAAGCTCAATTGGCGTCTGTGTCTCTCCAGTTTTCCCCCTCCCTCTGTTTCCACCATCATCAGTCCTCATGCCAGCACCCCTGCAGCAACTGATACGTGTGGTGGGTCCGCAGATCCCGAAGCGACGACGGAGACACCGGCAGTCGGAGCCGAAGTGTCTCCACCGGCAGGGGTCTCTTTTTTCGCGTGCGTCCCGCTTGGGCTCTTCGCTTCAGCGCCATCCTGCCTGCCCTGCGCCGCAGCTGCACGACTGGAACCATCGTCCTGTCTCTTTTCGCCGGTTCTCGGATCCGGCATTGCGCCGAGAGACGTTGCTCCCGTTTCTCGCCCCTCCGCAAAAGGACCGGCTCTCATCATCACCAGGGCCTTCTCGGGGTTCTCGTTCGCTCCTTCACCACGCCCGCGGACTTGCGTCTCTTCCTCAGTCGCCACAGCCGTCTTGAGGATATCTTCGCGGCTCTCTTCCCCGCCCTGCGACCCTTTGGCGTCCTTCTTCGCTTCTGCAACTCCACTGGCGCCGCCTGCAGGCCAGCCAGGAACAGCGGGCCTCAACGCGACGAGTTCAGCCCCGTCGCTCGGTCCTTCCTGCGAGGCCTTGCCAGTCTCCTGTCCGACCGCGTGACGGCTCCCCGTCGCCGCGCTCGCCGCCGACGCCGCGGCTGCAGCCTTCGCGGCGGCCTGCAGCGCCGCTGACGCTCCACCGAGGTCAAGGACGGGGAGCGCGGGTGCGAGAGGCTGGCCCGTCGAGGCCTGAAAAAGGCCTTCTGGCGGCGCGCCCGGAGCCGCGACGGCGGGCCGCACGTCGGAGCCCTGTGTCGCATCGAGGGGTTGCGAGAGACCCAGGAACGTGTCTGAGTCTGCATGCACTCTCTCGACCTGCGGAGGCCGGGGCGCGGCGCCGGTGGCTGCTGCCGGAGGCAGGAGCGAGGAGGTGACCGAAGGCGAGGCGAGGGCGAAACATGCCGGAGAGACAGACAAGTTCTCCGAAAACACCGGCGGCAGCGCATTGCTGAACAGCTGGGGAGTCCCCGTCTCCAGCGGCCCTGAACTGCTGGAGAGCGACGACTGCGGCAGAAGGACGAGGCGCCTGCCCGTCCCCGACGACCGCCGCCGGGGCGAAGAAGGGGAGCCCAGCGGCATCGGAAACGTCGACGGTCCGCAGGGTGGAGACGGCCGCGGAGGGACGGAGAAGGGTGAGAAGGGCAGGAACGCCGACGGCGACGGCGACAAAGTCGGAGAGCCGCCGACGGACGACGCGAGACCCGCGAGGGAACCACCCAAGCCCGCTTCAGGTCCAGAGGACGACTGCGCGGGGCCGCGCCGCCGCCTGGACTTGTCTTTCTCGCCGCGAGCCCCAAGGATGGGAAAAACCGGCGAAGCCAGCAAGTCGGAAAGCGGCGACGAGAGGTAGGCTAGGACGCTCTTCGTGCGACTCGACAAACCACTGGCGACCTCGTCTTTGCTGTCGCCTTCACTGGCGTTGTGGCGACGAGGCAAAAGAGAAAACCGGTCGCTGTCTCGCTCGCCTTCCCCCTCGACGCGCGCGCCTTCCTCGGATCGCCCCCTGCGGGCCCCAGCGGGTCCGGCCGCCTCCTCATCTTCTGATTCTTCGTCTCGGCGCTCCCCGCCCGCGCCCGCAGCCACGCTGTCTCGCATTTTCTTGCGCTCGTCGCGTCCCAGAGGCGGATTCTGGCTCTCCGCGTCGTCGCCGGCCTGCGCCCCCTCTGCGCCCGAAGTCCGGCGCTTCTCTCCGAAACTCTCGCCGTGCCGCAGAGAAGTCAGCGAGGGCGGCAGCGCGGAGAAGCAAAGAGACGCAGCCGCCTTCTTGTTCTCCAGGGGCGGCGAGGAAAGGACGTTGCCGTACGGCCGCGACCGCCCCGCCAGGGACGGACTCGCGGAACCCGCAGGCCCCCCTTGGGCCTTGTCCCCGGCGGCGTGAGGGCGTGGAGACAGCGGGCAGGGGCGCACCCCCAGAGGCGACGAAGAGGTCGACGAAGGGCCCTGCAGGTCCTCCAAGAGCCCCGCACCTCGCGCCTCCGCCGTCCACCGCTTGCGCTCTGCGGAGCCGAGCCCGGAGGCGAACAAAGTCGAGGGTGAGGCCAGAAGCAGCGGCGAGAAGTCCACACAGCGTCTCTTCAGGGCCCGTCCGATCCCGCCGTTGCTAGGCGAGGAAATGAGGAAGCCGGGGCGGCAGCGTACCGGCGGCGAGACTGGCGGCGAGGGTGGCGGTGAAGAGAGGAAGGAGCTTCCGGCCAAGCCCGCGCCGGAGGCGAACAGCGCCGAGTTCAGCGACGAAGAAGACATCGACGAAGATGGCGAAAACTGCCAGTTGCGCGTCCGGAAGAACCCCTCCCGGCTCTCGCCTCGAGACAGCAAGCCCTCCCCATCGTCGTCGTCTTTCCCTTCATCTCTGTCTCTCAATTCGCGCGTGAAACTCGCAGCCCCTTCCTCGCCCTCCGGGGCCCCACACACATTGTCGGGGCAGTCCACCAGGGAGAACAGCCAGGACGGGTTTCCGGCTCGACTTCGCGAGTACGAAGTGGACCTTCGCCTCCTGACCCCCGTTGCGCTGCGTCCACCTCCGCCGATGTTGCTCTCCTCCTCCCCGCCGACTCCACGCCCTGACACGCCACTTTGGGCGCCAGTCACGAACGACTCTTCTTCTCGCCGACGCGCCCGCTTCTCGCCATCGCGTGGCCCAGCCTCGCCGTACATATCGTCCCCGTGCATGCTGCAATCCACCTCGATGCCAAACCCTGAGGCCTCCCCTGCTTCTCTTTCAGACGCCACACCTGCCTCATCCTTCACAATCAAGTCCAGGCTCGTCCCAGCCTGGCACCCCACCCCTACGTACTCGGCGCCCTCACCCTCGGTCTTCATTCCTTCTTCGCCTTGGCCGTTCATGTCCGCGACAACACCAACTCCTGCAACGCCTCCCACCCCGCGGCTGCTCACAGGCGACGAACCGGTGCTCGAGCTGCTTTCGCTCCCGCCGCGACCGTTCCGGCTCTGAGTCTCTTCATCCACTGTGCTCGAGCCGCCTGCGCTGGTGCTGCTGCTGCAGGTCGGAGAGCCGCCCGCGCCCAGGGCCCCGGAGGCGAGGGGCGCGCCCGAGGGAAGCGCAACAAGGCCGGGCTGCGGGTACGCGCCCGGCAGGAGCACGGGGTGGCCCTTGCCTTTTCCGACGCTCGGCGACGACGCAGAAGTCGAGAAGGACGACGGTGACGCTGCAGACTGCGGATGAAACACAACACCCTTCCCCAGTCCCGGAACTGCGTGCAGCTGCCCACCTACCAATGATCCTGGGCCCGTATTCGCAGCTGACGGAGTCGAGACGTCCTCGGCCGCCGAGCCTCCAGCCGCGACCGCCGTCGCAGGGGAAAAGAATGTCCGAGAAAGGGCTCCAAAGGGAAGGAGAAGGCGAAAACACCCCTCTGGAAGTGTGCGCTGCTCGCCTTCCTTCGCGCCCTGAGCGCCCCCTTCCCCACTCGCTGGCGACGCCCCGCCGCCCTCCGCACCACCGTTCTCCCGCGGGAGAAAGGAGGCGTGAGATGCAGGCACGGAGGAAAGCAGGAAGTTGCCTCGAAGCCCGCCGCCGACAATCCCCAACGCAGGATTATTCACGGGGCCACCCGGAAGGCCCGCAGCCGCCAGCGCGCGGACGCCGGTCGCAGGCACGACAGCGCCCGCGGCTGGGGCGCCCGACGTCCCGGAAGCCGGTATGGCAGCCGCGGCGCCTTTGGCGTCTCCAGTGCCGTTGCCCGCCGCGGCCTGGGGCGCGACGAAGCCCGGAAAGAGCCCGAAAAGCGCCGGCGACGGATTCAAGGGGTTGATCACCGCCGCACCATTCGCACCCGCCACCGCTGCAAGCCGCTGGTGCTCTTCGACAGTGATGAGGTTCCCGCCCGGGCCTCGCACTGTGTTCGCGCTCCACCCTGGAGTCCCCACCACGCCTGCGACGCCTCCTGGCGCCCCGGACACAATCGTCGCTGGAAAAAGACTCACGCCATGCACCGCGCCGGGAGCCCCCGGGACAACGCGCACATTTCCAGGGACCACGCGCGGTCGTCCTGGGGCCGCCGCCTGGGGCCCGCCAGCGTGGAGCCCCGCCGGCACGGCGCCGACCGCGATGTTGGCGTGCTGGCCTGTGGGGGGCACGGCGCGGGGTGTCGCCGCGTTCGCGCCGTTCAGAGGGGCACACCGCGTTGAGGCGCCACGCCCGCGCGGCCCTCGCCCGTTCGCGGAGGTCCCCGCTTCCTCGCGGCTCTCTTCACTCGGCGCGGAACCTGCGCCGGCGCCCGTTCCGCGCTTCCTGTCGCCAGGCGCCTCGGGTATCCGCGCTGCTGCCGCGCCCGCAGCCCGCGCTACGCTCCCGGGAAGCCGCCCCGGGCCGCGGGGCGAGCGGGCCGAGCCGGCAGCCCCGCATGGTGGCGTGGTGGCGACGGCGCCGACTGCCGCAGCGGGGTTGGAGGAGACGCCCGAAGGGGGCGGAGAAGTCGACCCAGAGGGACTCGACGTTGGAGACGAGGCTGCGCAAGAGGCGGCTCGCCGGTGTTTCTGGCCACTGCCTGACGAGCTCGGACTGTTCCGCGACGGTAGAGACGCCACCACGAAGTGCGGCGGCAGCGTTCCATTTGCGTTGATGAACTGACGTGCTGCTTCCGCCTGTTCCCAAGCTCCTTGGACACCGTAGCGCTGCAGACGCAGACAAGAGACTGCGAGAGAGGGATTAGAGGAACGCGCGCCGGGGAGACACGAGGTGAGAGGCACGGGAGCACTGATGCGACTGCGCAGGAACAGAATGCTACACAAAAACAGAAGGAATGCCACAGACTCATGGAAGTGTGTGGAGGGAAGGAAAGCGGGTCGACGACACTTGTCGAGGAAGCATGGGTCTGTCTGACACCGAATAGCCGCACCGCGGAAACGAGTGCCTCTCTGAAGCTTACCGAAATGGAAAAAGACTTTTGATGGCGGCCAGCTCCAGGCCCCTTTTTGATACGGTAAACCAGTCGAACTTCCTGGAACGGATGCAAACACACAACGCGTCCGCATCTCGAGAAATACACAAACACCATGGTACTTGCATCTGTCCACGGCAAGCCCACCACAAAGCATAGTGTATCGCTGGAAGGTTCCAAGTCTGTTGGCGAACCCATGCACTGAGCACCGGTACACCTCGAAACTGGAGAAAGATTCCCGAGATACAGGATCGCGAGACTCGCGCATGACTATTATCGCAGTCTACAGTGTAGCAACTTCTGCAAGGGTCCGTGCCATACAGTTCCGCGTCTCTACTTCGATCTGCCATGCGTCGACTCTCCGTCGCGCAGGAGGCGAAAAATGCACCTGCACCTCCACTGAGAGTCATAGCCTTGTCGTCCCAGGAGTTTGTGATAAAACCGTAACTCGAAGATTAGCAAGTGTCACCCTCGGCCTCCTTCAGCACCCGTCGGCACGGCACACCACGCAGGAGCGCTGGGGAGATGCGCGAAGTTTCGCTTACAGCCTTAGTGCCAGGTTGGTAGATGTGGCCAGCCTCAGCTTCGACGGGCTCGTAGGACGACGGACTTGCAGACGAGTTCAGAGACGCGGAGCCAAGAGACAGAGATGACAGCGGACTGGCGTCGCCAGCTCGGCTAGTGGGCGTGCTGGCTGCAGAGGCAGCTTGGTCATCGGCGCCCATGGACGCTCCGTTGGCGTCGACGCCAGCGCCGAGAGACGGAACGGGGGCTGACGGCGCTGCCATGGGGGCTTGCAGCGGACCTGAGAGCAGGTTCGGGTCCGCAGAAGCTTCAGGCGTACACGGCGTAGGCGATGAAGGGAAGGCCTCCGCTTTGATCATCGTTCCAGAGCGGTGGAACGGGGATTTGAGTGCATTCGCGGGAGGAAAACGAGGCAAGAAGGGGGAAAAAAACGCCGGCGGGCATAGCCGCACCAAGAAGGGAAACTGAGAGGAGTGAAGCAAGCAATGAACGGACGGGAAAACCGAGCTGCTGACGCCTGCGAAAAGCGCCGGAAGCCGGGAATAAACGGGATGCGCTACTCACGACGTCGAGGAGGGAAGTCCGGGGAAAGTCGGCGTGTTTCGGGCGCAGCTGACCGCCGCGGGAACGTCGAAGGAGTGGAAAACGAATTCGGCGCTGCGGCCAGAAGAAACGACGCGGCGATTCCCGTTTGCTATTTTCCGCAAGTAGACGGGCAACACTGAATGTTCATACGGTTCCAGTACGCCGTCGACTTGTTCGCTGGTAGAATATACATCTCTCAAGTGTTCGCACACCGCGACCCAGAGATACTGGAGAACGGAAAAAGTCGCGCCTGCGAAAACGACACGGAGAAGGGGAGCCACGAAAAATCTCTGGTCCACAAAAGAAGGGCAGGAGAGACTCGCAGTCCTTCTGCTCCGGGCACTCCTGCTGCCTCGAGGAAAAGAGGGAAAGTCGCTGCCAAGAACCAGTGCGTCGAGGCCGGAAGAGAGACTCTAAAACGGTTCCTTCTTCACATTTAGTTCGCCACAAGAACGCACGATGTCCCTGTGTGTCGTTCATGCCTGTCCGCGTGTAGAAACAGTCCGGCGAAAGCGGGACGGCCAGGCAGGAAAAACAGAGACGCTGCGGCGCAAGAAGGGCTTCTGGTGACCCTCGAGAATCGGCGAAAGCGAATGTTCCTCAATTTTTGAGCGCGCGTTCCAGGAGACAAAAGCGACGGCGAGCCTCGAAGAAATCGTTTCGGTAGGCGCAGTCAGGTCTCGACCATACGGTGCCTCCGCGTTGAAGCAGGGAGCATCCATTTCTGAAAAGAAGGTCCGAGAAGGGTTCCTGCGCCCTTCTGACCCCTTTTTGTGGTCCAGTTTCTCACGTACTCGAATCAACAAAGCTGCTTGCCCCAGCCGCTAAAAAGCCATCGCACAAAAAGAGAGACGGCGGTGCGCCTGTCACGTTTCCCTTTCAGCGGCAGCCACGCGTGCTCCATTGCAGCGACGTCGTTCCCGTTCATGTGCTGGGCGCACGGGTAGCCTCAGTCGGCGATGCGCGTGCGCTCTCTCTGGCGTGGCAAAACGAGGTACACAGAAATAGGAATCTTACAAGCAACGCAGCGAAAGGAGACCCCGATCTGTCAGGAGGCGGACAGAACCTCTCCGTTGCCACAATTTTTATGGCTAGCAGAAGCGCGACACCGCTGAGAGACTGGAAGAAGAAGAGAGACGGGGTTCTCCGCCGATGCCTCAACCGCTGTTCTGTCTAGTCACTGGAGATTAGGCTCTCTCGCTCTCGCTCCAGCCTCTGTATGTGGAACGCACTATCAACGCGCCTTGCGATCTGTGGTAATTATCAGGTGCCTTCCGCCCCACACCTACTCGTCATTCCTGCCATTTCCGTCTCCAACACTACACCCACCCACGGTGGTAAACACGAATCGACGACCGCGCAGCCAGGAAAAACCACGCCGCTGCCACGAGCAACTGCGCCAACTGTACCCATGTACCACATACCACTCAAAAGCGGTTGCTTCGTCTCCCCTATGAGCCACCAAGCGCATTCCTCTTGATGAGAAGGCTGAGTGGGATCCAGTATCCACAAGAAAATCACACTCCGCAGCAACCAGCTCGCTGGACACTCTAACCCGCTGGAAGCGCAAGCTCTGAGGAATTGCGGAAGCGAAATTTGAGACATCAGCGTTTCGTCGAGCGAGAGCCAAGGAGTCTGCGAGTGTTCCAGCCGTACAGCCGAACGAGGTTTGTGAGACCAAGGCAGCAGGTGTGCATCGCCACCGCCTCAATCTTGACAGGAAACCGACAGCGGCACATCCACCATTGTGTCGTGTCCTGTAACAAGTGGAGGTCGTCCCGCATAGATATTTGCTGATATGAAGGACGAGATGCTGAAACGCGTAGACGGCTACAGTCTAGAGAACCGAGCTGCTTGCTCCTGCAGTACAGCAAGATGTTTAGAGTGACGTCTAGGCGCGTGTATCATGGATCGACTCGTCCGCTAGATGCAAAATGTGACGGGTGTTGTAGCGAGGAGGAAGAACACAGGTTCCATTTGGGATAAAGGGGAAACAACTGACCTGACTGTGTGAAAAAAAAAGCCTTCCTCGGAAAAGAACATTTCTTGTTCGGTGATGGCTTGGACAGTCTACTGAGCAAGAGCTACGATCAGTTTCTCTGCTCTAGACTTTAATTGTCTGGAGTGTGTCGTTTCACTACAAGTAGGAAACCGAAGATGAAAGTCGAAGCCAGAATTCGGACACACCGGCAAACTACAGGTTAATCCAGGAGTAGACTCATAGATATTCTGAGAGTTCTCGAAACCATGCTACTGCAACCGAACTTGGATGGGTTCCGTCCCTCTCACTGTGTTTCCGTACAAGGCGGGAACCACAGATCTCTTGTCCTTGCAACTGTACATCGTGAAGAAATGGCGAACAATGACGACATGCAAGACTACTAAGGAACCGCAGTGACGCAGAAACGAGTGGAACCGCACATGTTGGCACCTGGATGATGTGCCAGAAGCGAACCTGTGGTACACGTGCCCAGCCGTTGCCTTTCCCTGGTATGAACTACCGCGGGAACAATTGAGCGTGTTGATTGCCGCAGTCACTACAATCCTGCCTTCTCCAGTACCATAATTGGTGCCTCGGCTATTGCCCTGGAACCAGTGGATCTATCTACAACAAAAGACAGAAAGTACGGATTGAGTGACAATATAAACCTGAAACATCAACACCGTTTTTATATTGCGTACCCCTCGCCTGGGTCTATGCATCGAGAGGGGGCCAGCCTCGAAAGCAAACTGCTCGTCGCAAAAAGACTTTCATGGGCATACTCTATCGAAGCCAGGGTGACACTAAAATAACAACTTCTGGAGGTCCAGGGAACCAAAACAGGTCTGACAATGGCAGCTTCTCTTTCATGAGTGCAGGTAGGCCATACCCAGAGCGACAAGGTTCAGAAAAGTGCAACACCCATCGGGTCGACAGGGGTGGAGACAGTCGGATGTGGCCTCGGAGAGTCCCGTTCCAAACAAAATCGTACAAAGCATCTTTAAACGCTGAGGACGACGTTCTAGAGCGTGTCTTGTTCTCTGCCTGCGGAAGCAGGCGTGCTGCAGGAAGTTTTTTTCAGACAAGGAATAGGCGTATACTGTTAGCAAAGGCATGTTCTTTCCTGGCTCCGTTCGAAGAATGGTTTGCACCACGAAGTTTCAACTGAGATATTTCGGGGAGTGTACGTGTTATCTGTCATTTTCTGATCGCGGGCATGTGCCGAAAAACACCAGCGTGCTGTCCCGCAGTGTAGCCCGTAAAAGCCTAGTCGTTTGTGTCATACACATTCCTCTCAAATAAACTAGAAGAAGTATAGCCAAATCGCTTCGTAGATTCTTGTGGTGTGTCCCGCATCCGGGTTTGAAAAATTCCTAGGCGAATTATCAGAGGTGTGGCGCAGATGTTGACGCTACTCTGACTTTTCCGATCAGGAACAACAGCTTCTCTTGGGCAACCATCGAATGGTTTCGGATGCTGCTCTAGTATGTAAGGGACAATCCTACACATTGATACACAAATTGCTTTCAAACATACCACTATACACCGCCAGTTCTACGGAGACATATAGAGCCAGACTCTGGTTAAAGAAAAAGGACAAGCATTTTCCGACACATACCATTGGGTGAGGCAAGCAGGCCGGTTCTTCATTAACTCATCCGCGTTTTTCTCTCTTGTCGCCTCCCGTTTCAACCATAGACCTGGGAGTTTACCAGAAAGCCTTCTTCAGCTTCCTTAGTGTGTGTTATCTGCTCACAATGTCAGACCCAGTGCTACTTCGTCCCATCTGTGCGTTTTACTAGCGCAACACTACCTCTGCGACAGCTCCTCCTACAAAAAATGTAGCCAGTGCTGCGATCTGTGTCTCGGCAAACATTCGTACGTGAAAGAAAAAATGAAGTGACTGGAGACGACTTTGTCTTCGTCAATCGACGTGAGGCGAGCCCCATGTGCATGCGAGGTGCACTGTGAGGACTACCGGGATAACGCATTCCGGGCCCCGAGCACCCTGTTGTTGCTCATTTTTGGACCTCGAACAGATTCAGCACAGACAAAGGAGTTAAACCACCGAAGACGGAAAGAAAGAGCGGGAAAAACAGGAAGTCAGTCTTCCTTCCCAATTCACTGTCTCACCGCCCCCCATCACACAGCTGCCGCAAGACGCCAGAACACAGAAACAAGACTGCTTCTTGAGAAACGAGGGGAAGTCGGGAGCCGGCCGGAGCTCGTGTGCGGTGTATGGCTTCCCCAATCGTTTCAGCTTCCCTTTCTTGAACGACGAAAAAAGATCTGGTGAAAAAGTCTAGAGGCGCAGCAAGGTTTCTCAATTACAGACAGAGGTCCAAATCAAAGCCCGGACTTTTCCACTTCTTTTTTCCCGGCATTCAGGCTCAGATTCTCTCAGCTGTCCCGTCCCTCAATTTTGGCAACGGCGGCAACGAAACGTTTCTGCGGGGCGCGAGTGGATTTAGGCGATCAGAGCGAACTTTCTCTTGGGGACGTTCTGAGTGCGCTTCATCTTCCTGGGAAAAAACGCACACAAGCCCCAGTGCCAGTGAAGCATTGATAACGGTAAACTTTCTGTAACACAACAACATCGACGATTAAGCTGTATTACCCTTTCACTCGTGGATGAGAAAATGGAATCAAGGCTTCTGGCTCCCGCCACGCAAGCAATCTAGCACGCAAGATACTGCACGTGACTTCAGTTATTGAATGCCGACAACCAAGTTTTAAATGATTGCTGTACACCACCTCCCACTTGACAGCCTAAGGGACACCACGAAGACGTTTCGCAAAGCAAAAAGAAACGTCACCACAAACAGAACCCACAATGGCAAAACATAAAAAAACTCCTCCCGGAAGGAATCTCCAAAAAACACGGCAAACGCCTCTTATGCACCTGCAAAGGCCGAAAGAGAAAGAGTGTCTTCAGCACCTAACACAGCCACGTCGCGCTGCTTGTTACCTTCACCGCTGCTCTGGTTTCAAGCCCTCCGGTCCTCATTGAAAGCCACTGCCTCGCATGCCGCGGTCCCCAAAAGCAAAACAATCGACGCCAACAAACAGAACCTGGGGGTTGCTAAAGCCATTTGAATGTCAGAAGACATTCAGCACTACTGAGATTATGGTGTTGGGGTTAAGTATCCTGCAACATGTCGGTCCACACCGGCTATGCTCTCCACGTACAAAAAACAGCCCATAAGCGCCGTAGACCCCTGCTTCACCCACTGTCTCCATCTGTTGAGCTGTAGCGCTCTTTACCCACGTTGCCCCGGTTACCACATTCCTCACATCTGTTTTTCTCCGGAGTACGCATTAAGACAGTATTCTCAGCGTGGCCGGAGGTAAATCTGAAATATCCATCCGGCGTCTCTCACCTGACAGTCATTTTCCTTGTCTGGGAAGCGGTGAGGCGACGGCGGATAGCACGGGTCTTCTTGGCACGAAGGTCGTTGGGGATGAACTTCTTGCCCTTGAAGGCGGCCCGCGCCTCCTCTCTCTGCTTTTGAGTGTAGACAGTGAGCACACGAGCGATGCCCTTGCGGACTTCGGTCACCTTGGACAGCTTAGAGGCTGCGCTGCCAGTGACTTTCGCCACGCGGAGCTGAGCGAGCTCCTTCTTCAAGTCCTCCAGCTGCTTCACCAGCTCCTTCTGCGACTTTCCTCGCAACTCGTACGCGCGGATCTTCACCTACACAGCAGAAAAGACCATCAGTTCCGGGAAACGCATGAAAAGAGCCAAAGTGGGATTGAGCCGCAGGTACGGCGTTTACAACCGACACGGACAGGAGGAAGGCGGATACAACGGCGAAAGCGAAGGAACCAGAGGGTAGAAGGAGGGATCGAGGTCGAAGTAGCACCTCGAATATAAAAGCGGAAAACAGAAAAAAACTGGAAAAGACCATACTTTTCTGGGCTTGAAAGGAGACCGCCACAAGGAGCCCGCAAATGGACTAGACGAGAACCGCCGGAATGAAACCGGTACATCAACTGGCAAAAAGCGACTTTTCTCCGCAGAAAGTGTGTAGTTTCAACAAGAATTAAGATAAGGAAACGAGGAAACAAGGAACACATCGCCCATCGCCCGGACACCGCGTGGAATTGCTGGACGAGGGGTTAAACCAGGAAAAACAGAAGACAAAGTGAAACGTTCCTCTTCGCGGGCGTATCTCTCCAGAAATGGAGCACGACGCTTTCGCCACGTGCACGAAATTCGGTTCGTTTCCTTTTCATTCCACGAGAGAAGAGAGGCCGCATGCCAAGCCTCTCAGCAGAGTCGACCGATCGGTATCGGCCAGCGTGTGCCGAAAAACGTAGCAGGTATTTCCACCCTTCCCATCCCTGCTCTTCTCAATCCCGTGTCTGCCGACGACATCTCGAATATTCAATTTGCGCCAGGAAAACATCGTGTCGAAAAAGAAAACAATCGCGGCGTTCTCTCGGCTTTCTCCACTTCTCAGACGACACAAACCGGCCTCGATCCCTTACACAGCGTGCTGCATGGTACAACCACCAGATGGTGGACTGGAAACGGAATACTGCTGCGAAAAAGAGAAAAAAGACGAAATCAGAAGGACGACGGGCAGTCGAAAAAATCGCGTTGGGAAGGGACCTGAGAAGCCAATCGTAGCGCGAACACAGCGAGGCGTGGGGCCTTACCATTTTGGAGCAGAGGAGCGGAGAGGTGGCAGAAGCGGAAAGGGAAACAACGAATCCACAACCGACAAAAATGTCGAGAAATAAAGCACTGGGTTCCGCTGAGAAAAACCCCAAACGCAGTCGGCTCCAACCTCGTAAAACGAGTCCAGAGGGACCCCACTGCTCCATCCTCCCAGCCTCCTGACACAGCAGTCTCTCTTATATGGGCATCGCCGCTCCGAATATAACCCGCCAGTGGGATTCCTGCGCAGTCTCCAGGCGCTCGGAGCCTGTCAGTTCCCCAGTTCGGAATATAAGCCGACCAAATATATGGCATAGCCGTAGCCCCAGGGAACGAGGTCGATTGAGTTGTGGCACCTTGACAAGGGCTCGCGTTGGCTTTTTTCGTGGTGAGCGAGCCAGAATCGAGACAGCGGGGGCGCTGTGAACTCTGCTGCGTGACAGGCGTCCAGTTACGCAATTTCGAGTCGGTTTCTTTGTGTTGTCATTGTCAGCCCCGATTTTTCTGGCAAGCGAAAGGCGTTGCACCCGCGGTGTGTGCGAAAGTCCTGGAAACAGGCTCCGAAAAAACCTCGGTTAGCTGCTCTTGTTTCCTGCGTCGGACCAGGGTATGTTCGGGTCAGCCCGGTTAGGGTCGAGCGCTTGCCACGCTTGAGTCTTGTGCTTTTGCTTTCTTCGTTGACCGGTCTCTTCCGTCGCATTTCCCAGCTGAAGCTCCACTTTTAAAGCTCTACCATTTGGTTTTTGACCTTGAGTCTCGAAAATCCTTGTGCCCTTAAGCTGAATCTGAAGCCAAGGACTATCTTATATACCTGCCAGTTGCGTGTTGTGACTCGAATGCGAGTGAACGCGTAAATACAGCCATGACCGGGCATCGACGTGGACGTGCTTTTTTTTAGTAACTTGAACACTCGCAAGGGGTGTGTTGGCACTTTGTTGAGTTTCTTCAACTTCTTCCTGAGTGGGTCGCGCTTTGTATGTTATTGTTGTCTTTCGGCTGGTGGCGTCTTCCAGAACCGTTGGTCTCGTTTCGAATGGGCGACGCAAGAGTCACTGTGCGCGTGCTAACTTTCGTCGTAGTCTCTCAGTTGTTGACCGAGGACTTTCGCAAGACGATTTCCTCCTTGTGTTTTCGTCCGGGAGGGGAACGAAGAACGGCCATAAACAGACTTCGACATACACGACAATTCGCAGCCAAGGGTGTGCTGTGTGCTTCGTGTGCTTTCCAAACTGGCAAATTCTCTGCCGTCCACACGGTCGCATTTCGCACCTTCATGCCTCACTAGATCTGTACGCGCCGACGTTTTCTTGACATTCTGAAGAAAGAAATCGAAGTGAAGCGTTTTACTACAACGCCGTATCCCGAACGGTTCAGGTACGCCAACGGCGCTCTTTCCCGTCACGAAGCCATTGCGACGTGGAGGCTGGTGGATCGCGATACTTCTCGGAAGCAGCTGTAGATTCTGTCTCCGTGCTAAACATGTATGTTTGCTTGGAAGCTGTAGTCATTAACAATGTTGTTTTAGTATAAGCATAGAACCAATCCGGTATTTTGAGACGCGAGGGGGGTCATTTCTCTCTGCTAACGCATCTCTTGAAATCGACAGGATACCCGACGCAAAAGCTTTCTTCTGTACTGTGGGGCAAAAATCCAAAGGATTTTGGAATTTACACAAACGAGGCCGGAGCTTTCCAACCCCATGCAAAAAAATGTTTGAGTGTTGGTGTCGCATGCTTAAACAGCCAAATAGCTGTCACAGCAAAACGAATTCCCAAAATAAATAATGTTAGAATCTCGTGACTTATTAGGTAGAACCAGTTCTTCATCAAACACACTGTTTCTTTTGCTGGTTCCGCTACGAAAGCTTTAGATAAAATACTCTACATCAATTTTTTTAGACGGATGCATATCAATTTTTTGCTTTAGCTCGAGGACAAGGTTAAAGACTACTTTATGCATACATAAGTGGACCTCGGAATTTCCCAGTCACAGAATGCGCGCGCTCGAGTGAGTGGCCACGTCTGGCGCAGCTTCTTTTCCTGGTGACGAACATTTTTTCTTGGGTGCTGATCAGACGTGACTGTCACACCGAGGTTCCCAGCCGGCAGCCGTGGTTGACACACACACACACACATGAGGCACCACTTCTCGGCAGTGAGGTCCACATTTTCGCCTTCTGTTTTTACCCCATTCGTGTTCTTTCGCCGCGGGCCAGATTTTAGTTGGTACCTGGTTATAACTGGATGCTCACGTTTTACGTCTGGAACGCATGGATAGTCCTCAACTGTTCTGAACCAGTGGGGAAGGTCTCGGAGGTTTGTCTTTTTTCCCCGATCCGCGCTCTGTTGTGCTCGCATTGACATAGTTCCTTCCGTGTGTCTCACTGTGTCTCCAGAATGCCGAAGGCATACGCGCGTGCAGAGCGCGGCAGCACGTCGCAGAAGGCCCGCGACCAGAAGGTTTTGAGGCCCCCAGCGTTGGATGTCTCTCGCGTGTCTGGCAAGATTTCCGACAGGAGCGAGAGGTCTGCTTCGGCTTTGATGACTCCGCAAAGCAGGAACTCGCCTTCCGTTTCTGCGCCGTCGACGCCCGCGCGCAGCTCTAAAGGCCACTCTGACGCTGGGAAGGCGAGACGTGGACTCCAAGAGAGCGCCAGAAGCCGGTCACCCTCGCGGAAGGTGACCACCGGGAAGGGCAAGAAGCTGGAACACGCTTCGATGGACGGGCAGCAGGGCGAGCGGTCGCGTGCAGCGGATCAGGCGACTCACAGCCAGCTGGTCACTCTGGACTTTGAGCGGGGCGTCGCAGAAGCGCCGAGACGCGCTCTCAAGGGTCAGACAGCGGGAGTGCAGGTGAACCACCACGGGTCTTCTCTGCAGAAAGCGCTGGATAACCTAACGCCCCGAAAGGCAGCCCTCGCTGTGGAGCTCGAGAGAGCGCAGTTGGAAGTCGCCTCTCTGAAGCGCCTGGTGACTGAGGTGTCGTCAGGAAAAACTCCGCTCGCGGTTCCGGCCGAGTTATTTTACCAGTTGAGTCTCGCATGTCTCTCGGGGAACAACCGAGTCGCGGCGAAACCCCACTTGTCTCACCGCGAGGATGTGGGGAAGTCGAGCCCAAAAGCTGCTGGCCATG
Organism: Toxoplasma gondii ME49; assembly: GCF_000006565.2. Taxonomy (NCBI): domain Eukaryota; phylum Apicomplexa; class Conoidasida; order Eucoccidiorida; family Sarcocystidae; genus Toxoplasma; species Toxoplasma gondii. Next base: position 5,243,941 of record NC_031480.1, read on the forward strand.
GGCGGCAGGCGGGCAAGGGACGAGAGGGGGGCAATGAGGGAGAGAAGCGCGGCGCTGCTCTGTCTGCGGCTCAGGAGGAAGCGGTGTCTGGCCTGCGCTCTGGACCTTCGTCAGTCGACTGGGGCGAAGTGGAACAGAGAATCCGAGTCGATGTAGAAGGCGAGGCACCGATGGTGTGGAAAGACGTGTACAGACTACGGCAGGGCGCGAAGCCTGAGCACATCTCGTCGTCGTGCTCCGGCGTCGGAGCTGGGGAGACAAAGAAGGGCGCTCTTGGAGATCATTCGCAGATAAGCGTCGACATCCCGTCTGGTGACGAAGCAGCCGCTTGGCATCCGAAGGGAAACAAGACTGAACAGCGAATGCTTTACTCCCCGAGAGAAGGCGGCTTCTCCTTGTTTCTCCCCGATACAGTGAATGCGGCCATGGGGCATCCCTACAGACGTTCACACTCGTGTACGCGAGAGAACCGCGGCATCTGGCCGCAATCACTCATCGCGAAGAACTTCCAACAAGTCACAGCGACTGTCATGGAGCAGAGCTTCCAGCTCGAGAACCAGGCAGCCGTCGTTGACAACTTGCAGGCGAGCTTGAATCGCCTCGAGCTGTTGCTTGCCGACGCGAAGAGCGAATGTGCAGACGACACGAAAGCCAAAGGCGAAGACGCGGTTGGAAAGAACAGTGGAAAGACTGTTAAGGCAGGTGCGAACCAGCGCGGGACCGTCAACGCTCCAACGGCCTCAAAAATCTCGCCGTCCGGAGTCATCCCCTGCGTCGTCATCGAAGACCTAGGCACGGGCGGGTCGAACACTGCGAAGGAAGTTGAGATCGAAGAAGGCGAGACACACTCTGCAGGCGGAGTCAGGAAGACGAGACGCTCCGTATCTCCAGGCGTCAATTCCGAGTCTAGCCCGTCGGACGAACTCACCAAACAAGATGGACTGACCAGAAAAAGTGTAATCCACAGCGGGGGCGCGAAGAAACGCGAAACACGTCACGGGGACGAATCCGGCAAGAGTGGTGATAATGTGGTAAGTGAAGACAAGCGGAGCGACCAATTAAATTTCGGCTTCAACTTCAGCTGCCCGTTCAGAGCAGGCACTTACTTCGCTGACCACTCTACCAAGAGATGTGCTAGTCTGCAGAGGGAAATATTACCTGCTTGGTAACTTGCTTTTTTGTCACCGAATCTCCGGCGACTTGATGCTTGACCGACAAGTCGTTGCAGTCCACCAGGTGCCTGGCGAACCGCAGGCACTGCCGGCCCCGTTCATTCTCCCCATTTGACACTGTGATGTTTCGTCACCGAGGCGTTACATCCATGAGTCTCGATAGAGACAGCTGTCTTGGCAGGGAGACTCGTGACACCTCGCGTAGCTTTTTCAGATACCTCTTTGATACTCTCTTTTTCTGACTTGCTGATCCAGCCGTTTTTTTTTCAGTTCGACCCGCAGCTGTTTGAGAGGTCTGTTTCCTCGAATTCGTGGATTAACGGGGGTTCCACGTGTTGACGCACCCTCTCCTTTTTTTGCAGAAGGAAACACCTCATCTCGAGCACCCTGTTCGCTTGACTGGGACGTCGAGTTCGGAGTCGCCGGCAACCTCGAAGACGGCTGTCTGCGGGAGTGACTTGCGGAAATCCACCGCCTCTGGCGCCTCGGCTGAAAGCCACCAGAGACTTTCCCCTCCGTCTGGGGCTGTGGTGGCAAGCCTGACAGGGAACGCCACCACATCGGCTCCTTCTGGGGTACAGAGTCCGAAGTCTGGGACTAAAGGGCCGCAAGGCAAGAAAGCTGACAAGCAAGTCGAGTCTGTTGGCGCCACCGAACAGTCTGAGGTCTCTCCAGAGCGAAAGGAGCCCGAAAAAGTGACCAAAGCCAAACCCCCGAAAGCCAAGGCAATCACCAAGAAGGCCGCCGTTCCGGAGAAGCGGTCGGCCTCGGCTGAAGCTGTGGCCTCAAGTGAAACCGGCGTTGGCGACACTCATCATCGCTCCTCGGTTTTCCAGAAGAGTTTGTGGGGAGCTGGGAAGCAACAGGAGGCCGAAAACACTGACCGAAATGGCGCTGGAAACTCCGTCGAAACATCTGCTGCAGGCACCCCAGAAGCGGAGGTGCCGCTTTCGCCTCCGCCTTCTCCCGCAGAGGTGTTATACGTAGCTCCTGAGATGTCCCCAGAAGGCTCTGTCTTTATCCCGCCAGTCTACTATGCGTACCACGTTGGCGGTCAAAATGCATTCTTCGTCCCGCAAGGCGCATGCGCACCGGGTGCGACAGAGTCCGGAGAAGTAAGGCACGTAGAGACCTCCAAGCAGCAGACTCAGGGAACATTCTTGCTGTAGTAGGTGAATGTCAATTTCTTCTTCTGCAGCGACTTCTTCGACTGGTTGAACGCCAACACATGCACATGGTGCTTCTGAAGAATATGGAGACGGCAGAGCGACACATGGAGTTGTTTGGACTGCGGGGATCATGAATAAAACGAAGGGTTCCACACCAGTTATTCAAGAGAGGCAGCCTGTTAGTTCAGCCAGCCAGACTGTGAAGCTGGAGGAAGAGAGAAGAGACTTTGTGGCGCGGCTCTCCCAAGGACCTTCGTGTGTATCTCCCGTACAAGTCGACGTCGGATTCTGGTCTTTCGTGTTCTTCGCATCCTAGTTTTTTATCGGAACTTCGTGATCCCGTCCTACACTTTTAGGAAGTCTCCCTCACCTTCGTACTCTGCCGTGTGGCGACCCGTTCCTCTTTGTTTTCGCCTTCTCGGTTTTGACCTCTTTCCTTGCTGTGTTCCACTGCCTACGGCCGTTGCCTCCCGTGTCTGGTCTGCAGGTCCAAGCTGCCCTCGGAGGTCCTCCGTCGCCGCAAAGTGGGGAACGACGCGTCCAGCCTTCTCGCGGGGCGTCTTTCACGTCTCACCACTCGAGTTTGTGGATGCCCGCAGGGCCTTGCGGCGCCGCGGCGAATGAAGGTGTGGCTGCAGCGAGTTGCTCCATGTCTGCTGTACCTTTTATGTGGAATGGCTTGGCCCATCCGGAGTCTCCGTTCTTGGCGGCCGTACCTATGGTGCCCGCGACGGGCGTGTGGCGCCACGCGGAAGTCCCCAGCGGCGCCGGTGCATTGGTGACGGAGCCCATACCCCGGGAGAGTTGTCCCTCGGTTCCTTTCTACGACGGCGCCTGCTGCAAACCTACGGCACGTAGCGAGAACGGAAGTGTGAAAGGGCCGTCTGAGGCTTCTGCAGTGTCTCGGTCCCGCAGTCAGCTCAGTAGGAGAGACAGCGGTGCGCTTCTCCCGTCGTCACTCGTGCGAACTGCCTGTTCTCTCATGTCAAGATGCCTGGCGCGTGGAGGAGACAACTATTCAAGTGCAGCGCCCTCCGAGATTTCGGACGGACTGACGGGCAGAACGCACACCGTGTCGAGTGCCGGAAGACGGGAGGAGAGTCAAAGCGGCGAGGGGACTTCGTCGCGGCGCTCGCTTCTCCACACTCAGGTGTCGGCGGATGCGGCCAAACGCGTGCAGAGCAGTGCCGTGGGTCGGGCCAAGTCATGTGCAAGGCCGAGCGTGAGCAGGAACTCGACTGTGGGAGAAAAAAGTCGGCTGAACCCGGTGATACAGACATCTCTGTCAAAAGAGCTTCTCTACGAAACAGCCTCGCCGAGAACGAGGGAAACGCTGGACGTAGCGAAACGCGCCGCTAGCTTGAGGGCGGAGCCCGATCAGAAGGTGGCGGGTCTCCTTGAACAGTTCAAGAGGGCGGGGAGAATTGTCATTTCCTAGGAAACACACAAGAAGGCTTGTGCATCTCCAGTTGTGGAACCCATAGACAGGAACCCACGAGCGGAGGGCAAATTAGTCCTAGGAAAGGCAGGTACCCGTGTCGATCTCCAGTTGTGGAGCCCATGCACAGGAATACACGAGGACGGGAATAATTATTTTTTCGTAGCAAGACAAGAAACCGTGAGCACTTGCTTTCGGTTGTGGAACCCCTGAACAGGAATAGGGGAGTGAAAGAGCGATGGAATGGTGGTGTCTGCGTCGGGCCTTTGAGAGGATCTCCCTTTATCGATACTCATCTCCTGTCTGGCGTCGGTAAATCTGGCCATAAATCTACAAATTCATGTCCCCGAAATAGGTGTCTTTGTCGTAAAATCGGTTCGCCAGTACGTTTCCGTCCGGTCAAGCTTGCGGTTTGTTTGTGCATGTGCAATCAAGGTATCCCACGGGAAACAAGCGGATTTTTGTGATGCTTCACCGGTTCGTTGAGGCGACGCGGTGTGTGGAACCAGCGCGTCTGCACCTCTATGTGTTACCCTTTTGTGCAAATAAAAAGTATACACACAGCAGACTCGTCGTTGGAATTGAAACAGTTCCTCCGATGTTAATGAGGACGTTTTTACGCTCTGAACACCAGCCATAAGAATTTAGGTTTGTACCTGTTGCCGTTTCAGCTTCGTGCACGCAAACTTCTGCAGGCATGTGCAGAAGTCACGCCTCTCTGCGAAACTACACACGCACTTCCGACGGGCCGAGTTGGTTTATTCGCTGCGCTTTTTAGGTATTTTTCTCCGTTTCGTGGCCGTTCCCTTTCTCGCGTTTGTTCCCTGTGGTTTCACGGTTACATTGTGGAAATCAAGGACTGACGTTTTCTTGACACGACTTCCCGTTCGCTCCTGTTTTCTGGCTGTTGTCTTTTGCCGTGGTCCATTAAAAGATTGAGGGAAGGTTTTGCCATAGACTGAGCAACTCCCATTTGTATATCAGCGGATCCCTTTTCCTCCGCGCCTTATGGCTCCTAGGGCTTCTTTTGAAAACGGTGTCTTCCTTCGGCAGTGACAACAAGCCGAAAGACGTGAATACCCTTGTTTTTTCATCCGCCTGCACAGAGGGGAAACTGCATCCAAAGTGTGTAGCGAGGGGCACATAGAATGCGTGCTCCCCAGCTGGCTTGTTCAAAATGTTAAGACGCTGTTGAGTTCTTACCCCATTTCTTTTCTTTGAGACTGACGCTCGCTTTTTGCCCGGTTCGTTCCCCCGAAAAAACACTTCTTTTCTATATACTGGTCAAATCCGTCATCCTTTTCCTATTAAGTCGCTGCCGAACTAGCAGCAGCCGTCTTTTGAAGTGTAAGACGCGAAAAGTGGTGTTCGCATCAGATCCCGAAATCAGGACTGCTTGAAACTTACATGTGAGAGTAGGAATGCAACAACAAACACGACAAAACGCGGTTCGGTTAGCCTTAGTGTGCAAACAATTGTTATCATGAGGCTTCCATGAAGTTATCCGTTTATTCAATCTTAGTCACCTCTTCCCTTCAGCTGCGGGACCGAGCAATGAGTCGCACCAGACACGAAGCCGGCAGAAAATGTAACAGAGAAAAGTTGTTTCTCGTGAAACTGCACAGGTAACACAAGGGAAGTCGTTTTTCCGAACCGCCAGTCTGGACGCTAGCAAGAAGTGAGGACGTTCCTTGTCTTGGTTTCTTAGATGGAGTCAAGATGTTTGAAAAGACAAGGCATGAGCGCAAACTTCTTTCGTGAAAAAAGGTGCTTTACTGTTTCAGTGATTTTATTCCCATGACTCAGCAGAATCTTGCACCCTGTGAACGAAGTATTCGGAGTTTTAGGATTTTTTGCATTTTCTGTAAACAAGATGAGAGACACATCAGATTAACCTCCTGCCTTTGGCTGTTGAAACCAGTGAGTATCACCGGCAGAAACTGATAGATTTCTTGCATGAATTTACCTACTCAGTTGGCATAGTGCCTGTATATTGGCAGCCACCCACCTCGATAGTGCTAATGGAATTGGTAATGGCCTGTGCATATTTACCGGCCTGCGTTTCAGTTCTGTTGTTGTTCGTGCTGTCTTGGGATTTTCCAATCGGAGTATGATTAGCTCTCTAGTTACTCACATACCAGGACTTCTTGGTAGCCTCTGCGAAAACTCCGGAGAAACGCGACGGCTTGTAAACACGGTTGGACACAGGATTATTCGCTGGGAACAGTTTCAGAACGACGCAGCTTGGCTGAACCAACAACTTGTGAGTTTCGTTTTTATACAGTAAAACTCAGGTTGCCGGATTAAATTGGAAAAGCTGGCGCAACATTCAGGGCGCATTCATGTACGGTCACCATTGGGAGGCTGTTTCCCCGGAGCCACAGTGGTAGACCGTCGTCAGCTGCTCCTTTTTTTTCTCGGCTTTCATTTCTTAAAGGAGACCAACAAGCGTTTCAGCAGCTTTTCCTGTTGGCAAGAGTTCAAACTTCTCGTTTCCGCCCACACTCAAGAAGCCAATAAAAGCGCTTTTTTTCGCTCTCTAGCTTTCTCATATTGTATGAATAATACGATACAGAGAATACATGACGTTGTTTCCAGTTCCTTTCCACTCCAGCCTTATGGTCGTTTCTGTCGTATTAGCACGTCGGGAAAGAGTGGCTCTGTACGTGGAATTCCAACCTAGACTGGCGTGGCAAACTCTGGACGCATTTATGTCGGCAATTTTCTCGTCTCGAATCTTGTTCTCCTGCCTCCTCGCTATAACCTGTTGTCTTGAGGGTGTGTGGCACTTTTCTGCAATTCATCAACAATCCACAACTGGAAATACCGTCAGCGGAAGGGTGATTACTGGGGTGCCTTCGATGGTGTTCTTGGTTACTCTAGATAGTGTGTCTTCCACAGCCACACGCACCGTATGAGCGGATGTATACCATGCCCAGAGAGCACGAAAACACGGTAACTTCTTCGAATCCGTCCCTGTTAGTTCATTTGTCGTTTTACCAGGACAAAGGCGACCTTCAGTCTCCTGGTCCTGTCAGGTTTGCATTCGAAATTCAACGCATCTGTTTGAGTTCAGCACCCGTGTCCGAACACTGCACGCCGGGCACTGAGGTGGCGCTGGGACATACCGACACTGCTTCTCCTCCATTTCTCGACACAAACTGAAACACTTCTGGAACTTTTTCCTCTAGCCGGTCTTTCTTGAACTTCAGATCGAGTGCCCGGCGTGGAGAACAGCCCTTGTTTTGGCGTTTTTTGCTGGTTTGTCCTCTGTGACTCCTGCGCAACATCACACGCCCCTGACGAGTGCAGACAGGCTGCATGTACGCTGGGATGTCTGTGCTCCTACATGGTCTGTTCTCGCCGGCGAGAAAAAGAAGCTGCAGCAGTTTCTTCTTATTGCTCCGGCTTCTCGAGGCGGAGGTGTGCTCATGTTCAAGCTCTGCTCTTTCCTTATCGCGACGAGGGGTCTTTCCGCCGACCAGGATTTCCACTACCAATGAGCCCTGCTCCCAAGTCTGGATTGCACGAGTCCTAGAACGTCCAATGCTCTGGAATGAGTCTGTTTTATGTTCCTGATTTTTCAAGGTTGCCCGGCTGCCAAGCAACACAAACGTACGGACTGGCGCCCCAACAATCCAAGTGCTCCTGAGATTCACTTGTGTACTTGTGTCTTGTCTGCTCCTTGCACAGAGTCGTCCTTTTTCTTTAGTTGCATGTTTGCTGTCTCGTCTTGAAACAAAGGAGCGCCGACAACGTCAGCCCAAAACTCTTTCACTGCTTCCAGTCTACCTACCACCGAAAGCGAGGACGCACATCGTTTTTCGTGTTCGCCTCCTCCTTGGTGGGTTTCATCCCTTCTTCTTTTCCCCATCTCGTTCTGAAAAGCAGAACTCGTTTGTGCGTTCCTCGCTTCTCCCTGTGTTCCCTCCGCCTGCGTCTTTTTTTTTCACAACAGGAAAGTCGGAGTTTCGCCGACGCAAAAGACTGTCCCTGTTGCGAGACCTGACCGCCTGTCTTCTCCGCCCCGGACTTCCTTTCTTTTCTGTAAACCGGAAGCCGCAAACTCGATAAACGTCGCTGTCTGGATATTTCTTTTCCGAGCACGAGAAAAGGACCGCCTCCGCGCCCTTCTCCTCCCCTCTCTTCGGGTGTCTCGGCCATCTTTGCAATTTTCTTCACCTCCTGTGAGACACGAAACATGGCGCCTGGAGTGACTCAGGCAGAGTTCCAGCGAGAGCTGCAGGAGGCACAGGCGGCTCTCGCTCGTGTGCGGCAGGAGCAGAAGGCAGAAAGGAACTTGCAGGATGCGTGGAAACTTATTCAGAAAGTCAAGATGTTTGTTACTCTCTACCCTCTCGGCGACTTCACCGACCCTGCCCTTCTCAAGGTACGATGTCCCGGTCCTCTGCGTTCTGAGGCTCTCTGTACTCTCTCTTCTTTTGTCCATGCCTCGACTTCTCTCCTCTTCTTCTGTCCGTCTCCTTCGCTCTTCCCATTCCATTTTCAAAGTCTACAGAAAGGCAGTCTCGAATAGAGACGCATGAAACAAAGAGCTGACGTCTGTTCGAGGACATGCGGAGACACTCGAGTTCCATCCTCCACACTCTCCGCAGCTCTGCCGTCTGTCTTTCTCCCCTGCTCACTCATTCGTCTCTTCTCTTCCTCATGTTTGTTTTCTCCTTCCTCCGTCCTCCTTCCGGTTCGTTCTTCTCTTCTCCTCTCCCCTTTCTCGTTCCTTCGTCCTCTTCGTCCTTTGCTCCCTCCTTTTCTTCTTCCTCATATGCCTCCTTCCTTTTCCTAAATCTCTGTCTTCTCTTTCTCGCCTTCTCTTTCGGTCGTCGTTGTCTTTCCACAACTCACGCCCATACTTTTGTTGCTCGCCTGTAGGCTGTGGCTCTCGTCGGTCGGGAGTGCTTCGAGCTTGCTACTCTCCTCAGCGTCGCAGAGATGCAAGAGCAGCTCCGCGGACTGGAAGGAGGCGCTGCGGATATGGTCGATGAGCCTCTGGCTGGCGAGGAAGACTTCGAGCGGCACATGCTCATGCTGCTTCCCTACTACACGGACTACGCAGATGTACGAGAAAAACGCTTTCCTCTTTCATCAAATCCACGGATGAGTCCCCAGTTCTCTGTAGTTAGGACCCTTGTGTCTCTGTTTACCTCCATGATCACTTGACGCTACACTAAGAACCGACGGAACTCTATTTTCGTATCCTCACTGTCTCCTGTTTTTCTGTTTTCGATCTCTCCTTGTTGCATTCATATATATATATATATATGTATATTTATATGTATATTTATGTGTATATTTATATATTTATATATGTAAATATATAAAAATAAATGCATGTGCACGTGTGGCGGGGCTTGTCAAGATCCCCGCTTTTTTCTGGGTAGCTCGCTGTGTGCGTAGGAGACAAAGCAGCCGTCTCGCCTCCAGATTGCTTCCAGAGGAGAACCGCATGTACTCGGGGAACGCACCCGTCTGTGCCAGTGGAATTTCTGCCAGACAGATAGTCTTTAGACGTTTTAGAGACAGGAACACTGTACACACCTCTTAGGATGATTCGGTGGAAGTCAGGACCTGGTTCAGCGGGCGTATGTACACGACGATCTACGTCGGGTGCAGCCTCGGAGGTCAGCTACTATTTTGACTTCTCTCTTGTTTATTTCCTTGCGCTTTGAAAGGCGCTCGCTTGTATGCGTGGTGGTATGTGTGTATCTGTCTTCGCACATCGATGTGTGAATCTGCGGATCTGCTGCTTCGCGATTTTCTTACTGAAGAGCATGTCCACTGTAGCGTTTAGGTGGGCCTGCTTTGTAAGAGTGGATGCGTATTTGCACTGTCTCCACCTTCGAGGCCTCAATGAGCAATCCGAATAGCAGTGGTTGTTGCTTTCCACTAATGTGTCAAGTCTTGGAGTTCCATTCTAGAGTGTGTCAACGGTGAGTGTAGATACTCTGCACCTGCGAACTGTTTTGCTTCCGCTACCTTTTCAGCTGCTGCCTCCGTCGGAACACCACAGCGAACTCCTGTGTCTCTACCTCCTCTATTTCCTTGCCTGCAACCGAATCGGAGAATTCCACATGGCTCTTCAGCTGCTCGCCCCTCAAGTGAGTTGCTCGGGACTGCGTTTGCTGTGCTTCCCCTCGCACTCTCTCTTCAAGAAGCGGCGCGGACCAACGTTTAAGTCGATGGAGCTTGACTCACCCTGAAAGCTGTCTCCAGCAGTGCAGTGGTCTCTCACACGCCGTCGCTGCGTCCTGCAGTCGCTTCCGCGAACGAGAGACGCGCTCCGAGGAGCTCGTAACTTCTCCGCTTCACGGCGCGCTACTCTTTTTCCACGGAAGGAACTCTCCTTCTGGTGCAAACCAGCTCGCTTCCTTCACTCCGAATCAATTTTCGCCCACAGAGGAGAACAGAGTCGAGCCGCAAGTGAGGGAGGGGACTTCCATTTGCGCGGGGCTTCTGCAGAGACAACGCGCCAGCGAGCGTTCTCGTGAAAGAGCCCAGCGTCTCCGCCTCTTTCTCAAGACGGACTGCTTGTTTGTTAGAGCTGAGGTGACTGTCTCTGGAGGCGAAACTGTGGCCGCTCGGTCTTTTGTTTTCAGGTTTGCGCAGACCCGCTGGTCGCCGAAGTACTGGCGCTGGAGCAGCACCTCATTGAGGGAAGCTACGCGTTCATTTCCGATTTGCAGAGATCAGAGGGTCGGGGGGTGTCCGGGAGCAAGATGAAGATCGGCGCGGCTCTGCCTTCTGCCCACGTCTTCATCGAGAAGCTGGTGAAAACGGTCCGGCTGAAGGCTGCGGCCTCTCTGGAGAGAGCGCACGACCAGGTGGACGTACAGTACGCGCTGAAGACTCTGAATCTACGGAGTGTGCAGGAGTTGCAGGCGTTCGTCGAGATCCACAATTTCGGGATGCGCCGAGAAAGTTCAAAGGACCTTCACGCAGAAAAAACAAGTGGTAGGGAAAAACCGAGTTTGCGTAAACTCGTTCTGCTTCCTGGTTGGACGGCTCCTTCTTTTAACGCCTTTCTGGGTAGTCACACTCGAAACGCGTCGACGCGGCGGTGGAACACAATTCATGCGGCTCAAGCCGAGGGCTCGCGGCGGCGCGCTTTCATCCCGCGTGTCTTTTTCGGAAGAGCAGAAGCGCGCCGCCAGGCGCCATCGCAGAGGTGCTGCGCGAGATGTCGACCTTTCTCCTCTCTGGCTTTTTGACTTTCTTCGTTTCTCGCAACTTTCTCCCCTGGTTTTTTTTTCTTTCCTTCTTCAGGGCACCCAGGCGTCTTCTCTCAAGGCTCGCTCTACCACGCAGAAGGCGCAGGAGCGCCCGGCAGCGTCAGTACGTTGGCAGCAGGCGTCGGCTCTGGGAGTTTCGCGTCTGCTGTCAGCTTCGCTGCGCCTGGAGAGGTCGCGGTGGAGTGGCAGCTCGAAGGAGATCTGCTGAAGTTCCGCAGAAGTGGAGGAAACAACCGAGCGCCGCAGCACTGCAGCATTCAGGCCGTCGACGTCATCGGAAACCTCATAGGTACGGCGAAAGGTTCGGAGACATTTGCTCCCTCGATGCAGACTGTGTCCGGTCACTTCTGTTCCAAGCTGTGCTACGGGTCAGCAGACGTTCCATGGAATGAAGGCTGCTTGTAAGAAGAGGAATCGAACGAAAAGGTGACGCGTAGCTGTATCTGCAATTCCTGCACCTTCCTGCGTAAACGCGTGCGTCTGAGAATTGAGCGAAGACGACTCTTGTCGGCGCAGACGCACAGGAAGACTCTCTGAGAGATGCAGCTGCACCACCTGCAAACGGTCGACGGGCTGCGTGTCAGTGTTCACGTACTGCAGACCCCAAGGACGACGGTGATTCGAAACGGAAGAGCCGCCGCCCTCAGGGCATGCAGTGCTAGTCAGAGAGAACTGACTGCAGCTAGACTCCCGTTCCACGTGGTACAAGGGGATTATTTCGGGGAAACTCAGACTTTGCTACGAAAAAGAGGTGGTAGAGGTGAAGCGCTAAGTTGCAGAGAAGCGGCTGGGCATGTCTTTTACTGTCTCGAGAAACCGCATGCATAGGTCGCACAGCTGTCTCTTGCGAGCGACATTATTTTCGGTGCTTTTCTCGCTGAACTGACTTCTCGCGCATGCAAAGTCGTCCTTGTGTTTCTCAGGGTACGCCACGGAGCTGGAGAGAATTGTTTAGAGAAGAAGCAGTCGCGTCTGGCACGCTTTGACTCTTTCTTCTCTGAGATCCTCTCTTCAAAACGGCCCAGGCGCTGGAGGACCAGCCTCGTCTGTCCAACTGGTGTCGCTCCTTCTCGAGCCTGGCTGCCTCGGAGAAAAAGAGTGCAGTCTTCAGGCTCTGAGAAAATCCTGTGCTAGCCAGTCTAGACAGCCTGAACGCTAAACGTTTGTCTCCTTGGTCGACCTCTTCCAGGTCTGTGTCCGCGGCCTCAAACTCGACTGCGCTTTTCTGACGCTTGCGTCAGAAGTGATCGTCGGAGACTGGCGTCCACCGTGGGGAGGGCCGAGAGCTGACGCGAAGTCTGCTTGCACATCAGAGGCCAACGAGAGAGACGAAGAAGAGGAGTTGGCCGCGGAGTTTGAGAGAACCGCGGGAGAAAAGCGCAAGAGCTGAGGCAACGACCCGTAGTTCTCCTCGACCGATAGTCTCCAGGTGATGGCCGCTACGCACGGCGCCCAGAACAAGAGATGCAGCCTGAACTATCTCTTTTCCGGGGAACGGTCTCGCTGTTGGCAGGCTCTCCAAGAACCTGAAACAATGGCGCCAGAGAAACAGCGGGGGATACACGACTCGGATTGGAAACCAGAGGCGAGAGAGTTCCTGAGGGCGCGCCGAGAGAATCGCAGGCGAGCGAGAGGCGTGGAAGGGTACAAACTGAGACAGGGACATGTACAGAGATGCAAACGCGCAAAAGAACAGACTGTGAGACTGCCCAGGCGTGGACAGTTGGGGGAACTGCGGCCTCAGTCTGCTTAGGGAGGTTCACAGGAAGTGCTTGAGAACTGTTTAGAGGCAACAATAACAGACACTACACTCTTCAACTGTTCAACACTGCCCGGATAGTCAGGACAAACACTTGCGAGATTTCCACGGTGGATCCCGACGAACCATCCTGGCTGTGTCAGGGAAAGAGACTCGTTCTTTGGGAACGGACACAAGGCCCTGCAAACGTCTAAAACATCTCGCACCCGCTTCGACGACACAGTCGCAATCTTCCATTCTTTCTGCTGACGGAGTCACCTAGTAGATTGTCTTCACTCCTGTTGCTTGGTGGATGATGGCATTCTTCTTAAATTCACGAAAGGACCGACTTCGAGCAGAAGCAGAGGTGGATTGTGTGGGCTCACCGAACCACGTACACTCTTCTACGTACACCTGCCAGTGGCGGTGATGATCGACGCGACATTCTCTTTCTAAACTCGGGAAGCAAAGATTCTCACACGGACGCGGGGCTTCCGCTTCCGACGGTGCCGACCTGTGGCACGAGCAGCACTTTGTGTGTGGGTCCGACAGCGGAAATTCCAGATTTTCTCGCGTATCTTTTGCAACACGACAGTAGCGCTCCTCACTGCTGTCTAGCCACTTGCAGTTTGCAGCGACCTCTTTCTTTTTTTTTATTGTGTTTCGACTCCAGAAAGCTGAGAGAGAAAAGTCGCACACGCCCGACTTAACAGGATCTCGTCCTCCGGTCGTGCTGCCTGCTGGCGGCAACTGTGAAGAAAGACGCATGAAAGAGAGCCTCTAGTGGAAAGCAATTTCTGAAAAGTGTGACTTTCTGTGGTAGCCCGACGAAAAGTAGAACTCACCCGTTTTTCGCCTTCCCTTTGAGGTTCGTTATTCAGATCTCCGTTGCTGTCCATCTCGACATTTCACGCCCATATCTTCCTCTCCAAAATAGCCAAAAAAACAAGGACACCCCAAACAAAAAACAAACGAAAACATCTCTCTGTTCACCAGGATACGACACCTGTGTGGATGCACACATCCTTTGCCACCCATTTGCCCCGGCCGCATTTAGTTGCACGTATATACATATATATATATATATATATATGCATACTTATCGATTCATACAAATATCTATTTGTATATTTATATCTCTGTATGGATATGGTTTTTTACACGGTGGACCATTACGAGCAAGGGAAGGAGAGCGAATACACTACAATACCAGTCTGTGTGTCGAAGCACGGTGTTCCTGCTCTTGTTCGCACCTGACTTCCCTGGCCATTTCCAGCTGTTAAGTCACTTTGTGAGACACGCCTACCGAGAGGTCCGAAGAATGTATCAAAGTGTGGACTATACAAGAAAATGCTCTTAAAGGAAAGGCACAGAAAATGGTTCTTTTTTGTAAAGGGACAGAACTGGGGATCCCCTGCAATAAGTGAAAGGTTGCGAGAGCGTCGCAACTTGGAAAAGGGCACATCGTTTTGATTCGTGGCCAGTACTGCTCTGGTTTCAGAGCTTTTCCTTGTGTTGACTTCCTGCTCTTTGCTTCCTTTTCTAATAAGTAACGCTCTAGTACATTCACTCTCGTGATAGCAAGGGTCTGTGAAAGATCTCGTCGCTCTCCCCTGTTTTTCCATTGAACGAGAAACTGGCAGACCGACGCGACTCTTACGCGCTTGTTGAGAGACACAGAACATGAGACGCGATTCTTGTAAGGAAGCCAATTCGCGGGCAGTCCAATCGTGTTTTCGAGTCTGGTGGAAACTTCGCTCCAGAGAAATACCCTGAAGAAGGTGGGGAGATCTTCAGCAAATGCGGTCAGAAGCGCAGCCCACGGACAGATGCCGAGATCCGCAGTCAGTCGAGAAGACGGTTCAAGTTGTGTCTCGCGGAGTGCGCCATTTCGACAGAGAGAAACAAGAATGGCCTTGCCTGTGTACTTTCTGTCGTGAAAAACCTTCATCCAGTTGCTTGTCAGGCAGGCCAGGCCCACACGAATCCGAACCGTTTATATCCGTGCAGTAAACGAAGACGTCGTGTGCTATTTCCCTCCAGTAGATAAACAGAAGCACGACATCCTAATGGCCGTCTGCCCAACTGTTCACCAGAAACTCAACAAAGCAAAAGAAGACCACCTCACGACTCTTTCTTGCTGGACAAGCCCCGATTTTCACGACTTCTATGTCATTTTAGTTTCTAGAAGCACTTCAGTGCAGATTTCCTTTTCAATTTCCTTCGTTATACCTTTTTCGCAACGTTCGCTCGAAAGTTCCGAGCCAGGAGTGCCACAGACCAGTTAGACAGAAAACGCGCAGCCTTTTCCTCTTTGGCTCGCGACGGCAAATCTCTCAACTTTCTGCACCATCCGCAGCCCCGAAATCGCTTTTTCTAGGCCGTTCGCCATCAATGACTTCTTTCAACGTGTGGAAAAGCCAGTGCCGGTAAGTCTGTTTGTTTTTGTGACCCACGCACGCGCGCGGATTGTGTCTTCGCAGACGAAAGCCGTGCTGCAGAGGCCATCTCGTGTCTCCATAACGCTCTATCGACTGGCTTGTCCGTCTCTTTGTCGCTCCTATTCTTTTTCCTCTCTTCGCGAAGCTTCCTTAGCCATTTTTCGCCGAATTTTTTCTCATTTCTGTCCTCAAAATTCCGTCATTGCCTCGCCCCAGCCCCGAGAGTTCTGAGTCGAGCATGCAAGCCGCTAGCTCATCTGTGAGTGAAGAGCTTGGCACTGGCTGTCTGGGCTTTTGAGGAACTCTTCCGGCCCTCGCGTCTTCTCTTTCGTGTCGATCCTGTGGATTCTTTTCGCTTTTTCGCTCTCCTTTTGTTGTCTTCTGCACAGAACGCGGCGCTAGCATCCTGTCGAGCGCGCGAGAACATGCGCGGGGTCACTCTTCCTCCTTTGACTCACTCCACACAGGAAAATAGACGTTAAAAATACTACACAAGTTTGATGGGAAGTGCCGTACGACCCAGAGTTCTTTTCGTCCCGTGGAAACGATGAAACTGTCGTTTTTCCGCGTTTGTTCACGACACTCGCAGCATACCCCTCTCACGGAGGCTGGACGACACCCTTGAAGGTGACTCAACTTTTACGAAGTGTCTAAAATGCCCTGCTTCTTTGTCGTTTCACGCGCAATTGAGTCGAGCCCAACTGCGAGTGCTTTCTCTCTGAAGGATCTGCCGCTAAGAACAGAGACTGCAATTGTCGCCGACTTTCCTTTGCTCTTTGTCCAGCGGCTCTGTGCGAACACAGTGAAAGTCTCGCATCATGGTCTGAAACTCGACTGAAGACCGTTTCTCGTGAAAACCTTTCATCATGTGGCTTCTGTGTGCACCACTAGAACTCGTTCCTCCTCTTCCTCGAGCTCACGTTCCTTGTGAAAGGCCGAGAGATCTCCGCGTTTACGCCGTCTGCGTCGCTTTGTATCGTTCGTGTCTCGCCCTCGAAACTCGCACCGCCGCCTTTCGCCTTTGAAGAGACATGGACGGAAGACAGCGTTTCCCCCGTCTTTGCATGTCCTATTCAGGAGAGACCTCTGCTTTCTGTTTGTTTCCTGCCACACACTCCCCCATCCTGTGCTGGCCTTAGGCAGATCTGGGTCCCCAGGCGATTTCGCCGTTCAACTGACTGCTCGTTTCGATTAGGGTGTCCGTATTTCCTCAGCAGAACTGCTCTTTTGTTTCTTCCTCTGGTTGGGCAAGGTCCACCGGCCTAGAGCGAGACCCTCTTTGTCTCTTTTTTGCGGTGTCTTCTTTCGGCTTTCCCCAGCTATCCTTCTCTGCTTCGGATGCTCTTTGCCTTCTCAACCGCGCGGGGCCTCGACCTCCTCCTTTTTTTCCTCGCATCTCTGTCTCGTCTTCTGTGCCTCCACCTGCTCCTCCTCCTCCATCTGCCCTTGTTCTCCTCTTCGCTCTCATTCATTTCGGCGTCTCTCTCTCCGCGATGGATCGAGCGAGGACCGCACAGCGGGGCGCGACCGGCTCTGCACACCCGCAGAAAGCCGTTGCCTCTCGAAAATACCACTTCGCGAAAAAGGCAGTGCCGACAGCCAAGGGCGCAACCGAGCGAGAAAACGCCGCACCCGCCGCCTCCTACACTCCTCCAGCAGCGCAGACTCACATTCCCTTCAACCCTCTCATTGGCGGCGGAGAAGCTGAACACAACTTTGTAATTTTCCAGAGACTCGTAAGGGAAGACTGTTCAAAAAAAGGAAGCGGCGAAAAGGCTTCTGCAACACTCACTTGTGCTGGCGGATCTCTCTAGTGTGCGACGCGGAGTGACGATAGCCGAGCCCCGTTCTCTTCTTTGCGCCACACCCCATCTCGCTCTTTTCCTTTGCGTCTGTGTGTCTTGTTCTTTCCGTGTCTCTCTTGTTCTCTTTCCTTCGTATGTCTCTTTTTTGTTCTCCTTTTCCTGTGCCTCTCTTCCTTGTTCTTCTGTGTGCGGTATCTCTGTCGCTTTTTCTTCTCCCTTCCGTATCTCTCTTTCTTGTTCTCGCTTGATCGTTTGCCCTGCCTTCTCGGGAAGCATTCGCCGGCGACCCTTGGAAGGTCTTCGATTGAGCTTTGGCTTCCTAGTGAGGGTGAATCGACCACCGCGTCAGGCTCGAAAATGCTTCGTTTTCTGCTTCTTCGTTTGAATTCTTCTTTCTCGGTCCCCCACTTTGCCGTGTGCCGTTTTCATCTCTTTCTCCTCTCGGGATTTCTCGGTTTCTTCAGCAATTGGACTCCTCCGAGGACCGCGAGAGAACTCTGACGCGACGCGACTCGCGGGCCGCTCTCGCCACCCAGGAGTGAGCAACAAGAGACAGGGGAAGACACGAGGCGATAGGAGGAGACTTTTTCGATTTCGTTTGTTCTCTGAATGAAGAAAGAAGTCACAACTGAGACATCCAGGTTTCACGTTGGACCACGAAGACGACCACTGCAGTATCTGTAATGCGTTTTGAATTCAGTTTCCACCCTTTCACTTCAGAAACTCGGAGGCAGCACGGGCGAAGATAGGAGCTGACACGAACAGATGGAGAAGAGAGGGAGGACACGGAGGGGAAGACTGCGCCTTAGCACGGGAGACAGGAACTAAAACAGGCAGTCGGAAGAGACAGAAGAGGACGAGCAGACGAATGACATGGAGAAAAGAGGAGACATTCCTGTCTTTGGAAAAAAAGATCAAAGAGAAGAGACAGGAAAGCGTCGAAACTGTGAATCAGTTCCCGATCGAATGGGGAATGATGCCCGATCGTTTTTGTGTGCAGCCATGCCTATGGCGCCGCGTAGATCAACACATCGATTTCCACGAAAGGACAGCGACATTGCATTCAGGATTTAACTCCTGTTCTGACTTTATTCGTTTGAAAAGGTCTAGATTCTCCCTTGTGGTTTGTGTGTCTGCTTCGGACGTCGAGGAAATCTTTCTTCTCGCCACAGCCCCAGGAGAGGACCAGACTCCACTTTAATTCAGTTCTTTGTAGTTGATGTCTCTCACCGGAGGGGCAAAGGACTAGACATGTTGTTCACGGGGGTTCGATCCTCTGCCGATTGCTGGATAGAGAAACTTTTTCACGGATTTTGCCTCACTTGAAACCGTCCGGTTTCTTCGCCGGTCTTGCCTGTGCAGACTGGTCCAACGAATCAGCCTGAGGAAGGAAATCGATCTCTCGTATTTGCCAGAGGGACATGTACGAAGAGACGAGGAGACCGAGAAGCCTTTTGCGTGGTTCTTCGGAGGTCGGGGAAGATTGGTGAGGCAACGCGAGCGCGAGCCATTTCCGGATGAGCACAATGCAACACTTGGCAGACTCAAAGCCGTAAGGAAAACTCAAAGTCGTACGGAAATGCTGGAGTTCTCTTCTAAACGACGCGGTTAAATGTGACCTGTGTCTGCCACGCTTGCCGTGTGCGGGCGTCTTGCTGTGCCCTCACTCTGAGAGACGAACGACACAGCAAATACGTCCTGATAGTCTTCTTGGAAACCTGTTGTTAGGCCCGCGTTTCTTTAAACAATCATCCATGAACTGGACCTACACCCGCGTCTAGATCTAGGTATCGAGAATCTTGCTCGCCTACCCGAAGTGCCCGTAAAAATATGCATACATAGGTACATATATATGTGCATATATATGCATATATCTATGTGTATGCATATATATATGTATATATACGTATATATATATATGTATATATATATATATATATATGTATACATATGTCTGTGCGTGGACGTGAAGGCATCATTTATGAGCGCGTCGGGTGCACAAGTATGTCCTTTTTCTGGCATGTTTCGGCGGCTGTCTCGGCTCCTGAGTCGAGCAACTGGGCGGCGAGAGCCTTGTGTTTCCACTGTCCTGGCTTGGAAATTGGTCCAGCTCTCTCGCGTGCGTCTGCCCTTGTTCTCTCAGCAACTGGAGTACATCCGCAGGTGGGGAGTTGCTCTACACGAAAACGACTTTGTGCCGGCGGCGAGGGGGCAGCCTGCGCTGTGTCCGAAGCGGCCGGCAGGTCCAGTGCCGCCTGTCTGCTACTCGGATGTCCCTCGGTCGTCGCCGCTCGCGGGGACGCATGCAGGGGACTGCGACAACTTTGCAGAGCTCGCCGGTCTGACCCCGCGGGAGGCACGGAAGCGCGAGAACGCGCGTCGGCGACTTCGGGAAGCTGGCGAAGACCACTGGTCGGCGGCGCAGGGAGCGTGGAGCTGCCCAGCAGGCGCTGCGTCGCGCCCAGAGTCTGCGTCTGCGGGACCGCGGCGCCTGAGGAGACCTCTGTTCGTCGATCCTGCGACCCAGCCAGGATTCACACTGTATCGCCCGGAGGCGCTCGACGTCGACGAGGCGCTGCGCGAGGCCGAGGAGGCAGGGAGAAAGAAAGTCGGAGGCGACTCGTTCGAACTCGACCTGACCGAAGAAGAACAAAGGGAACTGAACGAGATGCTGGCGGAACACGAGGGATTCGCTACAGACGTTTGTCACGTCGACGTCAAGGCAATGGCACAGTACGTCGTAGGAACTTCGCCGTCGGGAGGGGGGGAGGGCGGTCTACTGATTTTGCGGGAAGAGAGCTGGGCGTCAAAGTGAAGAGAGGAGAAAACCGGTTTTGTGTGACGGGCAAACGAGACGGCGCGAGAAAAGCGAAGAGACGGCCATGCAGACAGACATAGAGAGGCGCTGACATCCTGGGAGTCTCTCGCTGTGTTCATGGGAGTCGGTGTTGGCGCGCTCACGCGCTGTTGCACGATTTGTCAAAGGCGAAGAAAAGAGACCGTTAGATTGCCAGAAGTCCAGAAATTTCTGTGCTTGCGGTTCCCGGTGCGACGTTTCTTGATGGTGCCACCCTCCCCTCCAGGTTCTTCGACATGCAGAGGATTCCGCCTTCTCAGCGAGTGAAGTAAGTTCCCCTCTCTTCCGGATGGAAAGGATCGTAACCTTGATTCATGTGCATTTTCGCTGCGAAAAGATCGAAAAACGCGTGAAACAGTGGCTCTTTGCCGGAAGGGATACCCTGGCGCCGCGATAATGGAACTTGGTAAACACACCCGCACTCAATACGGGAGACACTGAGCGCCTCCCTGGTTGTGTCTGCCTTCCTTCGGGTGAAGCCATGTTTATCTGTGCCTAGACAACTTTCCACAAACGGGGGGCCTCCGGACGAGGGACAGAGGGTCGACATCCTGCATTCAGACGGGTCTGTTCTTCAAAGACGCTGGAGACAAAGCCTTGCCAAGGCGCGCTTCGAAGAGGCCTCTTGCTGTGGGCACCGAACGCGAACAGGCATCCTCCAGAATGCAGGCCTTCGTCTGCTCAAGCCTGGGATGTGTGAATAGCGACAGAACACTGTGGTAGTCGACGCACACTGACTTCCTGTAAACAGATATAGGACGGATGCCGTAAGAGTTGCAGAGCCTCTGACGATCTCGATAATGTCTGCCATGGAGCTTGAGGATCCATGCGCTAAAATAGATGGACATACCCTGTCTGTGTGAATAGAGAGGTTGAAGATGCGTGCAGCGGTGCAAGATGATTCGGATCGAGATGTTTTGGTCTTTCGTCTTTCCAGAATGCTCGAATTGGACTTGCGTTCGTTCTTGGTGACGATGAAGAAGCTCCAGTCAGCGAAGACAATTGCGGAGGAGCAGCTGCAGAAAGTCCGCAAAGAAAAGGAAGCGATGGCGAAGGACATCGCAGCCAGAGAGGAGCGCTTGAAACAGACAGAAGCCGCTGTCAGGGTGAGGTTTACGAAGAAGTGAAAAGGAAAATAATAGGCAGAATCTCTCCGAAGAAACGATGAGTCAAACCCACGCAGCATCCAACATAGCGGAGAACCAGCTGCTGCACTCTCAATGTCCACGAGTCGACCTGCTAAGATCCACTTGTCTGTGTGTCTACATACATATGTCTCTGTCTCCATCTATATGTCTATCTGTATGAAAAAATGTGTACACATCTATGTCTATCAATCACCTATATATCTACGCGTTTATCTATCTCTCTATCTCTATCTCTGTCTCTCTATCTCTCTATCTCACTCGATTTATCTGTATCTAAGTATCTATATCCATCTACATCTACCTATATCGAACTGTTTATACCTATCTATCCTAGTCTCTATCTATCTATCTCTATCTTTCTATCTCTATCTAAGTATCTATGTCTATTCATCTACCTTCCTGTATCCGTGTTAACCAATCATTCTATCTTCCTACATTTGCAGGCTGTCGCTTCGAACAATGGACATATTTCGGTAGATTTTGAAACTTATATGCGTGTGTCTGTGAGGCTCTTTTCTTAATTTATTTCCGCACACATGCACGCATACAGACAAATGTTTCTTCGCGTTGAAGCGACGAGAGAAGTGACAGGTGAAAAGAAGAGGAGGACGCATGCATATACGTCGGAACGGATGCATGGTGTGACAGAATAGACCATTGACGGCTAATAAAAGAAGATAAACTCTTTTTTCGCGAAGGATTTCAAACTATTCTGTGGGAACACCGCAGACGAGAGCCCAATCTCCGTGCCGTTCTCTAAATCACATTTATACATCATACATGCACATATATATAACTATGCATATATAAGTATATATGTATATCTATATATATATATATATATATATATTTATGTATATGCACACACACCTATATCCTCTGTTTACATGTGGATGTCGATAGACAGATATCGACAGAGATGTCGTGAAGCTATTAAAGAAATCACCTTCCTCAATAGTCAAGTAGCATATCCCTTCTTTCCACTCGTCGTTCCAACAACTGCGACTTGTTCGAGCCTGAAGTTTCGGAATTCACCGGAAATGTAGCCGTCTTTTCTCTCCTCGCAACACGGCATGGTCTTTGGGGATGAGAAAGCATGCAGTAGGGGCGCTTGTGGTTGGGGGATTGAATCTTTTCGTCGGTTTGTTTTCTCCTTTTCGCAGTTGGCCCTGAAAGATCATCTGCGCATTCAGCGCACTCTGCAAGCGACGGTGAAGGCCGGGAGCGAAATAATCGAGAAGGAACAGAACAAAGTGGCAACCATCAAAAGATCGGAAACGCGGCTGCAGGTCCAGATGTGAGGCACCGAGAACCGCGCTCCTGAGATAGACAGAGAAAAGAGACGAGAGAGAGGCGTCTGAATCTGCGTTTACTCCTATCGCCGTCTAAATATCTCCCTGTTTTTGGCCGATACGCCTCAGCAACAAAGCATGCACAAGCAAACGCACCTTCACAAATATTTCTTCATCTATTTATTCGGGATTAACGGGAGGTTTACACCGACATATATATGTATACTCAATATTTATATATACATATATATATATATATATGCGTAGGCACAAGCGCGTAGATATACCATTGCACCTGCAAGCATTAGTATATATATACATATGTATATATATATATATATATATATATATATATATATATATAATATATGGAGAGAACGAACGTCGAAGGATAGCCCCTGTCGTGTTGTCGAGCACTGAAAGGGCAACGGAGAAAGATGGTGTGTTTGACTCGCTTTCTCTTGCGTGCAGGGAAGAAGCTTCTCTAGTCAACGAGAACCAGGCAGAGGAAATCGAGGCGCTCAAAGCGGAGCTAGCGGAGATGAAACAGCGGTAGTAAGTGAAGGGGACGCTGCGGCCGCTCTTCCTTCGAGGAGATAGACAGAGAGATAGATAAGTAGTAGATAGAGAGATAGATAGGGTGGTATAGAAGTAGGCAGATCGGGAAATAGGTGAAGTTAGTAGGGAACTCTTGAAGTTTTCGTGGTGACGCCTCCTGCTTGTGCTGTCGTCGAAATCGCCGATTGTTGTTTCGACTCCAAAGAACATGTTTTCTCCAGTGTGCTCTTTTATCCAGGTCTGCAGTGCTGCTTTGCTTGCACACGGACAGTGTCTCCGCATTTAGCTGTTCTTGTTTTTCTTTCTGGAGTATTTCTCGGAGTTGTCCTCCAGCATGCCTTCGCCTCCTGTTTTTTGCTGCCTAAGGACTCTCGTTTTCTTCAGTGCATATGTCGAAATATGAATCAAGTTTGGTGTCTGTTTTCGAGGGGCACTGTTTGCTCTGTCACTGTCCTGATTTCTGTCTCTCTGTCAGTCTCTGTGTTTGCCCAAAAGCTTTTTTTTCCTGGACTTTTCCACGTCGCGCATGCACCACCGTTCGCGCATGAGACCCCGAAGATCAGATAGGAATCCTCGGCCAAGAAGGGGGATTCTGACATATAGATATAGACAAGAAGCTGACGGTGCTGTCGGATCGAACACTGCATTATATGCTGGAGAATCTGTTCGCTGCACTCTCGGTTGCTTCACATGTCTCTCGACTTGACTACTTTCGCCTCTTCAGTGGAAATTTTTCTTTCTCGCCACTGGTCTCACTTTGCTCTCTCCCAACACGATTGTAGGTGCTCGAGGTGTGCTGTCTAGACTCTTGTTTCAAAGGCGTTTGTGTTTTTTCGCTTTAGCGATGAGTACGAGAACAAGATGTTCATTGACAACAAGGCGTACCACGAAGAACAAATCAAGTTGGAGAAGTTTTACTACCGCTGTTTGAGTCTGGGAGTAAGGCGACCCCTTCACGTTCTGGTGGTTTTTATGTGCAGTCCGTCTTCTCTTTTGAGCTCGCGGCTTCTTCCGTCACCTACGTTCGTTCTTCTTCTGCTCAACTCGCTTCGTCTCACGAGGTGTCAACCCACTCAACTTTTTTTCCGACTCTTTTGCAAAGTCACCATCCTTTCTTCGTGTTTCTCCCGCAGGCATCACTTGTCGCCGTCTCTGCTCAGTATTTTTTGTTGCTGTGTGTCATTTGGCCAAGATGAAAATGATCTGTTTCCGTGACGTGAGAGGCGGAGTCTGACCGATGTCGTTTGGCGTTCCGAGGATTTCCAGTACCGAGACTATCCCTTGCATGCCGGGGTATGTCATGCCGTGTGCTCCCGTAATAGTCGCGTCTCAGTGGCAGTGTCGACCCAGCAAGATCCCTTCGCTGTGGCCTGTTTCGTTTTTTATCTCTGCAATGCTCTTCTCCCCGCAAACGGTTCCTGTCCCCCTTTCTGAGGAGACCGCCTTTTATCTCTTGGCATTGCGTTTCGCCTCGGCAGCCACAGACTCATCCAGTCTCGGCGTCTGAGAAAGGTGGAAACGGGAGGCGGTCTCTCCTCCGGTCGGGGGAGTTTCTTGTCTTGTCTCGTGTCGATACGGACGCCGAGGCGTTTTTCGTTCAGGCCTGTGTGCCTGCTCGCGAGACAGTGACTCGACTACGCGTTTGCATCTGTGCATGCAGGAACACTGCTCTCTCGACCGTTGTCCGGAATGTCTCGTATCGCAGCAATGCTACTGCATATATGGCTGGGTACCACTCCTCTACTCAGTGCGCTTTCATCTTGCTGGTCACGACAGGCACAGTCGGCGGCGTTTCGACCGGAACCGTCGACGTAACCGGGTCGTTTTCAGGACTTGCTCGCACCTGTGTCGCCTCGTTTTTCCAGTGCTTCTCCGTCTTCTGCGATTCCTGATTGCTGACAACAGTGCAGACAGACCGGTTTCGGGAGACGGTCCCTTCAGAACGCTTGCATCCTTTTCTCGTGTCTCTGCGCGGTCGCCTCTCTTTTCGCAGGAAGATCGTCTGCGCCTGCTCGAAGCCCTTCGAAGGGAAAAAGCAAACTTGGATGTGCGCTCTGCTGAGCTGGTCCTCTACAAGTAAGAGCTGTATTCATTCTCGTCGATTTTTCTTTCCTCTTCTGTCCTCGTCTCACCTCCCTTGTGCCTCTCAGGTTCTTGCTCTTGTCTCTGCGATTCAGACGCTTTCCTTCTCCTCTCGCTTGCCACCACTGACTTGTGCCTTGCCTGCCTCGACTGTTCATCTTCCTTCGTGCATCTAACCTTTTCCTTTTTCCCTTTGTGTATCCTTCCTTCTTCCTTTTCTCGTCTCTTTCTCTTCTTCATCGAGTTTTCTGTGCATTCTCCCTTCTTCCCTGTCTCTGCTTCTGTGTATTTTGCGTCCTACCTCTGTGCCTTCTCTTTCTCCAAACTCCTTCTCAGCTTAGATCTCCTTGCTCGCTTCCCTCCGTCGGTTCATCCTTCGCGTTCGTTTGCCTTCCCGCAATGGTCCCTCTCACTTGCTTGTTTTAAACCGTCGCCTAAATCGTGGAGGATTTGCCTCGTGATTCTCTTCGTACACAAGGTCAAACTTTCTCTGCGTTCTCACAATGTCGCTGTCTTTTCTCTCGAAGAGAAGCGTCTGTGAAGATGCACTCGAAAAAGGAAGCCAGTCTTTCGCCGACAGGGAAGACGCAGTCCTCCGGGGACGAAAACGCTCAAACATAAGCATGTTCTTTCTTGGGGTTCTGAGATGACGAAAACCTCTGACTTTTGCTTGCTTCTTTGCAGGCAACAGCTCGAAGATGTGACTGAGGATCGACAGCAAATCAAAGCCATGGCTGGGGTGCGTCTTTTGAAAATCTTTTTTCGACAGAGGGCTTTGTGTGGCGATTTGTGTCTGCTTGAAAGCATCGGAAAAGAGAACAAAGATACACGGGACGTATGAAAACGAGAAAAAGAGACTTCTTGTGCTCTTCATCTCTTGAGCACCAGTGTAGAAGTGAGTGAGGTGTGTGTTTCGTCGAGGTCACATGGGCCAGACTGCCTACTGTCTTCGTCCCATCTCTGAGTTACAGTCTGTCCAGAGAGAGTACCTTTCTCTCGTGTCTTGTGGTCTTCCTCTGCCTCCTTGCTTTCGTCTCTCGTTCTTGGTGTTTTATCCCGTCCTTCTTTTCACGACCTCCTAGTCTCTCCTCCTTCGCCTTCGGTCCTCTCTCCGCCGGAGGAAACGCTTCTGGTCTGTATTCACTCGGAGAGAGAAGGCGGCGTCATCGAGCCGAGTTTTCCATGTTTTCTGTCTTCCTCGGATCTGTTCATCTTTTCTCGCTGTAGAAAACGCAGCAGAAGATGATGCAAGACCGGAATGCTCTGCTGAAGAAGTGGAAGCAGGAGACGACGCAGAAGAACTCGATAATCGCGGCGAAGACCAGGGAGTTGGAAGAGATGAAGGAGCAGAAGGCGGAGGAAGCGAAACAGGCCGCGAGGTACCGAGCCGTCTCCACGCTGCGTCTGCACGAGATGAAGAAAATGAGGAACATCATCGACTTGGTGAGGAGAACGCCTCGAAGTCTCCCCGACGGGGGCGGCATGCGTTCAGTGAAAGCCTCTGCAAGAGAGAGAGCCTTTTCCTCGTTGCGAGGGAAGGCGTTGTGGTTCATGCGAGAAGCGCCTTTGCTTCTCGAGACCGAAGAACGTCTCATTCTCAGCTCCTTAGTTGTTTCGAGGTTTCTGAGTGATTTCTAAGTTTCGTAGAACACAGCAGACATCTGCGTTTTTCTCCGGAAGCCGCAGTCGAGGGAGAAGAGCCTCGGCAGGGCTGCAACAAGCGCGTTTGTAGAAAGGCTCCACGCAGAAATGGGCACAAACACGCAAAAACATGTCGCGGCGGGCCAGGAAGTGACCGGAGACGGAAGAAAAGGTCGCGAAGCGTGGTTAGGCCTGGGACTTCCCTGAGCCCGTGTGGCGCGCTGTTTCTCTTCTGCCTGCGTCCGCGTTCTGTTTTTCCACTCTGTTCAAGAATGGAAATGCTTCCACAGAGGCAGGAAATGCGGCTTTCTGCGCTCCACGACTGCGGCGTATCTGCGGTGTCGGCGTCTGAGGGGAAGGTTCCGGGAAAGTGACATAAATACGTGTTTAATAATACTGAGTTGAGGAATTCAACCGGCCAATGAAACTTTTAAATTCAAAAAAGGAAAAAGATATATGTTTTTACATGAAAAAATCACAGTGCGAAAGACATCTCGTCTCAGGTGTTCTGTTTCGTTTCACTGGAATGTTTCCCCAGCAACAAACGCACATCAAGAAGCAATCTTCGAACTACGAGGACTTCCTGAAGAGCATCCTCGCCTTCCAGGGCAAGCTCACCGTTCTCAGCAAGCTGGCGAAAAACGTAGGCATGAAAGGTCGATGTCGTCTACGTTGTTTCTCAGTCTCCTTTCTAGGATTTGTAGGCTTCTTTTTCTCATGGTCCCTTCTTCACTTTCTGCAAGTTTCTTGTTCCATTTCGTTCGTCAACTTTTGCAATGCGTCCTTTACTTTCCCGATCCAATTCTTCTCTCCACTCTCCTTTACACTTGTTTCTTAACTGTCCCTCCACAGTCGTTCCTCTTTCGTTGTTCTCTTATGCTATTCGGCCTCCTTTTTTGCCGTTGCCGTTGTCCCAGGAATATCCATTTGCGTGTTGCTTCCGGGTTGCTGGACCTCCCTGTTTTCGCCTGTCCTCCTTTGTTCTGGACTCGTGTGTCTTCTTTTCTTTTTTCCTCGGAATCTCTCTAGATTCGAACTTTCTACGAGGAGCACGGCGACGAATTCCGAGGGCGGGCCGAGCCGGGCAGCGACCGACAGAGCAACGGCGGCAGAAGGAGCTCGACCTCCTCGCGTGCAGAAGTGAGAGGAAAAGAGGAGAAGAGGAAGTCAACAAACGGCGGGGGAAGTCAGCGAGCACAGAAGGGGACAGCGGAATCAGAACAAGTCAACAAAGAAGAATAGGGAAACAGGAGAAGTAGACAAGGGCGAGAGAGTCGGCAAAAAAAGAGTAGGGGAGCAGGAAGGAGAAGACAGGAAAACTGGAAAAGAATTCAAAGACATACATGCAGAGGTAGTGCACATGGAAGAAGGAAAACATAAACACAAGAAGGAGAAAGAACTGAACAAACAGAACAGAAGAAGCAGACAATGGACGGCAGCTTAAAAGCGAGAAGCTGGACACCGTAGGAAAAAGGGAAGGACGCAGGTGAGGCGTCTAGGCATTGCCTCGTCCAAGTTCTTCCTTTGGCTGGGCTAGCAGACCAACGCGCAATACATCAAAGAAATTCTGTTTGTCGACGACAGACTGCCTCGCACGTCTCAGAGACTCATCGATTTAAGGTGCCAGAAAGGCTATGCAGAGGAAAACGTGATGAGTGATTCGGAGGAGAATTGCTTCGCTTGGACTTGTCTCGCGGGATAGTTCTATCCAGAGAAAGGACGGGTCGAAAGCTTTGTTGAGAGGGCCGTCACGGGGGGAAACTCTCATGAGCGCCACCGCGTCTTGCTCTCTGTCCTTTATTTCAGGAAAAAGCGATGGAACTCAGCAGACGACGAAGCTTGCCGCAGGTTAGCGTTGGCTTCTTCGTTTCTGTTCTTGTCCTGGCACCCTTGCGTCCGCTTCAGTTTTTGATTTGGCGAAACAACGGTCGCCACTACCTCCCCCGACCGCTGAGTCTCTTCCAGTGACAAGAGGGCGTGAATTCACGCGCCACGATGCAGCTTTCCGTCCGTCTTCAGCCCTGACAGGCCGTCGCTCGTCTGTTTCTCTAGCATTCGTGCGTCTTCCTCTAGCTTCCTTCTGTCTCTCTAGCTTTCGTCTCTCCGTCGAGCTGCCTTCTCTTGCTGTAGCTTTCTTCTCTGTTCAGTTTCCCTTATTGGCACTTGCGTGCAGTCGTTCTGCTTTCCTCTGTTCCCTGATCCTTCTGCCTTTCTTTTTCCCCGGCGCTCTACGGTCTGACCGGGTGAGTCGGAGGAGGGTCGAGTGGGGTGTTTGAGAGCTTCAGAGTGTGTGTTTTCCAGAAGAACGCTGTTTGTGCTCTGTGTTTCGCGCGCAGTCGACTCACGAGGCCGTTAAGTCCCAGTTTCAATCCGCCGCCAAGGTACAGAACTGAGAAAGTCTCCAGCTCGCAGTCATCTGCGTTCCAGGCGCGATCTGCGGCTTCATGTGTCAGTCGTATTGGCAGCGCGAGAAGACGAGTCTTCAGAATATCTCACTTTTTTCTCGGTGTACAGGACCCCTTTTCTCGCGCATTGTATCATCTCTGAAGAGCATCTTTTTTCTTTGGCGTTGCCTCGTTTGCCAGTTCCCCTCAGCCAGAAAAGGCGATACGGTGAAAAACTAACTCCCGTGACGCAAACAAGCTGACTGCGTTGGCGGAGATTCGTCGCTCGAACCCCCGTTTCTTTCTCTTTCTCTGCCGGCTGTTTAGACCTGAACTGGATTTGCTTCTTTCCGCTTTCTTTTTGCAGGGTGGAGACACGATCGCTGTCGACCAAGCAGTGCGCGCCGCTCGAACGATGGTAGGTGCCATCGGGGCGAGAGAGGAATCACAGAACGTGTGACAGAACTCCAAACTCCCTGCTCTTCTTCTTAAGCGTTGTGCGTATCGTCGAGACGTCTCGCGATCTGTAACACTTGCCTTCTCTGTTTCTGTCGGTGTCACTGTCGAAGTCGAGGTGCCGTTCCTTTCACGCCCCTTCGCTAAAAACCGTGGCAGTTTGTTTTTGACCCTGAAAAAGCACTTGACGATATACATGATCGTATGCTACAAATTCCAGGGAAATCAATTCCCTTGGAAGACGTGTTCACGTTTAAAAAGACGTTCGTGTCTTTTTTTCTCCCAGATGTGTGCGTGGTGTGTTGCCTGAGTGGAACTTTTCTTGTGAGCGTCTCTGCAGATCGGCGTTTGCCTCATGTCGTCGAGTGTCCCTCCGCAAAGTCCTGTCGCCTTTCTCGTGGTGTCTAGTCATCCTTTCGCCGCCACGAGGTTCAGAAACATCTCTGTTGTATGCGATAATGGCTTCGTGGTTGATCTGGGCTGGCACACATTCGACTGCTCTTATGATTCGCGCGGTCTTCCCACGGTGTCTTTTCCTCTTGGTTCTTTCTCAGGGTCTCGCCCCCAGTTTGGCGGATATCGAGAGTCTGCGAAGCAAAGCCGCGAATGCGCGGGTTGACTCAGCCGCCTTTTCAGCTTTCTGTGAGTCGGCATTCCATGCAGACGAAGCGTCCAAGTTAGCGTCGTTTTTCAGGACCTGGGATCCGAAGGAAAAAGGAACGCTTCAGAGAGAAGTCGTCAAAAATCTCCTGCAGACGTTCGGCGAACCTCTCACAGCTGAAGAAGCTGAATTCGCGATTCATGTCCTGGCGGAAGACGCGGAAACCATCAACTACCGAGACTTTTGTGAAAAGTAAGAAGGCCTTGCAGTCGAAGCGTCGGATGAGCAGTCGTTTTTGTTGCTGTGTCGATAAAAAGTTATTACGCCGGGAAAAACACCCGTAGACGGCGTGTGAGCACAACCCACTTTCCTGAAAACAGTAGGTCCCGAAGCCCAGAACTGCCTTCCGAAGTATCTTCCCGCACTCCAGCTGCAGGACGAGAATCGAGGCGTCCTGTCCCCACCTCACGACTGACCAGCCTTGTTGACTCTAGACGAAAAAGAGCCGAAACAAAAGTTGGCACTAATACCGAGAAAACGCCACCTTCAGCACAGAGGGGTACGCACACCCAGATCTTAAACTGCCGTCGCTTTAGATGCACCGCGTGGCCATGGACCCCGTCTTCGCTTTCTTGTTTTCCCCTCAGGCTCGTCGCCCTCGTCCCACAGAAGTGAGGCTCTGACTCTTCCCAGTGCCGGGGAACAGGAATCTGAGCGCCACATGACTTCTCTCTTGCGCAAGTTTCTCCCTGTGGTTTCGCTCGTGGTTCGTTTTCAAAATTTCCCGTTCCCAGGACCTCCGTCCTTTCGCCTCGTCCGTGTTCTCCTTTCTCCGGGGCTCGTAGTTGATTTCCCTTTCAAGCCAAGCTCCGGCGCGACACGACTTTTATTTACACTTGGTGTAAACGACGCACATCTGCCAGGGGGTTTTCGAGGGAAGCGGACACGCTGTTGCGTAGACTCCGGGGCCGTTTTCGCCGTCGGATTAACTCTAGTTCTTTTAGTGTGTAAATGTGAGACGGATGCTAGAAGTGCAAGAGAGGAAGGGACAGCTTCTCTGCCCTCTGGCACGCGACAGAAGGGAGGAAAACCCAATCAGGAGTTGCGCGCCGTGTTTTTTCCGGCTTTCAACACAGGTGCCCTTTCCCCTAGTGCGCCACATTTTTTCCGTCTTGCGATACGGGGAAGAAGGCGACGGGATGTCGCGTTGCCGAAGGAGAAAGAGTTTCTCGATTTGCTCGGAAAGGGCATAACTAAGGGAGAAGAAAGTGGGGAGACTTCGGAGATGAGATGTCGTGATCGGCCCCGAGCCTCGCTTACGGGTTACGCGTGTAGCATCACTTGAACTGAGGGGAGGGCACCACTGGAACATGTTTTTTGGGGATAAAACACGTTTGTCCATGCCTCCCCAGTATTAACGAGGGAACCTGCCGCGCGACGGCAAACAACAAGACACATAAGATCCTGGGAGGCGCGTTGACCGCGATACAACGGAGACCATTTCTACACCACACACTGAACAGGACCTTATGTTTACGAATCGCACTACAGAACAACACGCAAAGGGCGCACACCCAGACACACTTAACATTCACTCCCCAGACAAAGCTTTCATAAACATAGGGTTCCCCTTTCACTGTGTAGCAGGGAGTGCCCGGCACAGCCTTTCTTCTCGGCTTAGTTTGGAAACGTGACCCTCAATAAAAGCTTCCACAAAGAAGCACAAAACGCCGTAGCATACGAACCCCAACCAAGCATCTCCACGCAGAAGTCTTCTGCAAAAAAGGCGTGCTCACGTGCATGCAGCGCCATCGCACTTGAGAAACAGATTTCACAGCCACCACGCGCATCAACCGCACAACTTCATGCGCTAGGAAGAAACCTGCCACCCGAAAGCGGAAACACGACTCGACCTCGAACGCTTTTCTCAGCTCTCGCGCAGCATCGGGTTCCCTGCACCTCTCGCGTTCACCTCACGATCTCCATAAGGCTCCGCTTCTCTCTCCTTCCTTGCGGGGAGAAACCGGAGCACGATGAAAACCACATTTCAACTGCCTCGTCCACGAAGGCCTCTGCACCCTGTTGAGCCTCATTCAGAACCCCCCTTTTTCTTCGCCAGCGTGTCTACGGCCTTTGGGAGCAGAATGAATTGTTCCTCCTCTCCGACATCGGAGGCGCACTGAGGCAAACCAGTTTCGGTCCACCGCAGTGTTCTGTGCCTCTCTGCTGCGTCGCTCGTCCTTTGTGGGCCTCTGGAGTCTCTTGCAAGACGCTTAAGAGCTCGAATGTCTTGCTTTACCGGACTTTCGCTTGCTGACTACTCCAACCGCAGCGCAACACCACAGCCGCCATCGAGTTCTCTCTCTCTTCCTTCCCTTTCTGTTTTCAGAATCACACGACTGCAGTCTCCTCGGGTCGTGATTTCTTGGTCTCCTACCTCTCTTGTGTTCGTGCCTCTCTGTGGGCGTTTCTCTTGACGTCTCTCCTTACTGTTTGTTTTTCACACCATGACAATACTGCATGCCCTCACATCTCGTCTCCTTTTACCTGTGTTAGTCGTTGATCCTTCGTCGCTCGTGAGAAACGGATTTTGAGACTTCTCGGTCGATGTGACGCATGCAGACGACAGGGGCCGCGACATGGACGGGCGAGGGCGGCGGGGTATACAGTCCCGAGTGTTTCATGTAGATTTGTTGACCAGTGGGGACCTGGGGAAAAGGCGAACGGGAATCCTCACCCTGGAGCAGACGCTTCTGCTGCTGCTGCTGCTGCTGCATCCAGAGAGTTTGTTCTTCGTCTTTGCACCTACGTTCCATATCCTGTCCCTCGAAGGCCACACGGCGCCCGTGGAACTCGACGACCCGCTTGATGAGGGCCTCGGTTTCCTTGTCCGACTCCGGCCACGAGAGATCTGCGTGCGCCAGGGACGAGGCGTCGCTGCCCCGGTAGGCGTGAGCGTTGAAAGCGGGGGACGAGGTCGACGGCGGCAGGGAGGAGAGGAAGGGCAAGGACGACACGGAGGCTAAGGACGAGCGCGCCGAGGGGTATACGGAAGAGCTAAAGCGCGTGTCGAGGGACGGCAAGCCAGTGAACGAATCGGTCGGACTCGGATTTCCGCCTTCTTCGTATCCAGGTTGTCGCGGGTATAGGTACGGAGAAGACGAGAAGCAGAAGGACGACGTAATCGCACTCGAAAACCCCCCGTCTTTATCCCTCGTGAAACTCATATGCGGACTCGCTCCCTCCATGTCTCGCCCCTTTGGCTGTAGGAATCCTTCTCCCCACTCGAGCCGGCGGCAAGAGGCCTGCGTCGGATCCGCATTCGTGTACGCCACGGATGTCTCTGCCTTCCCAGATGCGGCATCTCTCGCCATCGCCGCAAACCCTGGCGGGCGTAGATCAGCTCGGCCGCGAGCGTGCAAGGGAGCCTCACAGGCTTCCTCTGGCCACCCCGGCTGTGGCCCTGGTCGCTCTAGATCTGCGGTGAAGTGCGACGAAGCGGAGCCTTTGCGTTGTGCTTTTTCCTGCGTCTCTACTCGACCTTGGCGACTCGACTCGACGCTCGCCGGCGACGCGTGATCCCGCGGCTTTTCGTCTTTCTCCTGGCGCTTGCTCTCCGAGTCGCCCCCGCACAGCGAGCCTCGCAGGAAGGCCACCTGTGACCGGACGACGGCATCCCAGCGCAGCGGACGCCCCTTGCCTTGACCTTTCTCAGCTTCTCTGAGGCGCCGTTCCTGCTTCTCACTCTCTGCATTCAGAAGCGACAAAACGTTCTTTAAATGGAATCGTTGCCACTTGCGGTACTGTCGCTCCGCTTGCGCGTCGGCCGACTCGGAGCCCGCGTGTCGCCTCTCGGAAGCCGCCCCTGGTGTCTCCAACGCACTGGCGATGAACGGATGAGCCAAGGCGTCCTCTGCCGAGAAACGCTTCAGAGGATCCACTTGAAGAAGGCCTTCCAGGAATTCGAGGAAACGTTGACGCAGAGCTTCCTCGCCTGTCTCGTGGCCCAGAGGCATTCTCTCGCCTTGCGCCCTGTTGTCGAGCGCTTCGGACGCTTCGCGCCGGTCCTTCTCCGACTTCTCGCAAATTTGCGCACGCTCTGCATTTGCGCCTCCTGTGTCCTGATCGTCTCCTTTTCTCTCGTCGCTCTCGCCGTGCTGTCTCCTCGAGAGAGTCTGAGGCTCCACAGACGCCAAGTCGCCCTCCGCCTTCCGGCTCTGCTCGCCGTGTCGCAGGGTGTGGGCCAGCGACCACGAAGGGGACAAGGAGCAGGCACGGGGCGGTGGCTTGTTGACGAAGTCAGGCGAGAACGAAGGCGCCCGCACATAGGCCGAGGCGCAGGAGATCGGAGAATGCACCCGACAGTCCTCTCGGCTAGCGTCGCTGTCTCCTGACCCTCTGGAGACTCTTACGCGTGAGTGATGCACTGCCGGGAGGGAGCCCGGAAGGCCCGCGCTCGTCCGCCAGGGGCGTCGCGACTGTCCGGACTGACACGTCCACGAAGAGACAGTCCGCCGCCTCACAAGTCTGCCACGCTTCCCGTCAAAGCTCGACAGACGCGGCAACGGCGACATCGAGGACGGTCTCGAGCACCACGCAGCCCAAGGATCTCCGGGGGACAACGCAGAGAGAGCCCCGGAGCAAGCAGAAGTCGATGAATCTTCCGTCGAGCATGTGAGACAGGAAACCCTTCGCGAACGCCTTGGTTTGTGTTCGGATCCTAAATAGGTCACTGCGACGCTGTATGAGTCGCACTTCTCACACCTGGCCTCCGCCTCGACGAGGTCATCTCGTCCTTCGTCCGGCAAAGCCTTCGGTTGTCTCTCTTCCCGGTCTCCTTCCGTCTTCTCTACCATGCCTCTCCTTTCTTCGGCACCACCTCCTGTTGCACCGCTGCACGCGCCTTCACGCGCTGACATCGGAGCAGCAGGCACCTCTGAAGGTTCCCCCGAAACCGCGAGAGACGCGTTAGAAGACGACAAGCGGGACGAACTGGAGGCGGCCGGGCCGTCGGCGTTCGCAATCAGCACCGGTGGTTGTGGATATCTGTGCGTCGAGGTCGCTCCCTGCTTGCTTGTAGGCGCCGGGTGAGGATTCGTTCGGTTCTCTTGCCCTTTGCTCGGATGGTGTTCGAGAGGCCGAAGACGCAAAAGATCCGACAGACACCGAATGTCTGCGTATCGCTTCGGCACCGGCTCTGTCGTGCCTGTGGCCTTTTCGTACTCTTCCACTGTCTTCAGCCGCCAGGATGCGCCGAGAGGCGTCGGCGGCGTGTCTCCTTTCTTACCTCGTTTCTCGTCTCCTGCCTTGCCCCCATTCTCCACTGTGCATGTGACCTCGCTCTGCCCGTTTCGATTCGTTCGGGACACTGCGTCCGCGGCAGCTCCCTGTTCGCGTCCTGAAGCCTCTCGAGCCTCGGCCGCGACTTTTAGTGAGGGAATCCCTTCGCGGGGTCGGTCCGCCGGGGTTTCTCGCCCGTCGGCGACGAAATAGGCGCGACTCCTGGTCCCCACTTCGAGCATCCAAGTGGGCGGGAGTCCGAAGAGTCCGACGAGGCGCCTGAGCTGGTCGTAATCGCTGGCGCCGGGAAGAAGAGGCTGTCCAAAGAAGAGCTCGGCCAGAATGCATCCGACAGCCCAGAGGTCCACTTTCTCCCAGTAGGGCACCCCTAGGAATGCCTCGGGGGCCCCATAGAATCGAGACTGCGGGTAGACGGAGGCAAACGGTTTGCAGTTCTTTTTCTTCACGAGCGACACAATATCGCCGATTTCTGGCTTGGACGGCGTCTTGGGAAGAACACAAGAAGACGAGAAATCGACAACTCGAATGTACAGGCGAAGTCTCTGTGCAGCACTTGGGCGCCGGTCGCCTCGCCCGCGACAGGCCTCCCGCAGACCTGGCCCGTCGGGCCCCGCCTCGCAGGCGACTCCCTTCTCTCTGGTCACAGGCGGCCTCTGCTCCCCACAACTCACGAGTTGGCCACTTCGACTCTCGCCCCCAGACGGTCCACGTGCACTCGGCTCCTCTGCCTCTGCCGGCGCATTTCCGCTAAGAAGACCGGGGGCTTTCTGCTGACACTGACTGCAATCGCGTTGTGTGGACCTGCTGAAGAATTGCGCAGAAGCCGATGAACAACGACGGAGACAGGAAGCCGCCAGCTTGGATCGACGCGACACCGAGCGTCTCCGGCCCCTTTCGCGGCCGGGTGTTTCGAGGCCTTTCTTGCTTGAACAAGTGAAAGAGTGCGACCGGCATAGAAGCGGCCACTCACGGGACTCCCCTGAGCCCGTTGTCGGCGAGTCGATGAAGACGTTTCCACTCGAATCGCCTCGACGACGCTGGCCCACAATCTCTTCAGGTCTGCGTCCCTTCTCTCCCTTTTGTTTCCCACTTTCGCGGGACTCCCTCGACGAAACTATCGCTGCCAGTGCAACATCGAAGCGTGAATCCTTACACTGCACGCTGCCGATTCTTTTCGCCTTTTCGGCATCCTCGGCGGCTCGGCCACCTGGCCCGCCTTCGGTGTTTGCGCCTCCCGCCGGCGCAGCGCCGCCTGCGTGCGGGGCCAGTGTCGCCTGTCCCTGGACGGGAGCCACGGCAGCGGCTTTGGGGCCTGGCGGAGCTGGCGGAGGCGATGTGTTGGGCAAGCAGCCGTCTGCGGCGGAGTCTGAAGAAGCCGGGCCACCTCCCTGGTTTCCGCTCGGACCGGGATGTGCCTCAGCTGTGGCCTGGCCCTTCAACTGGCGATAGGGAGACTGTTTTCGGTGTCGCTGTTTAGAGTTTTGAGACGCCTCCCAGGTCGCCTCTTTCGCTGTGACCGTCGCAGAGTAAATGAGGACATTCTCAGGTTTTAGGTCGCAGTGCGCAATGCGCACGCGCTGAAGCTCGGACACACCTTGAACGAGCTGGACGGCAATCTGTTGAACGATGAAGAGCGGCAGGCCCCGGAAGCGGCCCTTCTTGAGAAGCTGATACAAATCTGAGTGAAGTAATTCAAAGACCAGGCAGACGTGGCGACGGTAGACAAACTGGTGCAGGAGGCGGACGACGCGTCTCTCTGTGTCTCGCACCGCTTCGCCGCCCTTCGCCGCGCCGTTTCCGGCGGCTGTCCCAGGGGGTTCTTCTCCCGAGGGGGCGCCTCCGTCATCCGACGTCGCCCAGCGTCCCTCCTCCTGGGCCGAGTCTGCACCATGGAGGCCCCCGCGCGCCAGCATGCGGAGAAGAAAGACTTCATGCAACGCATTGCGTAAGTACGCTTCGTCGTTCTTCACAACTTTCACGGCGACGACTGAAACAGGTTTCCCTGTGAATCCGTCGAACTGGAGACACTCGTAGACGTGGCC
The DNA here is from genome assembly GCF_000006565.2 of Toxoplasma gondii ME49. NCBI lineage: Eukaryota > Apicomplexa > Conoidasida > Eucoccidiorida > Sarcocystidae > Toxoplasma > Toxoplasma gondii. The sequence continues at coordinate 5,281,313 of NC_031480.1, forward strand.
GAACGTGCCTCTGCCAACAAGTTCGAGGACTTGGTAGTAGCAAGTATCAAGGACTGAAACCTCTTCAACATCCTGTTGACCGAGTCTCTCTTCTGCCTGGTCCTCGCCCCGGCCGCCCTCACCAGGGCTTGGAGACACCACTGGCCACCCCACAGGCGGCACCACCCACCCTCCACACCGGCGACACCGAAGCCGTTTGCGCTCGGGGCCAGAGGGGGGGCACAGCCCCCGGGGATCCGACGAAGTCGAGTCCTGCATGGCGCCTCGCAGACTCTCTCGTGTAGTCTCTTGCTGAGATACGAAAGGGCGCGTCCCTGTTCCCTCGGAACCGCAACCACCTTTCTCCCGTCCTGCCCGTGTCTTAGGCGTTTCTGCATCACACGCTGGTGCTGCTCCCTCGGGGTCTCCGGGGACGCTCTGCTGTCGCCTCTTTCCGGCGCCCGCCTCGCTCTCGCCCAGACGAGTTGGCACCTCACTGTCGGCCTTCGCGTTGACACGGACGTCGGGCGTTCTCGCGGCGCATGCGCAACTGTACATCGGAGGCGGATTTATGAAGAGGTGATCTGGCAGAATGTGTTCAAACTGTTTCGCCATGTAGTCATGGTCCCGGTTGTCGCAGCCGCCGTTGTACACCCCGACGGAGTCGGAGGTGAGCACGCGACCGGGCAGGAGGACAAATCCGCCTGCCGGGGGTCTTGGGAACTGCACAGTTCTGAGCTCGCCTTTTCCAGAGGGTCGCCCGAGGGGGACGGAGGACCCTGTGAGATTCGAAGAATTCGCAGACGGATCTGGCGGCTGCTCTGAATGCCGCGAAAGCACTCGCGACAACAGACCCGCCGCGAGCATTGGCGACTCAAGGGGAGAAGTATACGGAGTCCCGGCGCCGTTCGGTCGCGCGAGTGGAAACGCATGCGACTCATCCTCGCTCTTCGGGTGGCCTGTATACGCCCGTCGACAGACAAACCCCGTTTGCTGGCTCGCGGCTTCGCACCCAAGCGTTGTGGGCCGAGGTTGCGCCGAGATGGCGTACAACTTGCGAGCAGCAGATAATTGATGGGGCTGAAGGTCGAAGTGCGAGAAGCCCGGTGCGACGTCGAGCTTCTCGCCCACACTCCCGCGCCTCTCTGAGCGCCCGTTGAGTCGAAGCTGGAGCCGGCGCAGCTTTTTGGTGTGGTGAAGAAGAAACGTCTCGGCACATTTCACGAGCATCGCGTTGCCCTGACTCGCTCTCTGGGCTCCACCGGCAAACGGCGAATGGGGCCCACTCGCGCCCGAAAGAGCGCCGGGGACTACGTCCCACCACTCAACAGGGCGAGACGGAAGAGACAGCGGAGAGTGCGGGACGCCACCGCTGGCGGCCGGCTGCACACCACAGTGCAGCGCCGTGGAGCAAGCATGGAAGGAAGAAGACAAGAGGCACGACGGCGAAGACGAGGGACGCGAGGCGGAGAAGCGCGACAACGAAAGAGGCAAGGGCGACGGCGCCGGCGGCGGGGAAAACGGACTTGAACACAGAGGCGTGTATGCAGGAGATGGAGGGGCTACGCCCTCGAAGCCGGGGGGCGGAGTGCTCGGGTACGGCACCCGCGTCAGAAAGCTCTGGAGATACGCGTCCTGCAACGAGATGCCGTGTGTGCCGTGCCACGGGACCGGAGACGCCGACGCGAGGGCCCCGGGGCTGCGGAAGCACAGTGCGTCGGCTGCATGCAGCGGGCTGGACTCCTCGAGACTCGCCGCAGATTGAGGCGCCAAACACGGCGGTAGCTGCATTTCACGCGGCTGTCCAGAAAAAGTCGCTCCACGGTCCCCAACCTGTGCAAGTGGCGACACACGACCAAAAGGATCCTTCAGCGACACACTGCGGTTGCGTACCGAGTCCAGCAGACACGCCAGGGAAGCCGCCAGCCGCTGGTTTTGCGTGTGAGACGAAGATCGCGGGTGAACAGGCGAGACCGGCGTCTGCTGTCTCTGCTCGGCCGTCTGGAACGGCGACGGTGGAGGCGTGGGCGCCGACATGCGAAAGCGCCTAGGGGTCCCAGGAGGCGGCAAGACTCCTGCCTCCTGTTCGTTCCACCTTCCGCCCTCACTGCCTTGAAACTCTAGTTGGCATCCACTACCCGTATCGCTCCGAGACAGGCCGCCGTCTTCTGCGTCTCCTTCTCGAACTCTGTGAGGAGGGAGCACCGGTGAGACCTCGACTCCCTCGTCGCCCTCATGCTTCACTCCCCGATCTGCCCCATGTATCTGCTCCAATGCATGCAATGCACCACCCTGAGGACGAAGCACATGCAGCGCCCCCCCCCGAGCGTCCCGATGGCTCGGAGACCTCCGGCTCTTCCAAGGCGACTCCCGGTGCGGCTCCAGCTCTGCAGTCGATGGGCTCTTCGCCTTTCCAAAACTCGCGTCGCCTGGCGGTGGGACAGGCCACGCTCTCGCTCGCGGAGAGACGGCGGGACCCAGGCCCGGCGCCACAGGACAAGGCAAATTCCCAGCATCGCCGAAACCTAGAGGAGATCGCCAAGCCAGCCCGGCTGGTCCCCCACGAGGAGAGACGCCCGTCCCATGGTAACCGGAGATACTTGTCTCCTGATAAGGAGGGGCACTCGTCGCTTGACAAGGAGATGCACCTGTTTCCTGAGCTAAAGAAACACCTGTTCCCTGGTCAGCAGATACACCTGTTTCCTGACAAAAGGAGACACCTGTCCCCTGACAAAGAGAGACACCTGTCCCTTGAAGAGGAGACACGCCTGTGTCTGGACCAAAAGAGACGCTTGTCTCCGGGCCCCCAGAGACAGCTGTCCCGCCAGTCCTTCGTTTCAGGCTGTAGAGTGTTTCAGGACTTCCCCACAGGGGGACGGCACTGGGGGGTTCGACGCCCGAGAGTTTTCGCACGGACTGCGCAGAGGCGCCGCTCCGCGGAAGCCAGGAGGCCTGGCTCAGGGCTCCGTGGTCTCTTCGGCGTCCGCATTTCTTCGCCTCTTCGAGTTTCTCGGTTTCGAGCAACGCGGTGATGTCGAAACTGACACTTTTCTTCTTGAACTTCCGGTAAAAGCTGCACGATTGGTTGGCGCCTCCGCCGGCCGAAAGCGCTTCGTGGGCTTGGCTGAGTGGCGAGGAGCCCTGCGACGCCTCTTGTGCGAGGTGCACTGCACAAAAGGAACGCCGGCCCTCTTCCTCCCCTGTCTCGCCTGGTCGCCGAACAGGCAAACTCAGCGACCTGGCGACCTGGGTCGCATCCGGCACAACAACCGAAGTCGGCGCTGCTTCAGTTTCTCCTTCCTCGCCCACCGGCGACGCCAGACCTGATGCGCCAGAGGTCATCATGGTGGAAGCCAAGGAGAGGGCTGTGGGCAGCGTTCATCCAAATCCTAAAAGCGCCAGGCCAGCGAAAATCCGAGGCAAGCGTCAAACCGCCCTGTGCAATGAGGCGACTCAGATGAAAGACGCAACGCTCTTCAGGCTTCTCAGAAGAAAAGCGCCGTCGAGGAAACCCCAGGAAGGCACTGCCAGAATATGCAACCACAGACGCACACACAGTTCAGAATTGGGACTGGGTGATCCCGGTGGGAGGGCGGCGGGAGGGGGGATCAGAGAAACAGTGAGTTCAGGTGGAAGACATATGGCTTGTCGAATACGAAGAAAAGGCAGAGTGTGTCGAAAGACGACGGGAAGCACTGTCGCATACGTGTCGAATCCGCAATACGGAGCGTCGTCAGCACTCTTTCGCGACCTTGGAGAAAGCTGGTAGCATCAACTTGGATGCAGACCCGCTGGTAAGGAAGAGAATCGAAAGTGTCACCTGGTCTTCTTATGTGCATCCCGCCTGCTTCCCGCACCGCTGGCTACACAGGCGGGGGGGTCGCACCTTCGAGTTGTTAAATGTAAGCTCTCGCGAAGAGACGCGAGGCAACTCAAAACTGCGAAAAACCACTTGTTAGACACACAACAGCAGACAAACTCCGCTGGAATGACGCGGCGCACATAAGGCCTCGAAACCCGAGAGCCGAAAAGGGAACGCACGAGGCAACGAAAGACGGTGGAGCGTACCGACACCTGAACTCAGACATCAACAAACTCGAAGAATTCAACTCAACTGAACTGTACCCAGGGGCGTGAAGCCGAATGCGGTCCAGGAACGCGATCGTTGTCGACCCGAGGAAAAGGTGACCCGACTGGGAGCGTTGGATTTTCCTAGAAACTAAACAAGCTATAGCTAAAGGAGTTTCCGAAGGACCGTCGCTCGCTTCGTGGGGACGGGGGGAGAGATAGTCCACTGCTCTTTTCCGAGGACTAAAAATGGCGCTTCGTCGAGGGCAGGGGGACCCCTGCGCTCTGCGTGCTGTGAGACCTGTCTCTGAGAAGAGGAGAGGCCGGAAGATCTGAGAGCGTCGGGAAGACAAAAAATCTTTGCGACTAGAGCAACGAAGCTCGCTTCACGCCCCTCTTTCGAAGGGGAAAACGGGCACAAAGACACCAGGACAGACGCTGCCGCAGTCGTCAGGTTGCTGTACGAGTCCCGCAGGCGAATTCTGCGAGACGGTACATAGACAACGTGTCAGAGCTCGACGCAGAGACCAGTTGCTTGCCTTCACCTACCGGAGGAGGAAACGTCCAGACAAGAGCAGGACGGACTGAGAGGAAAACGAGAGCAAGTTCTGAGTAAGGAAGCCATCGGAGCGTAGAAGAGCGAGAGGGAAAGTATCGACAAGGCAGGAGGCGAGACTCGCGGAGACTGGGGGGGGAGATAGAGAGGATGCAAACAGAGGAACTGTGGAACAAGGGGATTATGTTGCTCCATTTTTCCGGAAAAAAGGGAAAGGCCACTGTTACACGTTCTTGTTCTTGACAACCCGCCTACGACGAAAACGGGGCGCGGACAACTGTCTCCTCTCGGCCCTCCGGCGGGGCTGTTTTCCCCCAAAGACACAGAGAAACGTCCCCTGCGGACCGGAGATACCACGTGCCCGCCGAGCAGGACAACGTATAGACAACTAAAAACAAAAAAGGTACAAAAGCACCGCTGAAAACGCGCAGCAGACCAAATTGCAGTTGGCGGACCGCGCGAAGAGAGGAGAGGCAGAAAAATTCGGCAAAGGCAGAAATCGTGTTCCTTGGACACTGAAAAAGTGTAGACACTTCGCTGGGGCTGTTGCTGGAGACTGGAAAATGAGAACATAAACAAGGAAAAACGACAAACACGAAAACACAACAGGCACGCGAAGACTGCAACCGCGAGAAGCCAGGTGAAAGCCGCAGCGCCCGATATACACTCGACGCTCTAGCGCACAAAAACCGATCACGTCAGGTCTGCTACCGAAGCAAATCTATGCAAACAGGGACATCTCCACACGGACACAGACCACAATTCACAAACTGTATTGCAAGCGCCTCCCCCATTGGGGTAAGTGGGCGCTTACCCAACACCGGATCGGCTTGCAAGAGAGAAAACGGGGGCAAAGCCACGCCTTTGTTTTTTGGGACGTTCGGCGTTTGCGAGGAACAGGCGGCCGCGCTCGAACGAGTAAGAAAAGTACAAACAGACACAACTGGGGCGTTCACACTTACAATGACTTCACAAATGAGAAAGACTCCTGGATTCGCGACCCGGCTTCTTTTGGCAGAAGCGAAGTTACTCAACAGGCAAACACCGTTGGGCTCTGGCCCCGCGCTCTGTGCAACACCGAGTTGCCAGGGTGAGGCGGGTGGACTGAACCGGTAAGCTTTCTGTGCCCTTGATTCCTAGAATTGGTTTCTGTAGAGACGCGAGAAAATACCATATTTCCGTGTCGCGACAGTGTCTTCCTCATTGAAACTGAACGGGTTCGTAGCACTGTCCCCAGGTTCTTAGAGACCAGAGTACGCTGCTCTGCGCGCATGGTGACGGTATTGCGCAATTTTTTTTTCATACAACGACCGAGGGCGGAAAGAGCTCGTCTGCGTATCTGCGGTAGAGAGATTCAGCAAAGAAGCTGGGGAAAATCACCCATTGCATAGCTCCGTCACACAAAACAAAAGCGCAGTTTCAGAATACACCGAATAGTTACACTCCACGTGGTGAAACAGGGATCATTCATATCATACGCATTGGTACATTTGGATCTTTGTACGGATTGTGCGATCATGATGCACAGAGCTCACGTGACAGTGTTTGCGGGTTTCATCTTCTTTACAAATTTGTTTCGTCAATACCGTTCAGTTTTCGGTGTAGTTGACAAGTGGCTTGCTCGGGGTATCAGTTTTGCATATTTATGCTTTGTGTATCTGCGCTTCCAACTGTTCTACGCTGCTGCCGGCCACCGCATTTTAGGGCATGTCGAGTGTGTATCGCCGCGAGGCGTCTGAGGGGTTTTGTTCGAGAAAAATACCAAAATTCCTACATGGGGCAAAAAAAAGAACTCGTCAATCAATTTTATCGGGAGGTCATTTGATTCCGTGGGCTGCTCGTTTACCAGATTACTTCGGTATTTTAGCGCAGATGACATGTGCGGGGAGACGTGGTAAGGGGAGGGCAGGTCCTTGAGACATTAAAACGACCAATGACAATGCTTTTGAACAAAATTCACCCTGTAGAAGTGCAAGCCGCGATTTGAAGCGATGTGTCGCAAATAAAATTTTGGACTATTCAAACAGAAGCAACGCGAACGAATAAAGAGGGAAACATACTCCGAGACCGGGAATTGAACCCGGGTCTTCCGCGTGACAGGCGGAAATACTAGCCACTATACTATCTCGGACGTTTGTTCTTTCGTTTCACCATCTCTCCCTTATTGTTTCATTTGTCGGTTCCCATCTTCCATGGCACTAATTTTCACAGTGCACTCTTCTGGGCGTCTCTCTCCTCGCTAAAACCCTTGGATAAGTGAGTTGAATCTTCAGGCACGGGAGCGGTTGACCCAGGGAGGAAGATATGGAAGTGTCACAGCTCGTATGTGTTCCCGTTGGCTTCGCTTTCCCTTGTTTGCAAAAAGTCACTCCCGAAGTGACTCGCAGAAACTAGTGGTCAGACAAATGCGCGTGTGGCATGTTGATGAATCTGACCGAGAAGCTTCATGACAACTGGGCCGCGTTGAGGAAGGCTGGAAACATATTAAGTGGAAAGGTTCTCCGCTGCCGACGCGAGTTGAGGGGCTACCTGGTAACCAGCTGGCTGAGTAGCGCCAAAACGGCGTATTGGAGCTATGGTCACATCTCAGCGATAGGATTTGAGAGCTTAATGGAGTCCCGGAAGCCTAGCTTCCTGGACAGTCACATTGGTATGAAGTAACTGCCTGCTGGAAGACTGACGGTTCGAGCACAACAGAACGTCAAAAAGCGATAATCGCTGCAGCCTACATCAACCGGGTGCCTGAACCAGACCAAGAATTACAATGGAGAATCAGTGGAACTCTGTTACATGTTGAAAAGAAAGACAAGAATCTCTTGAAACTCCTGAAACGCCAACCTCACTTCCTACAGTGTTGCCAGCGGTGAAAACACGTTCCTAGCGATAAGCTTCAGCACTTAAGCTAGAGCCCCCCAAAGTATCGTAACAGACGGGACAGACGAGCTCATGCATGTTATGCATACACTCCTATCGAAGCGGGTTGTTTAATGGACAAAAATACATGCAGATCTTCGTGACAGCGTGCGAACACATTGATTTTGCCAGGTCTGCGCTTTCATTCCGTTGGATGGTACCTCTGGTATTCCCCTTTCTTTTAGCTCTCTTGATTTCAATGAAAGGAGCTAAACAATAGATTATTTTTGTTTCCATGCTCTCTAGTCAGTAAACATTAAAAAAACTCCAGCGTAAAGTTAAGACGTGATTCAGCGCACTATGAGCGGCATTGTTAGTGCCTACGGCTTCCAAGTAAACATGAAAATACTGGTAGTTCTTCGGCGGTTCGTGTTTCGTGACTGGAGCACTTCCTCACCCAGCAAGCCAGCAACTCGTGAAGGTGACGGATGGAAGCTGGCCGATTCGTTTATGCTGCATGAACAACTTTTCACACCGTAGAAGGAAACTTGCCGGAAACAGTAGCGGCGTGAATGTGGTTCCTCAGCGTGAGTTGGTTCGGTACCCGGCTGTGTTTGGAATCAGCAGCGTCAAGATCGGAATCCTAGTCGGCAATCCGCTTTCTGTTCTTGTTTCACTTCTCTTTTCCAAAGAAATCGTTGAAATCCGGCAGGTTTGCAAGACATTGCCGGATCCGAACCTCTTCCAACGTCGGTCTGCTTTCTTTAAAAAAGAAAACCTTTTGCGAGAGTCATACGTTCTCTTGGCCGCAAGCGTTAGTATATCTACAGTGCTGTTTCTTTAAAAATGATAGCACAACAACACATGATATGCATCCTTTATTTTCTGAAGAACTTCATTATGACTCCGCAAGGTGGGGAATGGGCGACAACCTGCGCCGAACCGTTGGGAGCGCAGGTACCTCGTGCCAAATGAGCATTTCAGATTTTCAAAAGAATCGAAAGAAGCCACGCAGTCACGCCTCGCCGAACGGGAACTCCCAAGCGCTCAAGACTAATTCTGAGGCACTACGTTGGCTCGCGAGCACCCCCAGAAAATCACTTGCATCCGCCGCTTCTATTCACAACCATAAAGCCATCCACAGATTTTCCACATCAAAAAGGAGGAGATGTGAGACACCAATGATCTTCTGGTCTCTCTTTCAAGTTGCACACCCGACCATTTTGTTCCGTTGAACTTTTAGGGTCGACGGCATGAGAAATACATGTGGTGAAAATTTACGTCACCGCGTTACCCCCCGCACGTGCAGTTTTTGCAAGCCACCTAGAATGATGGTACAGAGACTGTGAAAATATCGATGTTTTTCTCTTCACCTGCTTCCTCTTTTTGCTCAGGAATCTGCGCAAGTGAACTCTCTTCCACTACCCGACGCACTCGCCCTTGTCTCACGTTCCCTCCAAGTGTTTTCTTTTCATACGCTGTCCTAAAAAGTGTAGTCTGCACGACTGCATCAGCACGCAGTGATGAACGATCCCACAGAAACAGATATTTCCTTCCTCATGTAAACCCCCTCTCTCCACCCACCCGATGTGGCGCTCTGCGCAGTGAACAATCTCACAAATAACTCAACGTTCTCTCGCCGGCATCGATGCTTACGCAGAGGCAGGAGAAGTTCGAGACATCTGTAAACATTCGAGTTTCTATGTGATCTCTGCGTGTTGATTCGGATTCGTTCACCCGCAGTGTTGCGGCTCAACCAAAGAACTGGGATCCAGGAGACTTGAGGAATTTTACTCTTGTTCCTTCAGCTGGAAGGTCTTGAGGAAAACACGTCTATTTAGGAATCAGAAAGGATCTGTTTGCTCCGCCTAAGCTTCTCGTTTCGCATTTGATTTTTTCACAACTCTTTGCCTACGTCGGCGCCGATCGCCCTGTCCTGTGATATGGCGGATCCGAAGCGGCGCTGAGGGATGAAGTGCATCCCGTTCCCACGGCGATTGTCTGAAAGCAGAAGCTCACACCAAAAATAAAACGTTTTTTTTCTCCTAGGGCTTACTTGATAAGGAAGCGAATACCATGAGCAGAGCAGTTGTTTCAAGCCTCGATACATGCAGAAATCACTGCATGTGGCTTGCGCCAGTGACAGCATGCTGATATATCTACACTTGCAAAAATCTGCGTTTGGACAACCCCAGCAGTCTCTAAAATGTCGTTTACATTACAGGGAGTTTTTATCCGATGTGCAGGTGGGAACTATAACTGATGATACTCGCCACAAAACGCAGAATCAGAGTTCTACGCGTGCGACAGCCAGCTTGCTCGCAGGGGAGAAAATATCACCCAGAAACGACATCATTCGTTTGTCCGCGTTCCTCCGTCCACCCCACGAGTGCCCTTTCATGCTCCTTCTTACCAACAGGCAGAAACCAGAGAAGCGGATTATATCCGAAGGCGTCATTGAAGTTGATCCACGCCCCGCGGTTCCACATCGACTGCAGAAAAGCAGACAGAACAGCACGTACGTAGCGATGCACGCTGCTTTCTTCCGCTACCATCTGCGGGCACCGTGTACTTTCCTAGACTGGCAGAAAGGCCGAAAGTTCAACTCCCGGCCGTTTAACTCACCTGCTGCTCCGCCGCATACGGGTGTCGGAACTGCTTCTCGCAGAACTCAATTGTCGTCATTCCCTTCACCATGAGGTACAAGTGGAAACCGAGGAAACCCGTGACGACGATGCCGAGGAAGATGTCCAGAGTCTCTCCGAACAGGAGGCAGAACAAGACGCCAAAGGTTTCCTGCCCATGTAACGGACCCCACAGATCCCGAAAACAGTAGCTGCTTGCAACCACAGTCGTCTGTTGTCTCGGTCTTCATCCCAAGCGTTACTTTGTTCCAGTCAACCACCGTATACATATACGTCCTTGATTATGTATGTTCACATATGTGTTGCTATTTATGCTCACGAATGCGTACAAACATGTTCTTTTCAAGAGACACCCATGTGTCTCCAGAAGAAGCACGCACATGCACTGAAACGGCCGTCTCGCTGTGCACCTCGTGAGAGGATGTCGAACGTATGTTTCCGCGGACAGAAATCGTGTGCAGGCCTAAGCCTTTTGTCCCCTCCCCCCCCCTCCCCATGGTGTGTGTCCGGTTTCTGTCAGCAGACTGCGAACCCGAGAGAGAAACGTCCTCTGCGGACCTACGCAGAAGAAAAGCTGTCGCCCGTTGCCTGTTGCCCAGAGGTCCTCTCGGCGGGGCAATGAACTTACAGAGGGAGAGTTGACAGCTCGCGCCACAGATTCGAACATGGTGGCGGCGACGTAAATGGAGAGAACAGACGAGTAGATGATGGAGAGCATGAAATACTTGTGGTTTCCCCATCCGACGCAATTGTCAATCCACGGACAATGGTGATCCATCTTCAAGACGCACGTTCTGCACACTCGGCAGTGGTGCGTCCGATCTGGTTTGTAGTGCAGACACCATTTGCATTCGCGGCGCTCGCCGGTGCGCTTCACCTCCTGGTCATTTCCGCGCATGCGACAGAGAAAAACAGCAAGCGTGGAACATGCGAGAGAAAAACCAACGAAAGAGAAAGAGAAGAACAGGAAGGAAGTGTCCGCACAGGTTCGTAAACAACGCCTTTGACACCCTGCATCTAAATGTTTAAACATGATTGAACGTGTATCGGTACCTACGCATATATATATATATAGACATATATATAAACATATACACATGAATGTGTCTGTATATATATATATATATATATATATATATATATATGCACGTGCATGTCGTATGTCAGGCTTTTTGCATGCACTATGTGAGGTGTTTGAGCGCAATGCAGGTGTGGAAGGAAATCCCCCAGGAACTGATTTCCGCGGGCACAATTCCACGCTGCGTACGGCCTGACACCTGATTTTATCAAGTGCGTGAACAGTCCCGACCCACTGCTGTGAAGTCTATTTGTCGTATGAGGGAGGCGCGCGCATTTAAGACGAGTCTTTTCACACGCTGCTGAACAACATGTACGTCGTAGGATATGGAGATCCATTATTTTCAGTCGTCTTCAGCAGTTCCATGGGGTATGGGATGACCTCGAGACTTTGACCGCGACGCTTACCGCAGGTTGATGCAGGAGCACGCGTTCTTCTTCCTCTGCAGAGAGGTCAGGGACGCCTCCAGGCGAGACGAAGACAGCCAGGCAGAAGGAAGAAAGTTGGAGAGTGAGGAGAACGAGGAGCGCTGAGAGTTCCCCGATGCCGCGAGCAAACGCCTCGCTGTCTCCGCCGCATTCAGGATCCCCTTGTGGGCAGGGGACGAGTCCAAGCAGAGGCAGAATGTGGAGCGTGACGTAGATCAGGACAATGCAGCTCACCAGAGAGAGGACGAACAGCACTGGCAGCGTCCGCAAGAACTTCCCTCGCGAGGTGTTGCTGGGCGCAGCATACCGGACCGCTGTGTGAGCATGCAGGCTCGTGCCCTTTTCGCGATCAGCGCTAAAACCTCCCTCGTCCGCAGGAGACACCTGTCCAGAGACACTTCGACCCGCAGGGGCCGACAGCCCCGCTACGGACCCGTCCAAATGGGGGAGGTTAGCCATCTTGGAGAGACGGAAAAATGAGACAGCTGGTGCAGAGAAAGCAAGACAGAGAGATGGCGGATGGAATGCGAACTGAGAAGGGAAGAGGAGAAATACTTTGTCGGAGCTGGCAGCGGAGACACGAGAAAAGCAACGCGGAATTCGAATTCGGGAGTAAAGCACGGCGACAAGCAACCTAGGAACTAGAGAAGGGAGAGAGAGCGTCAGTTGCTTCTCGCAAAACAGAAGCCGTACAAGACGTGAGGGTTGCAAAGTCTCTAACGGGAGACGCGTCTGATGCACATCGGCCTCTGTTAACTGCTAAGACGCATGAGGAAGTCTTGCAGTGTATAATCCGTGTCCAGTGCAGGAGCACGTAAACAGCAGCTGCATTGCGGCGCCCCAGAGGCAGGAAAGTCCTTGGCAAGCAGTGGTCAGGCCTCCAATTTCAAATGGAAGGTGGCCAGCAAACTGCCGAGAGATGTTCTTAGCCCAGCTCACGGGCGACTCACTTCTCGTCTCGTTCCATGAGGCGGAAGGGAGGAGTGTGCGAGGCACCGTGGAGAAAGCAGGACCCGCGAGAAAAGGACAGGCAGCGACAGCGAAGAGAGACAAGGAACCTAGAGCCTGCTTCTGGGGAAGACGAAGCGACAAAGAAGGAGACTTCACGCCGAGAACAAAAAAGACGTCCTTTGTAGGCATGCGCTGGCTCTGAGGAAGGTAGCGCGAGCTCTGTCGAGAGGGAACGGGAGAGCTGGAGGGAAGCACCCAGGACCGCGAAGAGCGGGAAATTCTTCGCAGGGAAGAAAACAGAGAACAAAGATGCGGAAGAACATCAAAAATCGAAGAAGAAACGAAGAAAAGGGGCGCTCGCTAGCGGTAAAATTTTTCTCTCAACTCGCCTAGCCACTTACGGGCGTCGCCCCGCGCGCGTCCGCCGATCTCGCAGTGGATAAACTGCGACCTCAGCAAAGATCCTTGTAGTCAGTCGACAGCCCCATCCGTTTATGCCCTCAAATTTCAACCTCTCGATTTAGACGTGATCTTCTACCTTCGCACAGAGATTGGACACGCTTGCACACTTCCAGAAAGGCAGGGAATGCAGCGGAACCGGGAAGAAGGGGTGAAAAAGTGTCGAGCGTCTCTCACTGTACACATGGTTTAACGATTGCTAGAACGGTACCGCACACAGAAACTGAAGGATGTCGCGACCGTTCACTTTTCTGCACGTGTGTCTCTTCTATACAAGATGTTGCGTTTCTCTCGAGTCAAGACAATGTAAGATTGCCTTTGTTCTCGTCGCCTTCCCTCCTCGTATACTCCGGAAAACGAGACGGCAATAACTGGTTTATCGTGTCCTTCAATGCTGTCCCGAGGCACTATATTCCTGGGGAAGTTGCAGAGGTTGCTCTGCGAGACAAGTGCAGATGTGCAACAATATCTTGGTATGTGTATACTCCGTCGGCAAATGTTGGGTTTTCAAATATACGCTGGGCACTTTTAACATCCCGGGATATACGAGAAAGTACCATTCCGGTACGATAGCAGTAGATAGCTGTGATGTTGATGATGTTATGGAGAGTAAGAAACGCAAGCAACTCGCGGGGCACCGACAAATGCGCCCGACAGTGTTTCCTGAAGGTGTTGTCTGCTAATCCAAGCAAGAGACCTGGCACACATGCGCGCAGATTCTTGCTCCTCTGTCGATATCTTGGCCTCCAGAAACGCCGGGATCTCGAACTGACACGTTCGGAATTCCAGATGAGTTGAGTGTTGTTGCACAGTTTTCGTGGCATACTGATTGTCAGGCTTCTTGTCTACTCTGCCTGCCACTGCGTAGCATCAGTCGTAGCCTTCCGCCTTGTCAGTCTCGTTGATGCAGTCGAAACAAGAATCCTATCCATAGAGGGTGCACGCCCCAGGCCCGACACATATCTGTGATTCGATTTGAGGGGGGTGTTGTAACAGTTGCAACAACACCTTGTTTTAAATCGTTCGATTATCGAGTACTGTGCGGAATGTCGCCAGCAGACCTCGCTTATTTGTTCGTAGGTCTAGGAACGTAGAGGACAATGACTGACAGGCTCATGAGGTCACTGGTGTGGAAGATGGAAGAATGGAAACAATCGTGAACGTTCTTACAACTTGCTAGGAGTCGAAAAGCAACCATGTTCTAGTCTCTCGTTCCACCCCTTGGAAACGCTGTGGATTCAATAGTGCGGACGTAGCGAAAGAAGGCAAGATACATGGATGTATATTCGAGAGGCTCCTAGACTCCACGAAAACAGTTATACAGAGCAGTGCTGCCTATAAACGAACACGGTGCGCATAGGAAGACACACGCATCGTGCACATACATGCAAATATATATCCAGACATACCAGCGCGTCTCCAGCGTCGTCAAACTGAGGTACACATGTTAGAGGTTCTTGGTTTGTTTGAGCAGAAGTTGAACCGACCGAAAGGGCCTTGTGATGAAAATATTTGAACATACATATTTATATGCATGAAGCGAGAAAATGGTGCCTTTGTGTATGTGCCTGTCGTTTTTGTTTCAGATGAGCGGCGATTGCTGGTGTCAGACATCCCAGCTGCGTTTCGTATATGCTTCGTTGTGTGGAAATTTCTAAGTCTTTCGTTTCGTTTTCGGTGTCTCTCGGCCGGCGGCAATCGTGCGTGGCTGTTTGTCCAGCTGCATGTCTGACGCCATAAAAACCCGCCGTTGACATCTCTGTGCCTCAGTTTTGACCGGAAAAGGAGATTTTGGGACTTTGCTGATCCCGTTGGAGGCCCTTTGGCTGATTGCTCGCGATATCCTGTGGAACTGAATCCGTCATTTGACTTGCCAAACGAGTTCTGCAACGACTATTTTGGCCAATACACGCGGCGTATGGAGCGAAACTGTGGGACTACGTTCCCGTGAATGCACCATTTCACTGCCACACCATTTTGGACCGAACGAACTTCCACCTCAAACACACGGAGACTGCCACACGGTCGCATCACGGCGGAAAGCACTGGGAAACACGACCCTGCAAGGCTAATGTACATGGGTTCGGAAGAGCCAAACGGCGAAACTAAACTGAGGATTTCTGTACAGTTGAGCACAGGGCACACGTTGACGCCTGGCAAAAGACGGCCGTTCAAAGAAGCGAACTTTTTGGACCGTGTGTGGGATTCCCCAATCCCCCCCCTTTCAAGGGTGTACATGCTGCAGATCAACCAGTTCAACACGGAAGTGAAGTGAAGCTGAGACTAAATCCTACATGCTGAATCACATCCTGAGCACAAGCGTTGCCGCACATGATGCACTGTTTCACCGTTTTTCCCTGCGAGAGTGCATAGAGAAAACCGCCGACAAACGCGTCGCCCGCGCCGTTGGTGTCCACAATTTTTTCCGCAGCAACCACCGGGACACCAACTTCGTGGACGACCACAGTTCCGTCGGCTCTGAAGATAAAACACACAGGCAGCTTCATCCATCAAAAACGGTTCCTTCCGCATGCGTGCATAGTGACACCAAATACACTTGCTTCCCACCGAAGTTCTACACTTGCACATACAAATAAGCATTATATCAATGAATGTGAAAGGTGAAGTCTACCGATGCATCCAATGTCCAGATGCATTTCGAACTGCACTTGCCAAAGACGTTTCCACGTACACTGCAAATCTCTCGATGCGCGTGATACGCGCACGAAACCACGATTCAGGTGCGTCGGCGGTTTTCTCGAACATCTGCTTACAGGCTATTTTGCTCATGCAGTTTATCCACATTCCACCCTCGAACTCTTTCGACATTGTCAGAGGCCGAGTACGCTCTGCGTTTCCCTATCTTTTGCAACGGGCTGAAGTGTGACCGAGAAAACCAGGGAAGAGCTACACTGCGGACCGTCGGAAGTTCAGCAAAGCTCCCCAACCGAAACAGACGTGACGCTCGACAACACACAAATTTTTTGTGAACCTGCGCGTTCTGTTTTACGTACGTTTGCTCAGCAGCAATGACGGGGTTGTGACCCCGTGTCATGACAACGAGCTTCGTCGCGCCCGTGTTCTGACCGGCAGTGAGCAGACGCAAGGCGCCCGTGCACACTTCCACTGCGTGTTCTTTGTTCGCAGTGGACAGCGCCGTCTTCTCAGCAGCCACGAGATTGTGAACTTTCGCCAAATGCGCGAACTCCTCTTCGTTTCCAAAGAGAATGTTCGTATGGAGAAGCAAAGACTGCATCGCGTCCTTGTACAGCTCAACGCAGAACGGAGCCGACAAGTTCAGCGTAAAGATGGCGTTCGGTATGCCATGAGCATACCCCGCTACCTCAAGCGCGTTCTGTGTGCACAGAAAAACCAAAAAGTCGCAGCTGGGGAACTTGACACGAGGAGTGGCCAGACACTCCACACATAAAGGGTGCACCGAAGCGCGTGGCGACATGCGCAAAACAAAGAGTAGAAGCTGACGGAAAAGGTGAGAAGAAACCTGTGTTGCCAGGGTCTGCAAAACTGCGGCAACAATACACAACCACCAGCATTCTCATACACGCACATCTTTCGCCGCTATTTCCATCCTCAGTGGTCCAGAGGCACGAATAGTCACAAAGTCGATCTTTCTAATATGTCTATCTGACCATTCACCTATATCTACCACCCTATCATTCGTTCTGTCTATCTCTATGTCTACATATTTGCTTCTCTTCTTCGAGGTCGCTACCTGTTTCCCTTCGTGCTAATACGTCGTTTCAGGTGTGCACCAGAATGCTTGCACACACATCCGCATATAAATATACATATATATATATATATGTATATATTCATACATATAAATACATATGCGTAGGGGCTATGCCGATATTTGCATACCACTTTGTTTGCCTAAAACTGTCAAGAGTGGGGTCTTGAGTCGCGCCGCCCCTCCTGCACTCCCTACCTTAGGGGTCGCAGTAAGTGTGTAGGCGGTGGCATAAAAGATGAGCGCTCCGGAAGCGAAGGTAGTCCAGTCCTCAGGCAGTCGGAAGGAACCGCATGCGCCGAGATGCGTGCAGAGCGTCCGTTCTTTCTCGTTGATCAACACGGCACACACTCCGGTGCTCTGACCTGGAGCGACCATGAAGCGAGTGGCGAGGCCTGCAGGGCGCGCGAAAATAAAAGACACGAAACCGCGCTTTTTGGCACTTCGAATCGACCACGGGTCTGCCTTCTGCGACTGCAAGCTGGGCCGACTGTGAGTCTGGAACGATACAGCACTGAGACAGAACAGGTACACGTAGGTGTGCACAGCTCTTTGCCTCGGGAGCAGATAACAAGCAGTGAACTACTCGTCTGCATCTTGACGACCTCTGTTTGCGGGGTCCCAGAACCAGAGAAGCCATGCTTTTGCATCGACTGGCACTGGATAGCAAGCTCAATACGAATTAACTGACTTTCGGAATACAACATCGGCAGACTGCTTCAAAACTCGGTGCCCATCCGAACGTCGCCAATCAGTTGCTTCGCCTCAACGGTTACAAGCACATGCATACCAGCTTCCGTTATAGATGCTTTCTATACATAAATGGAAACTAAGGAGAAAACAGCTGTAAAGCGGAATGAGGGAGATTATAAGGTCCTCTTTCGCCTTCTTGGGGCAGGTGACTCTTCTGTGGCAAACACATGTTGAGACCGAAGATCCTTTTTGCTGCCGCTCTTCACAGTGAAGGTGCCTCGTCTTCCCTCTTCTTTCCATCGTATCTTTTACCTTCCTTGTCGCAGAGCTCTTTTAGCACCTGGCCACGGGGGTCATCGCCAATGGCTCCCATGTACCCAGCGCTGCCAGGCTAGAGGCAAAAACACACAAACCACAGAAGAAAAATTGAATTGCAAATATGTGCACACTACACATACACCTATAAATATATATATATATAAAGAGAGAGAGGGAGAGACATAGATATAGATACGTATTTATACCAGCATCTGGACACACTACGTAGCTGTGTACACATGGATGTTTGCACCCGGATCTGTACATGTTACAGAAAACTATTTGTACGTGTATGCGGCCAACGCCGACTAGGCCAAGGCGGTATGCCTGCACAAGTCTCTACTGACACGGCTGTGGATGGCTGCGTCTGCGCCGCCAGCGTGCGGCGGCAGCCTGTCAGGCTCTTTACCTTTCTCAAGAGTTTCTGGACGACACGAACAGAGTTGAGTGCACTGCCACCAGGCAGGGAAGTCGGATTGAACTGGTCAAGAGTGGAGTAGATGCGCATTTGTTCCGGAGTCGCGAGAGTCGCGTCTCCCCTCTTGAGGAAGAACTCGTCGAGGAAGGAAGAGGGCACCTCGGCGACGAGGTCCAGAATCGGATTCCCTATCGCGAACACTCTCATGGGGCCCGTCGCCGAGTTGGAGGAATCGACTGCCATTCTGTCTGTCACTGAAGCGGAGGCCGGAGAAAGGAAAGCGAGAGACAAGACCAAGATGAACCCCTGGAGAGCCTTGATGCGGGACCTCTGTAGATGTGGTTCCGCAGGAGCCATGGTCTGACTGACGAGTTGAGAGTGTCGGCGAAAAAACAACGGAAATTCCGATGTACCGTCCTCTGCCCTCCAAAATCTGGAGACCTGTTCTTGATCCTCGACGGTCGGGAAATGCCGCATGGGTTGCCGGGACTGCAGGAAAAAGGCCGTTCGTGATGCACAAGGGATGTTGCCACCGCCGCGACGCTGCATGCGCTTGCTGGCCCCGTTGGATGGGTCTTAGAGGCAAGGGACGTCCTTGGAAGAAGTTCGCCGACTCGCGAAAAAGATGACGAATCTGGTAGTCGGCCGTGAAACCAAGCGGAACGAGCGGAAGAAGACGAAACGCGCGGAGACTTCTGGCACAAAGTCGGGCTCCGTTATGTCCGCATCGCCGCGGATCTGTCTCTCGGCTAAGCTTTGCATCCGACGCCAAGTCGGTTCGGACGCAGAAAACTCCCGTCCTCCCTGTTGTTGTGGGGTGGACGACCCTCGTGGGACACGCACTCCATCGAAGCAACGAAGACAGCTGGTCTATGGCACACGTGAAGCGCGAAAGTTTGGACGCCAGAAAAAAGATACGAACGATTTCTGTGTATCGCTGTCTGAAAATCCGTGAGTTTTCCTACAGAGACGCCTTTGCTCGAGCCGACGAGCCGTTCAGCCGTGTCTCCGACCCGCACATGCACCGCGGGAAGCAGAAGTCGAACGGGAACAAAGCGCGTAGGTAACAGGCTAATTCGGCGGACGAAATCGAAAGATCGGGAGGAAGGGAGGCAGAGAACCATCTGGCAAGCGAGGAAAAAGAGATTCACGAGACTCTGTTGTGCTTCCTTCGTGACAGACAAGAGGATGTGTAACACTGAACCTTGCTGCAGACTTGGACATCACGCAAGACTCGACGCGGCGTGTCTGCACACCCCGTGAGATGCCCATGTTCCACAAAATGCCAAGCAGCTGTATTTTCGAAGCCTCTTATCTTCGTCTCCGAATTCCAGCCAGACGGCCTCCATACAGCCAAGTGAAACACATAGATGGAAAACTAGCATCTCTCCCTAGATCTGTATTGCCACTGGAACAATCGAGTTTCTGAGGTGCCACAGTCATCACAAACCGCAAACAGTACAATACGTATGTGAATGGACATATGCATGTGTAGATGTGCTGTACAAGTTAGATGAAACGCGTACGAGGTTTTTTTGTTTACACACGAAAGTTGTCCTGGCACGGACGCCAGCTAGAAATCCAATTCTTTGTGTAAAATAGCAGTTTCCAGAGGGAGGTGTTGCGTACTCCGTTTCAACAGCACGGATGCGGGATGCCGCGGGGGAACCGATGTCCAGTTTTCCTGAATGTGCGTATCTGTTTGCCGCGCTAATCATCCCCGTACTTTACCCAGATATCTTCAAATCGAGCATCTCGTGTTCCCCCTTTACCGCCACACACACATAGCTACTGGATGCTTCCCCTTTGTTACCTTTCGGGACGTTAGAAATGGAAAATCTAGAGGAAGCGCCAACGGCGTTTCCCCAAGTTAGCTGCGATGCCGCCGTACCGCGGGGTCCGTCAGGCGGACCCTACAAGTTCACTGACCGGTCGAGCGCAAATCTAGGCAACGATGATTCAAGAAGCTGAGTAACTAAACGAAAAGTTAGTCGGTTCGGCGAAAGAAAACCGGTTCCTTGAGCCAGACCAAGGCTGGCTAATTCCCAAGAAATCGTTAAATGCTGGTTATTGTCCGACGGCCGCAGACCATGGCCGTCCCCCTACGCCACGGAGTGCAGACAAAAACGTGTGTACGCTAGGAAACAAACAAATACACTTTTACGCTTCTCGACCTTTGCACGCTTGGGTGCAAGGAAGCCGTGGTTCGAAAGCCCCACTGCAGCCGTGGAGCGTGGACGCCCCAGAGTGGATTAGGACAGCGAAACGAGTTGGATTTCACAATCCTGGGTGGACTCTACGTCTAGACTTCTCGTTTCCGTGTGAGAAGCGGAGCAAGCAGGGTCAGCATTTGCGCAGCTGCGTCATTTTGCGCCGCCCGCAAATTTGTGTGCGCCTCAGAACTCTTGGCGACGAAGACACCCGACACTCCGGAGTTGACGGAGAAAACGCTTCTGAAGCCGTTTCTGCAGCTTTCCAGTCGTGTGCATTCCAATCGCCATCCGCGTTCAACGCAAGTCTCTTTCAACGAAACCCAGGCTTGTCCAGCGTTCTGCCTTGGCGAGGCGCTCTCTGTCCCAGTGCCGCTCGCTTCTCCTTCTCGGTCGAATTCCACTCTGTTTCGCTGATCCGGATCGTTGGCTTTCACAGAACCGTCGCAGAGTTGGTCCAGCGCCGTCTCCTCCATTTGGGTCGCCTGCGTCCCAGTCACGTGTTTGAGAACTGGCGAGTTCCTCGTCCTCTCAGACTCTGACTCCTGTCTCGACAGCGTCGCTACAAAAACCTCTCTGTCGCAGCGCGCGCCCTGCAGTTTACTCCGGACAATTCCGCTTTTGGGCTCTGACCCAGACTCGCGATGTTCCGACTCTTCACCTAGCTCCGGTGTCTCCGTGCGACCCTCAGTTTGCTGCGCGTGCCCGACTGTTGAAGTTTCCCTCAAGCCCCGTCTCCCGCCTCGTTTCTCGCCTTCCGGTGTTACCTGCAAACCTCGGCTTCCTTGACACACAGACGGGTGGCTTCTCGCCGCTTCCAGACAGTCCGTGTCGCCTAGAGCGTCTTCGCTGTCTTGTCTCAAGCATAACTTCGACTCGGCCGTCCCGCCCTCTGGGTCGAGACTGTCGTACCCTGTCTCGAACGCACAATCCACAAGAAGGTTCGCATCGGCATGAGCCTCGCACTTTCCGCCCCCACCGCGTTCCGCCTCCTTGGTATCTCCAGACGCGGCAACAGAGCCTGACACGGCTGTTTCCCTCCTTTCGCTGTCCTCGTTCTGCGTACACCTCAACTGCAGAGTGGCTTGCGCCTCCACGAGACGCATGACTTCTTTGGGAACGACTTGCTCGCGCATGCCAAAGAGCACTTGCCGCGAAACGTACGCATCCGTAGCGGCGTACATACACTGCTCAGGGGAGAGCGCGTCGCGGCTCCAAGTGCTCAGCTGGAGACTCTTGTCCAGAAAGCGTTCGAGGAACAGGCCGCAGAGCGCCTGGAGAGAGCGGCTGTTTGTGGCGCAGCCAAGCGCAATCGCCGCTGCATGCAGACAAAGGAAATTCCTGGGCGACACGCCGAACTCGCGCTGCAGAGCCTCCACTTCACCCGTCGCGCCCTGAGTCACTTTCACCACATCGGCCCGGAGCAGCAGAGCCGTGAGGCCCGGCGGCAACCCACCGAGAGCAGAGAGCTGCCAAATGCATGCAACCGTCGGACTGGCGAGCTGAATCAGAGCGAGAGGCGGCCGCGGAGAGAGCGAGGCGAAGAGGGACAGCGACGGAGGCAAGTCCCCGCCCACTGACACAGCGAGAGGGTCATGCTCAGAGTCGTAACCGAGCACGAGGTCGGACGCCGCCCCGCAAGACGCAGAGGCAGTTTTGAGGAGCGCCTCTGATGCCGCGGCGTCATCGGCGAGTGTCCGCACGACGATGATTCTCCCTGAGAACTGGATCCTTGGAAGGGATTTCAGCTCCAAGCGACAAATCGAGAAGCGGCTGCGGTCGCTGCCGCTCCACTTGGACCAGCTGTTGTCTCTGTTGCAGACGCGTATTGCATCCTTCCCTGCCAAACCACTCGCGAATCCGCGGCGAGGACTCGCGAGGGCGGGGGAGGCGCGGAACAGCCGACGCCTGCGCTCGCTCTCCGGACGTTCCTCTGGAGTGTATGTGTGTGCGAAGGTTGGACAGGCGCTGTGCGGTTCAGGAGTGAAGACGGAGTTCCGCGGCAGACGCGCAGGGAGAGAAGGGCAACCGGCGCTCGGGCGGGAGCACGAGACAGAGAGCGCTAGAGCTGCGGAACGACCTCTGGAGAGAAGCGCCTCACATGGCGACATTTTCCTCCCAGAAAGCGCTTAGGAAGGCAATAGAAACTGCGTACAACGCAGACACACGGCGCGAGAACTCGAAAAAAGAGAAGAAGCTGGAGATCAAAAGAAATACAGATCGGAGGCACTGGGAACGATTTCGCAGCACGAAGATCCGACTCAGATTCCTCGTCCATTCCCCTGGAACATCGCTAATTATTAAGTGCCTCCAGCCTCCACAAGGAGTCTTTGTCTCTATCGGTGCTCTAGGACACAAGCGCGTCGAACAACGAGGCAAAACCAACAGGCGACATGCGAAACACAGACTTGTCCTCGGTGGCCAGTCCAAGTCTCGCGGCTGCTTCTTCCCGGCTGTCTGGCATTGCAAATCAACAGCTGCGGCGAAAGACTCATACACAGAGGTCCTCACATGCATGCATGTGCAAATGGATTTTCAGCTGTGCGTAGGTCGAAACACCGGCATGCCAAGGTTCGCAGAGTTTTACGTTCGGACTGACGCATGCATGTGCGTTCAAACTAAATGGGTGCGACCAGAGGTCTGCGTAGTTGTGCCCACCCCAATACAAGGAGGAGAGACTCCTTCAGTCATCGTGCAGAGAAAGAAGCCTCGTTGCGCATCTGCTGCCGTCCGACTCACTCAAAACCTTTTTACATGGTCACCCTTGACATGTCACCGCGTCCACGCGCCTTTCACTCGTACTTTCCCCTTCCTCTTCTGTACGAGACAAGTTGTGGTGGAGACATGTACATAGGTCTCCACACATATGAACAGATAATCTACAGTATAAGAAATATATACTTCTAAATGCGTAGATTGTGTATATGCATGAAAATGGGTGAACAACAGGAACTCTGAGTGGCGGAACGTTGTACAAACAAAGAATGGAGGCGAATGGCTTCCTGCTGCTCTCCAAGGCCTTTGCTGTGCGAGCTGTGCAGACACCTCATAGAGCCTGTGCGATGAAAGAGGTCAAGAGTTTCATCGAGCTGTGAAGAAAAGAGAGCACGCGCAGAGGTGTAGACCAGTAAAAAACTGCATGCGCCCACAAGGAGTTTGTGGAGGTTTTCTCGTCGGTTTAAACAGAGGAAACAGCTCTCAGAGAGTGCCGCGACAGAGCCGACACCCCTCGCCGAACTCAGTTAGTCTTCGAGAAAAAAGAAGAAACGGGCCATGGTCAACACAGGAAGCGAATCGTTTCCGGCGACGATAGACGAAAGTCGATTGTCGGGCCACGAAGACACGAAGACATGCATGCGTTTGTACCGAGAAATCGACCCAGAGGAAATATGTCTTTCTAATTTACTTGCCCTCTTACAGTTCTAGGCAAAGCCTCAGCCTTTACTCTCGAGTGTCTTCGAAGACTTCGTTGAAAATTCACCCTTTTCTCACACCTGAGGAAAAGGACCTCCTGTGTCCGCGTTTCTCTTCGCTCTCTCCACCACCTTGACATGTCTCCTTTCTCATCTCTTACATCAACGCTGTAAAGAAAGGGTTGTCGCGACTTTTTGTCATTGCGCTCTCCTTTCGTCTCTTTTTCCATGCTCTCTCTAGGCATCTGCCTTGTCTGCCTCTCGCGGTTTTTTCCACCATCTTCTTCTCTGTCTGTCCCTCTTCTCTCGCTCTCTTTCTTCTTCTCTTCCGTTCGTTCCTTTCTCTTCTCCCTCTTCTCCCTCTTCTCCCTCTTCTCCCTCTTCTCCCTCTTTTCTCGCTCTCTTCTTCTTGCCTTTGAATCTCTTCTCTCCTGCGTTTTTCTCAGTTGTCTCTTTTTCTCTTTTCACGCGTGTTCGCTGCAGACTCTCGAAGCACCATGGCGGTCCCCTTCTCTGTCGTTTCTTGCCCCAGATCGGGCGCTGTTGCGCATGGACTTTCCCTGTCTTCTCTCTCGCCGTCCTTCTCTGCTCTACCGGCGAAAGTGCAGATCTGTAGATTCTCTGGTTCTGTCAAGTCGTCTGCCCTCTCCCAGTCCTCCTTTCTCTCTTCCCCGTCTGAATCTGTAGCTCCCTTCGTCTATCCCTCACAGTCCGCTTCTCCTCATCTCCCTCTCCCCCTCGCTTCCTCTCCCCTCCCGCATGTCTCTCGCTTCCCTCGTCTCTCTCTGTCCTGTCCTCTTTTCTCTCTCCTCTCTCCTGTCTCCTCAGCTGCGTCCGCGTATTCTGCCCTGGCTGCGAAAAGCAGGGAAGAGCGAGAAGCGCCGACCGGTCGTGTGTTGCCGAGCCGTGCCGCGGCTGTCGCCCAAGCGGGCGCCGGCAGTGCAGAGTCCAACGGGGAGACAGTTGAGGAGACGGAGTCTCGCGCGCATCAGCTCCAGTTCTGGGTCTCGCGGCTTCGAGAGGAAAAGGACACCGGCGCCATCTACATGCTGAGAGAGGTAGGCGACGGCGAACCGTCAGAAAAAACGGCGACAGAGGAAGGCTGAGAACGTTTCAGTTGGGAAGAGCGCGACCATTAAGTGTACTGAGACGTCACGCCTTACAAGAAGAGCGACTTCAAGCAAGGAATCGGACTCAACGGTGTTTACATAGGAGTCGAAGCTCGGCCTCGACCTGTTCAGGGAATCGTGTTTTTTGTCACCTTCGCTGTGGGGATATGTATACACAAGTGTGAATGGCTCTATATACATGTCGACGAACGCATCTCCAAATCTAGACATCTGTGTATACAGCTCTGCATACGCAAGCATGCACGCACTTCGCGTATAGCGGTGTCTCTGCGGATAGGATTTTTGTCAGGAGACGCGAACATGTCCCTGAGCCGTCGGAGACTCCTGTCACAGTGACGCCTTTTCCCCTCGTTCACCAAGGCATGTGCGGCTCTCTGCATGCGCGTACTCAAAGAAGAGAACTGCGAACCTGCGAGTAGCTGCAGATATGCACTGCGGAGTCGCAGTTGCGTTTGCGCGGTTTCTTAACCTGTTCGCAAGTGGCGATGGTGCGTCCGTTTCCCTGGGCTTTCTAGATTCTAAGGAAGCCAAAGAAGGCGACAAGTTCCGCGCCCTCGCCTCGTCTCGATAAACGGCTAGAGAGAACTGGGACGCAAGAGGAGAAGCCTGTCTCTGCTGCGCGGCCACCGGAGACGGAGGACATTCTCGACCAGATGGAAGATCTCCTCAGGTCTCATGGAGAGATGACGGCAGAAGTCGGAGAGGTGCGTGAAGCCTTCACTGCTTGTCTCTCGGCTGCATCTGTCTCTTGTCTCTCAAGTCAAGGGCAACGGCAGCCAGCGACTCGGTGGAAAGCAACTGTGTACTCCAGCTGCATAGACGTCGCGACCCTCACTCTAGTGCTCTTGTCTCTGTTCGTCGATGCGAAATGCTGTTTTCCTCATAGAGCGATCGTGATGACAGACAGACAGACGGAGCAACAAGAAATAGATGGAGCGCGAGATGCAGGAATACCTAGAGATCGACAGAGTGGGGGTTGGTAGATCGTGACGTCAATGAAGAGATAGAGAGACAGATAAAAATATAGGTAGATACACAGGCAAACAGGTAGATAGAACAGATACGTCGGTAAACAGGTAGATAGCGGCGGACGGATAGAGACAGGCGAAAATGTAGGACATACGTAGGTGAACAGAGGGAAAAGATATTCAGGCAAACAGGTAGCCGAAGGCGACACGTAGCTCAACAGAGAGATACAGGTAGATATCTGCAGGTACACAGATAGGCAGCGGTGGATTGATAGACAGAAATAGATAAAACTTTAGGTGGATAGATGGAAGTGGAAGAAGGGAGCGGTGTATGGTCAGTTTTCATGCAATGCCGCCTCTGCACTTTTTGCCGGGACGCGAAGCCGTGACACCGCGAACTCCAGTTCATTTTTACTTGAATTTAAATATATATTTGTATATTCGTCTGCATATGTACTGGGACGATTTCATTTGCCCAGTTCGAGAGTGGCTTATGCAGATGAAAGTGCATGCTGGGAGGGAACGTACCTCGGGGTCTTCGGCGAGAATCCCAGAGAGTTGATGTTTCCGCGTCCGTCTCCTCAAATGCTTTTTTATCTCTCTGTCGGAGAAACACTCCACATTTCCACTGACATTCCGGTGTGTTCACCCATGTATCTCTTCATCGACTGCTGAACATCTATCTTCCACACATATCCTATATATATATATATATATATATATATATATCTGGATAGAGCTGTGTGTGTAGAGAGATGCTCGCAGGTCATCTGCGGAGGGATTCACGTTTCGCATGTCGACTTAGCACTGGTTGCTGGCGGCAGCATGTAGCGATTGGTTTGGTCTTCCCAGAAACCGTTTGAGAGGCGCGCTGTCGGCTGTGCTGCCGCATGTCCGGCGAGCCGTCTGTGTAACTCTCTCGACGCACTGGCTGACAAAGTGACACAAGCGAGTTAACTTTCTGCGCTTGCACCACCGAGTTTTCCAGAGCAAGGTATCCGTCCTGTAGGGATCCAAGTTTTCCGGAACTCCCATTTTCGAGGACATCCAAGTTCTCTGGCATGCCTGTGCTCTATACAGTTGCGAGTCAATGCAAAACTGAAGAAAGGTTCGATGCGTATCGAAGAGTGGAGGTTTTTCGACGACTGTGGTGAAGAGACGTCTGTGTCCTTGGTTCTTCAGCTGCTCAGCTATCGGCACCAGACGCGCCGAGAGGGTCGCAAGGAACTTCTTGCCCTTGGATTCACTGGTTTTTCCACTGCCTTTGCTGCAGCAATTCATCCCTTCTTCTTCCTTGTAAGTTTCGCCTTCGGGGACCTGTAGCGCTAACGTAGCCTCAACGAGCACTTCGTAGCTGCGTGAACATATGTGCATTGCCGTGTCTGGTCCACGCTTGCAAGACCTGCATGCCTTGGGTGGCGTGTGTGGAGCCCAGAGATGAAAGCGGGTGCCTCACAAACTCTGAAATTTCTGGAATCTTTGTGTCTCATTGGACTGTCTACTCACGGGCGCTTTTGTGCCTTGAGGAAACTGTCGCCATCGCCGACAGTAGAGAACAAAGGCGTTTTCCCAGTGCATGCAGACTCTGCTGTGGCGGGAGTGCCTACTGTGGTGAAACATGCATATACATATATATATATATATATATATATATATATATTCATTTATATATGTAACTTGGTAGACGTACATAAAGAGCGACGCGTGATGCGTTTACATTTATTTGCATTTTCACCTCCAGACGCACTGCTGGAAACATGCCCTCAGTTGATATAGGCTCATCTCACCACATAGCACGTATATAGTTATTGATATGTTTGTGTGTGACCGTATGTATATGAGTAAATATGTGCCTGTATACACATGCAGGTATGTACATGCACCCATGCATATACGTCTATTGGCATATACATGTGCATGTGTGACTCGGCGTGTTGGCGATTCGGAGGTATGTGCGTCCTTTGTTTCGTGAGAGTTGAAACATCCGTTTGTCCTCGAAGAAAAAGCTCTTTGCCATCCTGAGAGATTAAGTTGCTGTTCTTGCGGACTCCCGCCAGCGGCGATGCAACGCAAGGACGCTGGTGGCAGATCCCGAAGAGATCAAGAGGCAGGCGTTTGCTGGATTTCTGTCCTTCCCTTCTTCGTGTCTTCCCCCAGGGTACTCTGATCGGTCTGCGTTCCATTTTGAAAGCTCGCGCTCCAGAACTGGATCGTGAAGGTGGGTCCTGGAGTTGCTTTTTTCTCTTTTTTCTGGAAGTTATGACCACCGCCGACTTTTACGGTAGAAGCAGTCGCCTTCTTTGCTCAACTCTGGCCTTCCTGTGGGGAGGGGAAACGCAAGACAGAAAGCTGTCTGTGGGCGAGTTGCTCTTTAACAGCGTCAAGAGTCGCCGGTTCCGTAGATGCGTAGTGACCCTCGAGTGTAGCGCCTGCTACCTGTTTCACTGTTCACCGGTGGAGCGCTGCGTCAGAAGACGCATGTGCCGTTGAAAGAGCCTTCAGTCTAGCATCTTTTCCTGTTTCTTCGCTTCTGCAAGCTGTTGGGGAAACAGCCGTTATCGGAGACTCCCGACCTCACCGGCGCCGCCGCTCTGCACGTTCGGCTCTGGTCTGTCCTCTGCTTGCTCTTCTTGCTAGAGATTTCTCTCCTCTTTCTCTGTCGATCTCTCTAGTCTCTTCGCTTGGCCTGTGTGCATGCCAGCCGATGTCTTTTATATGTGTGGCATATGCTTATACACATTTATATATATATATATATATATATATATATATATACAGATAGATAGACAGAGTGATACATAAATCGGCATACGTGAGCGTTGCCGTAGAACCTTCTTCTGTGCGTTGTTCTCTGGTTTTCTCTTGTCTTTCAGTGAATCCATTTGTTTGCTTTTTTTTGTTCATCCGGTTTCCTCTCTTTAGCTGGAGCGCGACGGTTGCAGGAAATCAAAGACTCTCTTCGAACTCAGGAGAAGCAACTCTTCAGACTTTCCGAGACGCTGCTCGAGTTGGAAGACGCGAAACCCCGGAAAAAGGAGGCATAGAATAAAAGCGTTTCTGGATTTTCAAACCGAAATTCGGGGAGAATCTGCCACACGGCGCGACTCATCCACGAAAAACACCGAAAGTAGAAGTATCAAGAAAGACATTGTCTCTCGAGTTTCGTTTTTGATGGAGTCCGGAAAGTGTCTCGTAGGCGACATGACTCACAGGTCTCGTGTGAGGTTTGCCGTGCAAGTAATTGTGAGAGAAAAGGGCATGTTTCTAAAGAATTGGTTGACAAGTTTGTGTAGAGTTTCGGTAGCAGTGTCCGGAGACACAGGGGACAATTACAGTCGGTTTTTGGGGTTCTGTTTCAAATCCAAAAAGACGAAACGGAGACAGATCTGACGTAGGTGCTTAGAAGTCTCTTTTTGCAGGAAAAAATCAATTACCGACTGACTCCGTACGTTTTTATATGGTCGGTGGACTGAATGCGATAGAAGGAGAACCTGAACTGTTCACCGGCTTTTAGAGGGTCTGAGGTTGAGATATGCAGAGCTACCCCGTCTCACTGGCGGCGCGTCAGAAGTGCAAAACACAATTCGCGGCCACGCCAGACAGACACAAGTTGGTGCTGTTCTCGAGATGTATCAGGTCTCCACATCTAGATTTACATCCGAGAGGTAGACTGTTCGGTCTCCAACTTCCTAAGTGATTTAAAAATTATATCATCATGTCAGCAACTCGAGCACGAATGGTAGAGTCCTCGTTACGTATTCGACAGTTGAATTCTAGGTCCGAAGTCTCCCGATCTTCTCGCGACAGGCACACATCGTTTCACGGGGAAATGGACGGGAGAGAAACGGCCGAAAGCCCCACGGGAACGGTACGCAGAAAAACTTTCTGTGTGGGAGAGAATCGCAACAAAAGTCACCAGGCATTCAGGATCAACCACGGCATCAAAGAACCCAGGATAATCGAAAGGGTACTGAACAGGATTTGAGAGTCGACGTAAAATGGCGTTGCTTTTTTTCTGTTACTGCTGCACACCGCGGGTCGACTGCTGAAGACACCTGAAAGGGATGAACTTTGATGCCACACGGGTGAACACTTCAAGAAATCCATGCGGTCTTACGCTTGTCTGAGCCTCTGTCATTCCTTTTGCATGCACGAAGCAAGAAAGAATCTTCTTGTCCAATGCTAACAGACACCAGGTGAGGGCTCATGCTCCTGCTTGGACTAGCGGAACTGGGGTAGGGAAATTGCTTCGTTTTCCTGAGAGGTTTTGACGTTGCTCTATGGTGCCTCAAAAACGTAAAGAGTACGTAATGTTTGTCTCCACCCACCGAAACACAAGAAGCCTTTTTGTCTGGTTTCTCGAAGGAACATTCTTTTCCTTTACTTTTTCCCCACTGTTTTGTTGGCGCCATGCAGAGGTATCTGACTTCTCTCCTCGCGGCAAACACTCTTCTACAACGAGGCAGAGGAAAACTGCATGCATCAAATTCACCACGGCGAACGTCCGTGGAAGAAGGACTTCAGAAACAAGTTGCCAGACTCTTTGTGGCCCGCGTATCGCAGGGCGTTCTGTCAGAACTCAGAAGTCACATTTCTTGCCGTCGCGTGGACACAGGACTTGTGTGATTTGCTTGGGAAGATGCTCCAAAAAAGACATTTGCTGAGTGCATGTGGACACATAAGAACACCCTTTTGCCTTCCCTTCTCGCCCTTATTTGGATCTCCAAGTTTCTATGCTGTTGCACTCACACACTGACTGATACGTATATATATATATATATATATATATATATATATATGTCTGTATAGGTGTATGCAAATGAATGCGTTGGCATGTATGTGCATTCGTGCATGTGCATGCGTAGAGGGAAGACAAATGGCTTTTAATCGCTCCCATGGCATTAAAAGAAGCTTTCTTTTTGAGAGAGAAATATTTTCAACAGTCGGCGGTAGCGCTCTGTTTGTCAGAAGCCCTCCTAGCAACACAGTCACACAGACATGCAAACCGGAGGGAGAAGAGAGGGAGCGAGGAGATTTTCATCACGAGTTCCAATGGATTTCCAAATCCTTTTTTTAAAGCAGAGGCTTCCGCCTGACCGGGCTTCAATTCACCGTGTGTGCACGTGCGAAGTTCCACCGGTGTCTTTGCGATTTAAAAAACACAAACTGCATGCATGCGCGAGCCGCGAACAGAACTGCGCCAAACGGAGGAATTTTCGAGTTGGAAAATCAAAACGCTCTGTGGTTTGGCCTTTTGTCTTCTTCCTTCTCTTATCCCTTCCTGTTTCGTCACGCCTCTCCCTCGTACAGTGGAAAACTCGGAAACAGACGCTGATGGACAGTTCCCTCTTCTTTAGGGGCATGTCTGTATACACCTCGCTTCCTTCCGGTACACCTTTGTCCCTTTTCTTCAGTGTTTTTCTCCATTCTTCCGTTTTGGAGCGTGTAGGAGGGGTGTTGTTTGTGCCAGTGTTTTTCTCGTTTTCAGTGTCTCCTCCGCAGCTCTGTCGCTCCGTTTGCAGTCTCCCTCCAGTCTCGACTCTTGAGGGTGGCAAGCATTTGAGGCAACAAACGATTTTTTTCTTTCTTGGTTCATAGAAATTCCAAGTTTTCTCCTCCCAGAGTGCAGGAGTACGAGGAATCCGAGCGCGGATGCGAGAAACGATTTCTCACTGCTTGCCGAAGTCAAGAGCCTCTTTTAAATGCGTTTACGCCGCTACTGGCTGGCCTCACGTGGTGGATGCATAAACAGAAAGATCCACCACTGTAATGGTCAGAAGCATCATGGCGGTCCATCGTGGAACTTTGTCCCCCTCTCTTTCCATGCTCGTTTCCTCTGGTTCGTCGCTTCCTGTCTCTGCACGCCGTTTTTCCCCTTATCGCATGCAGTCCTGTCTGCCCGGTCAGCCTCGTCATTTCCCCTCTCTGTCTCGGCTTTTTTCTCCTGTCTCTTGTCCATCTCCTCACCTCTTTTCACATGTCGGTCTTGCCTCTCCTTCCACCTCGACTCTTACTCATGCGCCGCCCCTCTTCCTTCCTGTCTCTGCTCTTCCCTCCTCTCCTAGCTCCTGTATCAAGTCCAAGTCTGCGTCTTCTCTCCTTTCCCCTCCTGTCTCCTCTTCTGTTTCTTCTCTCCTCTCTTTTTCTCTCGTCTCTTCTTCGTTGCCTTCTCCTCTCCGATATTCTCCTGGCTCGCCTTCCTGTCGGTTTTATCGGCACTGGTCGCGCCACCGGGCATTTGACCGACTGCGGCGCCTGCCGAACAAAGCGCTCCGTCCAGGAAAATGCGCAGGTTCTCTCTTTCCTTCTCTCCCTGCAAGTGTCGGCGACGCACCCTCAGTTCACGGAGACTTCTGCGTCGTCCGCAGAGCCGACGGCGGCTTCCATCTCGTGCCTCCCTATCCGCCGCGGATCAACAGAACTGTCGAGCCGTATCCGCCGTCTGCAGGGAACTTCTACGAGCTGAACCGGCAATTCAAACTCCAGTGGAAAAACGTCGAGTACCAGTTTGTGCCGAAACTGCTCCCTAGACCGTGGGGTCGCGCCGGTCCCTGGGGTGGAGATCTCGTCCGCATCTTCCACCGACGAACCAAAAAAAAACCGGCGCACTGATCTCACCCAAAACTGCTCCACAGTTCATCCACCTCCATATGAATTTGTAAAACGACATCTGTAAACACGTATAAATCGACGCGAAAATATGAACATGCATTCATATATATATATATATATATATATATATATATATATATATATATACATAGGTAAACGTATATACACATAGATAAATATGCATATATATATATATATATATATATATGAATATGCATGCATACATAAAAGAATGCATTCGCATCTGTTTACCTTTAAAGAACTGTAACTGTACATGCATAACCGAGTGCGTATATATAACTTACGATAATGTGTGTGTGTGTGTGTGTCTGTTGGTGTGTATGAATCTGAGGGGCGTACGTGGATGCAAAGTTGGGATTTCGATGACGGCCTGGAAACTGTGGAGAACAAGAAGCTGAGAAGGGGAATTGGGGAGGCAGTGGACGGACGTTCGCTGAAACGACCTCGAATATTTTTGCCAGACGTACGGATGCACAAACACATGCATCTTGAGAGTCTTTTCCACCTGTCCACTGACATAACTCCCCTTGTCTATGTATGCACATATCTATCTATATATGTATAGATATACATGTATATACTTAATTTATTTGTATATGCATGCATATGTATACATATATACATACGCAGGCGGTTGTACACACATGCTTTGTATACATGGGCACATGGATACGTTCGCTGAGTGCAAGCGTCGCTCGGGTGTATCGGCACCCAAGCCGAAAGCTATTCAAACGCAGACTCGCGCAATCTTCTGGATTTTCCGTGAGACAACGTTGCCACTCAGAGGTGGATGGACGTTTGTTGCCTTGCCAGCATGAATATTTGAGGAAACAGGAAACTGCATGCACTGGATCGTCGCCTCCACTTTCAGAATTCTGACGCAAGCCTCGGGCATGAATAGCAGCTTTCTTTACACTTGCGGAGGGAGTTTTCGAGAATTGGCACAACTGTCCTTTTTGTCGGAGGAAGAGGAGGCAGATTTGCTTTTCCGAGTCGAGAAGACGAGAGGAAACGAATCAATCTCGGTTTTCGGAAGCGTTCCTCACTCCAACAACGGAGTTTAAAATGCTTTTGAAAAGCAGGGCAGGAAACAAGTCCGTTTTTCACTGATGAAAACTCGAAATGCGGTATTCGAGACAATGGCACCCTGCATAGGCAGAGAGAGGAAGATATGAACGAGTCTGCGCTAAACGGAAGGCGCTTGCGCGGTGATTACGAGGCATGGCCTCTAGATGGTCTGTGTGCTCCTACTTTGTGATGCGTTGGTAGATGCCACGAAAAAGCAACTTTGAAGTTCGAGTTCGACGTAGCTGAAGCTGGCGCAAATGCACCCTTTGAGGTGTGCCGGTGGAAATGGTGCACCGAGGAAAACTAACAGCCGACAGACTGTCGCGGCATGAGTGAAAAGGATACGAAAGGATACCCTTTTGACAAACTCAGGCACAAGTCCTGACATCCAAACAGTTCAGTTCTAAATTCGAGCAACGTATACAAACATATAGAGTCTTATGTATTGTCTTATATATGTATATATATATATATATATATATATATGTATGCGTAATTATAGTCATATAATATATATATATATATATCTTGGAAGGTGGCAGGGATTGTTCACAGTGTTGGAGAAGTCAGATCTCGGCTTCCCTCAACTGAACAGGCACCTCGGTGTAATGACACCGAAGACTCGTTGCACATCTCTCCAGCTGTTCTCTCATAACAAGGCATGTATCTTTTACACAAGTGAGCACACATGTAAACGGATGTGTGTGAACCCATATATGTAAGTCAACATTTTTATCTGCGTGTGTAATGCACGCTTTACCATGCGACTTCTGTCAGTCCGTGTGGTGCGACAAAAGGAAGTGTCTGTACAGTTCGCGAAAATCCGTTCCTTTTTCCATTCCCATAGTACACATACATACAAATATCAGAGTATGTCCAAATACATGACTACCATTGTGTGCCTCTCGCTTTCACTCTGTCTCCCTAGAGTGTTTGTAAACGAGAATCGAAAGAGGCGAGAGAGGTGACACATGCAGGCGCGAATTCGAAATCAACCTTGTCTCCGCGGATCGGTATATACGCCGGAGCGCCCCGGCGAGCATACAAGCGAAACGCGACACTGTCCTTCACAGAGGGCATGCATGTGCCTTTTTTACTCCCAGTTACTCTCATCCCCCTAAGAAGTGAAACTCAACGTCGAGGCTCCAGCGAGGGCGAGAGAACACCCGCTTGGTCAAAAAAGTGTCAAATAAGAAAAACTCTACAGTCTGTATTTCTGCGCCTTCCCACTGTTCAGCCCCGGGACTGCAGCTGCCAGGCATAGCTCAGGATATCGAAGCATGCACGGTAAAAGAAGAAGACGAAGAAAGTTGAATTGTTGGCCGCACCAAAGCGACAAATTGCTGAAACGCGACGAACACGCTCTCTCAGATCAAAAGCGAGAACGCCTACTTTCCCGTGGCGTACAGACACCCGAGAGACTGGAGAGGGAGGGAGACGACAATCGAGCGTGTGTCCAGAGATGCCGTACCTGTGTGACAGAGAGAGAGAAACGGAAACAGAGATAAGGAAGAATAAGGGAAGCGTTTCATGCGCAGGGTGGCCTGAGAGCGATAGAGAGAAAGAGGAGACACTGAGGAGCACCTGAAGAACGAGAGCGCCCCGGAAATCCAGAAGAAAGAGAGGGAGAGGGCTTTAGCCTCTGCAAGCTAGAGCGCTCAAAGACGCGAAATGCCAAGATAAAGAAGTGTCGAGATGCAACGAAGAGAATCGAAGAGTAGAGAAACGCTAAGACTTTGTCTCAGGCGGCAGGCAACTGGTCCAAAGGAACAGATTGATAGGACAATGCACGCGAGATGAAGGCAACGGTGAGAGCGGATCGAGAAGCTGGAAAATGCACAAAATCCCTTGCTCTCTACTTCTCTTTCTCATTGGCCACTCAAATCCTGAGCAGAATTCCAGCCGCAGAACGCAGAACCGTGAGAGGCATCCTAGGTTGACGCAACTGACGGGCACTCCACAATTTATTCTAATTGCATGCGCGGCTAGTTTTCTTGTTTTTTTCGGAGCCTACAGATAGAGAGAAGAGATCCACCAGTCTGTAAGGCGTGTGAACGGCGTGGCGCCTCCTTCTCGTTCGAGCAAACAGTAGAGGGCGCTTTCAAGAGCTGAAAACGCAGAAAGAAAACACACAGAAAGCAAATAGGGAGGTGCCGAGAAAGACCACAGACGCGACAACTGAACGGCCGAAAAAGTCTGCTTTTCCACCCAAGAAACTGCTCTTTCCTCTGCAAAAGACGTACTGTAAAAACCCATGCATGCAACGCCCACACGCAAGCCAACTCGACCAGGCAGCTTCAAGCGATAGGCGAGACCGATCTGAAGGCGACGTCGGTTGACTCTCGAAAATACCCCTCGCTCAGGTCCTCCTGCTCTTTCTCGCAAGTCGCTGTTCAAAAGCGGGGCAGACGAACAAGGAGAAGAAGATGCAGAAGAGGAAGAAGATGCAGAAGAGGAAGAAGACGCCGAAGAGGGAGCAAGTGAGGAAGAGAAGAACGAACGAAGTATGGAAGCAAATTCTTCGGTTTTGGAGTGCAGAAAACGAGCGAGTGAGGACTCAGGTGTCGCACTGGACACCCGCGTTTCGCGGGCTGGAGAGCCTCTCAGCGACTCAGGGAGAAAGAAGCTCCGTTTCTGTTGCTTGCTTAAGAATTCATCGCGATCCCACAGATGCCGCAACTGTTCTTTCAACTGTTCGGCCTGCTGCCGCAGTTCCCCGCACCCGATGCAAGAAGAAGATAATGGAGAAGAACTCGGGCAAAAAGGAGAGTTCCGCGACGCCTCCCCTGACCCCCTAACACGAAGAGAAGAAGGAAGATGAGACAGAGAAGAGGAAGACAACGCGGGAGAAGGAGACGCAGAACAGGAGGGAGATGAGGAGGGAGAGGGAGAAGACGAATGCGAAGGAAAGGAAGCGAAGGGAATGGAAGTCGAAGACGACGGACGAGAAGTGGAGACGATATGGTCGGTCACCGGTCGTTTGCTGCGTAGAGATTGTGACGGCTCTGAAACGTTTGTCTGGGTCGTCCGGACGACTCGACTTTCCTCAGCACAAGACGGAATGATTTTCCGGAGGCGTCGAAGCACAGAGACGTGATCTCGAATGAGAGTCAAGTTGGATCTCTGTTCCACAAGCAGCTTCTGTCGCTCAGCGAGGTCTCTCAACGCCCCGCTCTGTCTGGTGAGAAGCGGCGAGTTGAGGAGAAATTCGAAGGAGATGGCGCCCCAGACGCAGCCCGATACAAATCCTGCGAGCAACAGTAGGCAGCCGGAGGCAGGAGAGAGAGCGTGAGAAAGTGGAGACACCATACGAGGAGACCGGGAGGAAACAGAAAGGGGAAGGACGCCGGCAAACGACGGGGCAGAGCAGAGAGCGTAGACACGCCGAGGAAGGAGAAGGACGCGGGCGAGAGACAAAGAGACAAGAAAGGCTACGAGAAAAACGGGATACGTGACGAGTAAGTTAAAACTCTTAATGGGAGAATAGCTACGCGCGAGTGTGCGCTGTTGATAGGGGCGTCGTTTCTGGGAGAGGGAACGTTTCAATCGCTTACCTACGACGGAGAACTGGAGGGTTGACAACACCGGATCACTTTTCTCATGAGATCGAAAGCAATTTTCAAAAGGAGGAAGATGCTGAAACCTTGAGAAGAATCCAGAGTCCAGGGGGCTTGGTTCGCCGCCTCTGCTGCCGGCGCCAACTGCCATTTCGCTCAGGTGTCTGTCCACCTCGCCTCCGCGCGATAACGGAGGAAGTGCAGAGACGGACGACGAGAGGGAAAGAAACTTTGGAAGCGAAGAGCGCAGAGAACGGACGATGGCCAGGATGACGCATGTCTCTCAGCCCGTCTCACGTTTAAAGTGTCGGTTTTTTAGACGCCTTCTCTGAAACTCTGTTCTCGCTTGATTTCGTGGCTTTCTTTTTCCTCAAGTTCCTCTAGTTCGAGCTGCGCGACGACGATCCTTGCCGGCCGGGGACTTCGTCACTGGCGCGTTCGTCTGTTTCTCTTCCTGTGCTCTCTGTTTTTCGGCCCCCGCTGTTCGAGATTTCCCCTGCGTTCTCTACGTCTCTCCTCGCGTAGGGAGAGAGCTGCATAGCATGCTTGGACGCAGGCGACGAGGAGAAACCGCCAGAGGGGAGAAAGCACTCTTTTTTCTGCTTTCTAGCTGGGATCGCTGAAATGGCGCTTCCGAGAAAGAATAGCCAAGGTGCGCCGCAGATTAGAACAGAGACAGGTATTTGAAGAGGGAAGGCGCAACGATGTCTGGAAACATCTCTTACTGCGGCGGGGTTTTCTCAGTTGCCGCAAAACGGGCTGGATGACGGCAAAGGAAGTGCATGCGGTGTCTGCTCAACATGCGGAATTCTTCGTTCCCTTTAGAGCAGAAACACCATGAAAAATGAAGGAGACAAAGGGGTAGGAAAAAGACTCACATCTTGACACGCAAACTCTCGTTTTTTCGAAAACGGACAGAAACGTAGCACGACATGCACATGCAAGGAGACAGCCAGAGTCACCGACTTCCCGGAGTGTCCTGCCAGCCACGAAGAAAAAAGCATACCAAAAAACGCGAAAAAGATCAGTTCGACCGGTTTCTCCTCTCGTTGTTCAAGGCTGGACTCGAACGGCGGGAACCCCTTCTCTCGCGATTGCCAGACTTTCATGAACGCTTGCTTGTCCTGATTCTTTACGGAAACAAAAGTAATCCTCGCCACTTCCGTTCTGCCGTGTCGGTTTCCAGCTGAACTCACCATGTGCGAGTTCTTGTCTCGCAACATACGTACACGCGTAGACATTTAAAATACATGCACGTGTACATGAATATATATAGATATATGTATACATACACAGAGGTATCTGATGTGAGGAGAGTTATAGAGATGCAGATACAGATGCGTTATATATATATATATATATATATATATATAGTGATACCCGATTCCGTAGAAACAGAATGGTTCTGTAAGAGAGCGAATAAACGCCCTCTCTGAAAAAGATATGGTATCCCGCATGTGAGTGATGATCGCATAACGAAAATACCGTGTTTTCATTCGAGTGTTGCCTGGAAACACGAATCGAGTTTTGATCTTTTCTTCTCATCATCCGGAACCCCAAACATCTTTCCCAGCAGGGTGCCGTTGCACGCTACTCGTCGGCAAGAAATGCTTTGCTTGCGTGCAGCTGCGGACTGTGCCACCTGTGGAACGGCCCAGCTGCATGTTCATTTTTTTCTCGGAGTAGCTCCGCAGATAATTGCCGGTCTTGTTAGAGCTAGAATTGGTGGAAAGCGGCTTCTCCGACGGGATCATGTGGGCCAAGATCCCCTGGGGAACGCGAGTATATGGCTAGCCTGGAAATCAAACTCCTGCAGCAATCAGCCATTCTGAGTCTTTCATGTGTCCTCTCAAAATCTAGAATCATATGCTCGCAAGTCATGAGGCTGTTTGCATGCACTTATGCATGCATATGAAGACAGGAACTAATGGGGGGGGGGCAGCAGAACGTAAAAAGAACACGCATACGTCAATTGTCTCTACTTTCCCGAAATGAGCGTGACACTTCGGTCACAGGTTTCCCGCATCCCTCGTTTTTGCCAACTGGCTTTCGATTCTGCGGGCTTTGCGCGCATGTTCAATAGAGGCACAAATAACAAGGACAATGTTCCTTCTCTTGCGTGTTCCTTCAGACAGCTATTGTGTCCCCTCTGAGCCTCTACACTTGTGGAGCATCTTGAAATATTTGAGAGACTGGACTCAAATAAGCTTCGTTCCGACACACAGAGTCGCCCCACTTTACCTTTTCCAGAAAGCGACGGCAAGTGAAGAAAGAGAAACTTGCAATGCGAAAAAACGAATCTTTTGGGAGACGATAATGGTTTAAAAAGAGGAAACCACTGCATTAGCCACACGGAATTCGTTCGGAACCCACAGAGCTCTCAAAGACAACAAAAGCAGAACCACCCACATAATATCGCCATGCCGATAGCTCTTCTGACTCATAAGTCCGTGTCTGCATGCGGGGCCATTCAGAGGTTCAGACTGTACTTGCATAGAAGTACGTATCCATTCACGGATGCGTGCATATGCGTCCCGAACAAGGCGTGAAACGCCGTGTGCATTGAACGTTCAAAAACATTCCATCAATCTGTCGTCAGAAGTACGTGTCCGTGTGTACATACACTCGAATTGTGCTCGAGTGCTTCAAAAGCCCGTCCCGGTGCAAGTGATCAACGAATCTTCAGATTATTCAGCGCCAATGCCAAATATTGCCAGCCCCACAAGCCGAGGGGAAAACAGCTTGTGCCTTGGTCGAGAAGACATGCACAAAAAACGCAGAGAAAAATGTTCGGTGTTGTGAATTAGAGAGATGCGCTAAAAAAAACAAGGTTCTGTTCGTCGCGAGAAAAACGAGGCAGGCCTTGTTTGTTTGCTTCAGTTTTCTTCTTCCTTTTCTGTCGACAGCAGAGACTGCGGTTTGATCCGATAAATGGAGAAAAGAAGGCGAAACTGCTAACAGTGTGAGCTGTGCTCAGATGCATTTCGTTCCAGGCACCGTTTCGAGCATCCGTCTCCAATCCTCACTCGACTTTCTCCGCACGTCGCGCACAGAAACTGCACTTTGAGCATTTAAAAAGTGTGAGGGGAAACATCGAAGACACCTGATTCGGGAGGCGCTCCAGCTGGAGCTTCCCCGTCTTGCATGCCTGAAAAAACATACACACAAGGCTTCTGCATGCATGGGGGGAAATCGAGTCTTGAAACCAAAAGACCAGGTAACGTACCGAAGTGTCAACCCCGGCTGCCGTAGTGAGCCAGCAACAGAGGCACTGAGAACTAATTGATCACAACTAAACCACGTATTGTTAGTGGAGATTAACCAGATATCACCTCTACAAAAGACCCGTGAGCGCATGCCTACGGTTCTGTGCCCGTGTTTCTGTTTTGAGATTCATGCCTTTTTCAGAACCTACCTGGGTCCCTGAACCGCCGCTAGACTCCAGGCAACCCTCGCTGAACATATTCTGGCACGCTTTAGCGTACCGTGTCTGCTGCTGTGAGATTGCATGCAAGTAATAGCTGGGCGACATGCACAAACATTCCACACCGCACAAGAGAGAGCTTTCGTATCTAGAGGAAATCCTCTCTATAGGGGCAGCGATCGATGCTTCACCCTGTT
Source organism: Toxoplasma gondii ME49 (assembly GCF_000006565.2). Classification (NCBI taxonomy): domain Eukaryota; phylum Apicomplexa; class Conoidasida; order Eucoccidiorida; family Sarcocystidae; genus Toxoplasma; species Toxoplasma gondii. The sequence continues at coordinate 5,322,110 of NC_031480.1, forward strand.
CGCATACATGTAGAAACTTTTAGTGGTGAAGGCTATAGGTGCCTTTGCAAATATATTTGTATGCACGCGTATGTCGCCTGTGTGATCATATTCAGATGTAACGCCTCCGAAGTCGTACTGGAAACTATGTTGTGTGTTTCCATCTGGAGTGACTCTGAGGTCGATTCTGGCTTTTCGTCCAGAGGGTCTGGCAAACGTCAGACGCACTTGACCTTCCTGAGGAACTTCTCCCTGTCTTCTGCGTTGCAAAACACGCCAGTTGGTTGTTCCTTTTCGCTGTTCGTGCTCAAGAGAGAATGCGATTTTGTTGTGAGTTTCTCCTTCAGATTCTGTTGAGTGGCTGAAAACTCCTCGTCTGTCTCGCAGGGACGGCGGCCCCCGCACATTGCGTAGGCGCGCTGGAGGTCCTGCGTCGCCTCTTCCAGCTCCCCCAGATGGAAATTCGCGAGCGCGCTGCATGCAGAAAGCAACAGAAGTGTTGAGGGTGATTTTCTAATTAAGGAATGCCTTGCTAGTGTGAACCTATCAGCTTACACAGTTTACTGCATGTCGTGCGGAACGCTGAAACAGTGAACATGTTCTTCTCACCGTCTGAAGATCGCCTTCAGGGACTGAGGCTCGAGGTCCAAAACGACATTGCAGAGAGCCTTGCATCTGAAAATAAGAAAAAGAACAAACACATCCGCACTGTCGGGTTCGGAGCAGACGCTCAGTGAATACAAAATCCAACGTCTTACAACACTCTCCATGTACACATATATGCGGTAAGAGTCAAAAACAACGTATACAAGTATAGTTACGCTGTACATGTGTCTGTTTACCGGATCGAGGTACTTACCTGTGATACTTCTTCGTGGCAAGCATGCATGCAGCGAGATTGAGAACGGCTGGAATCTGCAGTTGCCTTTGGGCGGCTTCCTGCTGGTCAGCAGTCGATCCCAAATCGAGTGCCAACAGACAATCCTGCAAAATAGAACAAATCCGACATGCCAAAATTTCTGTTGAGAAACCTGGTCGGTCCGTCCACTGTTACCGTCCCCAGCCAGTGTTCAGAAGCCCTGGCATGAACGACGCATATCGGATGAAGCCGTGTGCCTTTGTTGATAAAAAGACTCGACAGCTATTCCCCAACGGATAGAGGGGTAGTTTGTCCACGGGGATACATCTCTTGCAGAGTTGGCGCGAGAAGCCCCGACAGCCGAGTGAAAAGCGTATCGAGTTAAAGTTTTATCTTAGTTAACGCTTGGCCAATGCACTGTCCCTCCCCTTTCTCATTTCTTTTTCTCGATGGATGCATGTAAATCCGAAGAGCCAAATGTGCACAGATGTGCCCATAAAGAATTGCCTGTCCCGCCCCGCAGAGTCCCTCAGATCCCTCGGCACAAATGTCCTTGTGTATCTCCGAGTTTGCCCCTCGTGTAACGCCACCTCTATCCGCACGGCCGAGTCGGTGCGGACTGAGCAATATCCGTTTCTCTCTACGTCTTACTTGGTACGCGTTAATAGCTTCGGTAAACTTCTTCTGCTGGTACAGGCTGTTGCCCAAGTTCTTCGTGTCCAAGCCCCACTGGAGCTTCTCGTTCCACGTTTTGCTTCGCAGACTCTCGGCAATCTGTTGCTGTCGCTCCATTTGCGCAGCCTGCGAAAAACCGTGCTGTCACACGGACCCGAACCTGTCAAATCAGTGGACTTACCTAAAAGCACAAGGCGACGAACGGAAACCAGGGCCAATTTTTTCTGTGTCACGGCGGATTGCATTTAGATCTAGGTTCATTTCCGCGGACACGAGGTAGCATCAGCAACACCGGTTTCCAGTCGTTTTCCAGCAGCGTACCATGCTCCTGAACCATAAGTCTATTTTTCATAGGGAGCATCATTCATTGACCTCTCCATATATATATATATATATAGAGAGAGAGAGAGGGAAAGTCCTATTTTCGTGTTCGCGTGTATGTGCGTGTGAGTAAACACTTCTTTGAACATAACGTTTTTGCGTCGTTGTCGATAAATGATTTTGTCGGCTTACCTCTGCACAAACGGTGTCTACAGAGACAGACTGCAAAACTTTGCCTTTCTCCTTGTCGAATCGGTGAATTGTTATACCATGCCCCTCTTCTCGGGAACCAGGAGATACCGCATCGTTACGGGAATCCCGGCGGACAACAGGAAATCTGGGTTGGAACTTTGAAAACAAAAATCATACATCGCAGTTTTCGAGTGGACGTGGAAGTGACGTGTTTCCTACTCGAATAGAAACCACAACACGGCCGAGACATAATGTAACGGGAAATCACGTGGTTTGAAACGATGAAGACAGATCGGCACCGATATGCCAAAACACCCGAAAAGAGTCTGGAGCCTACGGATTGTTGTCGGAGATCAACGGAGCTGTTTACATTCACTTCCAGATATCGTACTCTTCACGCACTCATCTACTTAATGCACAAGCACTGTGGATCTCAAAACCCGGCTGAGAGCATCATACACGGCTCCGTCAGTAGCGACTGCAATATAAACGAGCAGAATACACTGTTCTGCGTACCCAAAAGGAACTAACCACTGGCAACACCAACCTCAGGAATTAAAACGGTAACTTAGCGGCGGAAGATGGCAGACGCCTTTTCTTCGCTGTTTTTGTCGACGCGTAAAGAAGTGTCAAGGTCCGCACTCCAGTGTTCGGTGAAAGACCGGGCAACTTCGCTTCTCTGTGTCTATGCGTCTATCGGGAGCTTCGCTCTTGTAGAAGAGAACAGTGAAGTGCTGGTTAAGTTTTGCGATGTTCTTTTGCATTTTGTGAGCTTTGAGCGTCTGGGCTGGATAATTGGAGAACCGCCAGACGTCATCAGAGTGGCAAAACACAGAATCTATGTTGAAGTTTGATATGTGGCGCTGCTACGAATCAGAATGCGATTCTCTTTCTCAAATTTGAATGTTCCGGTTGTGCGTCCGCATCCGTGTAATTCCAAAAACAACTGCTCATTGGCGTGTATAAATTAAACACACCAGTTCCTCTGCGTATGTCTCTTTGATATATGTAACATGCAGGCCTGTGAGCGCACGTGTGGAGATTCGGAAACCTTAAACTCTTCTGCACTAAAGGAGAAACGTTAGTTTGATTGTGCTTCTGTCTTTCCTGAGAGAGCCTACTGGTCGTTCCTCCTCTGATCTGGAGCCAAAAACCTTTGATAACGCTAGGCTGTCTCCAAACGAACGGTGGTAGCCGAGCGTGGCTTCTGGCGGCGATGTATCATGGTCTTCAGTGTTGCCGCTCTGCTCTCTCCGGAAACTTCCACCGTTGCTTCCATCGAACGACTCGCCAAACAAAATCGAGTCTGAGAGTTTACAAAAACCAAACTCGTCCGTGGGTTTAACAGGACGACCGTGATAGGCGGCGGCTTGTTTTATCTCTGCCTCGTTTGTCCCACTTCGTGTATTTTTGCTTGAGCCGTGAAGGTTCATTTCTGGCTCGGTCTCTCCAAGGGTCTGCTCAGGGACTCTTTGAGGCGAGGTTTCCCGCGGCTCTTCTTCTGGCAAAGTCTCGTACTTTTCTTTTCTTCTTGAAAAAAAGTTCGCTTTTGGAGTCAGAGTCCCGTTGCCGGTGGCACCGTTTCCCCGCTTTCCGTGACGCGCACGACGGTCATGCCTCGAGTTTCTCTCCAGGACATCTTGCCCAACGGGTTCGTCCTGCTTCTCTGCCTTGTGTGCTTTCTGTGCATGGTTATGGACGTGACGCCTGCGGAAATGAAACTGAGGAGAACTGTCTTCTGTCGATTCCTCTTTTTTCCCTTTTCTGAGTCCCATATTGCCGGTTTGGACTAGAGCGGTGGGGGTGCTAGCGGATTCTTTGACAAAGTTGTAGGGCTGGGAGTTGGGTGAGAAAAGTACACCGCGAACGACTCAGAAAAACAACCTCAGATGGAAGTTGTTGGACCCAGGATTAGAGCATCCAGATTCGCATTTAAGCTTTTGTACATACGATTATTCATTATGCTAGACAAGAAACGTGGAATATGTTGTTTCGCCACCACAGAGACTGTTAAAATAAAATTCGTCGGCAAAATGCTCTAGGGAATGAAGGAAGCTTAAAAAGCAATTGCGCTCTATTGCTTGAAACCTCGTCGGTTTAGAAAACTGCTAGATTCCGTTGAACATTTTATCCTTTGAGACCTGTGCTCCTGCTCGTCAGTCTGCTGAGGCGATGGACAGCTTGACCGACCACTCTCTCTCTCTAATGGAATTCTATTGACCTTTCGTGACTCTAGAAAGAAAGGGAGTTCAGCAGGCAATCTGCGATAAAGTGCAGTCCCCGTTTATGCGAAGGTTAATGCGGTAAAGGTGCTGTCGGCAGGAAACTGTTGTGGTGGAGAAAGACGAAACGACTGAAACCGAATTGGGGTTTGCGCACGCACTGCGAAGGAAAAGTCACCTCCCACAAGCACAGATGCAGAGCTTGTTTCACGCAGCAGGACGCCCCTGCTTCAGAAAAATCTAACATGTCAGCAGGCTGGTTGTGTTTTCTTTGAATTACAACAATGGATGATCTGCAACTTTGGTTAGGCGACTTGATAACGCCGATCTGTGGACACACATCTTCATCGTCTCTTTGTTTCACTTCTGTCTCGAGTTACCCTCTCCGTCGTCTACGGGAATAACTGTTTTTCTGCTTGTTATTGGTGGATAGTATCCATGCTAAAAGACTGTGGGACTAACTAGACTGGTGCAGCTTTTCCCTCAAATACCATAGCACACTGCTTTTGAACAAACGTAACACGAAATTATTTCGCCGTTCTGATTGGATGGTGGAAACTAGATCAAGCACTGAGCACGAGCAAGATCCTGAGCATTCACTGGTGACACAAATTTCTCTCAGATCGTGAACCACAGATGTGTCGGAAGAACTACTCTGTATCGAACAAGGAAAAAGCCTCTTCTTTAGAAAGCATGGCCCGAAAGAAGAAATATTGCTCCTCACACGGAAGGCACAATGCCCTGCGTACAGCCGGCGGAGGTGCAGAAAGGCAAATTCCTTCCGTCTGAGATGACGCACCTTCCACTTGAAAGGTCACGTCTTTCGCTTTTGCTTTCCGGGTGCCATGCTGAGAGAGGGTAGCTAGACAACGAATGTAGTACATTTGGGAAGTATGCGTTAGGGGAGACCTCCACTAGATATACAGACACCAAGGGATGCGACACAGTACTCCGGTGGAGTGACAGGTGCTGGTTCCCCACCCTCGAAATATGTAACCAACGCGATCATCACCATCGGTGTATCTTACCATCGCATGTGTATACATCAGTGTGAAGGCCCCGGAAGATGCAATTTATCCATTACTTCTTTTTGTGGAAGGCGCTGCATGGTGCGGACACATGTGGCAGCACACAGCAGCAGAATGGTGTAAGCCGTAATGTCGAGGTGCCGTGCAAGCTTGTCCACTCAACGACAGTGCTATTTGGCATCCATCTTGCAGTACATACGTGCAAAGACATGAATTTGGTAGGCATGCGCATCCCGTCGGCCATGATAACGTTGACGATAACAGCAAAGCATCTTTTTATATCGTACCTGAAGGACAGTTTCTAGCATATCATGCATTATTGAAAGTAATTCCAGCCAGAGCGGTGGTTTGTTGACAATTATGTCACAAACGTGTCAATGAAATATCAATAACGATGAACCTCACTTGATTAACGTAACAGCCTAGAAGATTTACGCTGTATTTCGTTTAAACTTTACACTGGATACGATTTGATGTAAAGCCTTAGGATGATGCTCATTGATATCCACCAGAAGTATCTAAACCGCTCCTTTAAAATTTCGTCTATACACATGTGCCAGTGAATGTGTCCCACGCTCCGTCGAAATGGCATCGTCTGCATGTCAAAAATAAAAATTACCTTTGAGGTCCATGATGTACTACTGTTATGTGTCTTATTGACCCGATCTGCCATATGCCCGTTCCTTCTAGCGAAACAGCAAATCCGTCCTGTGCCTTTAACCGTCGGGCTTGCGGAAACAAAGTTTTACGCGTTGTACAGCTTGTGCTTGAAGAAGTTGTCCTCACTTTTTGTGTGAACGCTTATTCTGATGAACACCTTCGTGGGGCGCCCATGTGGCTGTAGGTGTCTCGCGGTTGAGTTTTGCCGCACCGTACCCGGAAGCCGCTGGAACGAGTAAAATACAGAGGAAAACGCTTTTTTTCCGAAAAGGCATTTTTCAGATAGTGCGATTTTTGTGAGGATCATTTGCACACGCGATTCACAGGGTACGCAGAATTGTCAGTTGCTTGGAGGGATTGAGATGCATGGCTTCGATGCATGCGCGAACAACTTGGAAATTCTCACGTGTTCGTCTTTTACCCGCAGGGAGCAGGCGGCATGCCGCTACGGTACAAGAACCTTGGAGTCAAATAGACTCTACGCCTGAAGGCAGCCGAAAAACGTCTCTACTTTCGAAAAAGTTTGTGTAGAAAAGCCACCAGGGAGGCAAGCGCGCCTTGCTCCCCTCATCAAAGAACGATGCTCGCCTAGGTTACGTGGGCTATTTCTCAGGGCCGGTCGTGTCTCATAACAACGTGCGCTTTTGTTTCAGAATCAGGGATTCAAAGCTGTAGCGCCACTCTTTAGATCGAACAAAAAAGTGAGGCCAATCTACAGCAAGTATGTAGAGTGAAACGGGCAAAAACCGTCACCGTATATTTCGGGCCACGTAAACAACACATATTCACCACATCCTCAACACAGGCTTGAAACAACTTGTGTATGCTACTCGCTGTTTGCAGCGCACGACGTTCGTTTGTGAATGACACGTTATTTTCAATGTTTGAACCCGATGAAAAGACAGTTTCTCTCATTCTTTTCGATTCATGTAATCTCCCACCGGTCTGCTGATGATATGAAGGGAGTGAGTTGGCAGGCACACCTCCGGGATGTGTAACATATGCAAGAGGCGTATACCAGGCACTGTGTTTGGCATAGCATGGTTGTTAGCATTGTCTTCCCCTATGACCATTTCGCAGCTAAAACGAAGACACAAGAAAGACATAGAAGCCCTACTGACAATTTAGACCCTCACGTGACAAGTTGCACGATTGCTCTCGGCTTTGTCTCGCCACTGCAGGTTCCTCTTTCTTTTCAACTTTACATGGAACCAATACGCATCGTAAAAAGCAAGTGCAGGAACAATGGATCCTCCGCCTTCTCCTTCAGAGTGTTCGCTCCCGTCGAGTCCGTTATTCCCACCTACTGTAAATGTTAGTTCTCCGGAGAATGCTAGTGATTCAGTGTCGCAAGACAAGCCGCCTACAAATCGATTATTTTCATCGAAATCATCGAAACAGGAGATAGCCTCGGTTGTTCATGATTCGTCTCAGACAGTTATACAGACATCTCGTAGTCTCTCTACTACCAATCGGGTCAGCGTTCCGCTCGCTGTAGGCGGCGGTCAAGGCGATAGACCGGAAGCGCGTTTTCTTAAAAAGCGCCTGGTCATTCTACAACAGCAGAATTTAGCCAGGCGGAGACGAGAAGAGGAACGGCGTCGAGGAGTGGTCGCCGCCATTGAAAGAGATCGCAATGAGGCACTAGCCGAGAGACGGAACAGGTACCAAGCAGCAAAAATTCTCATGGAGAGAGGGTTCGCAGGGTCTCGATGCTCACAGGGTTTTTCGAGTTTTTCATACTCGGACACACATGTTTCCAAAAGCGGCACCCGGTTTTCTACCAGCAAAGCGAATCACTCTCCACGTCTCACGGAAAAGAGAAATCTTTGCTGCCTTCACGAGAATGAGACAGGAACAGCCGATCCTCCATCATATGAAAGGGAGACCACAACCTCTGGCAGGAGGGAGAACACTACATCAAAAGACGGAGCATCTCACGTGTGCTGTCCCTCGCAAAATGGCTCAAGATTGTTGCCACATCAAAGTGAAATGGAGACGGGTGATCTCCGCGCCAGCCCAAGGGAAGCTGAAAAAGCCGACAGAAGATTCGGAAACGGAAGGGGGTCTCCGCCATACCTGGAGTATGAGCAGACAAGAAAAAATTCAGGAGACAGAGCAGTGCCGTTCCTGCCATGCTCGTCTGTTTCTAAAGCAGATGACTTGTCTCAGGACAACGACCGATGTGGACACGCAATGTCTCTGCTTGAACTAGAACTAAACCCGCTTCGGCCGTCTGGCATTCTTCAGTTCCCTTCTCGTGTTGTGAACAAATACCCCAGAGAGAGTCACTCAGTTCATGCAAAAGAGAGTGTGACCTCTCACCGCAGTTCACGAACACAGGAGAAAATCGTAGAGAGGCTACCCCCACTGAGGAGACCATGTCGTCAGAGATGTGAAGCAACCCTTTCTGCGGTAGACTGCACCGTCATACAGGACGCAGAAAATTTTACAGAGTGTTTCTCCCCTTCAGAGAAGAGAGACGAAGAAACAGGAGGTAACAAAGGCGTGCCAGAAGAAATAGATCGAAGAAGGGAGAAAGGAGTGCCTTCAAGAAGTAAACATGAGATTGCAGAGAAACCCTTCCAACATATCTGCCATCTGAACTCGAAGAACACGTTTACCGCAGACGACAAGAACTGCGAAAGACAGCACCTGCAGGCGGAGATGGGCTTCATTGAACCGCTGCGAAAGGCCCGTTTGAGGAACAACAGACGCCAAAAAGATTGGGCGATATGCCATTCTTTTGATGAAGAGGAAAAGGCACACGTGAAAGACGGAGAGACACGCAAAACACCCAAAGCGCAAGAAAAAGGAAAGCTACATAACAGCCAAGTGAGCGAGGAGGACGGGATGACTTCTGTTCCAGATGATGTGTTTCATAGCACATGGTTGCTTCCAAATAGAAAGAGAGTCAAATACAAGTATGCATTTGTATGCAAGGACTGTGAGTGTCGCAGAGAAAAGCGGTGTCGAAAGAGAGAACCACCTGAGATTTCCTCGACCCCGCAGGATTCTCAGGTACGAGAACATTTTACGATTTCCAGCCCATTGTGCAATACATCGAAAGTATTCTGGCAAGACCCGAAGAACAGTGAATGCAGGGATGGTGATGGCGACAGACTCTGTCGCAGTCAGGAAGAGGGGCACGTTTCAGAAGCAAATCCTAGTGGCGTGGCGCGGGCAACTACGGGGAGAATGCATTGCTCGCGAGAAGCGCAGTCGCTCAAAATAAGGCACGAATCCCCAACTAGCAACATCAGTTCTGAAACACCACGTCCGCTTCATTGTTTGAGTGACAGACATCGCCCTGTTTCTCGCTCCGCAACTAACGATGAAGACAGACACAGGGAGGAAACTGTACCCTCTGGTTGCCAGATTGATAACGGTTCAGACAACTGTGAGGCATCTCTCCATCGCGAAGCTATCGTCAGAAGAAAGGAAAGAGATTTCCCTGACACATCAGCAGTAACCGTTGCGGATAGGCGATTGAAAACCCTCATCGAACATCAGCTGACGAGATGCACATTCCCCTGTGTTTCTCCTCACATGCGAAGTCTGGAGCAAAACGAAGCAACTGGAGGAGTGGGAAATACTGAGTCGGAAAACAGATGGAATAACATGAATGACCATCATATTGCTAGAAACAAGTTTGGACGTCCGACGCCTTCACCAGGATCTGCTCTTCCGCGTCACACGGCGACAGACATTCCTCGTCTCTGGGTCAGGCCTTCGTCCTGTAGTTGCTTTTCGAAAACAAAAAGTCCTCTGTTCGATGAGCACAATCACACTGCAATTACCAGGCGTTCTATATCCTCTCGACGATCCATTGAGAAAGTACCATGTTTGTCTGCAACAACTGAGAGAAGGCAGCCTTTCCCTGTCGAGGGCCAGCTTCGTTCTCTACCTAGTTCCACGCTTCCGTGTACGCGGGAAATTGACGTCTCTAAATCTTGGGCTTCCTCTCGTCCCCCTACCTGCGCTTCGTCGACCAATTCAGTAATGCACTATAACGAACGATTTCGTGATTCTCAATACCCGAAAAACCGCGTGTTTACTACACCCGTAGCAATAAAAACAAGGGGTGAGTATCCTTCTCCAAGAAAAGTCATTCCGCTAACTCCAACCCTTTCGAGGCACGAGCAATCAGGGGCACGAAGAAAAGAATCAAAGAACCCCTCGAAATTGGAAAAAAGAACGGACAGATGTTTACATCAAATATCGACATCATCTTTATCCATTTCATCTGGGAAAGCAATATGCCCGCAGCAACAGGCAAAGAAGACATCTCACGTTTCCGCTGTGGCCAGCATTTCTCGATCTACCTCTCCTTCGTTCTCTTCCTATTCCGCTTCTGCTTCCGCCTTATCGTTCTCTTGTAGATGTTCTGGCAATTTCTGTCGTGTATTCAAAGGCAAGGCAGACAGTACGAAGAAGGGCCAGAGCGAATTCGCCAGGGGAAAACACAGGACATCGTGCGCTCGAAAGGACGAGACAGGCAAAGATGCTGACGGTGCTTCGTACGCAGGAGGCTACGGACGGCGTACAGTCATGGGCACAGGAACTACCGCCGAGAAAGGATGCTTCGAATGCAGCAGGCGGCTGCAGATTCTCCTGGCGTCACACAGTCCACAGCGTTCACAGTGGCCTTTGCGGAAACAAACAACCGAGGGTGATCATCGTCGGATGTGCAGTTCTTGCCAAAATACCACTGTCGGCATGCCTTCGCCTGGTCCCTGCGCCTCATTGCCACGCGATTCTCTTTCGTCCTGTGCATCTGGTTGCTTTCGTTGTTGTCATTCGCCTCCAGAACAACAAGCCTGCGACAGCCGTCGGTATCCACCACGACCAACACAAGATAGAAATTCATGTTCCTGTACTCCTCTTCAAGTTGCCACTCGCGCGGCTTTTATGAGGAGAGCCAAGGCACTGGAAGAGGCAGAGAAGAAAGTGGAAGAGCGACTGCTCGTCCTCGATGTCAATGAAATGGCCCTTGCAAAACAACACGAACGGCGGTGGCAGGTCCACCAAGAAGCGCTGAGGATTCTTCTCGAGGGACGACGTCGTTCCAAGCTCCAATGTACTGCTCCGGCCCAATCCGAAACTCAGCAAGACGAGGAATATACCCGGGGAAAGACAGAAACGTGTGCAACAGTCAAGGATGGTCCCGAGCCTCAAACGGTTGTACAGTCTCGCCTGCGTATTCCACGTCGGAAAACAGAACGAAATCACGAAACACAAATGCACGACAACCCGCGCGTATACTCTGCACCAGTGGGGATGAAGGCAGCTTCACCACAAAAGGTGGGAAACGAGCAGACAGAAGGACTTGCCGGAGCGGAGAACCTGGCGGGAGAAGTAGCATCCCTTTTAGGGGACAACTTCTGCTCTGCAGTGTATGAGACGGCGGACGATCGACGATCACAGGGTACAAGGAGCACCGCGCCTATAAGATGCTCGACAGAAAACGTGCTACTTCACGATACTCCAGAACAACGTCAGAAACATTCAGCAACACACAAAGGCAGTTTAAAACCTTCAAATGGTAGAGTAAGCCTCACCCAGGTTCTGTTGGGCGCACAACAGCAAGAAAACCGTGCGTCTGGAAAGAGAGAAATACCAGAACCAGCTGCAGAAGCACGATCACAGAAAATAATTCTTCGTTCTTCTCCCCAGCCAACAGGATCGAGAATGAAACAACTGTACATGCGTCCTCGCCTGGTGGACTAAGCCAAAGATGTTTCGAAGAGAAACTCATTCTGGAGTGGGAATCTGTGTTTTAAATGCGTACGGTCTACTAGGTGAAAATGTTCTGTTTCTAGATAAGAGTGTGTTCGCGACTGTGAGGTCAATGCGCAAGGTGTTGACGGCGAAAGAGAGTTGATGGTGGAGAATTTCCTCAAAAATCGGTTCTGTCCAGTACGGGGATAGAATACATTGTTTCAAGATACACATATAAACTGTACATAGACGTGTGCGTATCTCCTGCAAGCCACAGCAATAGCGTTTGAAGCTGGCAGATGGTGCAGACGTAACCGGGTAAAACTGATAACCGGGGAACCCCTCAGCTTCTTTGATTGTTCCTCGATCAACAGGAGTGATATTTATTTTCCCATTGTTTTAACTGGCTATCCTACTGCGGCGCATTTGAACAGAAGAGAAGTGCAGGATGCATACTGTTTGATTATACTCAGATGCGCGTCAACGATAGAACTTCAGCACCGTGATGGGGGTCCCCGGCTTTGCTTTGCTCTGACTGCTGCCATATCCGTCGATACTGGTACTGGGTGCTGCATCGTAACAGCAAGGCGGTAAATACTAACCGCCTGAACACAGTATATTACGTCGCGTTTAGCTGCAAACTACACAGAAAAGAGATGCAAAATGAGTGTTCCACAAGATACAACGCACACAGGAAACGTTTGTCAGCACTGCAGTCCCGTTGAAAAAAGGACGCATCCAAAGACAGACACAGGGGGTTCATCGCCATTGAGACAGGCAAACACGGTTTCGCTTATGAACAGAAGATGAACGAAACGTCTCACTTGTGAGAATGGAAGCACAAGGCACGCGGACCTCTGTCCACTCAATTCCCGCGTTCCCACATCACGGTACTGCCGCTTTCTCCACCCTATTTCTAGCACTTTACTTATACAGACAATAAGCTAGCTTCTGCAGCAATCGCTGCATCATGACACAGGATTCGTACAGAATGGACAAGAGGGAGGGGCATCTTACCGCCAGTTTACTGAGCGCCGAAGCAGGTGCAGAGGCACGCGTATCCGTTGTCGTTGTCCAGCTCTGTTTCGGTACTCATCCATTGGCAGATCTTCTGGATTCGCAAAGGCACGCTGGGTTCCAAATTGCCTGAATCTTGGGCAACCTAAAAACTGGCTACAAAGACCACATAAGAGACCTTTTTAACGAGACTTATGCGCTGCACAATGATATCCGGCGTGACGTCGGCATTTGACGAGTCAGGTATATTCCCATTTTTTTCGTCACCGCCGGAAACACTGGCACAACGAGCATCGAGAAACAAACCCGTGATCCCGTGACAGATGAGGGGTCCTGTGCGCAGGCTCTGGGAGAGATTACAGGCGGCAGGAATCCACCTCGGACATGTCGGACCGTGACAGACATGCTCCAAGAAGCAAGGGAAGTCTGCGACGGCTATTTCCACAACACCACGCCGAGCTCCCATTTGCCCGTATCAAATGTGCTTTTGAGAATGCAGAAAATATGACAGAAAATATCGGGAAGCCGGCGATGGTGGCATATAATACTGTATTGAACATCGTATGGACACACACGCCCATCGTACTTGCGAGCAGGACCACGGAGCTCCCACGGGGGGCAAGGAGCGTAAGGTGGTCGCCATCGGTTGCAAACTGAGCGCACAACGCTTCTACTAATGGTGATATGGGCATACGAAGACCGTCTCGTCTGGACAGTGTCACTCGCTAGTAATGTTAATGGCGGTCACGGCATGGAGGGAAGCAACATGCGGCTGTTGGTGACGCATCCCGTAGCGGGATAACCCTGCTGCGCGACTATCCGTTGAGGGGCGGGAACTCCCGCTGTTTCTGTGTGGAGTGGGCGCGGTTGACCGTCATGCGACATCAAATGAGCATGAAAGGGACGTACTGCTATGTCCGACTGGAGACCAGTAAGGGATCCTTGTTAGAAGGCGATGGTGGTACGAAGATGGTGCACAAGGGCGGAAATTCACATCTCCGTTTCTGAGCTCTGCCGCCACGAAGCACCTATTAAATGTTACCTCAGTGATTCTGCCCCTATAAGCTACAATTTCTAACCCAGTGCCACGTGTCATCCATCGGGGACACCTTCATGCGACGCACCGTTGTATCAGCCAGGCGCTGGCGAACTTGAATAGCAGCCGCCTTACGGAACGATACCGCACACGGCTAGTTCTCTCCTGTTGCCTCAAACCCCAATGCGAAGTGACGTCAGTCACGTGGCAGCTAACTGTGGTGTAGGCCGCAAAATGACGAATGTTGCAATTCCACGTGTCCGAGCAGCGATGCTGCATACAGAATGTCCCGGTCTGCCTCGTTGTTTGGTCCACAGTGTGAGACCTTCACCATATGTTCGTGACGATGCAAATTGTACAGCCAACGCTGGAGCAACGCGGTGCAGCGTGTGGCTCCAGAGCTCTACGTTTTAGGACCGCACAGATCTTATCGTCACCGTGATCAGCCTCGTCTGTTGCCTTGTGCCGAAGGTGTCTGTGGGTGCAGCACAAATAGTGCAAGTTGAACATAGCGGAACAGTCTGTCGATCTGCTTACTCCGGCTGCTCCCGGCCACTCCGAGTATTGAGTTAGGTTTGCACATCTCCGCAGCGCACGTCACAGTTCCTGTTGACACACACTCCCGCAGGTGCCTTAGATCCGGGGCTGATACACAGCGCGAGAGGGCTGTGCGACGCGTCAAATTCCTCGCCGTCCATTGGTGACTGGCATGAGCGACGACATGACGCTGACGCGTCTTGTGTTGCATACCAGTCAGCGCCAGCGGGGTGCGACTAGCGTGGCACACACACAGCGCCAACCGCGCACAGGGAAGGAGGCGACATTCGTTTTTCGTGCGGAGGTCTCGAAGCCTGCCTTGAGATCACCATATGCATTTCGGCGCTCCAGTGCATCACCGCACAACTGAGTGACAGGCAGGTCTCCGTTCACCCGCGCACCAGGGAGCGCGATGAACATTTGGCGGAACACTGCCGCCGTCACCATTGTCGAACGTCACAGACACTCCTGTCCTCAAATTGCGAAGTGTTCGCTCGAGTGATGTAGCCACTTGGACGAGCATTCAGGAATGGTAGTTCGGCTGGAGGGCGACACGAGTACTCCTGCGCTGCTGCAGGTCGGCTGTGTCGCAGGGTGCGGTAGGTCTAGGTGTCGGTGTAGTCGGCATGCGCAAATACGCATGTTCGATAACATCTATTTCGGCTTTATGGATATCTGCGGCATGCGCGCAGATTATTGTGTTGGCGTGAATACGGATCCTGGACGAGACTGTGGAACGACACTGGTAGAACGTGTTGCCCTGCCAACTGGCCCAGCCCCACTCGAGAGCAAACAAGCGTATTCCCTTTCCTAGAGTCATTGGACTTTTTAATCCATCGCACCACATACGACAGGCGCGGGCACCAAGACCGAATGGAACAGTGCATCTCCCCGACTCGATGTCTGTGGCACACGCGATAAAGCTGGTTAACCCAGCGTGAGGCGCAAGGCGAATAGTCACGGACCACCGCGACAAATGGCTCATCACGAACGGGAACAACAGACCGGCGTCAGTCTGGCGTATACTCGCCCTTCTACCCATCCGCAAGCCAATGTAGAGAAATCGATAGACGTGTTTCTGCAAAGCATTAGATGAAGAAGACACGCGTGTTCGGCGCACGCATGTACGTCATGGGGATGAGAGGACTAGTGACTAATGTGGCGATGCTGTTACGTGGAGCGGGCGGGAAAACACTGGCGACGTTACATCGTCTCGTGTCCAACGCCGGCAACCGAACGGTCTGTCTTTCCAGGCAGCCTCGGTCACCATCTTCTATGTAGTCCGAAATCGAGGCGAGGATCCCGCATGATATGCATATCAGGATTTCGGGTCGACGCAGGTATGTCGCATGCCAACCGCCTGCTCACATCCTTGTACCCGGCTCATCACTGATGCTCTGATTGCAGTGCATGAGACAAGGCATCAGTGGGGATCTGGAGGGCGAAGCTGTCCACGCGGTTCTACACCTGGGTCACCTGCAGGCGCCGACACAGGTGCTGACGGCTCCATGGAAGATGGTGGCTGGGATGGCGTTCCAGATGTAGTGCCCGCACTCGCGAGCGATCCCGAGCGGAAAGGGGGCTGCCGGACAAGAGGCGTGGCAGCGGCGGCCGCTGCGTGGCGGGGAACTGCAGGTCCCCGCAGTGGGCGCTTCTTGAGCGGCAGAGACAAAGACGGAATGATGTCGCCGCCGCTCCCAGACGGTCTACCATGTGTCTCTGCTGGACTAGGCACTTGCGGTGGGCCTGAGGCCATTTGGGAGCTTGACGTCATGTGGCTCTCTGTTGACGTCAGCGCGAGACGCCCAAGCGGCTGGCGGTGTCCCGGTGGAGTTTTTTCGAGTCTGGCTGTATCAGACAGAAATTCAAGGAGCCGTCGCTTTTTGGGGTGGGGCGGTGTGGGGTCACCAAGGCCACGCTCGACGTCGGCGGGGTACGGAGGTGTTGTGGTGGGTACTGGCGTAGATCGTTGCGGCAGCGGACCGCCAGTTGCCGGTGGTGGATGTTCGCGTGTTGATGACGATGGACCAGATCCTCTTTGGGAGCGTCTTGCAGCCGGCAAGTGCTGCTCAGGTGACGACGATCCAGGAGAAGACCCGGCGGCGACAGGCGGCTTGCTGGGGTCCCTTTGACGAGTCCAAAGGCGCACCGCCGAGACTGGGGTCAACCAAAGGGGCAGCGCCGGAAGCATAGCACCGCCTCTGGATGGGCCTTCGCCGGCGCTCTCGGCACTGCTATGATACAGGTGTTTCCGTTTCTGTTTCCTTTTTCCTGACGGACGCTCGATGGACTGCTCCGCTGATGGATCTACTGCCCAGACGAATCGACACAGCACATGGTAGACGAAACTGAAACGATTCGCGTATCGTGCGGCGTCGTGTGTGGTAGAATTACCTCCGGTGCCTGCGTCGAGTCAAGGGACTGAATAAAATCTTCTGGGCATCAGACAGTATCAGAGGCAGACGCGAGCACAATGCTGTCGTCGTGACTGTCGCAGTTGGACGAGAAACGTTTCGTCGCACCCTTGCTAGCATGAGTATATAGGACAGCACTCGACGAAGTCACAGCTCACACCACCCACTACAGAGGCCCAATCTCGACGACACACCGCCTGATGGGCAACGACAGGGAAATGGCTAGACTGAATCTTGTCTAATACCGACCCGTGTCAACGACCTAGAAGAAACAGAAAGATGTAGAAAAATAGGAACTCTTCCGTGTTAAGTCGCGATTAGCTTCGTTGCTGATGTAGCTCAATGGTGGAGCCATCTTCGGCATCACAAAGGGCAGCGGAGACTCACCAGTCGATCCGGATTCGCGCAGCGGTTCTGGGACTTGCCCCGATGCCGACGAGAGCAGGGCGCGAAGCTCCTGTTCCAGGGCGTTCGCCTTATCCTTCAGATCTCGTGCCCTTTGCTGATGCCCCATAACATCGGCACGGAAGCCCTTCTTATCATTATACGCCCACTCACGCTGTGTGGCGGGTGTAGGCGAGGGATCGTTACCTCGCACCATGCGAACGGCAGCGCGCTGGGCAACGTAGTACTCTAGTCCGTGACTCCACGTGCCTTCGATGGCCTCGGCATCTCTCCTTAAGTTCGAAATGGCAAGGTCCGCAAACGTAAGGTCAGGCGCCCGTGGTGCCGGCCTGGGTGGAAATCCTGCCAACACCGAGAACGTACCGATAAGGATATACAGCACTGTCGGAGTGTCCCGAAGAGGTGCGCTGCGTATTGTCCAGCTCTGGCGTAGTCAAACCGCAGCCCAAAACGCGGTGTGCGCGTGTGTCTGCGCGGAGCTGAGGAAGAGATGTTGTGTCTCGGCCCCTTTCGCACAGACTACTCGCGATTAACCGTGCGCGAACCAAGCTGACGTCCACTTGTCACTATTCCGAACAATTGATGGACATTCGGTGGGATGTCACTCGCTAATCTAAACAATTTCTGTTTCCACGAGACGGAGACATAGTGAAGCCTCTTTGCCAGGGCGGAGCATGATACCTGCGAATGAGATACAATGGCACATCGAGTTCTACAGGCTGGAGTGTCGGAGAACGCACTCCGTGGACAGAATCACGAACTCACCGCTTGAGACTCCTTCCGATTCAGCACCTGGCAGATCAGTAGAGGAAGGAGGTCGATGAGGGGGTGTCTCCTGGGGGCTTCGTACCAGGAGACCCTCTGCCGCCGCCTTCCGTTCTAGATCGTTGGCAAGGTTCTGCAACTGAGCAGCTTCCTCAAGTCGTGCTCTTGCTCTGCGCATGTACTGCCGTTGCGCCGTGTGTATCAGCTGCCGGATTTCCGATGAACTCGGATTCGGATTGTGCTCTTCGAGCATATATTCGGCAATCCTACTCCTCACGTATACATCCCTGGATGCCCATCTGCCGTCAATCCGCCTTGCGTCGAGTCGCAGTTTCTCAATCGCAAGTTTGATATAGGGTACCCTACCCATATCTGGAAGCGCGACGCTGCTCCCAAGCAGTGTACCCCTTAGTGAGCCCTCCAGGCGGGACATGGGCGACGCGCTGCTCACAGACGGGGCACTCGGGCCAGTAGCTGCGGTGCCCTCGCCTGCGTCTTGCCCCTGTTGACGTCCACGGCGGCGGCTGGCTGAAAACACAAAACAGCATCCGGCGCCACTGGTCGTTTCACTGACAGAGTCAAATGGTATCGCCTTCGTCTTCCACTTTCTCAACAGTGGGCCCCACAGTCGACAGGTTCCTTTTTTCTCTCCTAGACACCCTTCGTTGAACGTCCCAGCATACCCGACATACGCGTCGGAGCGGGCGGCCGACATCTGGACGTCGCCGGATGCTCGCGTGTAGTGGATGTTCGAGCTGCGGTGCTGTGAAACGTTGTTAGCTGACAAATACTGGAATTAGTGTGCATTGGTACTGTTTGTCAGGTTGCCGTCTTGCCGATTGAGAGCCGCAGGAAACGCACCTCGTCGGCCTTGTGTAGTGTCCGATTTCGATGCTGGTTGGGGCGCTGTTTCCCTGGAGGAGGAGCCCCCATCGGGATCCTCCTGCAGCAAGTCACCTGAGGCCAGGCGCCTCTCCCATATATCTGCCTGGGCCCGGAGAGTCGCTGCTCGCTCTCTCCGGCTGCTCTCATGTCTAGAATAGGATCTTATTGCTTGGTCCCGCCACTGCAGTAGATGGGAATCAGGTGGATTCAGACTGGGGCTCTGTGCGAGGCGCTCTGCGACGCCGAGTTCGACGTACAGCTCCTTATTAGCCAACGTCTCCTCTAAAGCTCCCGCTTCGCTCCTCAGTGCCGACACGCCCATACGCACGGAAGAGGATATGGCATTTCCGGGGGACGCACATTCACGTGCTGTACCTGGTTAACGGGCAGTTGCACACACAGTCAATAAGGGCTAATTGGAGCATCAAACGATTTCACTCTACTGCTCACCGTGTGTCTGGCAAAACACAGCAACCCATTAGGTGATGGCAAGACGGTGGCAACATCACGGCCACAACTAAACCCCTTCACGGCACGCATGGCTATGTAGATTCAGCGTGTTCTGTTTTTCTTATGGGTCGAGTCCCCCCTCGAAATGGACGGACGGACCTCACGCCTCTTCGGACAATGCCGACCAGAAACGCTACCCGTCTGTTGCCTCCGCCACACATGTGTGCCAACCCCAGTAGCTCGATAAACGTTCCAGCGCGCTTGAGTCACAGATTACCTGGTGCGGCTGCGTCGCCGCCAACCCGCGGGCCCTGATCGCTCGCTCCGGGTGTCAGCGAGGCGTCGCCTGGGACGTGCGAGAGATCCACTCCGGCTGCTAGCAGCTTTGCAGCAATTTCGCTTGCCATAGACTCCAGTCGTGCGGCCTCCTGCAGCCGTGCAAGTGATCGCATTCGAAACCGGTTTCTCGCAGATGCTGTCGACTTCTGCACTCGTGAGAGAGTAGGACGGGAGGACTGATTCACGATGACACGCCCAACATTCCTCCTCACGTAGCGCTCCTCGTCCTCCCATTCATCTCGCAACTCCATCGCCCGCCTCCTGAACTGTTCCATGGCAAGCTCTCCGAGTGTCAGGGTTCCACGGCCTGACACCGTAACAATTCGGGCAAGGCCTAGTCCCCCGACAGCCGACCTCCCCGAAGCCGCCCCTCCCTCAGATCTGGGTGAGGCTGCGATACCTTGTCGGTGGGATCCTGTAAATCAACAGAGCACCACAGTTTACGAGAGAAGTCGACGTTGCCACCTCTACAATGTGGCAACCCCCCAGCGGTGCCATGCTGCGTCGGATATACCAACGGGTCACGCTGTGTCTGCGAGGCTGCTACGGATAAGCATGACAGCCTGATCCGAGACGGCCCCCGCAACCTTGACGCATTACACGCCACGACGGCCTAAGCGAAGGGATAAAAAGAGAAACACGCTCTAGCATCGCCTGGTCCAGTCGCAGGGTTGTTGCTCAAAAGATTGCCCAACTGCGATTAGAGTTTTACAACTCACTACGGTCGCTCGACTCCGGCGTGGGGCTGGAAACGGGTGGCACAGGCACAGAGTCCGTTGAAGACGTGGAGGCAGGCGATTCCGGAGACGTTGTTTCTTGACTCTGACTACCTGCCAGCGACTGCTGAAAAGCAGGCTTGTCCAGATCGCCATCATCCGGAGCACGCGCGCCAAGAGCACCAAGAAACGAGTTGGAGATCCCTACAAAGCCGAGGGATGCCGTGCACAGAACTCGACACAGAGCGGAGGGTGCAGCATTCCAGCTGGTACTTGTCAGCCCGTACACGACGGCGTGCAACAAGTAGGTCAAGCCGACAAGTGTCGTTCTCACGACAACCGGCCGAGCCACCATCTGCTGGTATCACGTCGTGAATCACAAACCCAGTAGGCATACGACAAACCGGCAAGCCACCCGAGGAAATCGGAAACTCTACAGCATTTGGTCGTTGTGGATACAGACCAGACGTCTTGTTGCGCCGAGAAGCGACGAAAGTATGGATGATGTGCTGCCTTTGAAAAATGAACAAGTCACTTTAGACTGGCAGGAGTAAACGGTTTAGTGGACGCATTCCTCGTTCGGGCGCCGTGCCGTCTAGCAAAGCGACGCACGGGCGGGTGTCGCTAACACAAGCTTTAGTCAACAACTGTTCTACGAGACGCCCGTAGGGAAAGAAGTCCTGGAAGCATGTATGCTGGCGTCGCGGTGAGCATACACGATATCAAGCTAGCGATGATGAGGAAAATTTCGTTGACCGAATGCAGGCGGTAGGGGGGCCCGGGGCCTCTACCAGAGGCGATGGGGTAAGCAGATGACGTGCAAACCAGTTAGCTGCGTCCCACCATTTTCATTTGTCTGTCACCCACAAACGCCAAATGAAATATAATCGCGTGAGTCATGTTGCCCGTATAAGGTACAACAAAACCCAGTGCCACAACTCCCCCATCAGAGAAACCTGCACGCGGAGCAGCGTCATATCAGTCAGGTGTTGGGGAGCATGAGTAGCAGCCTTCCTTCGGAACGGTACCGCTCACGGCTGGTTCTCTCCTGTTGCCTCAACCCCCAGTGCGACTTGACGTCGGTCACGTGGCCGCTCACTGTGGTGTAGGCCGCAAAATGACGAATGTTGCAATTCCACGTGTCCGAGCAGCGATCTTGCATACAGTATGTCGCAGTCTGACTCGTTGTTTGGTCCACAGTGTGAGAACATGACCATGTGTTCATGACGGTGCAAACAGTACAGCCAATTCTGGAGCAAGACCAGGTCGACGCGTGGCTATCGAGCACTACTTTTTCAGACCGCACAGATCTTATCGTCGCCATGATCAGCCTCGTCTGTTGCCTTGTGGCGAAGGTGTCAGTGGGTGCAACACAAATAGTGCGAGTTGAACATAGCAGAACAGTCTTTCGATCTGCCTACTCCGGCTGCACCCGACCACTCTGAATATTGAGTTAGGTTTGCACTTCTCCGCAGCGCATGTCACAGTTCCTATTGACACCCACCCCCGGAAGTGCCTTAGATCCAAGGCTGATACACAGCGTGAGAGGACTGTGAGTCGCGTCAAATTCCTCGCCGTCCATTGGTGACTGGCATGAGCGACGACATGACTCTGACGCGTCTTGTGTTGCATACCAGTCAGCGCCAGCGGGGTGCGACTAGCGTGGCACACACACAGCGCCAACCGCGCACAGGGAAGGAGGCGACATTCGTTTTTCGTGCGGAGGTCTCGAAGCCTACCTTGAGATCACCATATGCATTTCGGCGCTCCAGTGCTTGCCGCACAACTGAGTGACAGGCAGGTCTCCGTTCACCCGCGCACCAGGGAGCGCGATGAACATTTGGCGGAACACTGCCGCCGTCACCATTGTCGAACGTCACAGGCACTCCTGTCCTCAAATTGCGAAGTGTTCGCTCGAGCGATGTAGCCACTTGGACGAGCATTCAGGAATGGTTGTTCGGCTGGAGGGCGACACGAGTACTCATGCGCTGCGGAGGGGCGACATGAGTACTCCTGCGCTGCTGCAGGTCGGCTGTGTCGCAGGGTGCGGTAGGTCTAGGTGTCGGTGTAGTCGGCATGCGCAAATACGCATGTTCGATAACATCTATGTCGGCTTCATGGATATCTGCGGCATGTGCGCAGATCATTGTGTTGGCGTGAATACGGATCCTGGACGAGACTGTGGTATGACACTGGTAGAGCGTGTTGCCCTGCCAACTGGCCCAGCCCCACTCGAGAGCAAACAAACGTATTCCCTTTCCTGGAGTCATTGGAGTTTTATATCCATCGCACCACATACGAGAGGCGCGGGCACCAAGACCGAATGTAACAGTGCATCCCCCCGAGTCGATGTCACAGTACGTCCACTGTCGTTGTGTCGTTGGGCCAGGTGATGGATCATTCTCTCAGACCATGCGAATGGCAGCGATATCCATGCAGCGTCTAGTGTGTGTGCCTCTCTGGGTAGAACTATTGATGGCATGGTGAGCAGAAGTCACGTTAGGTCCGCCCGGAACACTGGCCTGTGCCGAAGGCCTGCCAACATTAAGAAAACGACGACACTGATATGCAGAACAGCTTGAGCATCTGCTTGTTTCGACAGTCACAGCGCGCCCAGGAACGCGCTGGATGTGCGTCTGCATGGTTTTGCCAGGAAGTGCTGCTCTTCGCAGCTTTCTCCCATACCAGTCACGCTTCACTGTGCGCGAACTAGGGAGACATGAGTTTGCTGTGAATGAATACTCGCAATTTACGGATACACGACAAAACATCACCCGCTAAGCTACAAAAACCCTTGATACCGTGAGTTGAAGATACAGTGGTATATGCTTGCCAGGACAAAACATGAGATGCGCGGATGAGAGAGGATGCCTTATCGAGTAACAGAGTGTCGAGCGTCAGCAAAGGCGGGCTCGAATCCCTCTTTTTTCTTTGTTAACAGATATTTCAAGCGGGATGGATGAGGTTGGCAGCTCGTCGGGATGGAGGTTCTGAGCAGACTCGACGAACTCACCGTCTGAGACTTCTTCCGATCCTGCATTCGGCAGATCAGTGGCAGACTGATTCCCACACTGGAGTCTCCTGGGGGCTTCTTGCCAAGAGGCGGTTCGCTGCAGCCTTCCGTTCTCGATCATTCGCAAGCTTCTGAGAGAGATCAGCATACAGAACACACGGTCGCCCGATGTGGCTGCCTACTCGCTGGACACGCCGGATGCCAGTCGCATGCGAAGATCGAACATATTTTTGGCCATTTTCAATATTACATATTCGTATTGGTATCACTGTCTCTAAAGCAAAAACTCCGACTCTCGCATAAACTTCTCTATCGTAAGGTTAACGTAAGACACCGTGACCATTCCTAGAAGCGCAACGCTGCTGCCAAGAACTGTTCCCCTGAGAAGCACCGCTCACAAATGGAGCATGCGTGACTGCCGCTGTGGCGCTTTGCCTTGCAACGGGGCGACCGCTTAAATCATGAGACGATACCCGGCGCCCTAGAACACCTCAGCACCGGATCCTCCTGAAATCCCCACCCTAGCCTGCCCGCACTGGCCTGCCGCTGGCAACGGTGTCCCTTTGTCACGAGTAGGATCCACACAATGAACTACTCAGCAGATCCGTTACAAGTACTGGAAGAGCCTCAAGACTCTCGGAATTCTGGAACATCAGCGTCGACAAGTGGTTCGGGATGTACATGCCAAGACAGTTGACCAATTGCGCACTGCTTCCATCGACGATCCCCGGTAACTCTGTCGCACTTACTGCTTGCCCGTTCAGGGGGATCAGAACCGCACCTGGTCGACCTGCTGTAGTAGCTGCTCGTGGGACTCGCTTCGAAGTTCCTCTCGCCGTGGACGCTCGTCGTCTAGTTCCTCCTGCATCCAGGCACCTGAGGCTAGCCGCCTCACCCAGTTCTCGGCCTGAGGTCGTAGTGCCGCTGTCGTTTTTCCTCGTGATATTTTTCTCTGTGTATGCATTCGTGTAGTACCCTCCCTGCACTCAGACAAAATGCTGTCAGACAGATGTGGACTGACCTCCCGTGCAACGCGGGACGCAACGAATTCCTCGATGCAGACACCCTGATTTGGCCAAATAGCATCGAGCTCCCTAGCTTCCTTCCTCAGCAGTGCAACTCCGAGGTGCACCCACGACTGTATAGTCGCCTGCCATACCTGGCTTCCTAACTCCACGTCACTGATAAGGGCTGCCGCTAGCGTCAGACGTTTTCGTGCTGACCTTGAGACCCTCAGCCAAGTGGAACCCATTAGGTGATGGCAACATAATGATGACGTTGGGGGTCCCACGTAGTGCTGCTCATGTGGTACATAGCTATGATGAATAGAATTCACTGTTTTCTGTCGCGGGGCAAGTCTCTCCATGAAACAGAAATGCCTCGAAATATTCCTTCCGACAATGCTGGTTCCGATGCTGCAGAATCTGATGCCAATGCTACAAAAATGGGAGAGCCTCAGCCACTCGACGCCTCTCCTCTTTACGCAGGTGACTCACAGCTCAGCGGGTGAACTGCCGTCACCACCAGTTCTCAAGGCTTCATCGCTCGTTTGGGGTGGAGACGAGCTGTCGCATTTTTCCCGTTTGAGTTCCATGTCAGATAACGTGATCTTCGCCGTTAGTTCGTGCCCCCAAGACTCCAAACCTGCAGTCTGTCACAGCCGTACACTTGACCGCTATCGGAACCCGTGTCTTGCACGTGCCTCCATGTACGTCAGTTGCAACTGGGAAGCGAGGGAAGAACGACTTATGACGATGCGCCCAAGGCTCTGCTACGCACAGCGCTCCTCCGCCTTTCATTGTGGTTGTAGCTGCGTCGCTTGCCTCTTGAACTGCTGCATCGCAAGTTGTTTAAGTCTCGCCTCTCCATAATGTGGCACTGCGACGGTACTCGGACGATCTCGTCCGCTCAAGGGACTGCTTGCGGGTCGAGATCCCCTCCCCCGTCTGGTACAAAAACGGGGCCATGTCGGCGGCTCCAGGACATAAAAACAACCAGTTTACACGCTCAGTCGAAACTGCCGCACGCACGAGGCAACTCATATTCCTTTACTACTCTAGGGTGTCAACGTAGCTAAGAGGCACGCTACAGCTAGGCGAGTGTAGTCGGTATACGACGATTCGCATCCTCTCCGCAGCGCCAATCCGCATCAAGGAGGCAGTATATCCCGCTGAGGTCTGGAGAATGGGGAATAGAGACGTGCACCGCTGATAACACATTACGTAACGCAGTGTTGGTGCTCAAGCAATTACTAAACTGCAATGAGTGTTTGACAGTTCACTGGGATCACTCGATTCATGAGAAGGGTTGGACACGCCTTGAGGAGACAGAACAGGCGGCCGCGGCGCGGCTGCTTCTGTGGCTCTCGGCCGGCAATTGTCCTTAGCCGCATCACCTTTGACTTCATGACTTCTGCGTTATGCCACGAGCATGACTGATGAGAGACGAGACAGTGCTTGGTCTGGTAAGTGGCGGCTCTCGTCGTCAAGCTTCTACTTGTGCGCCGCCTCTCCACAGACGGCTGTATCTGGAACATCCATCGTCCGGTCTGACGCGAAATCGTGCGTCAAGTTCTTGTTAACGAGATGGACGAAGTGCGGATGTGCCCGACAACACGGAACCTGTCGCATGCCAAAGGCAAAAGAGCGCCTGAACAGCGATGTTTCGACGGAAAAAGGCAAGCGAGTGTTGGGAGGCACTAGATCCTCAACCACCGACCATACAGCGAACGAGGCCTCTCTCCGACTTCTTTGGTAATCGAATGTGCGCAGCGGAACCCGCCATCGCCAGCATGTGTATGGGAATGAAAAAGACGACGCAACACGAACTCGCTGAAATCGAAATTCGCTCTACGGACACGCCTAAACTTGCACAGTAGTCATATGTATCGTGGCTGTGGTCCAGGATTTTCGAAACTGTTTAAGAGAGCAGAGAAGGGCATTTCGGATGTTATCTTTATCCAGGATGCCGCAGTGTTGGATAAGGCGGCCGATGCGTACAAAGGTGAGGATGACACATTCATTCGAACAGCGGAAGGGGGGCGCCACTCGAATAACATGGTCGTCCACAGGTCTGATTGGGGGCAGGGACCACAGAAGGCTTCAAAAGAAGTCGCGCAGACTGCAGGCTTCGCAAGAGGCCTCTCTTACGGTGCTGCGGCAGCCGCCAACTTCAGCGTGAGTGGAACATTCCATAGGCACCAAAAGATAGTCCACATTCGGGGCGGCAAAACCAGTAAAAGACGGCACAGCTGTATCCACTGGCTTTCCGGCACCTGGCAGTGCGTCTCTCTCTCTCTACGCACGCCAAGTCGTCTCCATTGTGTTTTCTTTGGTGTGCCCCAGGACGGAGCAGGAAACAGATTTCGTGCACACCATCGGGACTGAGGACGCCAAGACCGTTGGCGTTCCTCTTCCCCCAGCCATTTCGCACCATTGGTCTGGAAAGGAACTTCCGGTTTTTTCTGATTCAAATCTTGCAAAGGCTCGGACAGGGAGCGACGAGGAGGCTTCGTTGAGACCGGCAGAGTGGAAACACTGCTGACCAGCCCGTCACCCGAGAGAGCGCAAAGTACGAGCAGGCGGACGACAACACAGCAACTAACTGACGAGCAAGCACAGTGTGTCAGATGCAAGTGCACGTCGACGCAAAAGGAGAAAATAAGGTTTAGGGTGTCGCATGCTGCCTCCATTCAATTCAAAGCCGAAACCTTTGTCAACAGATATTACAGTCGATAGCAGTTGGTACCTGACGCTTTCCAGATGGTTCTCTTGCCGGCGTGCTGGCTGGGCCGGTTCCTTGGAGTCCACCTGCGCCATCGTCCAGCTGTCAAATCGAGCGTCGAGGGAGGCCGTCGCGGACTGGGAAAGAGTCGAGCAAGACCCTGTTCAGCAGTCAGGTGGGTCATTCAAATGTTTCTGCAGCCGCGTTGGCGGCCTGTGGTGACTCCTCTGTACACAATGTGCTGACTGAACCGCGAGGACGCCAGGGCACCTCAACGTCTGTATGCAGTACGTGACAGCCTTGCCAGGTTAACCTCGCATTTACTGTCACAGGCACAGAATGACGAGAACGCATCCTGCGACATCTAGTGCTACAGATCCTAGAAAAGAGAGCGATACATTGGTGCTTCGGCTTGACCAGTCTCATTTCTGCTCCTTACGTAACAGACGAATCCAGAGTTTCAGTCTATCGTATCAGTCAGTGCGTTTGACGGAGACCCGTACGTTCACTGGGTGTACCTCCTAAAGTAAATAGAAGACCAAATCCAATGGCCTGGTGGCAGGTTACTCTTGCAATCCGCGTCTCTAATAGGCCGTGACTTCAAGGAAAAAAACATCGAGACTCGCAGAAGATTTAAACAAAAAGTCATCCATACAAGCGACCGCGCGCTCCCTCTTTCCCTCAGCATCACTTCCTCAACTACGTAGGGGACCCCAAGATAAGAGAATTCTCGGAAGGCCATACTTCGATCAATACAATCGATTAAGCGGCGTGACGTCACAGACATCCTTAATGTAGACGAGGTGGATGATTTGAGACCCTATCAGATCTGAACAGAAGATTATAATACATGACACGACTCCACATGCAACATGTTCGAAACCGGATTTCTAATCGATAACAGAGTCTCACTGGCGCTAGCTCTACGTCCCCTCCCTTCTCAAATTGTGTACATGAGAAATGGAAACCAGCCGTTTTCAGTGGATTGCTTTGTTCCAATTTCAGCTGTTTCTGCCCTTCTCGTTCGCGCTCGTGACGTGCTCCAGTACCTCCTGTTTCTCCGTTCGAATATGTGGCGTCCTTGACCCGTACAACGCGGCTTGCCTCTTTGTTGTTTTCCTTTCTTCGTTCCGCGTAAGGTCGCGATCGAAGTTTTTCTTCCCTGCGTCCGATTCTCCTAGTTCCCGCAAATTTTCTCGGTGTGTCTGTTCGTGGTTCCCGGTCCCGCGCTTCGTTCGCTTCTTTTTGACTCTCCTTTGGCATTCACTCTCGATTCAGAGTCGCCACCGCGTATTTGTCAGACGCGATCGGCTGTGTGCGGGCCACTAGGGAAATCCATACACGCTGGCCTACGAGAATGCAAACGAACCACCGCAAAAGAACGCGACAAGCACGCACGTAAGCCGCGTATGAAAACGCCCTGTAGGTTTGTCTCTCTCGTTTGCTGCGTTTTTCGCTCACTCCCTCTGGATTGATCCGGACAACTAAAAACAGTAAACTGAATAAGCCAACACTCTTTCAGTTGTCTTGAGCAATCCATTGGGGTGGAGTACACGACTGACAACGAACTAGGTAACTAGGTTGTCTGTATCTCAGAGTTGGAGTGAAACGTCACTATCCTACTTGAAAGAAGCATGCGATACGGCGACCTATCCAGATAGCGGATTCCGTCGACCTCCGTCCCTCGATTTCTTATTCTGTCCCCTTTACAAGTCTTCTCTCGTTTTTGCATCTGCTGTCGTCTGTTTTACAGTCTCACCGGATGCTCCAAACGCACCTTCCACTTTCGCCATGTGCGGCCTCTGTTTCACTCCTTTCGACTTCCAGGGCAGAGGCACCGGCAGCATCTTCCCCGTGCGCGGGCACTTGACGAATTCCACAGGCTGCAGAACAAAGTGGACGAAGGACGCATGCAGCTGGGTCTGCATTCGCAGCGGCGCCACCCGAGGCACCTCGTTCCTCTTGTTTTTACGCATTTCTCTACATCCTAGTAGACCAAGGGGCTTCTCGGTAAGTGAAGTGCTTTCAGCCCTCAATCGGCCGTCTACCGGTACCCGTCTGTACAGACAAGGCTGCCATGTTGAGGCAGTGCTTGCCGCTTTCGACCTATGCATGGATCTCCTTTCCGCATGTGCTTCTGTGCGGCTGTTGCAACACACACGCTTGTGTTCTCTGAGTAATCTTCGACTAATTCGCCAGCATGCCTTTTCCCGATGCTGACACAGCAGCGAGCTACGACAAGCAGCAGGAAAGACGAGGGGGCCAGCAGCCGGAAGAGAAAAGAAGGCGCCGTCGTGTGTTGGAAGCGCTTTAGTGGAATCAAGCAGACCGGTTTGATTTGGCGCCTCTCGGAAGAAAGCAAACGCAAGCGCCTGAAAGAGCGCACCTGGTAGAAGGACTCTCCGGTTTCTATAGAAATAACATATCGGTGAAGAGGACAACGAATGCACGCCTGAACACAGAAAATGAAAATCGACAGAAATCGTCGCTCAGTAAAAGACGCACTCCCCGATACCTACCACGACAGGCAGTCGAGCCAAACAGCAACTGTATCTGCTTGTTTGTCGATGTACGCATGGAGCCATGCATATGGATTAACAGTTTTGAAAGGGTTTACCAGCATACATCCGTTGGCATGCGTGTATGCGCACTGAGATAGGAAGAAAAAGGAGAGACCCACAGATGCATGCCTACGTTCAAGAGACGAGCGACCGACACAGTGAGAAGTTTTCAGGTGGTCCAGCAGGTCTGAGCACAGCGCTGCGCGACAGCGTCAATGCCTGCAAAATCCACCCCACGAAATGCCGCATATACTTTTCTCCCGTGGTTCTGCGGTAGAGGGTGTCTGATTAAATTGAAGTGCTGTTGAACGAAACTTCAAGTTTGTCTAGCTACGCAAGGTGCCAGTGTGCCAAAGCCACATACGCGGACATCTAGACACATGTGTACATGCTACCCTAGAACTGGACGCATATCTGTCTGTCTATCTATATATCTATATCTATATCTATATCTATATATATATACATTTATATATACAGGTAGGGACATACGCATTTACATTTATATTTATAGAAATACACGTTTCTATACTTTATACGTTCGTTGTCTACTCACTTGGCCAGAAACCTCCTCAATATCCACAGCTTGCTGCGGAGATTCAACACGCAAACGCAACACATTCGAAGATCTATAAGACGGTAAAACGGAATCGAGGTCCCACCGGAAGCGAGGCTAGACTCGCTTGCGCATCTCTGCCCTTCGCCCAGGACCAGAACATGCCAAATGGAGAAAAGCGTGGAAGCAACAAACTCTCGGGAAATGGGGAAAAGCGTCGCATCTCTGCACGCACTGACCGCACGAGAGTAGTCAGGCGTGCAAAGCCAGCAGTCGCGGAGTGGGAGGAGATGTACAGAAAGAAAAGAAAAGCGGACGATCGAGATACAGAGGAGAAGCGAGAGAGAGACATACAAGAAGAGCAAAAGGCCAAAAAGGACGAGAGACGGAGAGGCTGACAAAAGGAGGACAGAGAGCAAGAAGCGCCGTACCTCGAGTGCACCGCCTGCGTGGTAGCAGTTGGCGTCCACTGCGAATGGTGTGTTTTTGCAGATCCAGACAGCGACTGAAGAGAACAGACACAGAAAGCAGAAGCGACGAAACCTGAGCAAACACTACACGGCGAAGAAACTGTTTGAAAGCAGAAGATAAAAGAACAGAAAACGGCGTTCAGACGCCGAGACGAAGAGAAGAGCAAGGAAGACGAAGGCGTGAAGAGGGACGAAGACGAACTCAGAAAAATGTTTAGAATCCAAAGGAAACAACCAAGGAGGAAGCAACGACGAAGGAAACTCATTACCTGGTTGTTCGTCGATGACCATGCGCCGCGGTCGCCGCTGCACCTACAGAGAGACATAGGGAAGAAACGAGCGAGAGGAAAAAAGGAGTCCTCTATTCCTGTTTACGCAGTCACCGTCCTACTAGGAGAAACTGCAAATGCTCAAGGGATGCCCAGTCCAATGCACATACACCTTGTCCGTTTATATTATCGCATGCGCGTGCATGCGCATCCGTCATAGTCACTTGCATGCACATACGCACCCATCATAGTCGCATTGATATAGATGCGCACAATTACACATTCACAAGCACTCACGAATAGAACCTTACACATGCATACTCGCATGCAGCTACACACTCACGCGTATACATACTCGCACGCGGGCATGCTATTACCTGGCATACGCACATGCAGAGACACTCAAGTATCGCTGGAAATGAATGCAGAGATGCACCTTTTTTATGGGTTGTGTTTCTGTCCAATCATTGCCGCCAGAGAATCCATCCTTGACACCATCGTCAAGCTTCATTGAATCTTCAAAGCCTTTTTCGCTTTCAAGAGTCTGGGTTTGAACTCAAATTTGCCTGCATGTGCATAGAGGTGTACATACACATGAAAGACTATCTGTTAGGAACATGCTTCTCGCAACAAAAGCATCCACGTATACACAGGGAGACTCACCTCTTCAATGCTGAACGCCGCGTACCAGACCCGGCCGTCGGCGTCAACCTGCGTCTCCATTTTTGTTCGTCTTTTTCCGCGTTTTTCCCCCAAGAGAAAGTCAGAAGATTCCCTCTGCCCTTGTCCTCGCTTAGACTTCTCGGGTCTTGAAGACACACGGATGCCTTGTGATCGCTTCTGTCACACTTGGATCCCGTTTTCTGTGCACGTCCCTCTTTCGTTTTCACTTTGTGAGCGGCGAAGAGAGAAAGAGGAAGACACCTTCGCCACTCCCGTAGTCCTTCTATAAGAAGAGAGGTGTACACCGATCATAAAAAACTTGGCAAGTTCGCCTAATTCCAGTCGGACGCGCAGTTGACGAATCGAGGAGAATCCCTTCAATCATTCAAAGTCTATCCCGAAAGCCAACGTCTAGATGATACACCCCAGTCTCCATGAAACGCCACCTGCTGGCCACTGCATTCTTCGGAGATTCCTGCCGCGGCTGCCCAGCCAGCGGAGGCGACGAACCTCAGAACAACAAACAATGGGAACTGAAAGGAAAAAGTGACAAAAATAATAAGTGGAAGAACAGGAGACAGGGAGGCAAGCGGATACGTGGCGAATGTGTCTGAAGACTGTCCTGTTTGCTGTCACTCAAGAAATCGCTCTTCTTCAGTGAGAGCAA
Organism: Toxoplasma gondii ME49; assembly: GCF_000006565.2. Lineage (NCBI taxonomy): Eukaryota > Apicomplexa > Conoidasida > Eucoccidiorida > Sarcocystidae > Toxoplasma > Toxoplasma gondii. The sequence goes on from NC_031480.1 coordinate 5,354,253, forward strand.
GCTCCTCTTCACCTTTTACGCTTGTGGTAGCTTGCCGCTAAGGAAATAGCACGAGACAACGGGGCAGTAGACAAGAAAGACGAGAAAGCAGACCCGCAGGCATCCATCTGCTAGTTTTTACATCAGTGCGTGTCTCCGTGAAGTCCAAATGCAACGATTCCGCATGTACACATTATAATTGTACATATATATGTGAATATGCATCAGAGCAAGAGAATAATTTGACGGAGGTGCACATATCTGTGGTGAAACGGTTCACAGTCATTCTCTCGGCAGAAGGGAAAGCCGAGGAGGAACATTCCCTGTTGGGAGACGCCAGCATCTCCACAATTATCTTGCACATCTGGACGACAACCGACGACCTCCCGTATATGCAGCTAGAGCATGCGTGTAGAATGATTAACAATGGACACAGCGACTTGCCTGTTTTCGATGAGAGAGACAGAGAGATAAAAAAAGATCATCTCTGAGAAAAAGCGATAGGTTTTTGGACCACGGCTTCACGCCGCTTTGCGTGGCGGGTAAGCTTGGTTTTGCATGCACGCGAAGCAACCCATGACACAGACGTTTTCAGCCGGCCGTGTTCGCGGGAAGAGACTTGAGCAAGGACTCCGAAACCTGTTTGATGAATCACTTCCTGCCACTTCACAAGCTTTCATGGGTGTCTCTTGACGCGTCGAGATTGATTGAGGGGACTACTCCGAGTGATACCTCCCGGGAAAGTGTCGATTTTCCACGAATGCTCTCGCGCTCCATCGAGTTTCTCGATCCCGAGTGCCATGGGCACCCCGGAGGTTCTGCACCGCATGCATACTGGGAAGGCTTATTTTCCGCTTTCTCGATCTTGCAGTTTTCAGGGGAAACGAGAACAGAGACTCCTTGGGGTCAGGGTGGTTGTGTCTGGGTATTTTCCGTCTTTCACGGACCGTGCCTCCCTGGAAGAGGCCTTGTAAGAAGCCTCCTAACCGCGAACCCGTTGCTGGGCTTCTGCCACCAACCTTTTTCCTGATTCCATTTCTGGTTTACAGCGTTGCTTTTTGCTCACGTTTCAACCATTTTCCGTGCACCTTTGAAGCGGTTCATTCCCCAACTCCCCCATCTGGCTGTGCCCGTTTTCATGGATCAGAAACCGTTTGAACCGTACAGGTCCTCGAGTTTTTGCCGTGACACTCCAGGCATACCCTGACCTTATCGGTGGCAAACCCGTTAACGGTTCTCGCAGAATCGCACATTTGCGGGTTCCTCGTGTTCACTCGAAGGGCCTCTAGTGTATGTACAACTCCTTCCATGCCACATCCGGCGGCGGCTGCCCGACCACCCCGGCGGTTACGCCACATTTTCTTTTCCGCGCTACCGTCCGACAATCCTAGGCTCGGTCAAATTCATTCCTCCACCTTTCCGACTTCTTTCCCGTTTCTCGCTTTTCGCTTACTTTCCCTTGGAATTCGTGTTTGAGCTTTCGTTCGTGGAAAAAATGGGATTCGCCGGAAGCCCTGCTCCTTTCGAGCGGAGAAGCATATGTGGGTCTGCGTTTGTCGGTTCCCTTTCGCTTCGGCTCTCTCCTTCGCTTTCGCTTTCAGTGTTGATTTATATTTTTCTCGGCATCATCCTCGGGCCTTCTCAGGATCGATTGGCGCATGGCCACATCCACTATGCTCCGGAACATTTCGACTCTCACGTCCTCGCCCGGTTGCCGGAGCCAAATTTCTGCAAGTGGCTCGAGGAGGAGGGCCACACGGCATTCGGCTCCTTCGTTGGCGGCCTGACAACCTTTCGTCTCCTCTCGACTCTCTGCTCAGCAAATCCCGTCCTTTCATGGACGAATGCAGAGCAATCTGGCTGCAGAGGCGACTGCGCTGACGCCGTGGATTTGGAAATGCGGCGGAGACTCATCCGCCCTGCTCCTGCGCGGCGTCTCGCCAGTTCACTTCTCTCGGAATCAGCTCATACTCGAAGCGAAACGCGCTGGGTACGAAACCGTGCCTCACCGTCGTCTGCTGTCGAAGCGCATTTGCCGGGCTCCCCCAGCTCCAGTCCACCTTCCGCCCTCGCCTCTGCTGCTGCTCGCTCTGTTGCATCTGTCGGGGCGTCTTCTGTGAACTCTGAATGGGAGGCGACTGAGGCGAAGACGCAAAATGGGGAGGGGAAAGGTCGGCGAAAACAGAGGAATCGTGCGTTTTCGGAACAGGCCGATGAGAGAGGCCGGTTCGCCTCTTTCCGGTCCTTCTGGTCTGCGCTGGTGTCTGCGTTTCTCGTCACGATCGCCACTGAGCTGGGGGACAGAACATTCTTTCTCGCGGCGCTTCTCTCGATGAAGTACTCGAAAGCGATTGTCTTCGTCGGCACGTGCCTCGCTCTCTTTTTGATGACGGCTTTCTCCACGGGCTTGGGAAGACTGCTGCACTGGGCGCCGGATATGCCGGGGCTGAGAGCGCGTCTTGGCGACTTTCCAATCGACGCGTGGGTCTCCTGTCTCCTCCTTCTCTTCTTCGCCTTTCTCCACCTGAAGACTCTGTGGGAACCTGAGGCAGCTTCACCAGGACCCTCTCGCGCTCCTTCTTTCTCAGGCAACTCGACGCAACGCGCCCGGGAGCTTATTGCCTCCGCCGGCAGCTCGCCAAACGCAGTCCCTGTATCCGGGGTCACTCCACCTCATGGGGGAGGACACGGGAGGCAAGAAGCCCACGAAGAGAGCAAGGCGACACGGGACGGTTTGAAGGCGGACGAGAAAGACAGCTCTTCAAGAAGCGGGAAGAAGCGGAAAGACGCAGAGCTCGTCTCTTTGGTCGACAGTGGAAATGGAGAAGGACGCCAATGTCCGGCTGCGGTAGCGAGAGAAGGAAAGACAGGAGAAGCCAATCGAACGGGGAGACGAAGCAGCGGAGGCAGCACACGGCCGGAATGCTCTCCCCTAGATGCGTTTTCTTTGTCTCTCGCCATGGGGAACTCCGATGGATCTCTCTCCTCAGAGACCGGATCTGAGAAGTCCTTCTCCCGGGCCTCGTCTGTCTACACCAACCGCAGCAGCGTCGATGGCGGTGGAGACGGAAAGGGAAGAAAAGAAGGAGATCATTTGAAAACCCACAACAGAGAACGTCGTCCGAGCAGACATGACGCCGTAGACGAAAGTTTCATTGAAGCAGAGGAAGAACTTCAGAGAATACAGGTCAGCAGCATACGGAGAGCAAACTCAAAAGGTGAACAAGGAAAAACAGGCCGGCAGCCGAGACAGAGAGTGTGTTAGCGACGCTGTCTGATATGTGGTGTTGCGGATGGAAAGCTTCGCGTATGATCAACCTCCGTCTCTTCACAGATTTCAACTACCTGAGCTCCGCGAGGACGACGTGCTGACAAAGAGTCGCATGTGTATTTCTATTCGTACTTCCGTTTATTTCGCGGTGTATCTGCAACTGTGGACCTGCCATGATATTCAGATATCTCCAGTGGTGCCTGGACTTGCATTATCGACAACACTGTTTCTTAGTATCTATTTCTCCGTATGACAGTATATATATATATATATATATATATATATGGACTTAAATGCCGACTTGTGGGTGAACCTGCATGTGGCGTGTGTGTGGATATATATATATATATATATATACATATATATATAGAGAGAGAGATAGATAGATAGATAGATATGCATAACTACGCAAAGTTGTGTCCGCTTTTGTGTTTCAGGTGTTTTGTCGCGACTTGTTGCAGCTGTGAAGAGGTCATTTATTTTCTTCTTTCTAAGTTAGCCAGTGGATTCCTCTGTTATATACGGGTGTTTACCTGAGGTAGCTTATCTTCAGTGTCTTGTCAGCGCGCCCCTGCTGCTTGAGACAATCTGCGTAGAATTGCGTGGGTATTGATAGCCAAATGTGGTCACAAAGGTGTTGAGCGGCACCGAGGCGTTGACGTTGAGGGTGAAACCCACTCCTTTCTCCCGTGTTTCTTGGTTTTCGGTACATCTCCGCAGTACACGCGACTGGGTCTTCGCCCGTCATCCTTGAAGATTCTGTGGGAAGTCTTTCTTGTCATTGGCTCGGCGGAAGTTGGCGACAAGTCAATGGTGGCGACTGTCGGCCTTGCGACAGCTCAAAACGCCTTCGGCGTCTTCGTCGGTACGTTTTTGTCGTGCGAGCTTTTTCGTTGACACTCAAGCGAGTTCACGTCTCTTTGCATGCACAGAAAACGTCAACTTCATGTCTAAGACTTGCACATATATCCGTGTGCATATATATATATATACGTATATGTATGTATTTATATTTGTATTGATATACTTATTTTTGCATCTGTCTCGTTTTCTTGGTGTTGCCCTTTGCCTGAGTCGAACAGATGAGCGTGCATGTGTACATATGAATAGATTTCTGTGCGAATGGCAAGACGTGTGTATGCGTCTGTCTGGAATGCTGTATATCCGGGCGGTGGTTAAGACAGGCCAGCCGTGTAAATAAGTATATTTGCATTCACTCTAGTGTTCAAGCACCTCTGTCGCGTATTGTGTCTGGCTGGACGATTTCACTTGGGAACAGCTTGGCTGAGTGATTCAGGATTCTCCAAAGCGTTTTGTTACCCCAGCGAGAAAACACATTTCTCCGTTTGTGCGTCCTATTGTATGCCTGTATTCTCTCGTCGTTAGCTCTTCACGTGCCTGTCATTCGTCTTCCTCGTTGGTCCGGACCTGTTTCTCCTATTTATATTGTAGTGCTTTGTCCTTTTTTGCTTTTCTACCCTTTGCTCTGCATTTACCACTCTTTTGCTCCCCTTTTTCTCGCGTCCAAGCGTTGCTCTCTGCATTGTCACACGTTTTCATCCCACTCGTTTGTGGACCTCAGGAAGCTGCCTGGGACATGCAGGCGTGACGCTGCTGGCCGTGATGGCTGGCATTATGCTTCAGGGCCGGCTTAGCGAGCGATACATGAACGTTTCTTGTGGTCTCCTCTTTCTTGGATTCGGACTCGTCGCTCTCTTCGACGCCGTCATGCGACCAGACTCTGGCAAGTAGCCAAGACAATGATCGGCATTTCCCCGTCGTACCCATATATATATATATATATATATATATGCGAGTGTGCATACGCGCAGATGTGGTTCCATAGTGTGTGTGGGATTCCCTTTCGCGGGCTCAACCTGTTTAGCGGTTTCATTGTCTGAGGATGTGCGTGCGCTGCTACGACGGAACCGTGAAAGGAAGGGAACGAAGGCTGCGGGAGTCCGTAAGTAGAAAGCAACACCCGTGCTGGGTTGTGTCTTCGGGAGAAGTGGAGCTGCCAGAACGAACAAATTAACAGAGCTGAATGCACGCATGCATCCTCGCGTCTGAACAGCCGGGCTCTGAGGTGTTCGTTTTATCGGGATGCCGTTTCGGAGAGGTGGAAGCGCGAGCTTGACACCTCATATTGTGGGGATGATTCCAAATATCCACCCCTTTGTTTCCGTGACGTTGTGCCACCGGCTCTATCTGCATGCGCTCGTCTGCGCGTCGGGTTTCTGCCTTTTTGAAGTGTCTTGTTCCCTTTCTAGGCCTATAGAACTTGTGTGTACGGTTCATTTTTCAAGGGTTCTTTTTTACATGCAAATCAGACAGTCAGCTTTCTAGACGTAACTGCATCGAAACACACACAACCACTCTTGGGTAGAGCCACGACGCAGAGTTCCCTTGGCATCATGCACACTGGGTCATTCTGCTGGCCTTCGTAGGAGCGGCTTCTTCGCGAAACGGCGTGACAAACACTCACGGTTTTGAGAGACGGCAACAAAATCACGGGACGTTTGGGAAAATAAGTGGTTCTGGAGAGAAATGGAAGAAGTGCTGCTGAGAGTTGCGAGTGCCGCTCTGTTTTGTCTTCCGCTACTCGCTTGATTTGAGCGCGAAACAGGATTTGTATCTATGGCTGCTTCCCCAGTGACGCCGAACACTCAGCCTCTGCTGTCGTGCAAACGTTGTCTGACGCTTGTAGAGTCGCTTTTAACTCGCTGTCGCATAAGTTTCTGCGCTAGCAACACCACGCCGTCGGAGAAAAGTTGTGTCAGGACCTTTCGCTTGCCCAGAACTTCCCAGGAAGGGAAGAGGCAGCAGCCTGGCTGTCTCGAAGCTACCTGCGTATTTGTCGGTTCTGTTCTTCGCTGCGTCACGAGGTTCTGCTTGTTTCCTTTAGTGCGAACGGCAGCGGCAAGACCGGAGAACGATCTGATCGGCCAAAACATCTGTTGTGTGTTTTTGGGCCAGAGGTGGAGTGTCACGGGTCGACGCCGGAACATAAGTCTCTACGCGAATGGCGCTTTGTATTCTAGACGAGTGCTGGACACGAAACTACGTAGTTGGGTGGAAGAAATAACAGACCCCTCGGGCAACTTTTCAGCGCCACCGCCGACCTCTGGGCCTTTGCCACTTCGGCGCAAACCGGAGCGGCGCATGTCACGATATTGTATGTTTGTCTCTTGGAACTGAAGGATGGAATGTGGTGCCGATGCGGCCGCCATCGGACATCCGATTCCTTGCACAATCTCTTATACAAGTACTGTTGACAGGACACAGCACGCATTTGCATGCGGAGTGGAAGTTCCATGTAGTTTCGTTTGAGTTTTCAGACAGTAGTCGAACGCAGTGTGTGGGGATTAAGTCGGAGCCATGAGTGTCAGAACGCATGTGGCGCGGCGGATTACGAGGCAAGCCTCTCTGTCAAAAGAAACGATAAGTTGCGCGGCCTGTGGCAAAACTGTAGAAAATGAAGTTGTCCATCCACAAGCTTCTTTCCGGAGGACTCAGCCTCACTGGATACATGTCGTCTGTCGACGAGGAGGCTACGTGACAGCCGTGAAAAAAACCTGGGCACCTCGTTTTCTTGAATGTATAATGTCGACCATACGGAAGACATATTTTGACGTGTTCCTATCACTGTGCATCGTAATCCGTTTTGCGACAACAACTAAGATCCATGCATATTTACAAACAAAACTGTACCTCTGGAAAACAAATAAAACTTATGCACATGCATAAGGAGTGACAAGTGAGGCTGTGTTAGGCGCGTGTCAGAACTTGCCTTTCCTCCACACGTTGCGCCTGTTGTTTCGTAGAAGAACAGAAAACAGTCTGTCCCCGTGTGGTCCTGTGTGTAGCCGGTTATTAAGTGAAACTCGAACAACATAAAACCCGAGAAAACTGCATACTTGCGTTCCTGACGTTATGGCCCAAATCAACAGAATTTTGAAACCCTTTCTCCAGTCCTCATGCCATTAGCCCGGTCACCCCCAAACCCCGTGGGAAGCGGAACCCTGGAGATCCCGAAACGATGTTGCTCTGGCGTTTCATTGTCACCGCCGTTCGTAGGCGATTCAGCAGCTGGGCACGTTGCACGTTTTCGTGTCGTCTCTTCTTTGCCACGAGCACTGCTTGCTGAGTGAGGAACAACAGGCGCTCGTCCAGTTCCTGAAGAATGGAATTGCACACACGTTGAGGTCGGTGAAAACAAAACAAACGATGGATTTTCAACTTTACGCGGGGCACCACTTTTCGTAATGCATGGTCCTGTAAAGCGACGAATTCGTGCGCGCCAGCGAGAACCGTCACACGGTATATAAGCACATGCGATAGTGTAGAATGTCTTGAAGCAATTTGAGCACCTCCCTGTGAAGTACTTTTCGGAGATTCGGACGCACTGGAACTGTCCAAACCGACGTTCTGCAGAGTATGTGGGTTCGAATTTGCAGCAGTTGTATTCCCTTTATTCCCTTCGCAGAAGGACTGACAACCCGCGCTGAACCAGCCACGCTTCCTCCTCCGTTTTTTTCAGTTATGTGCCTCTGTGACTCCCTATCTCTACTCTCGTACATTCTCTTTCTTCATGCCCTCGCCATTCGCTCTGGCAGATTTGGCAGCAGGTAAAGCAGAATTGCATTCTACTAATGGCATGCATGATCGACCCTAAACTGCAGCTATTCAACGGCGCGTTTAAATTGTAACAGCTGACTCACCCGCATTCTCTCGCCGTCGGCACAAGGGTCGGCTGCGACCAGTTGCCCTGCGATGCGGCAGTGCTCCAAGGCACTTCGGAAATCTCCGACAATCTGGTAAATTTGCGAGGCGTCGCTGTGCATCTGAAGAATCGAAACCAGCAGGAGAACGTCTTGAAGTGGAAAATGGTGAAGAAGCAAACACATCGGCGAAAGGAAGCGCAAACGTTCCCCTCTACTGCCACGCTCTTTCTTCGCGCGTCCCCACTGCTCGTGTACCTCTCTTCTGTTTCTTGTTCTTCTTCTCTGCCCAAGTCTTCTCAACCTTGTTCATCTTTCATCTCTTTCCCCTCTTCTCTCTCTGCGTCGCCTCGTTTTCCTTGCTTCTCACTTCCTTTGCTTGCTCCCTTCCCCCGTGAGGCTCCCGCGCTTCATCTTCCTACCTCTGCGACGAACTGTGGCCCGACTCCGCGGACGCGGCCAGCGAGCAGGATGGCGCGGTCGAGGTACTCGGGGAGCTGCGCCGCACACTTGGGGCCGTAGACTTTGAGCAGACACTTGGCGGCGGTGACGAGGAGGAGCGGCGTCTCGGGGTGGGCCACGTCGCCCGTCCACAAGCGGCGGAGCTCGATGGCGCGATGCAAGTGTTCCAAGCCGCGCTCCTGGAACTCGCGTCCAGGACAGTGGACCAGCGTCCGCCCGAGTCCCGCGTGGATGTCGATCGTGTCGGGGTGGTCGGACCCGACGCAGCGCTCCGTCAGAATCAGCGCCTTCTGAAAGTTGTTCGCTGCGTTCAAGAAGTCTTGGAGAGACAGCGCAACCTCGCCCATCGCTGCGTAGCACAGCGCCGTCTCCCTGCGAAGGAAAGGGGAAGAACACGAAGGCACGAGCGAGGAAGGACATAGGGAACCGCAACGAAAAACACTGGTGCCAGAGACAGAGAAGGACAAATTGATCTGAAAAAAGCGGCAGAGCGGCAGACTCGAAAGGGGATAAAACAAACGACCACGCAACGAGAAGAGTGAAACGGGAAGGGGACGCGCAGATACGGACAGAAGATCGGGGAACGAAACGAGGCGCTGAAACGACCGTGAACAAGAAATGCGACATCCCAGAGTAACTGACAGAGACACGGACCCGTTCCCTCCAAAGGAGAAAAACGAAACACGTTCTCCTTTCCTTGTCCAGGAATTCGCTCTTTCGGCCCTCGCCTGTACCGTTCTACTGCCTTTCCCGCCTTCCAATTCTCCCGCGCGTCTTCTCACCCCCACGCCGACCACATCGATAGAGCCGGAGAGAGAAAGATTCACAGAGATAGAGAAAGGGACTGATAGAACGACAGACAGAGAGATACGAAATGGAAAGAGGTATGCAATGACATATACAGTCAGAGACAGACAGACTGGACCCTTAACTGGAGGTCGACAGACGGAACATGGATAGACAAACCAAGACAGATAGCTAACCAGACACAGTTGTACGCCGAGCTCACCTGCAAATGGATCCAGTGAGTTGGTGCACGACGAAGAGAACTTGCTGAAGAAGCTCATGCGCGACATCGAGCCAGCCGAGCACGTAGCACTGAGTGGCGGCAGCGAGGAGGTGTCTTGCGAAGTGGGAGACGACCGGCTCTCGCTTCACCACTGGGAAGATCTGCGAAACGTTCTCTGTGCTCAGCGGCTTCCAGACACTCGCGGTTGGAGCCTCTGCAGGTCCGCCCGCGCGCCAGCTGGAGGGCGAAGTCGCCGGAAGTCGGCGGCAACCCAGGGTGGCTGTCCGTCCCTCCGGTGACCGCAAAGGCTTCGCTGCAGTCACGGCGGCATGCGCGTTTGTGTCTTCTTCGCTTCTGAAGACTTCTTCCGCACGCGAGACCGAGACCGGGGAATCGGGGTCCGCATCTGTCATCACGTCCGTGGATACCTCGGAGTCGCCGAGGACGATTCGTTTCATCGCTGCCTTCTTGTCGACGCGTCCCTCTCGACGCGCAGCCTTGCTTCCTTCTGCGCCTTCTGTTCCGGAATGTGTCTCCTTCAACTGCGACTTCCCGCTCACGTCCTTCCCTTCCTCAGGGCCCTCCGCCTCGTCGACGCCGCCCCACCGTTCCCACAGTGACACTGCGCCCAAGACGCCCAAGAGCGGACTGCCGGCCTTCAGCTGGATGCCCAGGGCGCTGGCCACGCCCCGCAGCACCACGTACCGCCCACTCGGGCTGCACAAGCAGCGCCAGTCTGCGCGGTTTGCGGGCGCGGTGTAACCAAAGTGTATCTGCATGCGGCGGCGCACCAGCGTCCAGAGGCTGTCGGGAGTCAGCTGTGCCAGATGGCGGAGCGCGCGGTCCTGGCGCGAGTCGGCTAGCCCCGCACAGTGTACGTCTACCGAAGCGTCGCTGGCTGGGCCGCCGAGCCGGGCCGCCGAGTCGCGAGCGACCGCCGCAGGCAGTGGGAAGCGCGAGGAGGGATACTCGACTCCCGGCGGACACAAGAGACAGGAGAGCAGATGCGCGACTGCCGCGCTGAGGTGGCCCATACGCAGCGGCGCGAAAAACGCCGCAAGGACGTGCTTGGCCGCCCGAATCGTCATCTCGAGTTGTAGGGTACGTACAGCAAGACTACCGACGTGAGTCACCGGCTCGTCGAGCGCCGGATCCCGCGAAATCTCTAGGTCGCGGCCTGTCTCGATCATGTGCGTCACGGCTCCCAAGTACCGCATGTTCACGCCGAAGGCGTGGAAGAAGCCTTTCAGCGACTCCGACTCGAGAGGCGTCACGCAGAGGTGTTGGCCGAGCAGCGTGGCGACCAGCGGCACCGCCACACCGTGCAGATACTTTGCTGCGTCAGCCAGAACCGCTTCGTCTGTCAAACAGTTTGTTCGGTTCGAACCTGTCCACGTCTTCGTGACACCGTGACCCCCGGAGACAGCCTCTGCAGACACGCCACGCTCGAGATTCAAGTTGAACAAGCGAGGCACCGCGCCTACGGGTTTCTGCGCCTCCTCCTCTGGAGAGGAAGCACCCGGCTGGGCAGAGAATGTCAGGCTGCAGACCTGCTCCGCGAGTTGTTGCGCGCGCTCCTCAAGGTCCAGCGAAGGATCCAAGAGACTCACGTCTCGGCCTAGCAGTTCCATCATCCGCCCGTCTTCCTCCGTCAGCTGAAAGGAGCTGAGGTCCTCGCCCTCAGCTTCTTTACCCGCACCTTCTGCTTCTAAGCGACCCTCGGCTTTGAGGGCTTCTTCTCGCCTCTCCGCGTCTGTGTGCGGCGCCACTGCATGCTCCGCCAAGTTCCGGTCTCCGCGAGCTTCTGCATTATCGTCTGCGGCAGATGTGCCGCCCTCACCGGTCTCCGAAGGCAGAAGAGCCCCGCGAGCAGCCAGTTCCCGGCGCAGCGTTTCATACTCTTTCCGGTGTTCCAGCACCGCTGCATGCTGTTGAGACCGCGTGAGGTCGAGACACTTGAAGAGAATGTGGGCGGTTGCCTCGCGGGTCTTCTCGCGAAGATGCGCCGCGTGTGGCGACCCAGTCTGGTAGAAGAAGCCAAGTTCCAAATCCGGTTTGTACCACGTTTGCATTGCGGAGAAGAACGCAGGGAGCAGCGGCACGCGTCGATACACCTCATGCTCGAGTCGCAGCCGCAACTCCTCTTGCAAGAGAGCAGTCAAGTCTCTCGGTGTCTCTGCGCAAGGCCCTTCCCCCTCTAGCAGAGAAGGTGAAGAAGCTTTCGCCTCCGCAGAAACCGGCTCGCTAGCCACGCCACCCTCAGTTGTATCGGCAGCTGAGGTCTCAGGGGTCTCCACGTCGCTGCGCGAGAGTGGCGGCGGAGCCAGGTCCTTCCCTTCCACGTCCCCCCCGTTCTCGCAGAGAGCGTCGCGTTCAACGCGTCCTTCATTCTCCTCTCTCTTGTAATCAAGCCGTTTTGTCTCTTTGCCTTTCGCTTCTCTCTTAGCATGCTTGTCCTCTCTGTCCGTTGTCTGTTCAGTGTCTGCTGTACGTGCCTGTCGAGCCTGCGAAGCTAAGCTCCTCGCTTCTTCTCTGCGTCGGTGGAACTGGAGAAAGGCACTCATGAGTTCGGGTCTCAGTCGGTCGAAGGACGTCTCTCTTCCTCGGACTTTCTCGTTTTTCTGAGCAGACGCCTCTGCCGTCTGCTTCTCCATTGAAGAAACGGAAGAGACGCAGCTCTCCAACTCAAGTGCGCTGGAGAGGTCCACAGGGCAAAGAGACCCGAGGCTCAGGAGATGAAGGCAGTTGTCGCTCGCCTCTGCAACCACATCTGCGTCGCTGTGGAGAAGACGCCTTTCCTGCAGAGGAACAGCACGCGACGTAGAGACTAAGCTGAACGACGAGAGTTCTTCACGAGGTGAACGGAACGAAAGGATGGCCCAAACGTTCGATCGAAACGTTCTTCACAAGCAGTGGACACAACCAAATGCGGAGACAGACACCGAGATACCGAAAGGCTCCTCAAGACAGCGAAAGACAGGGAAAAGGAGAGAACGAGAGACAAAGAAAGTGAGGGAGGAAGCGAGGGCGAGCACGCAACAGAGGCAGACAAAGAGACAGTGGGGCAGAACGTGAGAGAAAGAAAGACAGACCAGGAGAGAAGGCGAACGACAAAGGCACAAACAATCATACAGAGAAAACGAACGCGCCTGACGACAGACCAATCCCGACGGACGCCAGAGATTGTCCTAACATGCCCCTGGACTTGAAACATCATGAGTTTTGGGGCAAAGTACCTCTATCTTTTCCTTACCATTTTCCCTGTTGCCGGGTTTCGTATGGTGTGTGTCTTCAGTCCCAGGACGCCTCCAAAGACACTGCTTTCCAGCAATTTGAGCGCCGGTGCATCTATCACTTCCTGCTCTTCCTCGTGCTGCAGGAGCGTCTCTTCCTCTCGATTCTTGCCGCTTCTGCCCGCATTCTCTCCATTGTGGCCCTTCACCCTCTCGTCTCTGCACAGATGTCCCCAAGCCTCTCTCCGCTCTCGCGCTCGCGCAGCGAGCAGCTGTAGTGGGGAGACGCTCTGGCAGCGGAGACGGCAGCCTGCGTAGTCGATGAGGAGCGGATAAGGCGCCTGGAGATGCCACGCACCGTCCAGCGATCGTTCTTCTTTGTCTGTCTCCTTTATTCGCTTTTCTTGGGCTTCCTTCCTCGCCTCTCGCGCCTGGCCCTCTTCGTCTTGGGTTGCCTCTGGCTCTCTCCGCTCGAGCTCGATCCCTCGTTGCCGCTGGTACGCATTCATCATCTCTAACAGTTCGTAGCCTCGAGTGTCAGCTTTCAGTTCGCGTCTGTCTCTCCTTCGGCTTCGCGGACCAGACGTCGAACTCTCCTCCGTCGTCTCCCCTGCATGCGTCTCCGCGAGAGGCAGCGGCGGATCCGCGGCGCGCTCGATGGCCATCTGTCCTCGGAAAATGATTTCCCCTTTGGCAGGGAGCGCTGACGGCGAGGCCGGAACCCTACCCTTCTCTGCGGACACTATACCGCAGCACCGCTGTCGCGTCTGAGAAACGTCTTCATCCGTTCCCACGGGCGATGCCCCGTAGTGCATGCAAGGCGAAAAAGTCGCCGAGTCCGCGCATGAAGAGACACTAGGAGGGTCCGAACTACCTCCACCTAGACGACCTTCTCGAACGTTCATCGCTGCTTGAATAGCGAAATGTTGAAACTCAACAAACAACTGAAACAGAAGCAGACACAAATTCACATACAGTTATATATATATATATATATATATATATATATATATATATATATGTATACTATCAGTATTTATAATTAGATATTCGTGCATATGATCCATGAATCAAATGCAGATATATATATATATACAAATGTGTCTCTGTGTATATATGGGTGTACGAAGAAATACGTATGCGTGGAACTGTAGTAAGTACAGTGTGGCTATGAATACACGTTCATCTTGAGAAGTGACTGAGAAATCTCGAGTATATTGATATCGAGGCGCAACTCTGACCCACCTGCACCTCCACAGAAATGTTTAGAACCGTCCACGCATGCAGAATCACGTATGCACTGTGTGTACAGCTCTTCACGTCTTATCTACCCAGGTAAATGCTATACGCGGATCCGCCGCCGAACACTGCGGCGAGCCTCCACGACGTATGTGTACAGAAACTGCGCGTATAAAGAATGCCCGCAAACATCTGTTTCTGTGCGAAACGCGCGCACCTTGAAGGAAGCCTTCTCGAAGTCGATGTGGTCCTGGAGAGAGTGGACGCGCATGCGGCGCAGCGCCTCGACTTCGTTGTTCCACTGCCTCTCTGGCTCCCAGGGATCAATGCCAGACACTTTCTCGAGATACTCTTCCAAGCGGTTGCTGTCAGGGTCGTGTGTCTGGAAAAAGCAAAGCAGAATAGCAACAGAGTTCCGACATACAGCTCTCCCGGGTCCACATGCATGGACACCGGAAGGGACGTCTGATGAAGAGTGCAGGGCACCAACACACACCTGTTCGAGACCCTCTGAATTCATGTACGAATTCCCTGCAAATGCGCATACAGGATTCCTGAATTTTTCGTGTCTGTGCACCCTGGTTCTGGATATGAGGAGACGGTACACTTCTGATTCTGCGGCGTCTGACCGCCTTTCGATCCCTCAACGCTTGCGATGTTCTCTGTCGAGCCTCTGGGACTCGTCCTTCGCTCGTTTGTTTTTCGCACCTGGTCCTTTGCCACCAAAAAGTGGTTCCGAGCCTGCAGAGTCGGCATCACATGGTACGGGAGATCTGTGTCGAGTTGCTCCGGCGCGAGAGAGGGCAAGACTGCCCGGTATGCTGGGCTGTATGTACACAGGAGATCGCTCAAGGTGTGGAATGTTAGGGCGCGGCCGCGCTCGCTGTCGACCGCCACCGACGTTCCCTGAGGACAGACGAGGCGGTTTCGTGGGAAGAGTGTCTCGAGAGATCGACCTAAAATACAGAAAAAGACAAGGAAGAGCATGCGATGCAGCGGAAAGTAAGACGTGCGAGGGCATAAGCGACACCAGAAGCGCTGAGACACTCGAGAGAATGACGAAAGCAGATGTCGTGACACTCGCAAACGGAGGCCACAACCAACGATATTCTGGTGTTGGCTATATATATATATATATATATGGAGGGGCGAGAACGGGGAAGGGGAGAGTTTGCGCTGCAGTGGCTTCCAGTTAATCGCTGAGACATCGTTTGAAATCATTTCTTAGACAGGATAAATCAAAAGCGTGGAAGTGCGCATACGACGAGGAACAAGAAGAGCACTGCATGATCGACATATATTTATATATGTATCTGTGTATTTAGATGCAGATGTAATTTTATGCGAGTGAAAGCAGAAATGCGTACCCGCACACACAGATAGACTACGAGTTCGTATCCCTGGGAATGCGGTTTCATAGGCAACATTTCGACCAAAAAAGAGCTTTACTTTCGTTACCTGAGGCATCTGTTGCGGCCGTGACAGAGGCCACGAGAAAGCCGTCTTCTCGGCAAATGATGGCGAGTCTCTGATTCTCCAACGTGCACAACTCCAGATACCAGAGGTCCCCCTGCAGACGCCGACTAGGGGGAGGCGGACTCAAGTCGCTTGTCTTCAAGGAAGTGAAGCACTGAAGACATAGAGACAGAATTACCAAGAAACTCAGAAGCATACAGTTAACACATACCGAAACACAGAGGGAGGGGGGGAGGTGCCGGGGCAGAGACAGACGATAGCGACATCACAGAGATCGAGACAGAGATGGATAGACACGCAGAGAGGAAGAGACATCTAAATAAAGGCATACAGAGACACAGATAGAGAAGCAAATAGGCACAGAGAAACAGAGATAAAGAGACAAAGATGCCTTTGAAAAAGAGGCAGCGGAACACGGAGTGAGGTGCAGAGAGGGAGAGAAGTCGACAGCGAGAGAGCTCCCGATCTAGCCATGAGCCACACGAGAGACAGCGACACGCAGCAGCCGGTAGAAAAAACGTTCGACGAGAAATGAAACCGAGCGATCAGTGTATTCTCTTTGTGACGAAGACATATGCAAGAGCGGAGAAACAAGGAAAGAATATCCCAGCGGAAATCCAGAACAGGAGGAGTCCAAGAGGAAACGCGGTGGACCTCACACCACACAGGCTCCCAAGCGTGGCAGATTGAGAACGGATAGAGAAGTCATTGAATCTTCCGAACGACGAGGAACAGTGAGCTAATGGAAGACAAAGGAGCAAGCAGAAGAAAGTAAAGAAGGAGCGACAGATAGAAGCAAGACAAGAAACAAGACAACGCAGCAAGAGGAGGACCAAGATAAACACACAGAGGAAGGTCCTAAACCAGAGCGAGACTTAGAAGAGAGCGTGACAGTGTCGCACGCAGGAACACCAGAGGAGATCTTGTTCGTACTTTCGGCTTTTTTCTGGGCTCCAGTGTGACGGGTGAGTGGAGAAGGAAGTTTGAGATTTTCTGTGCATTCCGCGTAGTTGGTCTTGAGGCATCACATCGCGATCCTGGTCCTTGCTCGTCTGCACCGCCAGTCTGCGGGGCAGCTCCGCCGTACACCGGGTCTCGAAACAGAAGCTGCGTGAGGTTCACTGGTTTTCTATCTTTGTCTTTGCCTAGTACCTTCTCGCCGTTTCCTGAGTGCATGCGCTTTTCCCTCTGTCCACCTCCTCTGCCGGGCTTTCCCGCGCCGTCGCCTGAAGTCTCCTCGTCTCCTCTGTACCCCGCGACTTCGCTTCGTCGCCCGGCGCCCCCACGGGTCCTGAGCTTCCTTCTTCCACCCGCTGCATGCGTCCGTGTCGCCTTCTTTCCCGCAAGCGGTCCCGCCTCACCCTGCGCGTCGCTGAGTTCCTCGCGCCCTTCGTCGTCACCAGGAAGCTCGAGGAAGGCGGGAGATTCCTCGCGGCCGTCTCCCATCCACTCGAGATCCAACGCGAGCTCTTGAGGCTGCTCGAGAAGCACCAGCGGTTTCAGGAAAGCCCCGTAAGGACCTGCAGGGTCCGCCGGGTCTGGCAAGCGACGCATGAGCAGCACGGAAGCGTTGAGAGCGATTTCTTGGAAGCGGCGAATGTGGATGCGGACAGCCTTCTCGTCGTACAGCAGCGGGACCAAGTGAAAAACGTCGTCGGCCTCCACCGACAGAGCCGAGAAAGGGAGGTTTTCGTCTACCCTCTTCCCTCGAAAGAAGACGTCGTAATTCGTGAAGAAGCAGGAAGGCAAAAGCTCAAGGAGGACCCATCGGAGTTCCGCAACCGTCTCGTGAAATGCCACTTCGGCCACCACGGATAGGTAGTCCGGAACCGCGGAGTCCGGTTCAGAGGCGCGCGGCGGTGTGTAAAGGCCTTCATCTTTCTTGTTTTCTCCAGACGTCGACGCCCTCAGCTTCCCCAGTGGGACCATGTCGGAGTGCAGCCCTGGAGCAGCAACGACGGCTGCCGAAACCGCGTCCTTCCCCGTCGTCTGCAGAGCGGTGGCGCCATTGCTCTCAGACGAAGAGGCAGAGCATGCCCCCATGAAGGCGGGCAGCGCAATCGTGATGCGAATGTACTGATCCCCAAACAACTCCATTCTGGGACACGGAAACGCAGAGGTAGCGTTAAACCCCCCGATGACGCCTGTGGCAACGGGGAATATCGGTAGTAATGACAGAGAGGGCAATAACGACAGAGCGAAGAGCCGGAAGGAAACAACGGCAGAGAGAGAAAGAACGGCAGAGAGCGATCGCGACAGAGAAAACGAAACACGACCAAAAGAAATCACGGCAGCAGGCAGAGGCGCCGAGACAAAGACGAAAAACTGGGGAAGATGCGGAGGGGGAACGTCAGAGGTCACAAAGACAGAAGACCCTCGAGGGAGGTAAGACGGAGACGAGGAAGGGGTGAGGTAGACAAGAGAAGGGACGGAAGACAACCACCAAAAAAACCGGCACGGAATGGCGGCGAAAGCGCTTGAAATGCTGGAACACTAGAAAGATGCAGAAGTTGTCGCCGCCGAGGAGTGGACCTGGGCAGAACCTTCCTCTTTTTTCGTGGACCTTGTCAAGAAACGAAGACCGGCGAACTCGTTGACCGTCGCTTTTTCGCGATTTCTCTGTCTCAGCACCTGGTGAAAGCGTCCTATGTCGGCGGCAGCTGCTGCCTGTGTGGACTCTGTGGACTCGGGTGTAGGCTCAAGAAGCAACTCTCGACGGTAAACCTGAAAACCCGCACAGTCGAAGGCAGCAGCCCTCCAGCAAGCCACCTAGAAGCGTTGTAGCGGCTGAACCTGCGTGGCGCGGGAGGCGAAGTCTCCGAACCGAAGAATCGTCCAACGAACCCCACAGTTTGTGTGGAAGGTTCGGACCAGTTCGCCACGTATTTACACGACGACACGGTCACTTGAGTGTGTACCGGGGGCGAGAAGGTAGTGGAGGATCGGAGGTGTTGCCGGTTTCAAGGAAAAACGCGCGTACAAAAGAACTAACGCCACTTCGTGGATGACGAACTAGGAAAAGCAGTTCCCGTGGCCACGACGCCGTTTATCGCCACGTCGAGCCTCCTTCGCGTGGGGGCGCACATGCGTCCGTGATGGACCTTCCAGATCAGCGCGAGGTGACGGAGCCGTACTCCCCGAAAGTGTACGCGGAGGGAAGAAGTGGAAAAAAGAACTACGTGGGCAGAGCTGGGAATTTCTCCACCGGCCGTGGCGACTTTGAGTCGAGGCGCCGCACCGGGAGGCGAACGAGGGGCGGCGAGTCGGTGTGTCGGCTGAGCCGAGCCAAAAAAAGAAACGCTGGCTGAAACCAGAACTGTTTCTCAACGGAGTCTACACGCAACACCTCGCCTTTCGCGGCACAGGAAAAAGACACGGTTGCGCCGGGCTCCGAGAGGGTCTATATAGCAAAGCGCTGTCCGTCTCGCGTTTTCGCATCGCGACCCGCTGCCCCAGGGTGTGAGGTCGACGAAAACCTCAGTTGAGAGAAACTACGAGTGAGCTGAGAAGAGGTCCGGGAGACCACAAACAGTCTGATCGTTCACTAACAAAGCACAGAAAGTTCACGAACTGCCGCGTCTGCGTCGAACGACACGCGCCGCTTCGCTCTGAGGACATTCCACGCGTAGGTGAACGACAGGGCGGCAAGATCGGCACGAAGTCCGCAGACGGTTTTTCTAGGGTCGGAAATGCACATGGACAGAATCGATCGGAAACCAAAAAATCGTTTCGAAAATCCAACATATTTTTAAAGTTAGTTTCCTGTCGAGCAACAGCGAGAGAAAGCCCGCCCTTTCACCGAGCTTCTTGCAGCCTGATGTGGGGCGGTTGACTACAGCTGCCGGCCGCTCTGTCGATAGAAGCTTCCCCGCTCCTACTAGAAGACACCGCTGTTTGAACGGAGATTTTCTCTGCAGACCCCAGCCGATCCCCTGCTTCTGGCTTCCGACACCAACAGCTGAACAACCAGACACAGAAACGAAAATCTCGTCTGTCGACAGTGGAGAGGGTCAACAACACCCTTTACCGACCTCTCCGTAGAAAGAGCAGTGAAAGCAGGTGCTTTGAGTCGTCGACAGCAGGACTCGTAGTGTGTTCTCTTTTCGCAGCTTTTCGAATGTGTGTGCGAAAGTTGACGCTCCTCTGCGGACCTTCCGTAGGATTAATCGAGGGTTCAAACCCTCGACAGCACGCTGGCGCAAAATCTGCCTCCCCACTATCTTTCGGACGGTTGAAAACGCGGTGGGGTTTGGAAGCACCTGCCCATCAAGACTGTTCCATTTCCCGTTTTTTCAACGATTCTGGAGAAGCAAAGGCGTGCTGCGAAAGCCCAAATCCAGGGAGGCGGACGGCTTACACATCACGGACCCGCGGCGCGGAGAGGCAAAATACCCCTCCTTGGCTTCTCGTGGATCTCGCACGGACAGTGCAAAAAAAGACTACAATTGCCGACAGGTGTGATCCATGACAGTATTATTGGAGTCACAAAACAGTTTCGAGCTGGTGCGATAGAGAAATGCGAAAACGTTGCCTTCGTCTTGGCTAAGCGGATCCTCCGTGAGTGACCGCTCTGGCTGCAGCAGCGAAAGAATGGCATAGCGGAATTCCCTAAACAGAAATGCATACCGTCTGCAGAAATTGCCATCCATTTGGAGTTTGCCTGTGGTCAAATGCGCGAAGAAGACTCGATTTTTTCGACATGGTATTTCTCGGTTGCCCGGGCGGATCTAAAGCTGCAAATGGAAGGACACGGAAGCTGTAATCACTAGCGAAGCAACGCTCTTGTGTGTTCACTTTCTTCAAGGTGCACCCTGTAGAGACCGCATCTCAAAGTACTGAGTCATGGTTGTGGTCACAGTTAGATGAGATATCCGCTTGTTTGTCTTGCTTACTGGGGCACGCAATACGAATCCGATAACAACTGAAGCTGGACTCCCAGCTAAGCATGATAAAATGGTATTCCTATCTTTCCTTGGTTCTCGTCCCGTATTTCTGAGTTTGACTCTCAGATTCCCTGCTTCCTCCCACGCTCATGAAGAATCCTGTACTGCGCAGCGCATGCTATCTGCAAAAGCGCACAGGAAGGACAATGTTCTCATGTTTCGCCACCGTGTGACCGGCTCACCGGGAAGCCGTTTTCTCCTACTCTTGTTGTGCGCCACCATAATTGAATTTAAGCTCCAACAGCGGCCAATCATCCATCGTGACGGAAGGAGTTGAACAAAGTCTAGTGTCCGCTTTTCTTTGTGCTGTACAACAGTGTTAAACTTCCATGGCGTCCGCGCATCCCGTGTCGAAAAAGAAGTTTTCTGCAGAACCGAACACAAACACTCAATACTAAAACTCTACTTTTTCCGCACTATCGCTGAAGTACACGAGATCCTCGCTGATCTGCAACGTGATTCCAGACACTTTAGCAGACTGTGCACTAGAATAGTTTGTGACATGATGTAGATGTTTACTCTGCGGGTTATTTCGTGGAATAACAGACGCTGGACCTGCTGTTCGACGCACTATTGTGGACAGACGAAGGAACCTTCCGCTGCGGTTGTTTTTGTCCATAATGTAGCTACAAGAGATACATTATGAATGCCGGGGAGCTTCTTTTCTTGCTGTTTCCTGTCCAGTGGAGCGGCCGCACTCAACCCCAGTGGCCTCTTTTCGACCACTTGGTTGTGTGGCGAGTTTTTGCCCGAAGAAAAGTCGAGTTTTTTAGCTGTTTGCGTTTGCCAGCGGAGGCGTGCTTGTGTAAAGCACATGCAGGCCTGAAAGTTCGACGTTTTCCCGGCACGCACTCAAATTCTGTTGTGTTCGTTGTACTCTGATACCTCCCGCGGAAGTTGAACACATCCATGTGCTTCGGACCGGAGGACGACTTCGGAAGAAAACGCGACGATGTGGTGCATTCTCTAACACGATCATATGGACCGTTCCCCTTTGTTCCATTTCAGTGACGGGAACTCTTTCGTGTTAATCTCATCTGGCGTGGTTTGAATAAAGATCCATGTCATGGCCCATCTCCGAGACCCGGCAGCGGGCCGCCGGGAAAACGGATGCTATTCTTCTCCGTTGACTTACGTATTTCTTCAGTCGATGGACATTCTACAATGTGATGATACTGTAGAAACATCCAAGAATTCAACATGTATGTATGTAAATGCACGAGTGTACGTGTTGTACATGTACGCATGAGGGCTGTCTGACTGCCAAGACTACGAATACAAAGGGGTAATATAAATCGTGAATGCGAAATGATCTGTACAAATAGGTTCAAGTGCTTGCATCCACCAAAAGGAATTGCCTATTAGTCTCGGGCAGCTGCGGTTTCCTATTTCGGCTGCACATTTATACACACCTTCGCTTCTCATTCGCTGAAGGATGCCATAGGTGCAACTTACCTATACAGCGAACCCCTCTGGAGTGTCTTCTGCACCAATGTCTCTTCTGCAAGCATAGGCTGACGGCTAGAGATGCGCAGGTGAGGCAGTGATCCTTTCTGCTCATGGCACTCGCTCCTTCTTCACTTCTGTCGGCACTGCTTCTCCCTCTCGGTCTGCGGTGCTTCTCCTGTTCCGTGTTGGACTGCTTTCTACGAAGGGTCGCAGTTGTTGCTTCCTGAATGCCGGGCGATTGCATTTCTAATTCCCATGCACTAACGTTTGAGCCACATCTTGACCTGTCTGGTGTAATTCATCGTCGGTTAGAGACCTGTCAGCAGGATGGAGGATGAGGTAGTTGTCCTTGTTCCCACATCTCTGATAGACCCTGAACAGGCGAGCCTTCGGCGCCAGTTTTTCCAGAAGCGGTTGCCTGCTACTGTTACCCCCGACCCTCCGGTTTCGCCCCTTGAGAAAAGGGAAACACAGGACTGGAACGGAAATGTTGAGATACGGCGACCAAAAATTGGTCGCGAAACGCTGGAAGAAATCAAACGTCCATGGGCGAGACATCACCGAAATACGCGTCGTGTTGCCTTAACAATCCGAGGACGGCCTGTAACGCCGAACTCCACGTGGGCACGGCCGCTGAAAGGCAGATCACACAGTAGCACTAGAACTTCAGGCGCCCAGACCAGGCAGTTAGACGTAGAAGAAGTGAAACATGCAAAGGGAGGTTCGTACCAGCATCGAGAGACAGACACACGGAGACCTGTTCCCTTTCACGGCCCAGGGAGGCAAAAGAGTCACACGACTCCCTACCCATGGCACCCCGTACCTAGCGAATCGGGACGATTCAAACCTACGCAGGCTCTACCGGAAAAGCTCAGAGAAAACAACAGCAGCACTGCCGCCCCAGTGTGCAGCAGGTCTACAGAGGGCTTCACTGGAAAGCATGAAACGACAGCTGACCGGGAGGATGCCGACGGCAGAGAAACCAGTTTTATGCAGAACAGTGAGTTTCGACACTGACCCCAGTTTGGTGACACAAACTCATGTAGACAGGCATCAGCAAATGGCGGGTCAGGTGCTGGACATTGTCGCGACCGAAGAGAAACCTTCGTTAAGTGCTAACGAAAAGGTTCCACGACCATACAATGAGAAAATTACCTATATGTTAGACGGCTGTTCACCGTGAGTAATTGTGTCACCATATATTTCACAGAACGAGTGATATTTCTGGGGACGTTGCCTTTCTCCACGAAAATGCCTCCACATTTCGCCTCATACCCCTTTTCAAATCTCCCCTCTCGTCTGTTTCCATAATTCCGCAGACAATCTGGCGGCACTCGATAAACAGGCCTCAAACGCACTTATGGGAGGAAACAAAATATACTCGAGTCAACCGCGATCGGGCATGAGCGTTCTCGACCTACATGAAGACAGACTGGAAACTGCAACTCAAAACCAGCTGGTGCCCGCTGCTGTAGAGAGTAGCCAGAATCGCTTCATTCTTCATAGTGTAAGGTATCCCTTTACAAGGATAAAAGTTTTCAGGATGTATTACTCGACAGAGCCCCCCAACTGAGGGTGTAGATTGCGTTCTTGTATCTGCATGCTACGCCGACCAATCTACAAGCAAATTCACATCTATTTAGGGTCAATAGTGTATGGGGGTCGTACGCTTTATTCAATTTGACAACGAAGCATTGGAACTAAGGTTAGGCTCCAACACATTGTTTGTGTCAAAGAAGCAAACGTAAGCAGCGCTTCTCCGAGTGTCTCCATCTTTGATGAGTTTTCTTCTTCAAAACTCTCTCAATTGTCTCTTTTGCTTCAATACTAAGAGGTACTGCTGTGGATGCTTCAGTCAGCAGCTTTCTTTGACATTCTGAAATCATAGAGCTATTGAAAAGATGTTTAGTACTACGCCTCTTACAAATATAACGTACATCCTGTTTCCACCTAAGCTACGTTTAAACACAGTTTTCCTTCTAATACTATATTTTCACAATCACCGGCTTCTCAACCGACGTTTACAGTCTCAGATCACGTTCCATGCATGCGAAAAACAAACGGAAGGGAAGAAGAAGCACTCTTTCCTCCACATAGAACTTTTGACTGCATTCTACTTCAGGGCGGCGAGCGAATGTCGGCGACACCAGAAACGGGAATTGAAAATCAAAGCACTTCTTCGGTGCTGCCTCACAATCTGCCTGCTTCGCTTGTCGCCACAGTGAATTCACTCGCAGAGGACATTCGGAACTTGAAGGTACAAGGCGCAAAAATCGGGCTCAATAAGACTCGCTGAAGTGTGGTGTCCAAGCATGAAACGAAATATGTCGAAACCGTATTTGGCAACGACGGCCAGAGCCCATATCAGCAAAGAGCAGCGGCGGAAACCGGCAAGAATACGGGTATAGTTATTGTAGCAGAGAGAAACGCAAAAATGTAGAGGCGTTCGGTGGAGAAGAACGGGACATTTTCACTAGAGTCCAGTCGCGACCGCCATGTAATGCAAAACTAGTGCCAACACAGTTACAGATGAGGCGAATTACGGGGACGAATGCGGTTGCCCACATCTATTCCGTCGCATAGAAGGTGCAGGTGCCATAGTTTGGTTTTCGATTTGGGGGTAGGAAGCCGCCTTGTGCGTACACCTGGAGCTTGGCCCTGGTAGACAGAGACACTGAAGGTCTAAATCAATTGTCTAGTCGTGGGATCTACTTCAGAGAAAACGCGTGGGGTCGCAAACCCGCTGTCGAAATTCTGCTGAGATTCATTTCGACACTACCTTCACATGGCGTCTGTGTATATCAGGCGACACAGCAGCAGGCCCTTTCCCGGAAAACTGAACATGAGATGAAGTTGGAGGAAGATATGAGGAGTCTTGAAAAGGTAAGAGACTGAGCTGCATCTGTTTCGCCCCAGATGGCTTGGGTGCCTTCATTCACATCTCTCATCTACGGAATGACACCCGTACTTAGAGGCCCTTATTTCGCGATCCAGACACACGCAGAAGAGGTGTTGCCCGTGTTCGCACGGTGTCTAGCTTAAGTCGTTTCAAAAGGATGTATGTTAGAACATTGTGAGGGAACCCAGCTTTGTGTCCTCTTTTACGCAATTCAGCATCTTCTCTACGCTCACCCCTTGACGAACGCGGCTGCCACGGCCGCGGCCAACACAACTTCTGTGCTTCTTGAGAAATATCTTTTTGGAGCGTCCGGTAGTTCTCTGGCGAGCAAAAGATCGCTTGCATCACGAACAGGCCTGAACCGATGGGTAACAGATTCTATCACAGAACCTAGCAACTCAGCGGAGACGCAGGCAATCGTCTCCGAGGCCGAAAAACAGCTGGCGGGTGTCGTTGCGGCATCGAACTCCACAGTCAAGGAACTGAACTGTGAAATGCAGGTTCGCACAGAAGGAGAACGTCGCTTTGTGTAAATTTCGTACCCTTTTCTGTGGAGGGTTGGGAGCCATCAACCAAGGACCTAATGGAGAGTACTGTCCAACCGAACCACTACCACATTCAGAACAGAGTACGGCCACGGCGACTTCACGACGTATCCGCCTGACTCTATCGCAGAAAGCATTAAGAGGGAAAACGTAGCTTTTGGGGGTCATGGGATTCATATTCCTAGGTTCTGCTGCGGTTTGCGAGCATGTGAAGAAGTGCGCGATGTAGGAGGCACATAGGTTCATTGCTGTACATACACCAGAGTCGGCGCACGCATATTTCTGTGGACAGTCAATCGTCCATCTCGTGCATCTGTACATAGTTCGACTGGGCAGCGTGTATCAAGACCTCCACATCAGTTCACTTCTCCCTTGTTATTAAACGATAGTCTTAGACCAGCCAAGTTGGACCTTACTGTTCCTCGCAGAAAATTCGCCGAGACTTTGAGGCACTCACTGAGCATCTTATTCACCGTGAGAACGTTGCCACGCTCGCGGCTGAGCTTGGCTTGTCGCCCTCCTCTCGAAGTTTCCAAACAGAAATAGCAGCCACCAAACAGGCACTTGTGGACAGTCCACTGGAAGCATGCGCCCTCCAGTATCCTGACAAGAATCTCGAGAATCTGAAGACTTCGACGAACGCTGTTTGCGGTTCCTCGCATCTCGCAGCTCAGCGGAGCAGGGATGCTGGCCGACCTCCGTCTCCCGCTTCTCGACGGTTGTCGCCGTCTCGACACCCGGATTTTCCGGCGTCCAAAGAGCCTCGGCCTGACAAAGACGCTGATAGAACATTGGGGAGTGTGAGTTATCTCCCCCGGAGAGTGGAATTGCGAGTCGTTCCGCAGAAAGTTCATCGAAAAACGAATCGAGCTGTTGAGTCGAGATGCGACCGTGATGGCGGGAGGCCTTTGGTCCTCAAGGATTCTTCAAGTTTCAAAAACGACTATGCACCGCCTCAGGCAAGAACAATTCTGCAAGATCTGAACAGCGTGCTCACGTGCCTGACTGCAGTGAATGTGTTCGATCCCGCGGCTTCATGTTCTACGGGCCACGCGAGCCCAAAGGCTCTTCTTGGGGACTCCGGTCCCTCGCGCCAGGACGCTCCGGTGCTCTTTCGTCCCATCTCTGAGACGACGAATCTTCCCATTTGCGGTGCCAATGTTCGAGAAGAAAATAGACAAATGTGCCAAAGTGCCCTGCCTGGATTTGCGAGTGGCGCGAGAAATGCCGGGGACACACAGAACCGAGAAAGGCACCTGAAGGCCGCTCTTCCCCAGCGGCCTACTACCGTTCGCGCCGGCCTTTCTAGCATTTCAATCCCAGCCAGATTGAGGAAGACCGCCGGGGAGGCTCCATCTCGCATTCCACGCCCTTCTGTAAAAACTGCAGTTGTCAGAAGAGCGAGCTTAGCAACTCAAAGGGGGCGCTCGCCCTCAGGTCAGAACAAATCTAGGATACCGGCCGCGTCTCAGGTGGTATCATCCCAGGAATTGCTGGTCTCTCCAAGTCTAGTTCACCGTGGTGAAAACGAGGTGTGTCACATGGAGAGACTCCTTGATTTCTTTCTCTTAAAACGCAACGATGGTGACTTTCCTAGAGCGGTTCCTCTTGGGAACTGTCCACTACTTGCTGCCTCATTAGTGCCTCACAAAGGCCCACCTCCTGTATTTCTCGAGGCGTCTACAAGAGTCAAGCCATCGTACTTGTCGCGCCTCTCTCCCGGGAGTCTAGACCTGCCTTGTCCTCACCAGGCTGAGGTGGCCTACACAGCCGAGCGCCACAACGTTCCCGAGACTCGACAGAAAGCTCTAGATGAGAGTATTTCGCGGGGCAGAAAGCTAGCGCCAGAGTCTTCGCGTGGGCGAGTCTCGACCTCGACAGGACGCTGCCCGTGGCATGGGACAGGGAAGCAGCGGTTGTTGGAGGAAAAAAGCCTCACCTCTCTGTCTCCCGCCTCAAGTATTCTGAGACGGGCGTCGCGGCCTTCTGGACGATCTCTGGAGAGACTGTTAGGTTCCCAACGCGTTGGCTCTGGCTCTCCACTAGGGACTACACGCCGGCAACGTGCATGCACTGTGGTGTTTTCCGACAGCGACTCTTGGCCTTTTCAGGCAATGCCGAGGAACCGCGCCTCATCAGCGGGCTCCCTCCGATCCCACAACTGCAAACAGTGTCAGGCGAGAGCGGGTGAGGCGGGGCATGGTCCCTGTAATCCGTTGAGGTCGAGCAACTGTTTAGACACTGCCCCTCTTACGTCCGCAAAACCCCGAAACGAAAGAAGTGGAAGCTGCACCAGGAGCGGGACGAATCGAAAATGTCGGCGCTGTGAGGCCTGTGACCCTTCGCGCCTAGCAACTCCTGGAACTGCGATGTCAGTGAAGCGGGTTCGTGGACCAGTCATTGGCCCCCCCCCGAAATACCAGAAGCCTCGCGGTATTACACCCTCAAACGCATTCCCCGGTACGACACACCGCCCAAATGCAGAGTATCCAAGGGTGACTGCATGCGCAAGACAACTGCAGCAGGGGACTTCCCCGCTGAAAGTATTACGGGTCGAACGCGGGGTCAGCCCTGTAGCTTCGGGTTTACATGATGACACGACACCTACAGCGCGGCATCTTTGCGATGCAGACGACGATCCTGTGACGGAGCTGCAAGACGACTCCGACGCGTCCACCACTTCACTTACTCTGTCATCAGCTTCCTCGACCCCTCTATCGTCATTTGTTTCCTCCACAACATCCCTCGACTGTTCGCTCCGCCAGAATTCACACGAACGCTGCGCTGGATCGCTCTCGTCCAATTGTCCTCACTTGAGGAAGCGGCGCATGTGTGGCACCTCCAGGTGCTTCCGGAGTCAAGTCTCTAAGCGCCTCCACTCAGGCAGCTGTCTAGAACACCGGGGAGAGTCCGAGAGACAATTCAACAGACTGACGTCGAGAACGGCCGACTTCTGGCAGGGGGGATGGGAATCTCGAGCGCTTTGGGCAGGTGCACCTGGCCACCCCGGCTGCCTCCCATGGGGACCTCACTGTGCCATTGGCGAACGGCTGTGGACGCCCTGGAAGTCTCTTGTAGTTCGCCATGAAATGGCCGTGCAGACACGAACAGCTGAAAGAGAGGTAGGCATCACATGGCTGTGGCTTGCTGTTTCCTTCCTGATACGCCTGCCACGATCTGTCTTGGGAACTCCCACGAAGTCGATCAAATGATCTTAGTTGGGATGTCACTGCGTTTCTGGAGCCGGAGAACGTGTATCAAAAGGCAAACAAGGTGGGATGCTGTAAATAGAGCTGTCACGCGACCAAAGACAGACGGGCTGCCTCATCGACGACGGAGGTCATAGCACAGAGCAGAAGTAAGCATTCGAGTGGAAATACCTCATTTCAATTGTATGGTGTTGCTCCTTCGTCCAGGTGTATGAATCACATTCGGTGACCCCCCCTTCACGAGGGAACAATTCTTCGAGAGTCAGCGGTGCCCGTGAGTTGCCGTCGCTCACAGCCACAGAATCGATCAAAGAAGCTCTCGGTCTCTGGCTGCAAACGCAGGTGCTGCCTTCGGGAGGTGAAGCTGGAGCATGCTCCTGCCCCCACCAACTGGCTGAAGAGCACGAACAACGTCCGAAGCTGCTCAGTGTTGAAAAAAAGGCAGACACCAAAAACGAATGCGAAGCGGAAAGTTCCCCCGGTCAGAAAGACTGTCTGGAAACGACGTCGCTTCCGGAGCGGGACTGCGAATTAATCGACGCGCCAGGGAGCGAGCCAGACGTTCTGTATGTACACTGCTTACCAGGAGGAGACGTGGAGCAGACAGTGTGTAACAATACGATCCTAGGAGATCGAGTTCAGGGTGAAGGTCTCGAGTCTGGCGAGTCGCGTTCGCTTGATCCGATGGGCGTTGTTTCACAACCACGAACGGATGACCAGGAGTTATCGCCGGATCCAGGAAAGCGTTCAGAGGCCCTTGGTGCGGGAGGTGTCCCAGAGAGTCCAGATAAAGACTCTACTCACTTCGTCGTTCCTGTAGATGTCACAAAGCAGTCAGTTGACGTTCCACGGGAGGGAAGCATTTGCCAGACTGAGGCGATAGCAGTTGTGGACTCGCCTGAAGACGGCGACGACCCACAGCCAAGTCTTAATCTGCAATTGCCACTTCACGTTGTGTCGGGACACAGAGGAGATTTCGATGCTCCCGCACATGCAGTAAGACCTCCGTACGCTTCCACGACACTATCCTGCTTGCAGGGCATTGCCACCAGCCCTCACCATTTGCACTCAATTGAGCGTTCCTGCAGCCCCATGAACACTTTGCCCCCGTTTAGAAAGGAACGCGCCATCAGTCCTGTGCAGTTCAGTCCCGTGCATACAGCGCGGCAGCGGGGATTTGCAGAATGTACTGCAGACTATCAAGTACACTTGTGCAGAAGAAGCAGAAATAGTGAGGGCGGGGAACGGGAAGTGAAGTCGGAAACTAGTAGACAGCAGCCCAGTGAATCGCTTAACAGCACACGTGGACAACGTGTTTCGCGCATTTCTCCACTCGAAAACCTTTCTCGCAAACTTCCGTCAGAAGGCGAAGCGTTTTCGGAATGTGGGGAGCCCTGCTCGCTCTTCTGCCCTTCAGTCCAGTTGCGAGAGGCTGGCACGAGTCCGTTAGGCGCAGGAACAGGGACTCTACGGTTCTGCCGAAATGCTTCACCGGAACAGCTTCTCACGGGGAGTACGCAGTTTATGGATCTAAGATATCTCCGAAGTTCCGTTAGTGTTCAAGTAGCCGCTGAGATGGATTTAAATTCCGAGTCGTCTCCGGGGTGCCAGCGCCAGGCAGTGGATCGATCGGTAGGGCCGACGACCTCTGGTTCCATTTCGTCTCCTCGCTCCATTCAGACTAGCCTGGAGGTTGTCCACATTCGTTCGAGTTCGCGAGATGCTGAGACGAGCGCCAGTTTGTCTGGGAAAGACCTTCCGTGCAAAGTAGAAGAAAGGCAGGCTTTCGAGAGCCCGGGAAGCCCAGCAACTCAATCCATATCACATAGCCGTTTCGAAGGCAACATACCAATATCACCAGTCATGCGTACCGACCGTGGGGCAAGTCCCATCAACATTACTAACTTGGAGACGTGTAAAAAACAGAAACAGAGCGCTCGTGCTGACAAAACTTGTCGGCTGTCAGAGTCATGTCAGACAGAAAGGTCGTCTGTTTCAGAGGTGTCTTTGGGGAGCGTAAGCTCCGGCGAGGTGGTTGAAGATCGCAGCCATCGAGGCCGTATCCTCGCTTGTTTCTCGCACAGTATGGAGGCCAACAGCTCACAAAACGTGTCTTGCCCTGTGCGCGGGTACACCGAGACCGCCTTCCCGCCCAACCCACAGACGAACGCCAAACTTAATGGCTGGGTAGGTCACCAGATGTCCAGTCAAGTGAAGTGGGGGCCGTCGGGGTCCCGATCGACAACCAATCAAGCAGGTGGTCTGTTTCCTACTGGACGGTTTAGAAAGAAAAACAAACCTGAAGCGACTGAGGACGAGCTACAAAGTGACAACCACGTCCAGCAAAGGGCAAACGTCGTTGCTGGCACTCGAAACAGGTTCGGAGGATCCTTCAGCGGCGGAGGTCAGGTTCTGCTGCTGTCTGATGGACGTCTTACACCGGCGAAGGATTCAGAAACTCTTTCTGGCCTCCTGTCACCTGGCGAGGTTATCGTGGGTAAACGGCCCCAGGAAGGAAAGCCAGAGTGGCTTCAGGAATTTGCGCGACCCGACCACCCAGAGAATGCGCGTAAGTTTTATTCGATTGGACGAAAGCGCAGGTACCTACTTTCTAGAGCAGGCTGTCCCAGAGTACATGCTACTAACGAGTTCCAGTCTGTGCCGTTTCTTGGTAAGTCGATGAAACGCCAACATCGTTCAATGTGGTTGGCGAAATCAACCCGTTCCAATTCAGTTCCCACTTTTGCGTCTTGTGCATGCAGTCGTGTGGTTCGAAAACAGGCCACGAGACTCGTTTCACAGAGTCAACACGCCTACACAATTCAAGCGCTTGTGCGTAGGGGACTGCAAACGTTTCTGGCGCTTTCACTCATGTACCCTTTAGTGCGAGATAACGCTCCCTTTTCTCTCCATTGAGAACGCCGATGCAAGCAAATCATGTGAAAGCTTGCCCAGGGTCTATAATTATGGTTAAAACTCTTGTGCTTTGGTGTCCACTCGTGAATTTAGCGAGTTGTTTGCTCTTTGCAGTATCTCAGCGACAAGTGACAGTCCAGTCTTCGTCACCCTCTTCGTGCAGCATCTCTCCAGGTGTGGTAAGCTCTCCGGAGTTAGAAACACCTGATTCTTATGAGTCGCTTTCCTCTGGAGAGGTCCCACCGAGTCTTGAACAGCCTCCCCTGCCGGCTTCTCCAGTCATCCACGGTCACAACATGGACGTGAACCAGCGCTTATCCCCAGACGGATCTCCACTTTCTTCGAATGCTCAGTCAAGATGTAGCATGACGCCCTTAACATTACCGGCAACAAATATCGGAACGCGCCCTATCTCATCTACCTTAAATTCGCCCCGTTCCCCCATCGATTTCACAGGCTGCTACGGAAAGAGCCTGACGTTCCCGGACTCCGCATCCGATAAAGTCTCTAGAGTCTCTAACAGATTCCCAGCGGCGCAGAAATCTGTTCTTGCATCCTCATTTATAGAGAAGAACGCACGTGAACGGATGGCCACGCCTCCAGCAACAGCACCTGCCTCTTGCGCAGAGGCGTCGTTTGCCGGCACTCCACCGATTGTGGAGCAAGTTTGCCGCAAGACATCACCAAAAGAAAGACAAAGGCGTAAACTCGAGTATTCGAAGCTTAAAAAAGGCACCGAAAGTGCACAGTTTACCGACTCCTACTTTTTAGGATCGTCACAGTCGAAGCACAGCGACCAATGTTCAGCCGGCCCCTGTACAAGCGTCACACATTCTCCTCCAAGAGGTTCCGCTGTGTCTTCTCCAAGAGGTTCCGCTGTGTCTTCTCCAAGAGGCGCGTCCGAAGGGGCCGAAGCATCCGCATTTCTCTCGTCCCGGAGAGGAGAAACCAGTTTGACTTGCCTCACGCGTCCTTCTGGTCTAAAAAAGCTACGTGGTGCAGGAACCGCCAATCCGCTAGATTCGCCTAGGAGAGGTGACCAGGATCGACCGACTGCAGTGCATTGCGCCGTTTCCGCGATATGCGCTATTGCCGCGACATCTTTGTCGCCTCGCCATCGTTTGCCAGATTCTCCCCAACAGGTTCCGCTTCCGTTTCTGTTGTCTCCAACTACGGCAGAGGCGGATGCTTCGTACCCTGGAGAGGAGTTCCCTGCAAGTGCTCCAAATATTCTGGAGTGCTCTGACATGGCATTTGGCACTCCAGTTCCAGGCTGGCACTGACCGTATCCTCGTTTGCACTTCAGATGAAAAGCCCACATGATTCAATGCAGCTACAAAGCAGAGGATGACGGCATCTGCATGTGTCTGCACAGTCTATTAAGGAGTCCATTCTCAACAAAACATGTGCAAAACGCCCACTGCCTTGAACAGGACTGCTGACTGAAAGTCTCGTATCAATGCTGAAGTGCGGCACAAGTTATTAACGCGGGAAATAAAGAGCTTGGTTGCAAGGTGACCTACCACGTACTTCTTTTATTCAGAGCTTCCCGACTTGCGGAGCACATCTGTTTTACAACTCGAATGTTTTCTGAGTCGAGTTCAGAGCCGTATGCACATTTACGTGTAGCGAGTGCCCTACCAACTGATTTAGTGCCTAGATGCCCGGGCAGTATTTCCTGTCGGCTCTGTGCGCTTTGAATATCCGAATGTTAATTCTTCAACAGTTTATCACTAGAAATGTAGTCAGTGTATGGGTGATTATTTGGAACCCTCGTCTGACGCACAATCGATGGTGATCTTGAATGTACACGCGCTTGCGGTTTTCTGCTACGGCAATGACGACCGCCAGTCTCACGTTCATACCGTGCCGATGAAAACGAGAGAAGTCCACATCCGCTGAAAACGTCGCATTGCAATGAGAAAAAAAGAAACAAAGCCATGCTACAAAGTGCACCAGCTCAACAGAAACGTTTAAAGTTTGAGGAGCTGGTAGCCGTGCTGCGAAGAAAGCGGATGCGTCAGCCCCCTGCATGCTTCTTTCGCGGGTTAAGCAAGACATGAGGAACGTTGCCCCCCAGTTTCACAGAGTCCTTTTCAACTTTTTTCTGGACTACAAACGTGCACAAAACTTGCGGTTTTATGTAGACACAACATATGTTGTGGGCTATCTCCATTCTTTCTTCCTTCGCGTCTGTCTGTGAGTTCCTGTTGCCACCGGGCGCTGCTGTCGAGGCTGAGCCGCTTTCAAGGTCCTTGGCTTGCACGTCTAACTCGACTGCATGTTCTGAGTAGAATAAGAACAGTGTCTTTTTGTTCGCGTGCCAGTGCCGCAGCACTGCCGCAAAAAAGTCTAACGTTCTTTCGCTGTCGTCTTGATGTCGCCATAATGTTTACCACCCCCTTCAATCTTTCGCGACAACGGGTACGAACACGCAAGCTGCCATCTAGTGTAGTGGAGGTGACACGGACTTTCCTCGTTTGCCATCAAACAAAAGAGAAAATTCCCCGCTTCTAAAGAGGAAGTTGTGTTTCTTAACAGGCTATTTAGCCCGCGGAAGCGCCTACAGACCGCGGTGACCTTTGGGTGGTATCGGCAGTGCATCCGTGGTAGTGGTTGCATTATACGCATAGTGTGGCGTGACAGGATTTTCCCCCGCAGAAAAAGTTTTTTATATCTGTGAAAACACTCTGTATAACTTAGTAGACTGAATCAGTAGCAAGGAGAGGAAAACGTGCCTTTCTGTCCCGATGTACAAAGGCTGTATGCTTATGCTTACAAGTATTCAACTTCGCGGCCTACTTCATAAGGACCGAGTTCCGGCAGTCATAAAAGCGGTTCGCTCGTCTGTGTGTGTGCTTGATGTGCACAGCGCGCCGAGCTGAAGGGCGCCTTTGACGAATTCGACACCAAGAAGACAGGCTACCTGAGTCTGAACCGGTTTGTTTTTTTGCTCAAGTCCATCGGCGTGAACATTTCCAGAAGAGATCTACTTGCCATCACTGCTGGTGAGCACATCCAAGTCTTCACTTGGTTTTCGTTCCTCTTCCCTGTTGCTGTACCAACTTCACTAACAGGACATCGATCTCATGGAACTGTGTGGCAGTGTCGCGGATCGTTCTTCCCAGTGGAAAACCCCGGCGACTTTCTTCCGCGAATTATTGTCGGCCCAGCATATGTTGAATGACTGGGTGAACGCTTTCTACGCGTGGTGTTGTTGAATGATACTTGGCTTCCTTAATGTTCAGACCGGGTGCGTGCGATATCGCCAGCGAATCGCCTTCGTATTCCTGAATGCCGCAGGATTGTGTGGTCCGTGTGCTTGCTGTCCAACTCAGAGAATCGAGAAAGAGGGGATTTCTCTTTTGAAGACTTCATGACTGTAGCGTCAGTCGTGTACAACGACGTCGCGATCGAGCGGGGTCTGGTGCAGGCTCTCAGACAAATCTGCCCAAAGGGTTCGAAAACTGTGTCAACGGCAATACTCCGGGAACACCTTTTGAAACTTGGTACGTTTCAAGCCTGTGCCAGCGCCGCACTGGCTTGCGGATGCCGGCAGTTCGTGAGAGACGGAGTTCAACATTGCACTAAATTCTGTAGAATCACAGTGCAAGGCTCAGAGCAACTGGACGGGAATCCACCTCATAGCGGGCAAGTAGAAGATTTACGGAACAAACATTTTTTGTGAGCATGTTCGTTTTCTGTGGGCTTCTAACGCGCAAGCCCCCTGACAACGATTGGGACATTGCTGCGCATACAGCATGCTGCCTTCCAGACGGAATGCTTGGTGTAGGCGCGTTGTGAATGGTTTGGTGAATTTGCAGGAATGGGCATCAAACTCACCGAAGAGGAAGTCGACATGTTTCTGCAGTTCGAGTGTGATCCGAACAGGAAGGGTGTTGTCGACTTTGAGAATTTTGTGTACAGGTTCGTCGATCTACGCGCTTAAATGGCGTTCAGAAATGTAGCTGGGAAACTGAATCGTGGATTATGAGAAGCACTCTGAATTGCCCTTCAAGATGCGTGAAACAGGTCGCTATAACACAGCCAGTTTGCTGCCGATGCACATTTCCGTTGTGATATTGAAAACACCTCTTTTCCCACGCAGAACGACCACTGAAAACAGTCGGGAGTCCCTGTTCGCCGGTATGGTGCGGAAGCGACACGATTCTGACATATTGTTCCAACAACTGCGATTTCTGATGTGTTGTTTCGTCAGGGTTTTACGCGACTAGACGATGGCTCGTCCATTTTTCTGGCTGCGGCAGGGATGAAAGGCACTACCAAAGTGAATACGATGACAATTGTGCAGCTTGAATAGACACGCTGGTTTTTCGAAAATACGCTGAATACCGCTAATCTTAATGCGCACTTACACTGGGTTCCGACAGTTTACGGTGCATAGCTGTGTAGAAAACGCATCTACGCTCCACGGTCTGGCTTCACGCAAAAAAGTTTAAAATGTCTTGTGTGGGAAGCTTTTTTGACAGACCCTGACGACCTAGCCATGTGCCTTGCGAAAGCAGGATGTTCTTTTTCACAGGACGGTCGGAACGGTTGCGAAATATTACTTGTATGGACTTCTTTTGCGCTCGAACTCTTGTGGTACACTGACAGGTTCAGGTCCGATATGTGGCGGTTCCACCTGTGCCGCTGCTTTTTGAACTCCGTTAACAGGCACCGTTAATTTTCCGGTTCACTGATCCACTCTTCGTGTTTTTGAGCTGGGATTCGTGTTACTGACCTTTCGCGCGAATGAAGAGGATCTTTCAGGCTTTTGCCACAACGTTCAAATCTGGCGTATAATACTGATAACAGACAAGGGAGGGCATTCGTCTCGGTTGGCGTTTTGAGCCAAGCCTCCGTAAATCGCACAGTTGATAACAGACAAGGAAGGGCATTCGTCTCGGTTGGCGTTTTGAACCGAGCCTCCGTAAATCGCACATCTCGTCGCAGTGTGATACTTACCTAGGCGAAGCACGAGACGTTCACAATTTCGACTTGGGAAAATGTGACGTGTCTCTGCTACACAAATCGTCGCGTTCTGTCAGACGCCGCGCTTCATTCACATTGTGTGTGGTTAAGAATGAAGAAACACCATTTAAAGAGTCATTTTATCGTCCTATGTGCGAAAGAGTGACAGGCTGTTAGAGTATTGTCACTGCGAACCCAGTGCCCTCCCTGCAGCCGGACGTGACGCGTCTCTTGGTAATAGACCTAGTGAAGAAACACCAACTTATCACAAAGTTGGTTTTTGCTTTTGCAGCCGTACCTCTCATGTCTAGTTCTCTTTGCTGTCGATGCGATGCCAAGAGCAAATACGGCTGATAAGTTAACCTAACTTTTTCTCATTCTGTTTAGTAGCACCCCATCTTGTCTCACTAGCCCACAGTTTTGGCACAGCTATGCAGGGCAGTACGACACTGCAAATTGGCGAACTTCACCCGCAATGCCGAAGCAGCAGGAGACAAATGTGTGAGTAAGGCTCTCGTCCTCAGCGACTTTGCGCCATCACCTGGTTAACTTGTTTCGGCATGCTTGTACGATTATTGCCTCAATGTATTACCAACGAAGGTATGCAGCACTTCCGAGGATCACTGACATAGTTGTCCAAATTAAATCGACTAATTCTATCAATGAATCCGTCTCGTAGGGTTCTTCGATTTCCTCGGGTCTTCGACAGGGCTACGAACTCGCATCGTCTAACTCTTTCGGTGAATTCGGAACCAAGGTGGCTAGCGTGTCCAACGCTCCCTAACAGAGCTCTCAAATGGCACCGTGTACGCCTCTCTTGCACTACAA
Organism: Toxoplasma gondii ME49; assembly: GCF_000006565.2. NCBI lineage: Eukaryota > Apicomplexa > Conoidasida > Eucoccidiorida > Sarcocystidae > Toxoplasma > Toxoplasma gondii. Next base: position 5,391,406 of record NC_031480.1, read on the forward strand.
ATTAAGCTGCGTAGTATTTTCTGTGCTCGTAACACCGCAATTTATAATATATGGTACATGAACGGTAGCTTCTAGCTCGTAACTGTCTGTCAGTAACTAGTGGATTGTTTGTACGAAGACTGTATCAATGCATTACCGATTAGGGCGTTTCGCATCTCCTATGGTCATTTGTATGACAGCAATCTATTCATATCGTACGAACGAAGTCGACGATCAGGTTGGTTCCCCCGGAATCGTCGTTGAAGCTACCAGTACGCACAAGCAATTTCGCTGGATTGACAAACGACTAGAAAGAAGAGACGATTTGCACGCCCATTTGTAAACGCTCTCTTTTCTGCGCCAATCCGGTACGGCTAGGTTAGTCCCTCTCCTGCGATTGGTTACCAAGAAACTCGCTGGTAGGTCGAGAGCCCGGTTTGACAAGGTGGAAGAAGTCAGATTAACCGTGCCACGTCCTGTGTGCGAATTTTTCGTCTGCATCTGAGGAGAGGTACGAACCCCCCAGAAACAGGAGTTTCCTGTCTCGACAATCGGTTGGTAGCTCGTCTCAGAAAGACCAGAAGCTGGGCTAGCTTTCAGTTTTCTAACTTTTGCGGCGCTCGCAGTTTCGTGGTAGGCACAGCCCACCAGCTCGCTGCCTCCATCTCCCCCCCCCCTCTGGGAACTAGACGGCGCGCACGCTGTCCTGGAAATCGGCGCGTTTTCACGCTGCTGTCGGAAATCGACTAGACGTCTGGGGAATTTTAGACTTTTCTGGAGGTCCATTCAAGCAAAGCAACTTTTTGCGTCGTTCCAGAGATTTTTTTCGAAAGGACTGCGGCCTTGTGCCCGTTCCATCTATCCACAGATTGCAGACACGCGTGTCCCTGCTGTCTCTGCTGCTGAATGCTGAGGTGTGCCGAGAGGCGACTTAACCTGCCACCTGACCATTTTCCCGCCTCTGCTATTTGAAGAAAAGATGTCACAAGTGTCAAGGGTTCCATTTTCATTTAAAGAGCCGACGGAAATGCCCGAGCTCCTCAACTGCCCTGTACAACTTGCTAGCCGACGGCGGTTCGTATCTTTGCACAGGCGACCCGTTCTTACTTCCAGGAGTTTCTGCGAAGTCTTGTACTTTTCTCTGCAAGCGTCGTTTCGCGTTGCCATCTCTGACGAGCATTCACATGCTTCGTAGCTCTGACTCCAGTCCTTACACACCCAGTCGTCCTTCTCAATGCGAAGTCAAAGGCGGTGCTCCACGCGCGCGCCACAAACGCTGTCCGTCTGTTCCTGCCGGGCGAGGACCTTTTTCGTCGCAGAAGCTTCCGCTCTGCCGCGCATATTCCCGCAAACGTCTGACAGACTGCAATGCAGCCACGGCAGCATCCTCCCAGTCGGACTCAGGTTGAAGTATACTCTGAGAAGCATTGGCCGCTCGGTGTTCCACCTTCCTTCCCCATCTCTGCGGAGACTCCGCACGGACTGTTCCCCGGGAGATCTGTCGCAAGGAACACGATTTATCGTTTTTTTCTGTGAGAGGAAGCGGGTATGTGCTTTCAAGGGCTCCCGGACCTTCGAGACACCACCGGAACGCCCTCTCCTCTGGCTTTTCAAGAGTTCGTATGTCTGTCCAGTTGCCGCAATGTCAAAACACTCTCATGCTGGGTTTTAAATATTACTCACCCAAATTTTGTTCACTAAAACGCTTCGCGTTTCGGTGTAGTTGGTTCAGGGGTCGCCTCGCGGCGTTCCACCCTGTAGCGCCACCCCTATCCGACATTTCCACACGTTTGTTTTTCGCCGCCTTTCCCCGAGTTCTGCACACCTTGTTTGCGTCTCATTTCATTCGGAAAGTGACTGCTTTCCCACAGAGTCGCCGGTAGTCGCGAGAATGTGGCCGGCTGCGGCGCCGTCGTCCTGCTCCTCTCGAGAGGGGGGGTTTGTCACCGCGTCTCCGTTGATCTCTGGCGACTGCGGCCGAGATGCGTGTGAAGCGCAAGCGGATTCTTCGCCTTGGCATTCAAACGCGAAAAGGAGAAAAAAAAGTCACTCGTCCCTGCCTCCCTTCCGCCCGACGCCCTTCACACGGGGCCGAGCCCCCGATTCGCATTCGCCTACTGCGGCACCTCGGTCTGCTTCTCCAGCGCATGCGCTCTCTTCCCTGTTGTCAAGAAACGCATTTCCACGCCACATGCCGCCCGCAGGTCCGTCGCTCTCCTTCGGCGCATGCGCGATCGCTGCAGATGCGGCGGCTCCTGCAAAGTGCTTGTCCCTCGGTTTCTCCGCGGGATCTGGAACTTGGAGGACTCGCGGCAGTCCAGATAACAGGGTGGACACACTGACGACGCAACATGCCCCCTGGCTGCGCGACGTGGACACCGCAGAAAACAGTATCGCGGACGAACTGCATCGCGTGAGGTGCTGCGTAGCGGCTGGCGAGAGAGCTAACTGGTTCTTTTCTGAGGACCGCAGCCTGCTCTCTCTGGAAGCCGGCGACGTTGCGGACGACCCAGAGACTGCATGCGCGTCTCCCGGGGTGCGGGGGAACATTGCCCTCCCGTCTCTGCTCGTCAGCAATCGAATGCATGGTTCCTCTCGCCTCGGAGGCGAAGCGGAAGGAAGCGTCTCTCCGGAGAGAATGGAGAAAGCCAGTAGACGACCGACACGGACGCGCCGTGGTTTTGCGGCCTTTCTTCTGGACGCCGAGGTTCCGGCTTCGTTCCTCGACAATCGGTGCGGACCGACAGGACGGTCGTCGGCGCTCAACTCGAGGGCTCTGGATACGCGCTCGATGTTCGCGGAGAGCTTCGCAGAGACAGACACCAAGGACGTGACTAGTTCCTGGACAGACGCCACCTTCCGCTGCGGTCTTCTGGGAACGCGCAGAAACGGGTGAGCTCTCGCGCGGACAGGCTTCTCAGAGTGTGCGTCAAGTCTTGCATGTGTGTTATTTGCATGCAAGCTGTATCTAGAATCGGAGAGACGCCGGGTGTGAAATTGCTTGCAGGAAAAGAAATTTCATCTTGGAACTCCGTGCACAAGCCTCGGCTTGCCGGGTCCCGTAATGCGCTCTGTGGACTGGACACCCGCAGCGTGTGCGGTGTATGCACACCGGAGCCGGGCGCGCGGGCGACCAGAATATTCACCCACAGTCTCTAGCCCATATCGTTTTTAAGATCAGCACCACACGATGTTGCGGTGTGTTTTTCCTCTCCGTTTCTCCTGTTTCTCGTGAAAACGCTAGTCCTCTTTCCCCTGGGACCGTAGTATCTACACACGAGTCTTCACCGCTCTCTGGCGCTCCTTCCAGCCGTCGTCAGTAGCCGGGACTTCCCTGCAGAGTTGCCCGGCCCTTTTGATTCCGTTTGCGCTTCAGATCCGTGGAGCTGCGTGCACTGAACCGAGAGGCGTATCGACGCTTCGGGGTGAGTCGCCTGTGGCCGAGCAAGCCGCGGAGAAACTTGGATCTTCCGGACTCGGTGCTCCATCCGTTTCCTGCGCTCCCGATGGACTGGTCTGCAAAGAAGGGATTCTTCGCCACGGCGCTTCTCTCGCGGCTGTACATCGCAAACACCGACGAGTCCTGTGCGCCGGAAGGCGGCGCGCTCTGTCTCTGGGACACAGCAGTGCCCAGGGGAGTCTACGACCCTCACGCCGGGCAGTTCCTGCCTCTCGCCGCTCTGGAGGCGTCTGCGGAGTCGCCGTCTGCGTCGCAAGCCGAAGGAGACACCCGCGCGGCGGGCGTCTCGCAGCACTCCGCCTTGCCTGGGTTTTTCCGGGGGCCGCGCGGCGCGGAACGCGCGGGGAGAGAGCAGGCGAGGGAGAGCGAACCGTGCGTCAGTGAGGCGGCGTCGACGCTCTCGCAATCCCAAGAGTGTTCTCCCTTCCCCTTCGGGGCCTCCCAAGACTTTGCGTTTCTCTCGGCTTCCGCGAGATCCACCACCCGTCGCCACTCCCTTCTCCGCACCTCGTCCTCGGGGCCGTCCCCCGACGGCCTTCAAAGCCCACCTGCTCTTTTTCTCCCGTCAGGTTCTTCGTGTGCCTGTTCTCGACGCCCCGCATCAGCTGGACTCTCTTCGTCTTGCTCCTGTGCTCTCGGGTCGCCGTTTCCACTCCTGCTTTCGCCCGTCCCGAGGGACGAGGAGGCAGCCGGCAGCCTCGAGGCTCTCTGTCGAGAGCGGAGATCCCGGGGGTCTGTTCACCAGTCGGTTTTCGTGTCTCCAGGTGTCGCGACATCCCGTACGAGCGAGGAACAGCCGGAAGGAGGCCTCGAGCGTCTTCGGCCGTCGTGGGCTCCGGCGTCCCTGCCTCCCTCCAACGCTTCTGCCACGATTCTCCAGTCTCTCGCTGCGTTTCTCCGACCGTCGTTGTCCGTGACGTCGCCTCCGGGCCTCCCTGAACCCCCGCAAGCGTCCCCGCCGGCGGCCGCTGTCTCTGCTGCGCCTCCACTCCCTCTTCGTCTCCCCTCTCTTTCGCCCCGCGCCCTCGCTCCGCCAGCCGGTGTTCCCGCGGGAGCTCCCGCGTTCAATCCGATGGTCACTGCTGTGCGCTTCTCGCGGACAGACGAGGCAGTTCTCGCGGTGGGCTTCGAAAGCGGAGAAGTTGAGATTTGGGCGCCTTTCCCAGCGACGGAGTCTCCGCTGGCGTCCAGGCCCTCGCGGCTGACGCGTCCCCTATGCGTCTCGAGAGAGGCTGTCTCGGACCCTCGAGTGTTCGGCGCAGGTTGGAGCAGCTTGCAGCCTGTCCGTGGAAAGGCGAGTGCAGGTGCGTGCGAGAAAGAACTGCAAGGAGAGAACTCAGGCGCGAATGCCACGGAGAGAACAGGGCGCCGCGGTGATGCCTGTCGACAGGCGAGAGAGAACTGGAGAGCAGACGCGGGGAGAGGAAGCGAAGCGCAGGGTGCAAGAGGGCGAGTGAGAGAGGGCGGTGAGGCGAGAGAAGGGGGTGTTCCCCGCGACTTAAACAGAGGGGAGGCTACCCCAGGAGGTAGAGATGAAGGCGGAAAGGGAGTCCGAGATGGAGAAAGCAGCGGTTTCTCTGCGAAGCGCCCTTCGTGGAGGCCGGAAGAAAACAGCCCCGTCGTCTCGCTCACGTGGCACCCTTCGGTCCTCCTGCTTGCATCGGGGCATGCCAGCGGAATTGTCATTCTCTGGAGATTTTGCGAGAAGACGGAGAGACCCGAGACGTCGCGGAGGTTCGAATTTGTACAGGGAGATCGTCCCTGGATGCAGAGCGACGACGAAAACGCAAATCTCCTTTTTCTCGAGAAACGCTTCCCAAGAGTGCCCTCGCACGAAGATAAGATCGCCACGAATCTACAAATGATTCGTCTCCACGTTCTTCGTGTCGATCTCATCTCGTTTGCTCCATCCTCTGTCTCCTCGTCTGTCTCTGCTTCGCTCTCTCCTCTCTCTTCTTTGTCTCCGTTTTCTTCCTGCGTGGCTTCGTGTTTGCCTGCGATTCAATCGCCGGCTTGGGAGCAGAGGCGAAGGTCCCCGTGCGGGTCTGAAGAAGCGCTGGAAGCGAGGCGGTGGGCTTCCGAGTCCCTCAGAGCCTTCACATCTTGTGAAGGCTCTGAGGGAACTACGACTCCTAAGAATCCAGGCGAAGAGGACAAAGTTTTTACCGAGTGGCCAGTCTGCATGGCGTGGGACGGGCAGGGCGAGTGTCTGGTTATCGGCGGGAGTCGAGGCTCTCTGACGTTCTTTGCTCTCTCGCATCTGTGCGACTACCTCCGCAATGTGGATCGCTTGCAGTCTCGCTTCTCGTGGCACTTGAACGTTTTGAAGAACGGCTTCCTCGCCCTACAAAACTCCGGCCTTTCCGATGACGCCTCTCACGCGGAGACCCCTTCACCGCTCACGCCCTCGAGGGTGGACAGCTTCTCAGACGGAGTTGAGAGAACACGCAGAAGCTCTCCGCGAGTCGAGGAGCACCAGACGAGCTCGAGAGAGGAAAAAGCTGCGACAGCAGCGGCGTCCAAAACTGTCTCGTCTCCCCTCGCTCCGAGCTCCTCTACGCAGCACGGACCGACGCGCCTCGCCGCCTCGTCGGCTGTCGCAACTTCTTCGCTGCTGAACAACCTCGAGATTCGCGAGCAAAGGAACGGCGTATCCAGACGAGGAGTGGGGGCATGGAGTCCGAGCACAGAGAACAGAAGAGACTGTCTCCTCTCTGACGACGAAGCGCCTTCTCACTCGAAGTCCTCCTTCGCAGACTGCCTTCCCGGGCTCCTCGCCACGGTCAGCGACGCCTCCACGCGTACTGGCTCCTCGCCGCCAGACACTCCACAGGGTGTATGTACACCTGGCAGAGCAGTGGTGGGAGGCGCGGGGGCCTTCGCCCTCAAGTCGTTCTCCAGGGCGTCGGAAGAGGCGAGGAAGACTGAAAAGGAGAACACGGCTGAGAAGGAGAAGAACGAGGAATCGACGAGTGGAAAGGCGAGGAAGGATGGAACGCAAGGATGCGACGGAGGCGATGATAGAGCGAGAGGGAAAGCGAGAGAGATGAATGCAGAGATGTCGATGAGGAGCGAAGCGTGCGAGGAGAGAAACGATGGAGCCTTCTGTCCGAGCGGAGCGGCACAGAGGCGAGGTGGAGAGACTGGTGAAGATCGCCGACTCTCAGGAACGGAAGAAGCCGTCGAGATCGAAAGCGAGAACTCGAAAGGACTTCTTTCTCCGAAGCTGCCGAACCTCAGAAATCCGACATCCTGCGAAGACGAGGGAAGTGGGGGGGACCCGGTGGATTCGCCAGTTCTACCTGTGTTGCTCGGCCGAGAGAAAGCGACGAGAAACGTCGCCTCGGCGCGGAGCTGCGGAGCCCCCCCAGGCGCCCGGGGGACTCTTGAGTGGAGAGAGAGCAGCGAGCAGGAGAGAGTGGGCCTTCTGAAGGAAGGACGCGGGCGGGAGGCGGGGGTCGACGTTGCAGGAGATGCGAGGCGCGAGTTCCTGGAGCAAGAGCACAGGACCTTCTCGTGCTTTCACCGGGCACACGAGTCCCTTCTGCTCTCCTTTCTGCCCGAGAGAACGCCTGGAAACGTTCGCGTCAAAGCTGGGCTGTTTGCGGCTCGCGCCGCGCCACCCTGCCTGCATGCACGCAGGAGACGTCCCAAAGAAGCGACCGCAGAAAAAAGCAGAGAGAGACGAGACGAAGGCAGCGAGGCTCGGGACCGCCGTGGGTTCTGTCGGGAGGTCCTGGGAGTCCGAAACCTGCTGGGCCGAGCGCATGCAGGAGGCGTCACGGCGCTCGAGTGGTGCGTCCACGACGCTTCTGTCCTCGTGACAGCAGGCGAAGAATTTGAGGAAGGGGAGACAGAGAGCGAAGAGAAAGTCGCGAACGACAGGGACGCGGAGCGACGGCTCGCAGGCAGCAGCGTGGCTCTGTGGAGAATCAAAGAAGGCAGGCGATACGAGGCAGATCTCCTCTTCGCCATTCGTCTCGAGGGCTTGGTACGCGCTTGCCACCGGAATCGCGGGGTTGACACGCCACTGGAGACGGCAAGATATTTCGGGGTGGAAGAGCCATTCTGTTTTGCGCTGCCGGGGAACTCCAGAGCGTTCGCGTCCCCCCGAATCGACAGTCCTTGTCGCGATGGGTGTCCATCACCTTTCATGGGTGTTCGTTTCTCTTCCGTGTCTCGCGCTCTCGGATTTCCCCTCTCTTTCTCTCTCAATCGACGTCGCCGTCCAGCTCTTCTGTTTCGGATTCTCTCTGCGTATCACTCCTCTTCGTTCGCGTACCTCCCCTTCACGTGCGATGGAGTTTCCTCTGTGCAAAAACGTTTGCGCTGCCTTTTTTTGCATCCCGGGAGTCGCATATTGCCCCTTTGCGTTTTTCAGGTGACGTCGATGCTCTGGAGTCACTTGACAGGCGAGCTTCTCATGAGTCACGCAAGCTGCGCGAGGCCGTGGGCGCCTTCTTTGTCTTCCTATTCTCTTCCTGCCTCCTTCGCCACTGGTTCTGCCTCTCACTCTTCTTCCCCGTCTTCTTCTGGCTACTTTGCTTCGCCTGCCCCCTTCAGCTTCTCTTCGGCGGAGGAGACAGTTCTCGCGTTCAGACGAGAACTCACGGCGTCACGCCCAAGACGGCCACCGCCTTCTTCCTCGCCTTTCTTTCCTCGACTCCCAGAGCGCGAGAGAGAAGAGCGCGAAGAGGCGGACAGCGACGACATGGAAATAGAGGAAGGGAGAGCAAAGAAACATGCGTCAAAAAGCTCCGAGCGCGAGTGGAAAACAGGGAGCAGTCGGGGACGGTGGGGTGTCACAGTGTGGAGATATGTGACCGAGGATGATCGCAGCGTGTCTTCTGAGCATTTCGAAAGAACGTCCTCCTGGCCGTCGCTTCCGCGCTTTGAATTGAGAAGACATTTCGACGCGAGAGTGAGAGGCTGTCGGGCGCCTCGCCTCCCCGCTCTCGTGAAGGTGGGAGAGCTGGGGACTCCGCCATGCCTCAAGACACGCCCCGTCTCTGCGCCTCAGAGCTCCTGGCTAGCTGACGCAGCTAGCCAGAACGCGAGCCTCCACCAAGACACGCTCTTCTTCTCCAGACGTGCAGACGGTGCGGAGCCGGTAACTCGAGTCGAGTCGGCAACCACTGACAGATACGACCTTCTCCAAGATCATACTGTACTCACACAAGGCCCAGTGTCGAACTCTTTGCTGTCTTCCTCTTCAGCCTCCTCATCCTCTTCTTCTTCTCCTTCCTCTCCACCTTCGTCTTCCTTATCCTCGTCTTCCTTATCCTCTTCTTCGTCTTCTCTGCCTTCTTCCTCCTCTCTTCCCTCTTCGTCTTCGGAGACGGTTGCTGCGTCCGGCTCTCGGCCGTCTGAGGGCCGCGAGCATGTTGCTGCGAGTGCGTTCGTTGAAGACCGTTTTGCGGAGCGTGACTGGCCTTTGTCCCCGAAGCATGCGCCGACGGAGGCGCCGCTCTACCTGGAAGTCGACAACGCGAGCTGCTTGATTCAGAGTGCAGACGGGCGCGTCGTGGCGTACTGGTCTCTGCCGACGGAGCTCATCACCGTCTGGGAGTTGCCGCTTCCCCTCTGTGAACGTTCTGCGCAGAACGACACCGAAGAAGAGAGCGACTTCGACGAGGGAGGAAAGGAGGCGTTTGAGGCAGCAGAAACCAGCTCTGAGGAAGGGCAAGTGTCGGAAGCTGAAAGAGAGAGTTTCGTAGGCGAGGGCCGAGAAGAGCCCAGGAACGAGGAGAGAGGTGCACTGGAGAGAAGAAGTACGGAGGTCGGCAGAGAGAGGGGAGATGGTGGACGCACTGAAGACAACAGCGGCTGTGCAGATGCTTCACGAGCCAGGTGCTCGCTCGGAGACAGAACCGCCGGCTCTAAGAGGATCAGACCGCAAGGCCAGATGACCTCGGTCGATCCCAGTTTCTCTCGAGGAGGCCCCGGGCTCGGCGATTCGCGATCTGAAGAGAACCGAGGCCGCATTCTTCGCACTCCGCGCACCGTGCGTTCTCTCTGGGAGGTCGCCGCTCTCGGCAGACGAACGCATCGGAAACTGGAGACCGACCGAGAGTGGATGTCGACGAAGGCACAGAGGGTCGGAGAACAGGACAGAGGCATTCGAGAGTTCTTTCAGATCCGCAGAACCGGACAGACAGTCGCAGCCATGCGCTGAACAGGTCTCGTGCAGAGAGAAGACGAGAAGGCTGGAGGAACTCTGTCCTTCCGAGCCTCGAAACCGACTGGCTGCTTTCCTCTGCATGCGTCAAGAGACGAGATTGCATGCGCTCACCTCAAGTTGCAGGGACTGCATGCGCGCGTCTGTGGAACTGAACATTCAAGGCGTCAACAGACGCTTCCTGTCCTCTCAAGTCCATCTGCCGCGGGCGGTCCCTCCTCGAGCGTGGCCAGCGAGGCTCTGCAGCGAAGGCGAAGGTGACACACGCGTCAGAGAAGAGGAAAAGCGGCGCGGCCTTTCTGAGGAGACAGTCGAAGAGAGAGGAGAGGCCGCGGACGGACGGCAACTGGAGACTGGGCGAGAGAGCGCGATGAAGAGAGCGTCGCGCAGCTGCCGTCGAAGACGCTGAGAGTTAGAGTCACCTGGAGAGAGACGAAGGAGGGGACAGAAGAGAGTAGCACAAAAGAACGAGAAAGGGAAGACGGCCTACAGATGTAAGAAAGAGAACAAGAGTGGAAGAAGAGGAGCGTGAGAGATGGCAGAGGGTGTTGACACGATGCCTCCTGTGAGGACGAACTCTTGGCCATTCTTCATCCCGTCAGTCGAGAGCGAATGCCACTCAGTTTTTCAGGGATATTTGCTGTTTTCCCTATGAAGACCAAGTCTGCAACAAAAAGAAACGTATTTCTGTGTCGAAAGAAGGAGCCACTCGCGGGGATATTTCGTGTGAATCTCAATCGCGCATGTGAAGAGTGTTTTGTGTCTTCGCCTGTCTCCTTGAATCGCAAGCGCAAAAGGAGAAGCGAAAGAAACGCACATGCCTGGAAAGCCCGCACGGCTGGGTTCCCCTTGCCATTTTTTTCGACAAAAACTCTTGGCTTTTTTCCAGTTCCTTTTTTCCCTCGGATCCTCCGAGCGAGAAAGGCGAAACATGCACCAGCTCGCCGCTTCTCTCCGGTGTACAGGCACCTGAAAAAGAGCGGAGACAAGGGTGGAGAGAATCCCCCTGCAAACGAGGGTGTTATGTACAGAGGGCCGCGCCTCTCTGGCGTGAGTTGAAGGGCGTCGCGCGAGAAACAAATGGTGCATACGGCGGGAGCTAGACACTGGAATAGATACTGCAGTGTACAGACAGCTGAGAGTGCTGGCTTGCAGTGCCCTGAGTCACGCTGCTTTCACACCGGATTATGGTCTACGCGTGATGTCGAAAAGTCCGCATTTTCAACGCACTCTTCAGTTTCGTTTCGAGAGAAAAGGGAGCGAAGCGCGACAAATTCCTCTACTCTGTGCTGTCGAGACACTCCAAAGAGAACTCACAGCCTTCCTCGATGAGAGGCGAGAAAGAAACCAAGGTGGCAGCGTGAATCTTCTGGGGTCGCTATAGATACCTTTCTCGCCATACATGCGAGGTTGCTGCTTCACCGTTCGACTCGAATTGTAAGAGAATTTGATGAAGCGCGGCTTCTTGTCTGTCAAGAAGAGAGAAGAACCACCTCTCGCTGGACGCGAAGCCAACTTCCGGCCTAAAATCGTCCCTTGTTCAACTCGGAGGATACACTCCCCAGGAACTTGCTAGCTAATCCAGAGTCCTGTCTCAGAGATGACAAGGACTCTCTGTACGAGGGTACTGATCGCCTACTAGCAGCATGTCACGCCGTACATACAGCGCGTTTTCGAGTTTCAACAAAAGAGAGGGTTTCTTCCAGGTGCGAAAATACAGATTTTTTGCCTCGATTTTTAGCCTCGCTTGTGTTTGTAAGAAAAATGCATTTAAAACCTCACAAGACACCTGAAACGTTTCACTCTCGGCGCGGTCTTCGAGTTTCTCGCGTTCGTTTCTCTCAAAAGTTCGGCGAATCTCGATAGACGAATCTCGATAGACGAATCTGAAGGAAAGATAAACGACTTCCCAGTGGCCTCGACATCGACGCGAGACGATCTTGAAAAAACTACACCTACTAAAGTCCACCGCGATGCCTCTTCTTCATGCTCACAGAAACTCATCTCTTCTTCTCGACCTTTGGTGTCCATACACCCGAAGGACCACGCCGGTATCCCTCGAGGCTTCCGGCTCTCTCGTTGCCTCTTGAGGATGCCGACGCCACGATGGAAATTGCTTTCTTCTTTTCTTGTATTCTTGTATGCATGTTCGTCTTATTCTGCTTCATTTATCGTCTTGGCATTCTGGGCTTTGCTTCTCAACTTACGCTCTTCCTCTCACTTTCTCTGGCGATCCCCTGAAAATACAGAGACGCTTCCAACAAACAAGACGCGTTCCTCCTTCTCTCTCATTGCTTCTGCTTTCCTCAGTTTTCGTTGGCGGTTGGCCCTCGCCCCTCCTCTCCTTCAGTGCGCGACTTCTTCCCACTTTCTTCTTCACCGTGATCTGCTTCGTCTCATTCCTCTTTTCGCTCTTCTGCCATCTCCTTTGTGTCTTCCGATGGACCTGGATTAACACCAATGATTCCCTCCTCTCGCAGCCCATCCTCTTCCCTGTATCGGCAGGGTCTCGTGCTTCTGGGTCTCCATCCTTAGATGAGTCCTGTAGCTCTTTTTCCTCTCTTCTTCTGTCTACTCTGTCTCCTGCTTCTCTCCATCGGAGATCTTCCTCTCGTCTTCTTTCTCTGTTGTCTCCTGCTTCTCTCCATCGGACTTCCTCCTCTCGTCTTCTTCTTTCTCTGTTGTCACCTGCTTCTCTCCATCGGACTTCCTCCTCTCTTCTTCTTCTTTCTCTGTTGTCTCCTGCTTCTCTCCATCGGGCTTCCTCCTCTCGTCTTCTTCTTTCTCTGTTGTCACCTGCTTCTCTCCATCGGACTTCCTCCTCTCTTCTTCTTCTTTCTCTGTTGTCTCCTGCTTCTCTCCATCGGGCTTCCTCCTCTCGTCTTCTTCTTTCTCTGTTGTCTCCTGCTTCTCTCCATCGGATTTCTTCCTCCTCTCTTCTTCTTTCTCTGTTGTCTCCTGCTTCTCTCCATCGAATTTCTTCCTCTCTTCTTCTTCTTTCTCTGTTGTCTCCTGCTTCTCTCCATCGGACTTCCTCCTCTCTTCTTCTTTTTCTGCTGTCTCCTGCTTCTCTCCAACGGATTTCTTCCTCTCTTCTTCTTTCTCTGTTGTCTCCTGCTTTTCTCCATCGAACTTCTTCCTCTCTTCCTCTCCTTTTTCTGCTGTCGCCAGTTTCTCTCCATCGGACTTCTTCCTCTCTTCCTCTCCTTTTTCTGCTGTCGCCAGTTTCTCTCTGTCTCTCTTCTTTCCTGCAATTTCCCCTTCTTCCTGGATGTGTCTCTGGTCTCCCGTTTCTCTCCTCACGCTCTCTGCTCTGCCTGTGCAGGAAAGACACAAAGGCGAGGACGCCTCCGAAGAAAGCAACGAAGAAGAATCACCAGCAGAGGAGGAAGAGAGCGAAGAGGACGAGGAAGCAGACGTTGAAAACGAGGAAGACGGAGGAGAGCCAGAAGCGCAGGAAAACGAAGAAGAGGAAAGCAAATCGGGAGAGCAAGAGGAAGAAGCTGACGACGAGGAGAAAGAAGAGGAAGACGAAATGGGAGAAGAGGGGAGGAAAGACGGAGAAGCAGAAGAGGAAGAAATGGAAGAAGATGCGGATGAAGGACAGGAAGTCGTTCCACCTCCCGGTGCCGCGGCTGTGTTGCAAGTCGATATTTCATCAACGTTAGCGCGGAAAGGAGCGCAGCGAGGTGACACAGAGTTCTCCTTAAGTCCTCCACTGCAACGGGATGCGGACAGCGTCTCATCTCCCAAGATTTCTGTTTGTCTTTCTCCTCCGTCTCGCCTTTCTTCGTTGTCTCCCCTCCTCTCCGCGAGCTTGCCGCCGACCTCACCGCGTGAAAACCCAAGACTTGATCCAGGTGTCTGTACAGACACCCGCGGCGTGGCTGCCGTTCGCGAGAACATCTCTAAGTCTGGAGAAAGCGTAAAGGCGCAGCTCCGATCAGACGCACCCTCATCCTTGAAAGCGTTTGACACAATTTCCTTGCGGCCTCCCTTTTCATGGCGTTTCGCCTCTGCACTCGCCTCCTCTGCTGTGGCGCTGCTCCACAGCCGCTCCTCTACTCCTTGGGTGTGTTTACGTACACCCCGTTGCGAGGACAGCTGGTCGCCGGGATTCTCCTGTTCCTGCGCGCCGGACGTTCCTGCCGCCTCTGCAGCTCGGGGCTGTTTTTGCAGGCGCCGGGTTGCCTCGCCTACTCCTTCGTTGTTCTCGTCTGTCTGTCCTGCCCGCCTTTCCTGCGCAACCGAAGAGCAGGCAAGCTCCAGTTTTTCGGCGCGCTCTCCGGAAGCCTCGCCTTCGCCCCTGACTCCGCCAGCTCCTGTGTCCTCCGCGGATAGCCAGCAAGTCAGCGCGCCCAGTTCTGAGGCCTCGGCGTCCATGTACTGTTTTTCCGCCGTCGCGCCTCCCCTGCTCAAAAGCGTTGCATGCAGCCTCTCAGCTGCCAGTCTTGCTGCTGCCGAGGCGTCGGACATCGCAGCGCGCATCAGTTTCTGCTCGAATTCTTCTTCCTGCGTCTCCGCGAGTGGACTGAACCCCCGACGATGCGCAGGAGGTCCGTCTTCCTCAGGAGGTCCTTCTTCCTCGGGAGCTTCTCCTCTTTCCCCGTTCGATGACAACATCCCTTTCTCCCCCCTTCGTCGATCGCGTTCGGGTGAGGCGGCCCCTGGACCGGCGTCGACCCCACGCTGGCTCCCCGGCGTCGCGTCCGCCTCTCTCTTCTCTCTCTTCTCTCTCCTGTCTGCGCCTGCTGTCTCCGTCGAAGCCGTCTCACTTCGCGGCCCCATTCCTCCCGGCAGAAACGAAGCGAAATCGAGACTCGACAGCCCGATGAGCTGCTCGTCAAACTCCGCCGGTCCCTGCACGAAGACTGGCGGGACGGCGCAGTGCCTCAGAGGCGCGAAGAGCGACGCGGGAAGCGCATGCCCACACGATTCGAGGAAGCGCAGCCGCGCCGCCTCCTCGCCGCGCCGAGCACGGTCCAGCTGCGCCTGCGCGGCCCGGGCCGCTGCGGTGTACGTCCACCTGAAGCGGCGGCGGCGCCGCGCTTCCTGGACCGCGAGGGCGCAAGCGCGCGGGACGGCGTAGAGTCGGCCGAGTTGGAGCGTGGAGATGGCGACGCGCTGGGCGGCGTCGCTGACGAGGCGTCCTACGTCGTGGTTGCGTTTCACTTCCATCTTGCCTTCGAACGCGCGTCGGAGCGCAGAGAGGTACTCTGCACCCCTCCGCGCCCACAGACGCGCCACGCGCTCTTCGCTCGCGGCTTGCTCCTCGGCAACTCGCCGCAACTCCTGCAGGGCGACAGCCTGGCGCCGCTGCCGCTCGCGCAGCTGCTCAGGCGAGTACTGCGAGTACGCAATCGGTGGAGGCGGAAGCGCCTCGAGAACCTTGCGGAAAAGGGATGCTGCTTCCTGGCCTGCAGCCTCGACGCGGAGCGCCTCCTCCTCCAGCGCCCCGCCAGCATCCGCCACAGCCACTGCGCGCCGCCCCGCCGCCAAGGCCGCCTCGCAGGCCTCCCCACATCGACGCTCGACCTCCTCCAGGTGGATGTACACCCGGTCCCGCTGCGCCGCCACGCGACGCACATGCTTCTCAAGCGTCGCCAGGTCGAGCGCGTCGGCCAGCGTCGCAAAGCACCGAGGCGGGGAGTCCCCAAGTCCGGCGCCTGCGACTGCGGCGTCACCCGCCTCTGCGGCCTTGCACCCGTCTCCTTCTCGACAGGGTCCACGCTGGAAACTCGGGGGCAGTGCACAGGAGGCGAAGAGCGAGAAGAGGGCAGGAAGGCCGTCGAAGAGCGGCTGTTGGAGGCGGCGCTCCTCTTCCAGTCGGGCGCTGAGAGCCCCCAGCCACCGAGCCGCCAAGTGCAAGTGTCTCTCCAGGTTCCCCTGGACCACGCGCGCGGCTCGCCTCTGCAGCGGCAGGCGCCTCAGCAGCGCAGCGGCCGCCAGCGCCCTCGCGCGCCCCGCAGCCAGCAGCTGCGCAGCTGTCCGTACACTCGATGCAAAGGGCTGGAGGCCGCTGTCGGTGCAGAGTGCCGAGGCGGTTTGAACTGCGCGCTGCTCCGCGCTCGACAGGCGTTTGTCGAGAGAAGAAGACGCATACGGAAGAGGAAAGGGGAAGCGAAAGCCACAGGTCGAGGCAGCGCAGTCGGCAGAGGCCTCGTCAACACGCAACGGCTGGTAGGTGTGGAGGTGAACGGAGTCGAAGGGCGCCGGGCAGGCCCGCGCCGCCAGAGACTCCGGCCGGTGTCCTCTCTTGCATGCCCAGGGAACTGCGGAGGACGCAGAAACTGAAAAGGAGTTCCCAGATGCGCTACGCGCAGCAGTTTCTTCTCTGAGCGCCTCTGAGGGTCCAGTTGACCCGCTGTTCAGAGGAGCGAAGAGGAAATCGAGACGGAAACTGAAGATCGGACCGGGCTCCCCAGGCTGGAGCAGAAGAGAAGCTGGGGAGCCTTCACGGCGTCTGTCAACTTCGTACTCCAGAGACGTCGAAGTCTGCTCCAGCAGCAACAGGACGCTGCCCTCTGAAAAGCGAACTTCCTCTTGTTCGTTCTCTCCTCCTCTTCCTCTCCCGTCTGAAGAAAGACAAGATCCTTGACGGGCAGAGAGACTCGAAGCAGAGGTGTGCAGAGGGGAAGAGAGAGGATTTGCCAGCGCTTCTCCCTCGGGTCGGTCTGTGGCGCCCGGCAAGCTGGGAGGCGAACAAGCGAGGGGAGACGAGGATGTCGCCGCGCGGTCTTCTCTAGGTTTGCCGAAGGACTGCACGTGAGCAGCACAAACAGCCGAAGACGGGAGCGCAGGGATGACGTGACGAGTCAGGAAGAGCTGAAGCGCAGCCCAGGCAGGACAGGCGTCGGAGGCCTCAGGTCCGGAGGAGGTTCGAGGAGACCGGCGAGAAGAGGCGAGAAGCGGGTGACGAAGGTCGATCGAGTAAACCTCTCCCGTGAATCCGTCAATGAGAGGAAAGGCGTTCAGAGAAGTCGCCGGAGGAGACTCAGCCTGGCAAAGGGGAGAGAGGAGGTGCCTGTCTCCAGAGACATCCATTGGCGGAGGTGACGTTTTCCAGAGAGGCGAAGACGAAGAACAGACAGGAGACGGCCCAGAAGAGAGAGACAGAAATCCGCGCCGGGAAACGAGGTCGAAAACCTCGAACGGAAAAACGACGTGGAGGAGACAGTCGAACACAGCGCAGGGAAGGAGAAGAGAGAAAAGAGGAAGAAGAGACGAGAGGGCGGAAGAGAAAAGTCGACAAGAGAGAAGGCCGAGAGACGAAGACGGCAGCCGCGCAGAACAGTGAGAGGTCCTAGCAGAGAAACGAAGACGGAGGAGAGAGCAGGTCCGACGGAAGATGCGTTTCTCTGTAAAGGTCTGCTGAAGCGCACAGGCGATATGAAGCAGACTGAGAAGACGAGAGAAGTTGGAGACGACCCGGAAAGGAGTCGAGATGTGGAAGTTGCAGCTCCGCCATCGAGAGCGCTCTCGACTGTGACAGAAGAGAGAGACGCAGAGAAAAAAAATGAAAAGAGAGACACAACGTCGTTGCGAACAAGAGCTCCAGACCGGAACTCGCGTCACGTGTGTCTCACCTCGGGTGTACCGACACCTCGTTCTACAGTGCGTTTTTCGGATCTCGCTCACAGCGTGGTTTCGCGCGAGAAACGGGGGAAACGCAGGATATCCAATTCCAGAAGAGAGAGAGTCTTCACGCTAAAGGCGAAGCTTTTCAGCACCACTTAGAAAAGTCGCGGTGAAAGGAAGGATGCCGAGGTGTGGTGCATTCAATGAAAGGAGATCTGCGGCTGTCTTCTGTCGGACGTCTCACTTTCAGGAGCTCTCGGCGCGCAGGAAGTCGCGAGCAAGACAGCAGCCTAGGCTGGAAAGGCTTTCTGAGACTGGAAAGAGCGAAACGACTCTCCTCGAGTTGAGGTGACGGCTCCCAGGAGATCTCTACATTCGACTTGCTTCGCTTTCGGTGTCCCTGCTTTCGCGTGATGCCTCATTTTCTGAACGGAGAGCAACACAGCCGAGCGGCGAGCTCGCGAAAGGCAGCGCACGAAAAACGACGCGAGAACTCTCAAGACCGAACAGTTCACGTCGACTGACGAACTCCACCTTCGGAAGACTTCCTTGAGGACCGAAGGCGACAAATTCTCTCAACAATAAAGACGTTTTCTCCCGCGTCCTGGGAAGTTTCTTCCCGCGAGAAAAAGTCGCAGCGCGCTGACCCGAGAGTTCCTTCGAGAAGACCGGCGCTGCGGGCTGGCTAGAAGACGAGGCAGTCGGCAACGAGCGCCGAAAAAAACAGACGCATTTTCGTGAGGAAGAAAAGCGAAGAACTTTCGAACTCCCCTTCCGCGTCTGCTGCCGGTCACCGGGAAGGGGGAAAATCATCGGCGGCCACAAAAATTGCGACTCTCATGTCCGCCTCTCTGACGGAGTTCGATGAGAAAGAGCAACAAGGGAGAAAACGAGACGGATGGCTTCGCAAGGAACTTGCTGAAGAAGAATGAACGTCTGGCTTTCTTTAAGGCTGTCTCTCACAATCGAAGAAGGGCAGGAAAAGCCGCGAATCGTGCGGTGAGAAAGCCTCAGATTCGCGGTGGCGCGCCAGCGAACTGAAGGTCCCGAGACAAGGAAAAGTCTGTGATGGGGGGTCGGGGGAGGAGAGACGCAAGTCGCAGAAAAGGGATGTCTCGATTTCGCAGGAAAGAATTTCTCTTTCCTGCACGAAAAGGGGCAACCTTCTGTCGACGAGACATAAAGACGCACAAGGCCAGAGAAGAGAAACGAACGCCACCGCGTGTTGCGCTAAAAAAAACAAGACACAGCACCAGCGAACTTTCGAGGCGGGCCTCCGAGACTCGTCGTTCCGCGTTTTTTCTTCCCGGAAGAACGGAAAAGATCTGGGGGTCTTCCAGCTTCCAAATAAACAACATACTAAAATGAGCGCATGTAAATTAGTCTTAGACACCCCGCTAGTCATGTAACAAAGAGACATCAAGATTTTAGATCGGCTGGAACAAAATATCAAACCTAGTACGAATGAACTGAGTTCGTGAATACAGGGTTGAACTGTGAGTCAGTTTCGACCAGTTCAAGCGGTACAGTGGGCTTTACGAAACGCTTCGCATTTGTCTATCGCAGCTTCGGTCTCTCGTTCCGCCGCACTCGAGAGATCTCATCCCCGTTCGCACCGCTTGAACATCATGGGAAGACGAAAGTGGATGCGGAAACGAGTCCTGTGCTTTTAGAGAAGGCAGGGCAGACGAAAAAAAGTTGCGAGTCCCGTCAGTCTCCGACTTGCGCGATTTGCACGAGTTACCGGGGAATGCCAGCAGGGCGTATCTCTCGACGAATGAAAAAAACAGTGGCATATAGCACACAGGTCGCGTCCTTCTAGACTCGGGAGTTCACCACGGAAGACGCTTCGGAGGAACAAAGACTTCGGGTCCGCAGGGAATTCGGCGGCACAGACAGAATGTCGTCTTTGGCGAGTGGCTGACTCTCCTGGCTAATGAAGTGGACGCCACGCACGTCCGGAACAGCAGTTTCAGAAAATCTGAGTTTTTCCTGTACAGTTTCGCGGCATTTGCAATAAAGGCTTTCCGCCGCAGCACGCGCGGAACAGCAGATTCAGAAAAGCTGAGTTTTTCCTGTACAGTTTCGCGGCATTTGCAACAAAGGCTTTCCGCCGCAGCGAAGCCGAAAGGCAGTTGTGTCTGTACTTCAAGTGCCACCTCGTGTCACATGGCAGCTGCAAAAGTTGGAATCTCAAGACGACACCATCAATCAGTCTAAAGGTTGAGATCACCGGAGAAGAGAGATTGGTGGACCTGCGAAACCCAAGTGAAAAGAGGAACTTAGAATGAAGACGCGTCGATAAACTGCTGACGGGGTTCGCAGATCGACAACGACAATCAACGTCTTCAGACTGTGCTGAAACAGTGTCAAATGCAGAACTCCAGCCACGAAAACTTGCTTCGGTTTTTTTCCACATGCTTTCACCTCAGACAAAGACGGGACTTCGGAAAAACACAACCATCCGTTCTTCTCAGTGCAGATGGGGAACCCACAGAGTTGCGGCGGACGCACTTTATGATTTTGACTTCGCGGCCGATTCTTTCCTCCGCAAAAGCCCACACCCCGACAGAAATGCAAACATCCAAGCGGTCGTTAAAGGTGGTTAAAAACCGAGTCTTCTGTTCCATCAGTCCCAAAGCTGCTTGCGTGATATCCCCGAGTGGAACAGCCCCGATGCCGGAACCACTGCTTTTTTCAGGAACGTACACTATCCTGTTTCTGACTGTCAGACGGGTCCTCTCATCTTCTATTCGGTGGCTCTTCTCTCAAGTGGCTTTGGGTTCGATGGCGAGACCGACAAAGATAGAGCCAAGTTTCCAGGTTGGGAACGCCGTGAGGAACTCCTCTCTCAGAGAGCGAGGGACTGAAATGTGTTGCTCGGCTGGCTCTGTGGTGGGGCCTGTGTCTTGACTTTTTGTTCTCTGAGGGAACTACGCGTCGCGAGCTCTTGTGCTCGCGCTCAGGAACAAGCCGAAGGTCCACTTCTGGGGCATGTCCGTCCTCTCTCCTTCGCGCCTACGCCAGTGTCTGTTTGACCTCGTTCGAAACGTCGCTGCGCAAGGCTTCTCTTTGCTGTGCACGACCAAGTGAGAAGTTGTTTCTGCTCTAATCCCTGCGTATTCCAGCCATGGCTCTGCCTGGGGCTCCGAAAAGAAAGGCACCAGGTGTTCAACACTGCCGTGATCAACTCAGGCTGAGGTTTGGTGTTCGGTACCGGTCGACCGCGAATCCTGTCTCGTTTTTTACCCCTGACGACTGGTGTGTTGCAAGGAGTGTTTCATGTTCTTCACCTGGATGTCCGCCAGTGCCCAGAGTTAAAAGAGAAACGAAATTAAACGGAACATCCAGGTGGCTTGAACAACTCGAGCTGCCTTCACACACCACTCTTCCACCTCGTGCACCGAAATAGTGGAGGAGTCTTCAACACTGTAGGTTTACCACAAGCAGAGAACCACTGAAGAAGACGCACGTGGAACTAGCTCACACGGCCAGTGCAAGATTGACGTTGCGGATTCTCCCTCTAGCATCTCCAAAGCTCTTTTCAACAGTCGAGGCTCCTCTCTGAAGCGTACCAGTACGGTATTTTCCAGCTTTCTGCGTGTTTGGGCGCGTCTGAACAGGTTTGCCCACCGCCTCCTGCCTGTTTCGATAGTCGAACAGCCCTCAGGGGTGACATGCGTGGCTGAGAGTCGCGTATGTTTTTGCGTTGAACTCTTGGCTTCCGCGAATCTCCGAGATGCACGGACGCTTTTTGCACGTTTTTATCCGTTCGAAAAATGTCTCTGCCGTCCATTTGACTTTTCTCAGCTAGAATGTGCGACGTTCCGGCGCCCTACCTCCCTTCCGAGTCAGACGGCTAGAGTGTTGAAAAGCTGTTTAAGCGTAGCGATTTCTCGCTGCCTTTCCCTCGGTTTTTCCGCAGGTCGCCTGCCACACTTTGTCACTTTTCTGACTTTTTTCCCGAAAAGCTCGTTTTTCTTCGACGTCTCCGTCTGGCGGCACTATCTTCATTCCTTTACCATTTCACGCGTTTTCCTGCGCTTGTGAAGAAAGACCCGCGGTCCTCTGGCGCGCGGATTCTTACTTTTTTTTGTGTCTTTGCGGGGGCAATTTCACTTTGATCTCTGATATTTTCTTGCGTCCTTCGGGAAAAGCCACTCACAACTTGCTCGGTTTCCCCGGTTATCTCCAGTTCCCTTCGGTTCCGACTCTCCGTCGTCTCTGTGGCACAATCGCGTGCCTCTTGCTCGGGTCGCCTTCTCTTCGCGGCGCGTTCTCTCTTTTTCTTTCTCGACCTTCCTTTCCTTTTCCCCTCCATTCTTCCCTCTGTTCTTTCTCCCCGTAAAAAGTCAATTTTTCCTCGTCTCTACACACTCCAAAGCGCCAGTTTTCGCGCCTTGCAGAGCCACGTCGCTTTCCGCAGGAAGTTCATTGAATTTTCGTTGGATCGGGTCTTTCGTCTCAACTGGTTCCCCCATCAGCTCTTCCCCCTTTCCCCGTTTTCACGATTCAAATCTGCCTCCACGTCGTCTTCTTTTGATGCGGGAACCTCCGGCTTCTACCTGTTCTTTCCTTTTCTTCGGTCGCGAGGCAGTCCTCCCGAATCTGCAGGGTTCCCCCTCTGAATTCAGAAGTCCTCTACCCCTGATGGCAAGAGCCCCTCCGCTCTTCCTCTTAGAACGCATTTAATTCTTCTGTTCAGTTCCTCACTAAGGGATCTCCGCTCCTCCGGGTCTCTCTAAATTCATATATATATATATATATATATATATATATGCATGTGTATGTAGAGTCGTGGTTGTGGTCTTGGTCGGAGACGCGCGTTTCACCAGCTTCGTCGCTTGGTTTCTGTTCAGAGGAGAACGAAGGCTTTTTGCGTTTACACCATGGCCCTCGGAACGATCTGGATCGGTACTTTCGCGTTCGCCGGAGTCGGCGTGCTGCTCTGTGGTCTGCTTCCCTTCATTCTTCTCAGACCGGAGAACACTCGAAACATTTCCAAAAGAGAAATGATTGGGTAGGCCCCGCGGTCGTCGCTTCACTTTTGGACGCACATCTCACGCTTGGGCTTGTCTCCAGTCGCGTTTTCAACTCGAGCTGTCGAAAACGCTCTCGAGAGCCCACCTCCTCCAGCCTAGACAGAGTCACCGTAATCGCCTTCTAAAAAGCGAATACGAAGTCGTCGACGCGCGTCGCTGCCATGAGGGACTCTCGCGGTTATCTGTCAGGCGGAAACTTTGCTGGGGTCTGAGACTCCTTCGCTTCTCGCCCAAGAGCAGAACGGCCGGAAGAGGGAGGTCTAGGGAGACGAGGAACGCGAAACCGGGGGAGACGCTGAGGGAAAAGAGAAGTCATCACTCGGCAAAGAGCGTTTCCGAGGCTGGGCGCCCACTTGCCTCTGGGTCTGAGTGCGCCGTGATACCGAGGGTTTCTCCACGACGCTGCAGAGAGACACACAAAACGGATCAACGCTTTTTCTCACACTGTCTAGCGGGGTGTCGCGTCCTGGAGTGCAGGGAGCAAGAAGCAGAGGGTCTTCACGGAGCATCTTCTTTTTTCGCTGTCTCTCCTTTTCTTTCAGGCTCATGTTCACCCTCGTCACGACAGCGATAGTGTGCCTCTGGCTGTTGTAAGTCGCAAAAAACTCGACGTCTGTCCACCTGCCCATCTCCCGCCTCACGCGACACTCTCGAGACTTCTTTTAGGACTCTTTGCTTTAGTGGAAGTGCGTCTCGCGTTTTGGAGAAGCTGGTTTCTGTGGCGTGTCTTTCGAGTTCCTCAAAACCTGCTGCGGGAGCAAAGCCTGGGACTTGTGGTTAGACCGTGAACGTCTTGTGAACTTCGCAGACATGTTGCGTGCGTTCTGCTTTCTCTCCCGTTCTCCGTTTTTCGGTCTTGTCTCGGTATTCGTCCCCACGGGAGCATCTCAGCTGCTCTGAAACGGGTTCTCCTTTCTTTGTCGTTGTTCAGCTGGGTCTGTGCGTACGTCTCGCAACTGCACCCCTTGATTTATCCGGAAAGACCGAAGGAAGAGGGAACCTACAGTCTGGACGAGGGAACTCTGTAGGCGCGCAGGCTGGGGAGCCACACGCGACGACGAAGTCGCCGAGACGCGCCGCCAACGCGAAGACAGAAACCTCGGATATCTCACAGGCGGCGGTGCAGAAACAAAACTCCAGAAAACGTGCAGCAGACGCAAAGACTGCGCTTCTCTTGAGCGGCGACATGCAGCACAGTCTCCGGGGGGAGAGACACACCGAGGCATGGCAGAAAACGGGCTGTATAGACAGCTGACCGAGTGTATGTACACCTCGGGGTTGGGCGCTAGCGGTCGCGTATCGGAACCGTCTCTTCGATCGTGGAAGATTTATTATACTCGTGAATTCTCTGAAACTGAGGCTGCGCTCTCTGTCTCGAGTTTCTCAGCTCACAGCGCTTCAGGCTGCGCTGCTGTGTTAGATTTGCACGCGACAGATCAGACGATTGGACTAAACACGATCCAGTAAACTGCGACTTTCGAAGGGTGCTGAGAAGGAGGCTCGTGACTACTTTTTTCCTTAGGCAGTCATCGCGTGATCGACCCACAGGAGGACGCGGGTGTGGGGTCGCGAGCGAACGCGCGACTCGCGGACGACTGTGCAGCGTCGGTCTGTCTCTGAAGCGGAGGCTTGTTTTCCACGCCTTTCCGATAAATCCTAGCAAACTCGTAAACGCTAATCTACTCTCAGGACGCCGGAGGGTGCCTGGAGCCTCTGACACTCAACAGGAGAACTCGCACCTGCTCAAGCTGCAAAGTCTACCTACGCCGAAGCCGCGGCAGTGGTTTCGAGACGCTCTGCGGAGTTGCTCTTTTAGCGTCGCAAGATTCACCTCAGACACCGCAGGACAGCTCGGGCAGTTCTTCATGAGTTTCAACTCCGTCAGAAAGGCAAGAGGGTGCACGGCTCTCCAACCTTGTTTATCGAGAAACGCGCTTTTCGAGACGACGTTTCTTTCCGCGACACACACGCAAAAGCAGACCGGTCGCCACAACTGTCGAGGGACTTTGTCGCCCACATTTTACTTGCGCTCCGGTTCTCCTCTCCCAAGCACAGAAAGCACAAAGCGCATCCCTCTCTCTAGCACCTCAACTGGTTCGCCGCACACTTGTCTCTCGCGAGGGAAAAACTCAGATTCGAATATAAATAGATATTTATATATATTCGAGCATATATATATATATATATATATATATATATATATATAAGCATATGTTCTACTAAGGAGATATCTCAACAGTGCTCCCGAATACCTACGCAAATATATATATATATATATATATATATATGTATACGTTTGTGCATGTTTTGTATATGCCTC
Source organism: Toxoplasma gondii ME49 (assembly GCF_000006565.2). Lineage (NCBI taxonomy): Eukaryota > Apicomplexa > Conoidasida > Eucoccidiorida > Sarcocystidae > Toxoplasma > Toxoplasma gondii. The sequence continues at coordinate 5,415,963 of NC_031480.1, forward strand.
TGTGTACCGAGATGGTGTGGCGTGGAGTGGTGCAGCTTTTTTTTAGTTGACAAAGGAAATTGCATGTAGATTGTTGAAGCTCGCTTTCGGGTCAATGAAAGGTGAAGCTGTCGGCTTCGGTATGCTGACGAAAGAGCAGAAGGCATGATTCAAACGCGAAACACCCTTTGCGCTTTGGGAGCCACCAAGAAGCGGCTTCAGCGAGCTCTCCCTCGACTTGAGACTGCTGGCGAGAGTGTAGCCGTTCAGCGTTTCGTCGGAACTGAAGACGCTCTTCAGCCGAATTCGCTCTGAGACAGATTTCGAATTCTGCTTTCCTGAGACCCGCCTCGCTTTCCTCGGGATGTCTGTACACCCGGCGTCTTCGCGTGACGGCCCGGCTTTCCGCCAAGGCCGTTTCGCGGCTTTCCTGACGCGTCGTCTCTGCGGTTTTTCTTCGCTCTGCCTCCGCCGTCTGAAGAGTCGAGTCTCGGCCGCTTCCGCTCTCCTTTGCTGTTGAAGTTTTTCTTCTTTCCGATCCCCGAGACACGCAGCAGGTCGCCTTTCGCACGCAGGTGTTGGGTGGCTCGCGCGGCCTCCAAGTCCTTCGTTTTCGCCCCCGAAAACCTGTCTGTCTGTTTCGCCTGCTTCGCCGGCACCACCTCGATTTCGCTGGTCTCTTCGCGAGGCTTTTCTCCGCTTCGCTCTCTGAAGCCTGAGGAGAAGGAACGGCGCGGGCGAGGGGGCGGCGTCTTCGAGTGCCTCGCCTTCGAAGCGAAGCCGGACCTCCCGACATCGCGCTCCTTGCTGCGGCTCTGGCGACCGCCAAGACCGCCTGATTTCCCCCCCGAATGCGGTGCAGAGTGATCGCCAGTTCTCAAACGCATGGCCGCCTCGCGAGGAGCCTCGTTCAATCCGAACGATGTGGCGAGGTGCCCAGTGTGGAGGGACGCGTGAGAACAGACGGCCCGCGCGTCCTTCCCCAAGCAACGCAGCGCTCTGCACGAAAGAACCAAACGCACCGTCAAAAAACCTTCAACTCACACAAAGCAAGAAGCCACTTCAATGCCTTCCTACACACCGAACTCTACACGAAATAGATGTATATAGATGTACAGACGTATATAAGTATCTATGCATATATATGCATATATATATATACATATATATATATATATATGTATACATATAAGGACGTATACGGAGAGATACGGAGATACATGGATATGTAAGTATATACATGTACACATATGCTTATATATGTATATATATATTATAAATATATGTATGTTTTTATATGTACAACTATGGATGTCTGTGTATACGTGATAGCATAGGCGTGTGAACAGAAAAGAATCGAGGAGACAAAGCCACTAGTCATGCAAGCAGGCGTAGGACTTCTGCGCCACACAGACGATCGAAGCACCTCTGCAGGGCACCCCGGGAGAAGAATGAGACAGGAAACGAGAGTCAGATGCAACGTAAGACACGAGACGCGTGTATGAAGTTCCCTGAGGACCAGTTCTCTGGCAAGACACAAGTCGAGGCACCGCCAGAGAACGCAGGGTTCCCTCACCCTTGCTCGCGTCTTCGTCGCTCTTGTGTGTTTCTCAACTTTGAAAGGAAACGCACATCTGTGGGGATCTCTCCCGAAGCGAGAAGGTGCATCTTTTGCTTTGCACAGTCGTCTGCGTCGGCAGACTGTAGAAGAGAAACGGGGGAGGGGGGAGCGTTTTTACCTGAGGGTGCCGAGGAAGGCTCTGCGGGCCGTCTGAAGGAGAGAAGGTCTTTCGGCTACGAACGTCGCAAACTGCTTGACTAAGAAGGATGTTGGACTTTCAAGGTGGCGCAGGTAGTCGGGCATGTGAGAGTCAAACAGCGTGTCGAGCATCCGGGCCTCGTCCATCTCCTGAAGAGAAGAAAAGCCGCGCTGCCGCAGATAGTCTGCGTACCCTGGAAGCAGCCGAAAGCGAGAAGCAGAACGAGGCAGGAAGTGGAGAAACGAGGGCGAGAAAACGCAGAGAAGAGCACAAACGGAAAAAAGGGAAGGGATAAGAGAAGAAGAAGAGACAGAGATGCGAGAACGTGGAGGCGAGAACTTCGAGCGAAAAAGAGTCAGGCTACGGAGGGAGGGAAATGGTCGTGCAGAAGACGGAGTGTTGAACGACGAACAGCGCCAACACAGACGGCAGCCGCGCTTTCGAGAGACAGACCAAAAACCAGCAAGTGATTGCCAGCTCCCGACCCCGAAGAGAGCGTTTCAGATGGTGCGTCTTTATCGAAGGAGAAGGCGACGAAAGAGGAGACGGCAATGTCGCCTCACACCCTGGAACGGGTCTCGCACAGAGAGATGCGAAGTGTCTGTTGCGGAGTTCCTTTCGTCTCTTGTCTGCATGTCTTACCTCGCTCGCAGTCGAGAAGGAAGATCAAAGCGTTGCCTTGCTTGCCGAGTCTTGCGGTGCGCCCAATGCGGTGTACGTACTCCTCAATCTGCTGAGGGAGGTCAAACTGAGCGATCCAAGTGACCTGTTTCGCAAACACCCAGGGCGCAGGAACCAAGGTGACCGACGCACGCGCGAGCAGCGACGGCGCATGCAAATGCGTTGAAAAGGGCAGACACTCGAGATAGGAAACGCATGCTCGCAGGTTCAAACGCCGACGTGGAAGGAGACACAGGGAAGAAAGTGTGAGCGTGTGCCTGCACGGCACGCAGCGAGACAGGGCCGAGGGGGAATGCAGAGAAAAGGAGAGAACATGCATGTGCATGCTCTCAAACCTGTCGGGGCCGCGAGTGGCGAAGACGCCAGCGGCGAGAAAGCAAAGTCAAAGCGAAGGCGTGACTAAAGAGGAAAATACAGAATTCAGAAAACAAATCTTGCGTCGGGACAGGACTGTCTGGGTGCTTCACCACGCCCTTGTCGAGATGAAAGGAAACGCGCCCCCACAGAGGCAGCAAGGGAGCTGGAGGCTTTTTCTTCACCTAGGTTTCTGAACTGTTTAATGCACTGCGAATCGCCAAGTGCTGCAGGTGTAGAAAGAGTGAAACCGACCACTGCTGTAATTGACGCCACAGTCTAACAGACCCTCTCGCGATGCTTCCCCTAACTCCTGCACCTCTTTCTGTGATCGAAAAGATGTCTTCAAGGGCTAAGAGAAATTCAGGAAAACGCAATTCAGACCAAGGTCAGAAGACACAGAGAGCACGGCAACACGCAGTTGCCAGTTCGCTCGAAATCAGGCATGGCGAATTTCCAGAGAATGACTCCCAAACGCGTTCTCACATAGGGGAGGTTAAGTCCCCGAGCCGCTACATCGGTGGCGAAGAGAACGGCGGCGCCTGGGGTTTCGCTGAACTCTTTCAGATAGCCGAGTCTGCAAGACAAAGAAGAGAAAAAGTGACGCGGCAGTGGCAATCGTCGGGCGTTTTTTTAGCAGAGCCATACCGTGAGAAGAGGAATCGACGGAAGAAAATTTGTCGATCGAAAAGCACAGTCGGCTCCCGAAACATCGCAAGACCAGGGTCCACAAAGAGAAGACTGCGAGCCCGTCTCAAGAGTAAAACGTGTTTCCGAAAAACAAATCCGCAGACTTCACCCCCACTCAGCTTTTTCGGGTGTACATACACCTAATGCGTCCGGTGTACGTACACCCGAGATCACCCCTTCGGCCTGTACATACACCTGCTGCTCGGATGCCGTACGTACACCAGAGTAGTCAGCAATCGCAGTCTTGAAGCCATGACTCTGTTCCTTTTCTCTATCTCTTCCTCCACTCGAATCTCGCCGTCTACATCTTCACCCTCCCCTCCCTCCCCCCGTCTGCGAAGTCTCACCTGTCGTCTCTTTCCATTTGTCCGTGGAGTTTGAAGAGCGAGACTCCACTGAGAACGATTTCGCCCAGCAGCTCGTCTCCCTCTTCTTCTCCGTCTTCGTCTTCCTCCTCTTCGTCCAGGTCGCTCTGGCCGTCTGACGCGTCGTCCTCGGCACTCTGTCGCTTACGCCGTCTCCGCTTTCTCTCCAGATCTCGCGTGGCGAGTCTGATGGCCTCACGCCCCGCGGTGCCGCGAATTCGCCGCATGAGTGCAATGCGCTCCTTCTGTCGCTTTCGCTGCTCGCGGTCGAGGATTGGTCCCGGCCACCGGAGTCTCTGCAGGAGAGCGTGAAGGTGCTCGACCGCGTCGCAGCAGGAGAGAAAGACGATGGCCTTGCCCTTCCCCGTTTTCGCGACCTGAAGGAGCAGCGCGAGAAGGGGGAGCAGTCGGAGACGCGGAGACGACAGCTGGAGGTAGTACTGGCGCAGTTGCGCCGGCACATGGAACTTCGTCTCCGCTGAGGCCTGGCTGTCTTGTGCCTCACCCTCGGGTGTCTGCGCAGAGGACGCACAGGTCGCCGGAGACAGCGCGCAGCAGCAAGGGAAGCCTGGCAGCGAACGTGGAGTGGCTTGCGGCTTCGCCGTCTCCTCGGCCATCGTCAAACGGAGCCGCTCCAGCAGCGGTTCGCGGTACCGATCCAGAGACACCCACTGAGGCTCCTGGCGCAGGCAGAAGGCGGCGAGGCGTTCGACCTGCGGTGTGAGAGTCGCGGAGGCCATGATCACTTGAAATTCTTCTCCTCGTCCAGACAGCGCGGCTGCACTTCCACACGAAGACTTGCCAGCAACGGAAGAGCCTTTCTCCCCCTTCTTCCTTTTCGTCTCCGCAGATGAAGCCTCCACCTTATCGGGCGCCTCGCCGTCGTCCTCGCTGCCTCCGTCCGCGTGCTCCTCTCTCGCTCGACTCTCCTCTTCTCTCTCTGGGTTCTGCTCTTCGAGGATCTGCAGCCTGAGCGCCTTCATCTGCAGCTGCTCTGCCTTCTTCTCTGCAAGCAGAGTCACGATTTTCTTCAGCTTCGCCTCGAAGCCAAGGTCGAGGAGACGGTCGGCCTCGTCGAGCACGAGCAGGTGCAGCGCAGAGACCTCGAAGCAGGAGGTCGTGGTCAGATGGTCCAACAGCCGCCCAGGGGTGCCGAGCAGCACCGTCACTCCCGCGCGCAGCCGCCGCTTCTCCGACTGTTTCTTCTCGCCGCCTGCAGGACGGACGGCGAGAGGAAGCGTGAGTGAGGCTCCAGAAGGACCAACAGAGGAACTCGAGGACGGCGGAAGAAGAACACCACGCGAAACGCGAGCCGGAAGAACGGGAGGAAGAAGAGAACGAAGTGAAACAAGAGGGAGGACGAGAAGGAGCAAGAGAGACAGGAGGAAGGAGAGAAGTAAAGGACAGTCAGGAGAAGGAAGGCGACGAGAGCAAGAGAAAACGAACAGGACGCCACAGACGGCCATTGCCGCGCGGAAGAGCATCCGACACGGACGAATCAGAAGAACGGCTGGAGTGTACAGACTGCGAGAGGCGTAGCTGTCCCCCTCTGTCTTTTGGATGCACTGCCGCGGTGTTGTCTGTCCATGATTCCTTTCTTCGCTGTGCGTTCGTCAGTTCGCTCATCCCACCTTCCTCTTTCGGCCCGCATGTTTCCTCAGCGTCTCCGGGGTCGCATCTGGCATGCGTTTTCTCTCTCCGTCTTTTCTCCGTTTCCTCCCTCTCCTTCCTCCATGTCGGGTCTTTCATTCCTTTTTTGCTTGGCCTGTTTGAGTTACCTGTGACAGCAGCGACGACGATCCAGGGGAAGAGTTGCGCGAGGCGGCTGATCTGCGAGCAGGCCTGAACCGCCAGCTCGCGCGTAGGCATCAGCAGAAGGCCGCGAGTTCCGTCGCCTCTTCTCAGGCTCTTCCCGGTACGCTCATGCTCAGCGAGAAGCTGCTGCAGCAGCGGAACCACGAAGCAGAGCGTCTTGCCCGAACCTGAAGCAAGAGAAAAAAGAAAAACAGAGGAAGAGAAAAGGTGGAGAAAAAGAGATCCAGAAGAAAGAGGCTGGCAGTGGAAGGAAGGCAGAAATGCGAGGAGACCCAGCAGATGAAAGAAGAAAGAGGCAGGAAGCCAGAGAAGAAAAACAGAGGGCGAAGAGGAGAGTCTTGATGTTCTTCCAAACACACTGTGTGAGTCACCGGGCAGGAGGTTGGAGAGAGAAGGCTGGCGTTTCCACGAGATGTTTTATGCCTTTTAAATATGCCTCATAAACTCGAGGGATTTCGGCAAAGGGACCTTTTCGAGAGGGGCAGAAACAAATGTTATCCAGTCTCTTCCCTGCTTCTGCCGTGGACGCTCTCGATAAAAAAACCATCAGAAAAGCTTGCGTTTCGCCGACCTGTAAAGCACTGCACGAGAGTGTCGTGCCTATGGAGAACTGTTGGAATCGCAAGGTGCTGGATTGCAGTTAGGCGCCGAAAGCCGTGGTGGTTGAGGGTACGGATTAAACGCGTATGAAGAATACCCTCCATTTGCGAAAATGTACACGAGGAAAACAAGTCGTCGCCAGAGTCCGATGCGTCTTCTTCTCCCTCAGCTTCTCCCTCTCCTTCTCCCTCTTCTTCTCCCTCTTCTTGTCCGTCAGCTTCGGATACTGAATCTGCATCTTCTTCTCCCTCTTCTTCTCCCTCAGCTTCGGATACTGAATCTGCATCTTCTCCTGCATCTTCCGCTCCCCGCTCTTCTTCGTTGTCCTCTTCTTCATCTCTCTCTGCTTCTTCTCCGTCTCCTTCCTCCCTTGTTTCTTCTCCGATTTCGCGTCTGCGTTTCTGCCTTCTGGGCTCTGCAGAAGTCGAGCCTGGCGTCCCTGCGGTGCGGTGTACGTCCACGCCGCCGCCGTGGGAGGCTTGCCTCTTGCCTCGAGCGAAGAGTTCTCGGCGTTTCCCTCCCATCTGCATGCATGCAAGGCCTTTCCGTCCGCCGCGAGCGCCAAGTGGAGAAGCAGAGAAGCTGAGCGACGGACCTTCGGACCTGAGACAGACACGGTTTCCTTCGCGACTTCGACCGGGAAGAGGGCAGACTTGGCGACTCCATGGTGTCTCTACACCTCTCTGCGAGACTCGACGCGAGCCGGGAGACTCGCGCCCTCGCATTGTGAGTGCCAGCGGAGCAACACGAAGCAAAACAACGCAGCGAGGAGGAAACGAGGAAGAAACGCGCAAAAAAAGGAGTCCGAGAAGCGAAGGAAAAGCCTTGGGGGCTAGGGGGACGGCGCCCAGACAGAGAAGCTGGAGAAGGCAGGATGGAGAGAAAGACGGAAAAAGAGAGCACGGAAGGGAGATGCGAGAGAGGAAAGACGACAGGAAGAGAAATTTCACAGAGAAAACAGCAGAAGTAGATGCGAGCGGAGGGCAGTGAATCTTGGTACGCCAGCGCTGCAGGAGGCGAGAAAGCCGCTCGAAAACTTTTCAGAAGAAGAAAGAAAATACGAGTAAGGAAGGAAATGGAGAAAAGGAAAAAGAAGAGGAGGCGAAAGAAGACAAAGCATTTCCAGGACTGCCTGTGCGCCTCGCGGTGGCTGCCGACTCAACGCCTCGATTGCAAGTTTGCGCAGCGGCTCGCGTGTACAGACACCGCGGGAGGGAATGGGGGAAACAGTCGCTCGGACGCATAAGATGTTTCTTAGATGAAGATTGAAAAGTTTTTTCTTTTTTTGGAGGCGAAAAAAGAAAGAGAATAGGGCCACAAACGGCGAGCCTCGAAGGAAACTGGAAAAGAGAAACAAAGAGCCCCACATGCAAAGCTCGCAGCGAAGAGTTGAGTGCATGCGCAGGACTGGCCTCTTCCAAAATTGGCGCGCTTTAAGAACGTCGAAAATCTTCCCCAGATTTATTTGCGGAACTCTGGCCCAGTTGACTTCACAGAGGCGGCGTCGAGCCATGCTCGAGAGACTGCGAGAAATTGCGTCAGGCAGTCAGACGGAGAGAACGAGATGGTCTGCGACGCTACTCCCCGAGAAAAGAAGGCAGAAAAATTGAGGTTCAACGCAAAAAAGGAAAGACACACAGAGAAGAAGGGAGCGGAAGAAGAGGGAGGAAACAGAACACAGAGACGGAGTCTACGAGAAGAAAGGCAGGACGGAAGGGGAGATAAGAGAGAGATAGAAGAAGGAGGAACTACGGTAAAAGAAGAAAGCCGAGAGGAGAAGAAGAAAGGAAAAGAGAAGAAAAAAACAGACAGGTCAAAACGGAGATAAGGCTAAATGTACAGATGGGAGAGAGACAGAGAGAAAAGGTCGATGTAGAGAGAGAATGACACTGCGAAAGAGAGAGAACGAGGTTGGAAAAGGCGCGCTGAGGAAGTCGTGCCAAATGCACCGTTTCCTCGCGACCAACACAGCCCCGTGAACAGTTATCCTGTCTCAACGACACAAAATATTCTATTTATTCATCAATATTTACCTTGTTACACATCCATCCCAACAGCTGCTCCTTTTCCTTACACATCCACCTACATATATATATATATATATATGGACCTTTGTGATACTGACTGTGGACGACTGCGTCGTAGGTTCGGCGAGAGACAGAGCCGCGTCTGTCAGCTCCATGCCGTCGCTTTGGCGTCTTAGAAAAGAGGAAGTGAGGAGCATCTTTTTGCAGAGAAGTATTATCTCCTCCAGCTAAAGTGGCGGGTTTCACACCAGATCGCATTCTTGTTTCGCTGGGAGCTCGTTAATGCTTTTTGTGTAATGTAAACGCGGAAGCAAACCGTGTTCAACCTTGAAGGTCTCTGTTCACCGGAGACAAGCGCTCCGCGGCATGTGCACACAACGCGATACCTGCATGTTTTGTTCTTCGTTCCTGAGACCACTGTAAAAACCGACAAAGGTACAAATATTCATCTACGCAAATAGGTGAACATGTCTATATGCATATATATATATATATTCTCTCGCTCTCCTCGCAAGAAACCTCACACTTCCTGTACACGCTCAAGAAGGCAGACCGGTTTTTCTCATTCTTGTTTCTTTCGCGACCTCTCTCCTTCTTTCGTCGACCATTCTTAGGTGACGACCTCTTTGGCTTGCGTTTGGAAGCTGGGGAAGAGACGCGGATGAATTCAACAGAGCTGCGAACTCCAGACGCAACGGCTCACGGTCGTTAGTGGTGCCGGATCTCCTGCAGGACGACTCGCATCACTCTCTGAAGAGCAGATGAATGAGCTACCTTTGTTTCGGTGACGTGTGAAAAGCGTTGATTCTTTAATTGTTCAATTCCGGAACCCAAGACAAAAATGCTGCGTCCGATCTACGAGAAGACTGTCGTTCTCCACTCTCTTGACCTTGTTCGATAAACGTGTGTGCAGTTCCTTTTCTCGCCATCTAGCGAGACAAGGCGAGGGAATGAGGAGACAGCCAGCCGCTGTCTTCTCGGTTTCTTGTCTTTTTGCAAGACTCAAGAGCTGTCGACACCCGGAGGTTGTGGGGGTGTGCCAAGCGCTGCAGCCACACCAGACAAAAACGCGGAAAATCTACGCGACGGACGGTCACAGGGTGAAGGTATCAAAGGAGAGTTTTTGACCGCATCGCAGGATGGCACTCTTTGATCGTAATGTTGTCTCTAGGGAGAGAGATGACCGCATCTGTTGAGACCTCGAAAAAAGAAACAGTGCTGGATATTCCTTTTCATTCGCTTAGCGCCTGGGCGCGTCGTCGCGTTTGTTTGATCGTTCCTGTCCATCCACACACTTGACAATACAGGACGCACGCGTCTACAGATATCTGGAATTCTTGAGAAAGATCTAAAAGGCCTTGCTGTCTCTCTTCTCATGCGGAGACCGCCTTTCCTCTGTCGTTTCTTGACGAGATGACGCGCATGCACGACAGCGCGAGGAAACCGGAGGGTCGAAAGCGACGCCCATCGCCTCTGTATTCCCCGAGCCTCGGCACTTTCAGGGAGAATTCCATGACGCTGAGACGCGAAGCACCGGAAAAAAATGGCTAAACGTTTTACCTAGAGAGCGAGGATGAAGGCCTGTGTCAACTGCACTGTGATGTGTCTTCCTGTCTCCTTCTCTCTTCCTGTCTCCTTCTCTCTTCCTGTCTCCTTCTCTTTTGTGCGTCTTTCTGTCTCTCTCTCTCTGCGTCGGCTCGGACGCCTATTTCTGTGTCTTTCTTCTCTTCCTCCCTGTGCGGTTAACTCTGTTTCTTCTTCTCTGCAGGTGCGAGGAAGAAATCAAGAGTGTGCATTCCTCGCGGCTTTTGGGGAGACCCTGTAGCAGTGCCTCTTTTTGGGAGAGGAAGAACGCAGTCTGCGCTTTCGTAGCGACTGTTCCCAACGCGCGTCGTCACCGGGTACAGATCCACAGTCGTGCGATCTGGACAGAGAAAGACCGAGACAGAAGGACAGAAACGCGGTCACAGGGAGACAGAATGTGCGCGACAAACAGAAGGGAGGAGAGAACCACGTAGACACAGAGAGAAAAGAGAGAGGAGTGGAGACTGGAGCAGACGGAGAAAGAAAAACAGATTGAAATGGAGACAGAAGAAGGAGACAGGCGCGACATGGCATACGGAGACACGGAGATACCATGAGGCGAGAAAGACAGTGGCAGAGCGACGGAGACTGAAAATACAGAGACAGAGAGACACACACGGGGACTGAACGAGAGAGGGACAGAAGGTGAAACAGCAAGACTGAATCAGAGACAGAAACGATGAACGAGACGGAAACAGACTCCCCTTCTCGCCGCATGGGCGCCAGATGAGCAGCGCGTAAAGAGAACGAAAAACAGGTTCTCTCAAACAACGAGTGGAAGAAAACATTCCTTCGAAAGGCGGTCACTCCGTCAACAAGAAATACAGAATCAAAACCAAGGAAGACGCATGAATCCAGACACACGTACATCTCTACATCCTTAGGCATGCATGCATCCAGAAAGAGACTTGCACTATGCACTTATGCGTATAACTATGGATGCGAACAACTGACTGGGCTGGTGGCGTTAAGATGGCTGAACGACGAGAGGGAGGACTGGGGACCGAGAAGCCTCCGCCGTTTAAAGTGCGGAGGAGACCTCGGTGAGAGTCGCGGCCTACGCGGCCTGACGCGGACTTACAGAGCTGCTTAGAACGGCCAAGAAGGTCCGGAAAGAGTTTTGAAAACGGATTTTCATTGGCGTTCAGCCACCGCGAGGCGTCCGCAGGAGAGAGGAGGACGGGCATCCTGCAGACGCGGCAAAAAACTCAGAGGTGGGGAGGCGAAGCGAGAGTCAAACGCGAGGGAACGAAAGCGGAAACAGAGAAACAGGAAGCCGCGAGCGACGAAGAAAAGGGAGCGGGAGAGAGAAGAGAGGTGGCGGGGAGGAGAAAGGCGATGAGAAAACGAACGAAGCGAGACGAAAGAGATGGACGCGCAAGGACATTCCCCAGAGACTCGTGAAAAGAGGAGACACAGCCAAGCAGCAAGCGAAACATCTCCATGCATCTCCAGATGCAAAAACAGAAAAAAAAACAGCGAGAGTGCCGAAGGAACTGCAGGAAAAACCTGTACGAAGAGACGAGAAGAAACGCTTCCGCGCAACAAGCAGCAGGCGCTGACGGTACAACGATGTGCGATGCCTCTCGCTCGAGTCAGAGGGAGCGTCCCTGGTCGCAAGCAAAGGCGCGTTGTAACTTTTCTGGACAGTCCGGAGATTCGGGTGCCCACCTGCTGTGAATGTCAGCCATAGGTGTGTTTGCACTGTCCATGGTTAGAATCGTCGCGGAGCAGTCTCGCGTTGCAGGCGGCCGCCCCCCTGGAGACGCGTCGTCCTCGAAGAGACCTGCAAAGAGCAGCGGCGCCTCGCCTTCCTTCAACACACTATGCCACTGCGCATTGTCCTCGGACGCGAACCCAGTCGTCTCTGGAGCATGCGTCTAGAAAAAAAGCAGAAAACGACACAGTTGCTCTGGACTTGCAGGCCCCCGCTCAGCCACTGAAAGGGAGGAACGTCGACGCGTTCCCTCGCTGGAAAGACCTTTGTCTCGAAAAAAAACTACCCCTGTTCTTCACCACATACACCGTCACACCAAGGCATCATCTGCACGCTCTAAACACCAAACCGAGAATGATGCGTGTGAACGGAAATATACAGGATGCTTTGTGTACGTATATAACTGTATACATACATATACGCATATACATATACGCATATACATATATATACATATATATATATTCATACATCTATATATATATATATATATATATGCATGTAGATGTTTAGCACTGCTTCTGCGAGTGGGATAGGTTTGAGAACGAAGGCAAGACAGACGGTGACTACGCAGGACAGACGGCTTTCACGACGCTTCTGCTTTTCGGTTTGCAAGGCGGCGGAGACAAGTGCAACGTCGGTCTGAGCGAGGACCGAGGAAAACTTGGGGCCTTTAAACGAGCGCCGAGCCTGTGTCTGCACACCTGGTTTCGTCTTTTTTTCTCTGCGCCCTCCTCATGTTTCGAATCTGAGTCTCTCATGCGCTTGCCACTGAGAGGCCTCGCCGTCGCCTCGTCCTGCAGACTGCTGCTCTCGCTTTTTCCGAGCTGGGCAGCCTCGCCGTCACCCCCCGGAATCGCCGCCTCTGCAGCGGAAACATCCACACAACAAAAACAAACATCGAAGGCGATGGACACACCCACCTTCGCATGCAGAGGTACATATACACATATATATATATAAAAATATATATATATATATATATAAATATATATATATATTTATATATATATATATATATATATATATTTATATATATATATATATTTATATATATATTTATATATATATATATATTTATATATATATATATATATATATATATATATTTTTATATATATATATATATTTATATATATATATATATTTATATATATATTTATATATATGTATGGAAATATATATTTTTATGCATATATACATATATATGTAGATATCAATAGATACACAAATGCCCAGACAAATAGATGCGGGGAACCTGCAGATACATGCACTTAGGAGAGGCAGAGGAAGGGAGAGACTCACTTGCATGTGCAGACATTTGCAGAGAAAACCGTGGCGGAATACACATTTCTGTACAAGGATCTCCTGGAGAGTCTCTCTACCTCTCCCGTTTCAAAAGACGAGCACGGGCGCTCCTCGCGGACAACCCAATTATGCGAATATCTACGTTGCTTTTGTGTATACCCTGTGAAGCGTATGTAAATGTCTACATCCTTTTTTATCTATATGTGTGACTGTGTAAAACGTTTGTCCACGTACCGACATACATTAACAGCCTCTCTATGTAACGAAATACGTACATAAACATATACATACATACGAAGACAACAAGTGTGGGGATACATGTACGTATATCTTTATAACCGGTATATATGAAGACATATATATATATATATAGACACACAACTGTGACAAATATGCGACTATATATATATATATATATATATATATATATATGTATATATATATATATATACCAAGCACATGAATGTCTACATTTCTAGTTATTGGGGACATAAGTGAATTAGCTTGGGAGAAATACCTGCTACAGAGGCTTTGTGCCGAATGAAGAAAGGCTGCTTCGACTCGCCTGGCCCTTTCGGTTTCTTCCATTCGTAGAAGCCGTCCGCAACCACCACGCACCGGTGCGTATCCAGAAGTCTCCTGAAAGAATTTCGACGGCGCATGCATCATCTTTGCGAGACATAAAAGACAGAGCTGCTCCAGTGACGTCACCCTCCCGAGACGCTCCTCTCCCTACTCTGGTGTCGGATGGCCTCACGGCTACCTTCGATTCTTTCTGTTTCTTTTGTGAGTGCCTCCTGTTCGTTCTGCTGGCTTTCTCTCCTCTTCCTCTGTCTCGTTCCCCTCTTCGTCTTCTTCCGCTCTTCTTCTCAGGACGCGTTCAGGCGCTGCCTCGGATGTCTTCACACCCCCTGCGGAGAGAAGCGAGGCGTCTGCTGCACTCGCCGTTCTCTAGTCGTCGAGTTCCGTTCCCTTCCGCGTTTCCTGGCCTTCCTGCGATTTTCTCAGATCTTGCGTTCACAATGCGCGCTGCACCTGTCTCCTAGGGCCGACACGGCTTCAGTCCCTCTTCTTTTTTTTCTTCTTCTCCCTCTTCTTTTTTGTTGGTCTTCTTCGCTCCCCCTTTCCGCCTCGCCTGAATCAAAGGCGTTCGCTCCCTGCGTTCTTTGACGCCTGACTCGGTGATTCGCAAGAACCTGCTCTCTCACCGATACAGTCTGGACTGCGTGAGGCCCTCCACGCGGGCGTTGAACGTGTTGTACGCGGGAGTCTTCCCCTCGCCTTTCGGCTGTCCAGGAACGCGAAGCGCCCATTCAGCTGCTCGCAGGCGACGGATGCCATTCGCCTCTTCGATGATCGGCACTGCACAGGTCGGCGAAACGTTGAAGCGCGGCCGGAGGAAGTCGAGAGAAGACGTTTCTTCTCCCGAACACAGTACCCCAGAGGAGCGAGAAGAAGCAGAGAGAGAGGACGAAGAAGAGAGAGATGACGGGGAAGGAGAGCGACAGCCTGCGGAACTTTTGGACTCGAGTTTGATGTCGACTTTTCCTTTCTTTTCCTCAGTTTTTGTCGGAGGAGAGAGTGTGGCGGAGGGAGAGAGAGAAGAGGCATTTTCAGTCGCTTCCTCCTGTTTAACGCGCTGGAGAGGCTCCGCGCTCGCAGCGGCCTGGGCGTCTCCCTCTCCCTCTTTCTTGTCTCGCTGCTCAGAAGGCGACGACCGAGACAAAGGCGCGAGACCAGCGACCCGACGGAGACGCCGTGGATGCAAAGTGCAGCTCATGCGTCCGCACATCTCGGCGAGCAGCGAAGCCTTGCGGAGACGCGCATCGCATGCAAGCTCCGGCAGAGCTCCCAGAGTTGCAAATGCCAGCAAACCTGCGAACTCGCATGTATGGCGGGCAGACAGCCGAGCAACGACGGAGAGCAGAGGAGCAGAGGGAGGAGAGGGAGGAGACAGGAAAGGAACGAGAGAAGAGACTCCCTTTAGCCGTGGCTGCCAGCTCAGACGCCCTCAAGCTCAACTCGACAGACCTGAGGGCGGAAGAAGCAAGACCGGGAGGACGCCTTCTGACCGACAGGACGAAAAGAGAGACAACTTGGGCGCCGCGCTTTCACAAAGCAAGGAAGAGTTTGGGAGAAATAAAGAGGCGGAAAAGCGACTCAAAAGAACAGCGTTGAGGCGCAGAGTCTCAACGGGGTGTCGTGAAGCGGTTTGAAAGAGTCGCTCTCGAAAGAGCCACCGGAGCGGAACAACGAGGAAGGAGGAAAGAGCGCGTTTCTACACAATAAAAAATGAACCAGAGAGAACAAGAGGAGGAAGATGCAAAGCTCGCCGCTGACTTCGTTCGCTGGACAAGAACGAGTCTACACACTCGGTCGCGCAACGGCTAGACACGGCAGAGCTGTCCAGACCAGCGACTGGGTCGGTTATCCATACATCCCTCGCGTTTTGTGTACAGTCAAAGCTCTGTCTGTTCATTTGGCGCTTTGCTGTTTTTCCTCTCGCCTCTGCGACTCTTCTCCGAGAGAAGTTCAAGGATTGTGCCGAGTCTCGACGAGTGCTGTGGCACCCGCGCGGCCGCCAGCTCGCCCGCCGCATGCAGTCGGGGCGGGTGGAACGGAATATAAGCCGCGAAGAGAGAGGGTGAAAGTGGAGAGAAGTCCAGAGAGAAAGGCGCAAAGGCGCCGAGGCTCGAGAAGACCCCCACTCTTCTTTGCGTGATGGTCGAGAGCGACGAAGAGACACGGGGAGCGCCCAAATGTTTTTCGTCGGTTTTGGCTCACATAGGTCTTCTTTCTCTTTCTCGTCTGGCTGTCTTCTCTCTCCTTGTTCTCGCTGCTTCGCGCCTCCTCCTTCTCGCTCTCTCCCGTGTCAAAACCGGGTCTCTTGCCGCCTGCTACTCGTCCAGCAGCTGCGTGTGCTCTGCGGGGTGCTTCTCTTTTTCTTTTTCTCGTCGGTTTTCTCTCTTTCGGTCCGTTCTGTCTCGCGCCTCCGGTGTCTCTCCAGTCCTTCTCTCTCCCGCGTTTCCCCTCCCCTCCTCCGTCTCCAGCTCTCGCGCGCGCTTTCTCTGCACCCTCCTCCTTGTGCTGTCTCCTCACGGTTTACACTCGCTTTCGCCTCTCCCCTTTTCCGGCCTCACAGCCGTTCTCCTGTTCTCTAAACCACAGGCAAAACTACCTGCCTTCTTTCTCTGCAAAATGAACTCCGGGGGAAAGTACATCCCGCCGAGCATGCGCGGCGCTGCGCAGGCGACCCAGGCGCCTCCGGGCGCCTCCGCCTCGGCTCCCGGTCCGGCCTCACCCTACGGCGCCGCAGGTCCTGCGCTCTCGGCTTCGCCAGTCTCCTCGCAGCCAGGAGTCTCTCCAGACGAAGTCTCCCCCCAGGGTGTGAGCCCCCACCAACGGCGAACCGCCGCGCAGGTCCTCGCAGGCGTCTCCGCAGGCGCCCGCCGCGCGAAGGCTTCGTATCCGCTGCGCGTTGTCGAAGTCGACAGCCTCGTCCTCATGAAGGTCCTCAAGCACTGCAAGGAGAACTATCCGACACCCGTGAACGGACAACTCCTCGGAATCGACTGCAGAGACAGACTCGAAGTCACCAACTGCTTCCCTCTCCCCCAGAAAAAGGTGAGAGAGAGAAGCCGGTCCAGAGACACGGCGCTGCAGACGCAGAAGGCCGCGGCGCGCGCCTGGACAAGAGAGCGAAGGAGCGACTTCGCAGGAGAGGGAGGAGGGGAGGCCGGCCTCGAGAGAGAGAGAGACAGGGAGAGGGCGGTCACACTGGCGCTGGGAGGCTTGAGGGATGATATGGAATCGGAGGAAGGAGCGGGGAGAGGAAGAGAAGGATCAGAGTGTTCGGATTCTCGAGGACGGCTCGCGACAGCGTCAACCGCGCGACAGGCTTTCGAGGACCGGTCTTTCCAAGGGGAGGAAAGAAGCATGCATGCACTGCAGTCGAAGTTTCCCTTTCCCTCGTCTTCTGGCTTCCACGCGTTCGCGTTTCCTCTCCCTTGTGACGGAGAGGCGCCGCCGTCACAGTCGCCCGCTCTCCGGGGGAGCTGCTGAGAGCGGGGCGCCTGAGTCGCGTCTCTTCTTTGACCGTGTGGAGCAGGAGGCCGCTGTGGTCCTGCATGTTACGGCGCGAGCTGCAATCCGGAAGACGTACTGCTGCTCTCTCTGTCTCGCTGTGTGTGTGTGTGTGTCTGCAGGACATCATGGCGCAAGTGCAGCGCGAGAAGGGCATCAGCGAGAAGGACCTGGAAGAGCGGATCGACGAGGAATTCGACAAGTATCAAGACAAGATGGCGGAGCTTATGCATGATGTGAACGTGGATTGCTTCACTGTCGGCTGGTATCAGACGCTGTCGTTCGGAGATCTGAAGAACAAAGACATCATCGACTCGCTGGTGCTCTACCAGGAGGCCATCGACAAGGCGATTGTGCTCGGCTTCGACCCGATGCTCAACTCGATGGCGAAGAAGGCGTTCAAAGCCTACCGCGTAAATCCCGAGTTCGTACAAAAGTACCATGAGTTCGAGCAGGACGTCTCCAAGTACAGCAAACTGCGCGCGAAGGACATCCTCATCGAGGTGAGAAACAGCGAGCTTCGGGAACAGTGGGGGAGAGAGGGAGGGGGCGTACGGTCTGAACTTCGTTGACTATTCGAATAACAACCGCCAGGGGAGACCACTGCTGCGCAGCTGCGAGTCTGATCAGGACCTCGTCCTGGGAGTCTTCCTCGAGTCCACAAAGCTGACAGCAGTGTCTGCCTCGCAGCCTCGCGCCACTGCGGGTCGCGACTGGCTCCCCGGACTCGAGGTGTATGCACAGTTGAAGTCTGGCAGCTTCCGCGGTGCATGCGTGCTCAACTGAGGCGCCGGCTTCCGTGTCAAGTCTGGGGTGTACGTACACACACCTCTGAAGCCGGGCGCCGCTCGGGGGGATGCCTGCAGACGGGCAGCGGGCGAGCGAGAGAGGGTGCTCACGGGAGGCCGTTCGTTTCTGTTTTTCGCAGGTGCCCCTCGTCGTCGTGAATCCGTTCCTAGTTGAGGCCTTCCTGATGGACTGGGCGGTGCACGATCCTCTGCAAAACCAAGCGGACTTCGACAGCTTGGAGCTCGACCAGAGCGTGTACATGGAGAAGAACTTGTCGATGCTGTCCCTGTCGCTCGAGGCCCTGGGAGACGAGCAAGACAAGCTGCAGCGGTACCAGCGTGAGTCGCTGAAGCAGCAGCAGCTGCAGAAACAACTCCTCGAGCGCCGCCGCCTGGAGAACGACCAGAGGCGTCTCCGAGGCGAGCCGCTTCTCCCTGCGGACTTGGACGGTCCTGCGTTCCGGAAGATCGACCCGCCTTCCCAGTTGAACACGCTGATGATGAGCAGCCAGGCGCAGCTCCAGTGCGAAGAGATCAACGCTGCATGCAGCGAGACCCTCGGAAAGATGTTCCTCCTTCACTGGGGAAATCTGCGAAAGAAGCAGACGCCCGCTGGCCTCAGCGCCGCCGTCGCCGCAGCCGCCGCCGACGCGAAATGAGAGCTGGAGAGAGAGAGAGCATGTGGCGATTCAGGCAGCGCGTCGAGCTCGAATCAGCGTTTGACGGCGCAGTCTTGGAGTGTCTGTCAAAGGCCGCGTGGAAACGCCACAGAAGCGGCGAGGAACGCGCGTTCGAGACGACGCCAGGCACTCGCGGAGGAACAGACAGGGAGGACCGGCGGGCGAGGTGTAGAGACACTGGAGCAAACGCGGGAGAAACGGCCGTAGTTCCGCGTCGGTTCACCTGCAGAAAAGGGTGCGAGTTCTGTTCAGAGGAGAGGGCGCGTTATGCATGCTCACTTGGCCTCAGACTGACTTGGTTTCCGTGGAACGAGTTCTCCCAAACAGACTTCGCGCGCGCCGTGGAATGAAGTCCGTGCGGCTCGTGGGTCGAGTGAAGCGCCCGGTGTACGTACACCTGAACTCGCAGCGCGCAGTTCCGCGCATCGAGGATTCGCCGGTGTGGCTGAGTTTTTCGCCTTTCAGAAAAACGCGTCTCTTCGCGCGCGCACCCGTCCTGGAAACGAGTGGACGTTTTTGCATCTCTGACTGTTCTCAGTTCGCCAGGACGTCAATTTGAATCACACTCACCTAGTCAAAAAGACATCCGTTCTAAACCAAATATATAAATATATGTAAATTTATATATATATATATATAATATTTATATGTAAGCAGGACGTGGACACATATGATGTCTAGCGGTCTGGAAGAGAGGCGATGGGTTCTCTAGTTCAGGCGTCCGTTTGCCGTTCCTCGCTGGGCTGCTTTGTCTAAGCGGAGTTTTAGACGGCTTGCGAACCGCGGCTGTGACTGCCAGGAACAGGACTGCGTCTCTCCCTCACGAGAGAAACACTCTGGTATCGGGGAAGCTGGCATTTTCTTCAGCTTTACACGCAAGCAGCTCGAATGCTGAATAAATCTTCTCGAATTCTGGCTTCCTGCCTGCCGTCCGCCACCTCGCTGGGCTGCTTTGTCTAAGCTGAGGGAGGCAGCGGCCATTCTCTGTCAGACGGAAGACAGAAGATGGACATAGGACTGGAACGTCGAGGGTCGCGGGGCAGTGAGAGTAGGAGACAACAATTTCACCTTAAGGCAGTTCGAGCCAGCAAAAGCGATGAGACTCAAAGGTGCAACAGGTCGGTACGGTGAAGACCTCTTGCAGTACAGAAAAAAAACCACGAAACCTCTTGCAGGCGATAGAATCAGTTCAACTCCAGCATCTCTCTCCTTTCCAATTCTCTGTGCCCTCCAGACCGCTCTTCAGTCTCGTCCTTCTCGCTGCATTCGGGTTGGCCTCTTTTTTCTCTTGTTGTACTCGATTCCTCCTATTTCACCCTTCCTATTTTGCGTTCGCCTGTTCTGTTCTCTGGCGCGGTCTGCTGTGCTCCCGTGTCTTTCTGTCCTCCTCCTCAGCTATCATTGTTGCGGCGACTTCAACTGCGCTTGAGTCGCCACAAACTGTCTACAGATCTGCGCCGCCTCTCGTCCTTGGGTCCTTCTTTTTCTTTCTTTTCACGACGGCTTTGCGGCCACCCTCACATTCGCTTCCGCCGGCTAAACGCGAACCGTCTCACTCAGGCGGCAAACGCCCTTCTTCATCTTGTTGACAGAAGTCTTTCATCTACTGCACCAGTAAACTGAGTGTGGAGACGCCGAACCGTCGTGGATTCTCACGGACGAGCCTCGACACTTGCGCAGTCTAACGAGTCATCAGCCGCATGCGACCGTGCACTGAAGACGCGTTGTCGCGTCGTGGTTTGGAGCGTCGATTCGACATGCTTTAAACGGTTTTTCCAAACGCTAGATAAACCAGGTATAAAGGCCTTCACTCGTGGAATGAGTGGAGACAGTCCTTTCAAGCAAGCGCCGAGTTTCTTCCCTTTTTTGAGCCGAGGAGACGATTCGGCCTCAGCGGCGGCGACTTGGGTGGGAGAAGGAAGATCGTTCTGCGCGCAGTTCGGATTTGCATGCAGGCTCCGCCACAAGCAACGCTCGCAGATGTTCAATGTCTCCTGGACTGTCTTCCCAGTTCGGATGTTCGCGCATGTACGCCAGCATCTTGAGCAGTTGCTTTCGTCTGCAGAGCAGAGCCAGAGAAAGCGAGTCACACGAAAAAATCGTCGCTTGCCTGCAGATCTCCGCGTGAGCCACTGCATCTCGAAAAAACAGGACTCGCAACCGTCTCTGTCAGAGTTTGTCTCTCCCGATTGACGTCAAAACAATGTCTCGACGATATCGACATCCAGCTCCCTGCGTATGTCGCTACCGCACTTGCGCGTCTTCAGTACATGAAGATGTACACAAAGACTGACAAAGGTATGTAGAGCGATCCAAACTCCTGTAGATCGCCAGACAATACACGGAAAAAAACATACGAGTTTGAAACTCCAAAACGTTTTCTAAAGACGTATTGATGCAGACGAGCAGACAACGAAGGAGACCACTGGCGGCGTTCTCTCAGGAAGCCTGAGATCGCCCACAATGACATCCGATCGCGAATCTTCAAGACTCTACCTGAAAGTGACGTCTCGCTGCGAGAACCATGGAGTCGACGGCAGCGCGTCCTCACTTGAAGACGCGAAAGGAATAACTCTGATGGTTTTCCTTTCTGCGTTCCCCGCTGACTCGTTCTGTGCTTCTCGCGAGTCTGCATGCGCCTCTCCCTTCGCAGCCGAACCCACCGGGCCGCTGCAGGCGCCTGGGGCCGCCTTCCCAGGTGCATATACACTCGAGCGACGCGTTCCACGCGGAAGCGGCGAGAAGTGATGTTTGCTCTCTGCGCGGCAAAGAAGCGCCTGGAACGCCTCCGGATGGAGGACCAGGTGCAACACAAAAGAAATGACAAACAGGCCGCAGTCGAATCCGTTCTCTTGTTGTGGAATCGCTTTAAACTGTGGCACTCCGAGTCCCCAGCAACATGGACCTGTGCAGTAGCTCGCGTCTCGCGGAGCGGCAAATCCGCACTTGGCAGCAAATTCCTGGGTGAACACAAACAAACAACGCATGCCAGGAATCGCAAAATTCGCATGCATGTACGAGCACGCTAAACACCCATGCTTGCCCGGTTAACCTCGCACGCATGCACTGCCATTCTGTACACGCACGCATGCACTGCCACTCTATAAGCGCATGCATGCACTGCCATTCTGTACACGCACGCATGCAGTGCCATTCTCTACGCGCAGGCATGCACTGCCATTCCGTACGCGCAGGCATGCACTGCCATTCTCTACGCGCAGGCATGCACTGCCATTCTCTACGCGCAGGCATGCACTGCCATTCTGTACGCGCAGGCATGCACTGCCATTCTGTACGCGCAGGCATGCAGTGCCATTCTGTACGCGCAGGCATGCAGTGCCATTCTGTACGCGCATGCATGCATTGCCCTTCAAATGCTCGGAAAAGAGGCGCCAGAAAAGGCCTACATTCTTTAGGAAGTTTTTGACTTGCTCGCCTTGGTCTCGACCGAAGAGACGCGCACGGCGGCTGACGCGCAGCGAATCGAGGTGAATGAGCAGAGCCTTTGGAGCTCCGTCAGGCAGCGGCAGAGTGCATGCAAGGTCGTTTGTTTCTCTGTTTGTCTGATGTTCTTCCTTGCACTTTGTGTGCTGTTCGTTTTCTCGCTTTGTCGCTTGTTGTTCTCCCTTCGTCTCCTTGGTCATCCCAAGGACTTCGTTTCCTCCCTCTCCAGCAGCTCCCGTCCTCCGCAGCTTCTTCAAGGATCTGACGCCGGAACTTCCTGGGCGACATGCGCAACGGAAAAAGACAAATGCGACCCACCGAGTGCACAAATAGTGGAACCGCAATTTCCTGGAACTGATTTCGACCAAATTGTAGAAGCGGACGACGAACCAATGCACCGAGCAACGTGGAACGCCCAGACAGAACGGAAGGTAGCCTCGCGAAAAATCCCCGGTTTCTACGGCTCTCTCTATACACCGACGAAGCCGCACGAACGCCCCGCTTCTCGCTCGAGCTTTACCGAGGATGGTGGCGGTCTCTCCCGCGCCGGCGTCGCCTGTTGGAGGCCTCCGGAAGGTCGCCGTCTCCAGGAAGCCGTTGTTCGCGTCGTCTCCTCGAAGGCGCCGCTTCAGAATTCCGCAAAGAACGGACGTTCGAGCTCCGGAGCTTTCCGCGTCTTCCTCCGTTGCGCTCGTCAAGCCGCCAGACCGTCCCCAAAAGCTCCCTGCCACACACGGGCCTTTCACTCCGCACCCGACGCCGGGTCGCCCTGTCTCTCGACTCCCAAACGGAGACAGAGGGCGAGGAGACAGAAGGCGAGGAGACAGAGGCTTTCCGAGGAAGGGTGTGGCTCCTCCCTTCCGCGTGAGAGGATGAATGGGGGAGAACGGATTGAGAATCACCCCCAGAGACCAGTGCATGTTGTCATGGTTCACAGGCATGAAGACGACGCGCTTGAGCGGCAGAGGCACCGCTTCGTTCTTCAGCCACCGTGTGTGGTGCTTGTGGGCGCCTTGGTAGTCGCTCCCAAACTTGGACAAAGAGGGCAGAAAAAACGAGTTGAAAATGTAAAACTCCGACCGCTGCTGCGCCGTCATCACCTGTTGGGAGGCGTGAGAAACGCACAAAAAAAACAATTCCAAAGGGCCGTTCTTGAGACGCATCGGCGAGTGGAAAGGGCACCACTGGAGAGAAGAACAGGCTCGTGTGAAGAAGTCCGGAGAGACAGAGAAGGGAGGGGAAAAGGCTGCAAACGCTGAAGAGTGCACTGCGTCAGTCTGACAGAGAGTGGGGAGACAGAAGGAGAGTTGACTGTAGCTGTTAGCGACGCAGAATCCAAGGACAACCTCAATGTTGTCCTCGTGACTTCTCTTCTTACCAGTGGCGACTCATTTTTGAATATTCACGAATTTTCGAATTCCGTCTCCTCCTTAGTAGTGTGCATGCTAACGAATCTAACAATGAAACTGAAACTTCTCAATTTGCGTCGTCTTATGTTTCTCAAATCCACGAGGGAAGCGGCAACGGGAGAGGAACATAGAAGGAGGGGCGACGCCCAAAGCGACGTCTCCCGCGGGCGACAAGGAGGTTGCGGAGTGGAATTTCAAGACAGCAACATCCGATCCAAGACAAAGAGAGAGGAGAGAGAGACGGAGAGAGCGGCAGTGAATGCGCGAGAGAAAGGCGAAGCGATAATGTGAAAGAAAGAAAGCAAGAGAGATGGAGAACGGGGGCACACAGAGAGAACGGAAGTGAAAGAGACAGAGACGAAGAGAATGAACACAGCTACATGCAAGGCAGGAACGTCACGTACATGCCGTGTGATGAAGCGAAGGAAGAAATCGAGGATCGAGTCATCGATGTCGTCGTTTCGCTTGAGACGGCGCTCAGCATCAGCGCTCAGAAGATCAGGCGAACAGGACTGTCTCTTCTGGCCTACACTCCTTTGCTCTTCAGTCCTCACTGAGAAACGTCTGCACACAGCACTTGGTCGATCTCCCTTCGGCGCCTCGGAAACGAGTTCCATTTTCTGCTCGATGACCTCCTCCACACCGCATTCTCCTCCCTCCATCTTTTCTTCTCCTCTCTCCATCTTTCCTTCTCCTCCCTCTTTCTTCTCTCCTTCTTCTCCTTCTCCCTTTTCTCCTTCTCTGTGTCCTACGGTCAAGGGACCCCGTCGCGTTTGTGCGTCTTTCCTGGAGTCTGCGTTTGTTTCTCTTTCCTCGTCCTTCGCGTCCCCACCCGTTTGTACTGCGTCGAACTCTGCCGCGAATCCGGTGTCTCCGCAGGTCGCCCGGATTTCATTTGACAGACATGCTGCCTCTCGAATTCGTTCTACGTCTTCCTCGTCCCTACAGCCACCGGCTTCGCCTCCCACTGCTTCCATCCAGCCTTCTCGCTGCAACCGTCGTCTTTTCTCTTCCTTCACATTGTCGAGACTTTCGCCTGCACCTTTCTCCTTCAGGTCGCAAGCAGCGTCTCGCACAGGACCCTCGCCCTCTCTGGCCGCTGTCTCCAAACAGAGACTGTCTCCTTTTGTGGGGTCGCCCGTCGCCCCTGTCGCTTCCCCCCAGTCGCCTTCTGAGAGGCTCTGCAGTCTCCACAAGTGGACGACCCCCTGCAGTGACTGAGCAAAACGAAGCTGCTTGGAGACGGACGCAGCCGAGCGCAAGAGAGACAGGAGATAAGAGGCGAAAACGTCTTCGTCATCAGTCCAAGCTTTTTTCTGTATTTCCCCCGACACCTCCTTAGATGCCCACCCTTCGCGATCAGTTGTAAGAAAAAGGTTTCCTCTCCTCGGCTCCCCAGAGAGCGTTTCAACGCTTTTTTCTCGCGTTTGCATGCAGAGGGCCTCGACCTCTCCATCGTCTCGCACCTCCCAGGCCTCTGACACCCCGCAGGACTCCCCTGTCTCCTCGGGGTGGCTCCGGCGAGGCCCGCCGCGCCCCACAAAGAAAGGAGACACTTTCTGGACGAAGCAGTGCTCCTCGACGAGGGCGAGGCCGCCGCTGGCCTTGCTAAAACATTCTGAGTCCTGAAAGTCAGTGGACCTGGACCTAAAGAGGACAACTCTTTCTTGTTCGGAACTTAGCTTTCTGGTCTGTCGCATCGGGCTGACACATGCAGGCGGTATGGACGCAACTGTCTTATCTTCCTTCACCCAGTCTTGCAGAATCCGCCACAGCGCATTCCAAGCTTTGCACACAGACTTGTCAAATTGTTCTCGACTTAATCTCGTTTCTGTTTCCCGTCTGTCTTCGACTCCATGCAGCGCCCGCGTGTCTCTGTCGCTACTTTGCAAAGGCGATCCTTTAACAGGCGAACCGTTTTTTTCTTCCTTTCTCTGTCTGTTCATTTTCTCTCTCTTCCTCTCCTTGGTTCCTCTCCTGTTCTCTTCGTTCTCTGCTGCTGTGTTCTTCCGCCATTCTTCTTCCTTGTCCTCGACCTGTTCGCCGAGAGCGGCTTCGGCGAACCTTGAGGCCCTACCAGGTGGTGGAAAACAGACGCCCGAGACAGGTCCCTGATCTCCTATCGCGTCGCCTGTCTCCTCGTTGTCGGATGTTTCCTGTGAGCGCCGTCGTACCCACATCGGCAGGTCCTGGAGGCGAGGCCCAAGAACAAGGATCAAAACAGATTCATCTTCTGCATCTCTCGCTTTCCGTGTCTCCTCTCTCGCCTTACGCGTCTCCTCCACTCCTCCCACTGAGACGCCCCGGGCCTCCTCCGTCGTCTGTCTGTTCACGTGGCTTCCGACCAGGCGAGTGTCTCCGAAAGACTCCTGGAGTTTCCCCCCAGTTGACGTCTGCCCGGACGCGGCTGCTTCTGGCGCCGTTTGTGTCTTGTCTCCTGTCTCTCTGGACGCCGACTGGTCCTCCGTAGGTGTTGAGGATTCTCCAGCTTCTCCCTCCGCGTTTCGCCTTTTCTCTTCATGCGCAGCGCGCCTCCCGAGGAGCTTCACACCTGCTTTCAGACGCAGCACCACCACCGCAATGTCTTCCGATTCGCAGTGCCTCGACCCGGCAAACAGCCTTTCCTGTGTTGCGGCCATCAGCATATCTTTCTCTCTCTCTCTCGGGGGACGTCTGTCTGAGCTGACAGCTGTCTGGCGTCTCGTCGGCCTCTCTAGCTCACTCGTTTGAGTTATCAGAGGCTCCCCACCACACGCTTTCCGGTCACGGAGTCCTGCGAGGAAAGGCTGCTCTGTGGCGACGTAAGGGTGACTCTCCTTCTCGCCGCTCGAGTCTGGGAGGCGTCTTCCTTCCGGCGCTGACAACGCGTTCTCTGTCGTGATGCAGAGCGTCTGAGTTTCCTCTTCGCCTTGCTCCCGTTCCCTGGAAACAGTCGAGGACCCTGCCACACCCCCTCTGGAGCGCACCGGCGCACACGCGCCATTTTGATCTCCATGATTCCGGATTTTCTGGAGTATTTCGCCAGCGCGGAGTTCTCCAGAGACGTCCGGGTGGACGCCGGGAGGCACAGGGTGAACTGGGTCGGCCTCAGACGCTCGACACACCTCCCGCGGTTGCTCCTCGGAAGCCTTGTCAGGCTTGCGTCCACATGCTGTCAAAGCAGGGGGCGACGCATGCGGAGAAGCTGCTGGATGGGGACGCGAAAGAAGAGCGAAGGCAGTTGAGTTGTGGCGTTGAGTTCCAGACGCCACAGACAGCGGAGACGCGGGAGGAGGCCCCGACCGTAAACTCGAGAACGCTGCCTGTGCTCCACATGCAGCGGAAGCCGCACTCTGTTTGTGAGACTCGTTGGCGCGCGAGAGTCCTTTCGGAGCCGTCCAGACAGCAGGCCAGAGAAGCGCGCGATCTTTCCCCGCGTCTCCTGGAAGCGACGGCGACCGACGGCGACACTCTGGGCCGAGTCGGGAGTCGTCATCATTCTTCGAAACACAGGAAAATGCCTGTTCATCGAAAGGCTTGTTCGCTGTTCGCACGCGAGCTGAGACGACTTGACGCAGTTCCAGAGGCTTCACTCTGGCTAAGACAGATCGTCGGACTTCCTGCGTCCCCGGGGAAGAGGCCGGAGAAACGACGGAGAAGTCCACGACGGCGAGACCGTTTTCTGAAATCTCCAAAGTCACGAGAGACTGCATGCGACCCCCAAGTTCGCCACTGTGAAGTCCGCACCAAGGCGCAGAAAGCCACGGGCGCTCAAGATGCGCGAGGGGCGAAGGCGGCCCAGAGACCGCGCAAATCGACTTCTGAGACATCGGCGTCTTCCCCATGGCAACAAGAGACAGATCCTTCCACGGATGGTGACCTGATCTCTCACTTGACGTCTCTCTCGAAGGTCCGCTTGACCTCTCGCTTGGACAGTCACTTGAGTTCGCGCTCGACGTTTTTCTTGCAGTGTCTCCTGCGTACGTCTCGCCGGACTCGAGTCCCGAGGCCGACGGAAAGTCGAGGCGGGCGGCGAGCGAAGCCTCTGTGCGGCGGCGAGGTACATGCGTGGAAGCGAAGTTCCGACAGAGAACTCCATCTGTCGCAGATGCACAGAGAAGAAGGAAATGCCGAGGTTCTCCTCTCGTGGCTGCGCCGCCCTTCCCTGCCTCCCCCATCATCTCTGATGATCTCCCTTCACAGTCCTCTCACGCAGGCCCTGTCTCTTTTGCTTCTCCTTCTCTGTCTTCGTTGCCTCCTTGGCGTCGTTCGACGTCTTTGGGTTCTTTGTGTGCTTTCTCGGCAGGAGAGAGAAAGCGGGGAATCTCGGATGTATCCGCTCCTGCATGTTGCAGCGTGGTGCCAGACAGAAAAGAAGCGACAGGCTGGAATGGAGATGCGTATCGCTCGACAACCAGCTTCGGCTCCTTCGGGGACCGCCGCTGTGGAGAGGTTCGCTGCACGGTTTCTTCAGTCCAATGAAAAGGGTGTCTTTGCGCTCGACGAAGACTCTTTCAACCGTACAGCGAGGCAACGCCTCGTTCAGTCCTTGAGTCTTCGCGTCGGCGACTCTCGAGGACAATCCTCACGAACAACGTCAAATCCGCTGCGCGCTGACGAGAATATGAGACACGCATCTAGCCTCTTCTCGACCTCGACCTGCAACAGAGAAGACAGTCTCGCCCAAAAAGGGAAGAAGTCCACGAGCCTCGTCAGGTTTCCGAAAAATCGTTCGTCTGGCGGGAGGAGGGAATCGTGGATCCCCTCAATGGCGCGAAGTTCTTTATCGTCGACTTCCACTTCCCCTAAGTGGCTTCGCTTTTCGTAGGTCCTTTCGCATCTTCGAGGTACTCGAGCGCAAACGCGCTTCTAAGTCCCCACAGAAACCTTTCAGCAGTACGCGGAACCAAAAAGTGACAACGTCAAACGAAAAAAACTTCCGCCAAACTTCCTCTCGCCGATCCCTGACGAAGACGAGACGTCGGAAATTGAGCAGACCCCTCTAGGCTTTGCCTGGAGGCGAAACGGAAGCCAAGTCCTTATCCGAAAAACGTTCTATCGTTGTCTGCTACTCGCATGCATTTCTGTCTGAGCCTGTGGCGGGAAAAAGCGTTTGCATCTGACATTTGGAAGGAACATGGGTGGCACAAGAAAACCAAAGCGAAAACAAAGGATCAAACGTCGGAATCAGGAGTCAGGAAACCAGTCGACGTTTGCTGGGTTTTTTCTCTGGGAGCTCTCAGACTTGCGGTGGTACGAAACGTTTTGAAAAGCCTGCAACAGACGAGGCAAACATCCGATATTTGGGGGGCATGAGCGTTGCTTCGCAGAGGCTGTGCTCCAGGCGCGCTCTCAACGCGCCTCTGCTGTCTGAACGGCGAATCCGCAATCGAGTCTCTTCACGATCTTGGTGTACTGGCGACGCGATTCGCGCGTTCCCTCGAAACAACGCGTTCCTTCCGTTCACCATGGGGACGCCGACGGACTGGAGCCCAGCAACCGCAGTCGGAACCGCGAGAGGAAGCGAGACAGCCGAGAGACAATCTCTCTGGTTGCAACTCGCCTCTCGGCAAAATGCGTCGTTCGGTGGACTCCGGGGTGTGCACTCAACTGGCGCGCAGCGCGCTATTCTTGTCGTGTCAACTCTTTTGTCGATTAGAACAGAACAGAAACGCGGAACTCGACGGCTCGGGGCCGGAAGCTTGACTGTCCATCCCGTCAAAATGTCGTGGTTCCCCGGCAGTGCCCAGCCGCGTCTGTCAGCTGCTGTCACCGCAAGAAGGACCGAACGGAAGAAAAGGCTGAACTTCGCACTATCGAACAGCCGCTCTGTGATCCTCCTTCACTCCGGAGTAGAGTATCTGGAGCGTGTCTATGAAGCAAGTCCTTCTCGAAGCGCACTCCCTTCGAAACGTTTCCTCAGTTCATGCCGCTTCCTTCAGTTGCCGAGTTTTGCGACCGCCGCCGACTGCGTTTCTTGAGCATTTCTGTGTTCGTGTGACAGCATCAAGAACATCCGAGCCAGTCACCTGTCTGACAGGTGGAAACCTCACACGATGGCGCGCCTCTCTGTGTGTGCGTGACTTGTCTGTTCGAGCCCCCGTTGCCCCCAGAAGAAACGACGCAGACGACAAAAACTCGTTCTGGACGCGGCGCCCCGACCTCAGAATCGTCGTTCTCTTCAAGATGACGGAAGACGGAGAGGCACGGCAAGTCGAGTTCCTGTCGGGGGATCGACAGACGTTCCGCACCCAAGTCCAAAGAGCGCCTCGAGAAGGAAAACCGAAACAGTAAGCCGCGCAAGGACGCTTCGCATACGCGGGAAACAGCGGAAACTCGAGAGCTGGATGCGCCGTCGACAAGCGAAGAACGAAGGGGTCAAAGCCTGAGAACGAAGACAAAGATTGCCGCTTCTGGTCGGCCGCGCGTTTGTCGGCAGACGGAAAAACAACAATGGAGGGAAAGCAAACGGGCAAGAACGCAGTTTTCACTCGGGGCGGAGACCGGCGTCGGCGCACGAAGCGCTAACAATCCGCGGACGCGTTGTTTGACTGCTCCGTTCCTGGAAATGAAAGGAAGAAACAAACTGGGACGATGCCCAGAAAAGCCGAACATCGAGCTGGAACTCGCAAACCTGACCTGCGCGCGCGAGGCTCGTGAGGTGGGCGCAGCGACAGCAGACTGGTTCTTGCTTCAGAGGAAAACGAAGAGGTTTGAGCTTGCACATACACGATGAAGAGGACGAGCGCTTCGGTGCTCTAGGGGGAAGAGGAGAAGGGACGAAAGGGTGGACGCCGTGTCTTCTTGAGAAGAGTCGAGACTCT
Source organism: Toxoplasma gondii ME49 (assembly GCF_000006565.2). Classification (NCBI taxonomy): domain Eukaryota; phylum Apicomplexa; class Conoidasida; order Eucoccidiorida; family Sarcocystidae; genus Toxoplasma; species Toxoplasma gondii. The sequence goes on from NC_031480.1 coordinate 5,446,050, forward strand.
CGACGTGACAGAGAATGTACGCTGTCGCGAAAAGGCGTCGATGTCCGATTCTCGGACGTGTGCGAGACGGCCGAGAAAACGGCTTTACGTGAACAAGAATGCAGGACAGCGCGCAAGAGGAAATTCTAATGGATAAATCTATAAAGGAAGTGGCAAAGTGCACGGACGAGTGGAATGTTTTCTCGCGCGGCGAGCACAAACTTGCTTCCGCACACGCGTCACACGACAGAGGGCGCTCTCGAACTTCCAAGCATCTTCAGTACGGGGGCCCCATCAAACGAAAAGCCGCCTCTCAAAAAGGCTCATCCAGTTGAACGCGATAGACATTTAACATCCATCACATACATCTGAGGGGAAAGGGCCGCTTAAAGCGTGGGAGGTTTCTTTGTTTGCTGCCGGATCCAAGGTCGAGAGTCCGCTTTTCGTGACCTGCGTCTTCAGTTCATCAAGGATAGTGAGCGGTAGCCAGCGTTTCAACTGAACCGCACCTTTCTATACAATTTGAGCAAGTACCCGTGATACTCCCTTTGGTACATTCCCGTGGTGGCATGCCTCCGTGGTTTCCTTATGCTGTGGAGTTGCTGCAGAGCGAAAAGAAAAGCTTCGAAGGCATTCGTTTTTCTTCGGTTGCAGGCTGAACTGAAAGTGTCAAAATCCATGCGGCCAGAAGACACCATTTTGACTCAGTAAATGTTACAAGTGTCTGACTGTTCAACACTACTGGACACGATTTCTCTGCACGCTTCGCGATGGGCAAGCGAGTCTTTTGAATGCGTTTAGAGCGACGAAGCAACAAGGGAACCGACATGCCCTATAGAGGCGTCTGAGCAGAATGATGTCGAAATGGCTTCAGTCGTTCACAAAGGATATCGAAGACCACGAAGCTGTTCGCGTCACAAAGAGCCACGGACGGCCTACTAAAACACAGGAAATGTGCACGTGTATGTGTCATGCAAACACATTCGATGGACTCGCGTTCGGTACTTCGAACCGCAGCACCCCCGATCATGACGAAACAGGAATGCGAGCCTTTGCCCTTTTTTTTTGAGGGAACAACCGATTTTTCACCTGAATGAATGCTCATCGCGCTGAAAAATCGCCAGGTTGAGCCAGATTGTGTAGAGCTCGAGGTGGTAGAGGTTTCACGTTACACGCACGCGAATGAGCAGACACTGATAGCCGATATGTCTCAACCGAAGCGGATAAGCCGAACTTGCTAGACGGCATGAAAATAAAGAGTGAATCACGCTTGCATGGACACAGGCTGCGCAGTCAGTCCCCTGTGCACACTCGGCTCTTGACATATACCCGAGGACGACAGTGACTAGTAAGCAGATACAAAACTAAACCGGCCATCCACGCGGGAGTTCAGTAACTACGGTTGCACCAGCAACTGTGCCAGCATAAGCGCCTGATTTCTGTGGAGAACTCAGCTGATCGCTCTTCTGTAGCTTCCCTGTAAATGTGTCGCATGGTCACCAATTGTGCTTGTCGCTTCGGATGAAGCCTGTTGATCATTTTCCATAACGCGCTGTTTGCCTGTTTCAGCAGCAATGTGTGAGTTCACAAGCGCCTTTTCTGAAGGCTTTGTTTCTTTTTCGTGCGTTCGCTACTCTCAAAGTAGTTTTGAACGTTCCACAGTCGTTCTGGAAACAGCATGTTCCTGACATCCCAGGGGTCTTGAGGGTGCCGCTCTGCATGGAAATGCGGGTTCATCCCCGCAGTCCAAATCACTTACATCAAGCAAATGGCGATGCTTGCGGCAGAACTAGAGACGCAACTGACAAAACAATACCGCGTTTCCTGTGAAGCGAAATCTGACATCCACAACAGGAGCGGCAAAACAAACATCTATATTACCACATGGCTGACAGTTCCGGATACTCCAGCACGGCAACGAGGACACGTCCCACGCTGCCGAACACATGCCAGAGCGAGTGGTACACGGCATGCCGGCGATAGACTTTTGTGCGCGATCCTAGGACCTTGAACGCGCAGCTGACGACGATCAGGGACAGCCCCAGTGCGCCGAGGTGGATGTCCTTAGTAAACCATAGTGGGAGGTTGTACAAGCACTGCACGCCCAGCATCGCAGTCGCGACATATCGGTCTGCCATGTGGACGCCACAGATCCACGCGTTATCGCGCATGCCTGCAAAGATGTAATCTGCACTGAACGAAAAGACAGCGGTCACTGCCCACAGACAAGCTTCCCACCTGCAGACGGGGAACAACGCCAGGGCAGGCAACATGTAAAACGCCGAAGACAGTCCGATCGTGCGCGACCGCCGCCGCCCCCATTTGTACTCGTGGCAGTGCAGGTAGAAGGCAGTGACAAGCCTGATGCGTCGCCTCACACTGCTAGCAAGGCTTGTCTTCTCGCAAGGCGGCTCGGGCTCGACACACGCCCCAGGCTTTTTCGTGGATCTGGGGGATGTATCACTTCTGACGGAGCAACAACGCGTCATGCCTGGCGTTCCTAAACCTCCGGGCTGACCCTCTTTCCTTTTGTCCAGCTTGCTCCTTCGAGCAGACGCGGACAAGTACTTCTCCATGTGGACACGAGAGGAAACAAACAACCCTAGCGTGAAACAGCTTCTGGGTTGAAGGCACCGCAGAATCCTGTGAAGAATGTTGGAGCCCCCAACTGCGCATCGAACACGGCCTCCGTAACCGTCGTCGATGCTCGGCGCACAGACGAAAAAACAAGTTCTGAGGCAACGGCCTGTGTCACTACTCGAGGCGGGAAGCACCGCTCAACTAGGACGCGTTCGACCTCGGGATACGCACGCAGACGCGGATTCGCGAATTCCTACAGAGAGAAGGAACGGGAAGTACCTTTGCAACAGCCCTTCGCAGCAGCCTGGATCAAAATCGACAGGACTGTCCTGGTCCCCCCGAAACAAAACAGGGTTCACCGAATCGGAAAAATCGTTCCTTTCCACATTTCTCATCTCAGTTCGTTTCCTCGAACCTTCCGTCAGCCCCCCGAAACGCTGGCCTGTCCGTACGAAATAAATGCAGGCTCCAGTCCCCTTTTCGCCCCTCCGTATCACCCCTTCTTGGCCCATTCAAACGACAGAAGCACCCCGGGGATGCGACACCGGGTTGCCGAAGCCGCAATGCTTTTAAACGTCGTTCGGTTGCCCTACGCCCTGGTGAACACTAGACAGATCCGGAGTTACACAGCACCCTTGAGCCAATACATTGAGCACGTGGCTGCATTACAGGCGACACAACTGAACCGCACGTAGACAGAAAAGGCGTCGTACACAACATGGAAAGCAATACTGTACAACGGCCGCCATCCAGTGGATAGAGTAGGTGCCTCCGACTTTCTCCCGGTTCCCCGAGATGCCCACCGGAGGTGAATTTTCTCCGCCACGTGTACTCCACCACAAGACATCCCAAGTTGATTTTTTGACTGTATGGAAAAATGCCAACCGAAGAAGGCGAGTTTCCGTGAAGGGTGTGCCGTTCAAAATGCGTTAGCACCGGGACGGCCACGGGACAGCAACTCGCTGGGCGCTTCACGTTCATTTAGTACGCAGGCTGTGAACTCGCACACTCACACTTGTGTTTCTGACCACGGATTCTCAGCTATTCCCCAAGAACGCATTCTCAGTGTCGCCCGCCTACGGAATCTCGACGCAGACATGCCAGTTCAGAGTTCGGCGCATTCGTGTGTCGTGTCGCGGTGTCTCGAAGTCCAACGGTGGTGTAACCCCAGTTAGCACTTGTCGATGCAGAGGAACTTAAGCGGGTGGCTGGAGAGGACAAAGAAGCTTTCCTGCCACGTTGTCGATACGTGATCCGCGCCAGAGTGGCCGTCGCCGTCTGTGTGTCCGCCGCACCTCTCCAGCCGTTGCATTTCTGTCGCTTCTCGGGGGTTTGTGCAAAAGTTTAGAAGCGCTCCGTGAAGGGAACTGTCCGCAGGATGTTTTGCGGACTGGCTTTTCGCCTCTGTCGTTCACACCTTTCGTCTGGAAAGCGCGCTGCTTTGTCTTGGCATCCTTCGTCTCGCGCAAAGGGCAAGCGTACCCGGAATCGCGGACGAGACGGGCGCCCTCTCTCGCGTCGTTTTCCAGACGCAGCTGCCAGCTGCTACATGCAGAAGTGTGCGTCCGGTATCCCGCGGTTCGGCACACGGCCTTCCATGCAGTGAGCTGAGCTGGGTTGAGGCAAACCGGCAGTGCCTGAACTGGGCGTCGCCGCTGCGGCAACTGGACACGGAGTCAAAACGAACCGTCGCCATCAAAGAGAGTCGTCCCGATAAGCCGGGTTCGCCGCGGCGCGTCGGCTTGCCGGTGGAAAAGAATTCTTTCCGTTTTTCGGAAGTTTTCGTATGACGAAACTCGCACTCTAGTCCTGTTCCTCAGGCGCTTCCTCGCTTCTGCGCGGTGTGCATACATTCCAGACGACATCGTTCAACCTTTTCGCGGCAGTATCTGGGTGGAAAATGCGGTCACTCAAGTCAATCGTCGTGCCCCTCTCGGCAGCGTTGGTCGCAGCGGCGGAACTCGACCTTTTCCTCGGTGAATCGGGAGTCTACTTATTCGGGAAAGCGTCTGAGTCCGACGTCGCTCTGAAGGTTCCAGAGGATCCGGTTCCGGAGGAACCGCGCCGTGAACCCGAGAAGCACGTTGACCTCTTCGGCGAAGACTGGAAACAGTTCGGCGGTTCCGGATTCGGAGATTTCTCGAAGGTGGAGTTCGAGAATCTTTTTTCGCAAGTGCATGAAATGATGAGACGCCTTATGGGACGAGGTGTGGATGGATTTGGCCCGTCTCTTCTCGGCGACTCTCCCGGTTTCCACTTCCCCCGCCTCAGAGCGTTGCAACCGAAAACGAAGCTCGAGAAAACTGGCACGTAAGCTCGCGAAACGGATGCTTCGAAGCGAAGACTCCGTTTCTGACACGCCATCACACTCCTCTCCACTGAGTTAGGCGCTTGTCGCTCGAGTTTGGAAGAAAGTCAGCGCACAGGCCGGAACGGGCGGAATTGAGGAATGGGCGGATGCCTCGCTGCCGCTGTGTGAACACATTTGTGAGTATGCGTATGCACCTAAGATTCGGCTGTGTTTTTCACCACGGTGGAATCGAGTGCTAGCAGCGAAGTCGAGAGAGACGTAGAGGTCTGTTTCTTGGCGATACGGAGACGTCTTTGCGGCTTCGCGACCTTCGATTCTGTCACAACTCCACAGAGTTGTACAGTTTCAAGAGGGATGAAACCCCGTGCCGAGACACTGGTCAAGGTTTCCAGGCTTGCCCAGGCGACGCAGAGTCCTTGCTGTTGGCCAAAGGCAGTCCGAGATCCATTAGCACAGTTTTCTTCGCTGGGCGCGTCACCTTCTCCCGTTTTTTTGTCTCAACATGGTAAAGTGGATCTGCTGCCGGCGGGATTGTGTGCTTTTGTTCGTGTAGAGTCGTTCCATCATCTTTCGACGGCATGCCTGTGTTCCGTTTCCTGTTCGCAGGTGCCAGTACGTGGTTACTTGGGCGCCGGAGGTGACGGCGGAGAACGTTCGTGTGATTCTGCACTTGCAGAGGCGCCAGGTTGAGGTTCAGTACCGCGCAGCTACTCGCCGTGATGAGAAGACGGAGGGCGGCGAGAGCCACAGCATGTCGAAGGAGCAGTCTTCTCAGCTGATGTCTGTGGACCCGCAATGCATCATGACACGAGAAGTTGTCGCACAGAAACTTGCTGGCTGGACAGACAACACTCACACCGCAACAGCGGGGACGCCGAAAAAGCTCCTCATTTCGTTTCCGTCTCCGGATCACATCAAGGAAATGGTCAAGGAGGGGTATCTGCCAGACAACGCGCTGGAACGCGTTCTTGCGGGCGATTTTGAGGGATTCTCCCGGACCCAGATGTGCCTGGTGTCCGGCAGAAACCGAACGGAGTGTGCGTTCGCAGAGGGCCAAGAGGTCGAACTCGAGGAGAAGCCGCTTCCCTCGGATTCCAGCCCTGTGACGTCCGTCGAACTGCCCCGACTCTCGCAGGAAGACCGAGGACTCTGAGGGCGCCCCGCCGCGGCGGAGGCCAAGCCTGAAGAAAAACGATTCGAAGCGAGGTTCGTCCGTTCCACTCTGCATGCGTCTGTGCAGTGTGATGCCTCCGTACCACTGAGGGAAAGAGGGCACAGCGCTCGCGAAACACAACCAGGAAGTGCGTCGCGGAACTCTCTGCCAGAAAGGGAAATACACACGTCGCATGCGGACGCGGACAAAGCACTGTTCGTGCAGTGACGGATCAGTGCAGCTTGACGGGCTGTCTGTGTCGTGAGCGAGTGACTTCGTGTGCGCAGCGTTTAGGACGCACTCAATTTTGCGTTCGTAGCATTCTCTGAAACGGTTTTTGCCCCGTGTTGAAACCGTGAAATGCGTATTGCAATGTTTATGTAAATGTGCCCGTTGGCTGGTGTAGAAAACACGCTCAACCGTTGCAAGCATCCCGGCGCGAAACGCGTCCTGGAACGGGTATGGCACTCACACTCGAGGAGGAGTGAGTTTGCAGCGGAGCCCGACAAGTCTCACACAGCTTTGTAAAGACGCGTGTCTGGAAGGATTCAAGCGGTACGCGAGGGAACGAGCACATCCGTAGATTCAAAGGCCAGGCGCGTAGGCTCTACACACACGCATAGCACGAACAACGGAGCCGCAGATCTGGACGCCAACAGATGCATAACTGAAAACAGTTGAAGAAACGTCTCTCAAGAATGCAGCGGAGAGGGCGGGACCCATCCTCCCTTCGGCACAAACGACAAATGCTGACGGGGCGGCAGGAGGGCTACCCGTTCAGCGCGCTCTGGACACACGCCACGCTTTGATGTCAGAACGACAAAGAGGTAGTAGAGGGGCCCTTCTGCGTCGTAGGGAGAGGTTGCCAGCCTAAATCGCGTTTCCAATCAGATTCAGTGTTGTCCCTTGCACTTTTTTGACGTGTTCTGAGTTATCACCTTTTCAAGCTCAACCGGTAAGAATCCTAGTATCGGGTTGTCTCAGGCTACGACCAGCATCAGCATGGTCACTGCAACATGCTTTATAGAAGAGAACTCCTCGTCGCGGAGAAAATTGTCTGTTCGCTGATGTGAGTACGCCATACACGCTATTTATGCCATTGATAGGTGTGGATGTTTTACAAAGACGTCAATCGCGCGTCTCTGCAGTCGACTGTGTCGCTCACCATCCCGGTTCGTTTCATTGTGATCTCTTCTTGTGAGACTGTTCTGTTTGAGAATACACATGTCTGTTTCCCGATCTCTTATTTTGGTCGAGTTCAACTTTTAGGAAATATTTTCGCTGTCTCTGGCGTCTATATCACACTCTCGATTTTCGTCACTGCATTTCCCCGCCTTCGTGCGATGGAATGCCCTCGCAGATTCTCTTGCGACAGCTGACTCCAAAACAGCTACGAGCGACAATGCGTGCTTCCCGCTCGTTACAGAGTCTACGTGCGTGCTGAGTGCCACACGCCACCATTTTGCCTGGAAAGCGGCGGTGACAAGGGCTCTGGGCAAGTCCACGTCGTGGCATCTCAAAAACTCGGCGCTTTTCAGAAGATGCACATACCCGCGATAAGCGAGAAGAGACGGGAGTTCCTTAGAAAGGCAAAGATCGCCTTTCTGAAGGCCGTGACGATGCCACACACCCAACAAAACAAGACGGTTTTACAAGAAAACGACGTGAAAATGGGTTCTCTGCCGATACTACGTTTTAACCAAGGACACAGCACCGCGTTTTCCTCTCAAATTTCGCGGTGGTGGAGGAAGGACATTTTTTCCGGTTCACCCTCTCTCTGCAGACTGACTCTCATTCAACACAGAGATGATTTGACGACACGCGCCTCGGAAGTCGCTCTGTTTACGCGCTTTTCTCGCGCCACAACGGCTGCATCTTGTCGAGGGCCTCTACGTACTTCTTTTTCGCCTCTTCTTGAGACATGCCCTTGACTGACATCCAGGCACTGTGTTTCGACTTGGCTTCGAAAGCAAGGAAGCCGGGAGCCGGCTCACTGCAGTCCCCCACCGTCGCTTGCTTGTAGTACTTGTAGAACTCCAGCTTCTGCTCGGTTGTCGGGTTCAGTCCACTCTCCTTGCCCGAGGTCTGCACGTACTTGGCGGCCCTCTCAAATTCCTCCTCTGTTGCCACAAGCAAAGACAAGGAAAGACACAAGACGTGAAATCTGCAGTGTAAATGATTCCTGACTGTTACACAGGCTGAAGACCACAGACAGACCGTCTACACAACCCCCCCAGAAGCCGCGCATTAGACCCACCAGCGAAAGCCCACAGGCAAGGAGGAAAGCCAAACGCAGAAGGAAAATGCAGGAAACACGATTTTCATCAAAACACGCGTACATCACGAACGGTCGACCTGCACGTCCACGACGTCCCAAGAATGCGTTCCCCTCACTGCAACGAACTGCCGTAGGACGAGTCCAGACAGACCGCTCTGAAGAGGCTTTTGTTCAGGAATATCGGGTCACAGAGTTGCAAAAGCCAGCGCTTGTGACAGTTTGCGGGGAAAACGAACACGTGCTCTTTCGTGGCGGGCGACTGTCAACGGCGCTTGTCAACCCGCGCACACCATGACAGGTCTCGAACCCCGTTGACGAGATAACTTTGAAACAAGCTCAGCACCGTTTGCACACGATCTATCCGCGTACCCCCCCTTTCGCATGCGTTCTTCAGTCAGAACTCCAGTCACAAGCGGGTGGGGAAATGCCATAAAAGAGAACTGTTTTTTCCATGATCGCCGTACGAGTGTGCCGCGCGCGGCTTTTTGATCCTTCCTTACGCGAGGCCATGGTGGCTGGATAGTTGGGCAGGGGGCGTTCCACTGAGAGAAAGGTCGAAAGAAGGCTCCCTAGACACAGGGGAGAAACCCAGCATGGACTTTGGAAAAAATGCTCGTTTCGTTTCAGCTGATCTCTGTCCCTCTTCTTGTCTCAGCACTGTCCGACCAGAAACGCACATGCACGCGCCTCTCCATCACGGGATCTTCTTCGCAGCTTCTAGTCGAAGCAAAAAAGTCACCCGCCTGGTCGCATGCCCTCCCAGAGAATCGCGCAGCGCCAGCTGCTGCTCCGAATATAGGCCGAATTCTCCACATGCTCGTCTTCAGAGTAGGTTGCCAACGGGCAAGTGTCTGTGACCACCCTCTCCTTCGCTGACTTGTGTGTGCTTGTTCGTACCACGGCGTGGCAGAAAGAGCGTTTTTTTACGTCGGGACGGACCAAGTTTCGTTCTGAAATGTTTCATCGTCTGTAAATGTCAGGGGACGATGCGTCCCGCGTGGAACATGTCGGCTTCGTTTCACATCAAAGACGAAGCATCTGGTGTTGTCTTTGCACTGGAACGCTGTTAACGCAGGGGAAACCGAACCCGCTGTCTTGCTGGTTTTTCGCTTGTTTTCTTCTGTTCGTCAATCGTAAACGTTCAAATTGAGGAGTTCAGAAGCTGGGGTAGACAATCGAGCTCGTGGGTACCGTCTAAACCAAGCCAACGGTGGCGTTTCGCCGCCTGGAGGGCGGACAGGAACTTGCAGAGGCACGTGGTCTGCTGGACCTTTAAGGAGCCTCTCGGACAGTTGCATAACCACGTTTTCCCCGGTCCATGTGCGCGGTTTTCCCCAGAAAATATCAGCAGTGGGTGCGGTGCTGCTCACCAGGTAAAAATGCTGCTGCCCTCATGCACGAACTTCACTTAAAAGGTCGCTGCCAAGCTGCAGTTCGTCCTCGCCCGCCAGCCGTTCCGCGTCGGGCAACAAAACGCATTCCCATGCGCGACGCAGTTTTTCTGCAACATCCAATGCTGCGGTGTACGTACACCTGGGCGTCGTGAGTCACAGCGTGTTTCTTGCACTGCAATACCCGCCACTCTTTCCATGTAGCTGCGGAGGCGCTCGCGAAGGCTTCTTCCGAGCGCACACCCTGATTTTTTCCCTGTGCATCCCGGAAACACTGCACCCTTCCTCCTTTTCTCTCTTCTTCTCCGTGGCTCTCTTTGGCGCTTTCCTTTCTCCTCTCTCACCTCGACTCCATGGATCTCCAGCCGGGGGGCTCCGAGGGGGAAGAGGCTCGCGGGGCCGGCTCAACTCGTCTTGGTTGCGGGACCGAGACGGCCTCTGTCGGCACTGTAGATTCGCTTCACGAGGCAGGCAGTGGAGAAGGGGAGAGACAGAAGCCGCTGCAGACGCCTCTGTCTGCTCCGTTGTATTTTTCGCTGCCTTTGCCTCTCTTTCCCTGTGCCGCACCGTCTCACTTTCCTGCGCCTTCCACACTGTCGGGCCTCGTCAGCACCGCAGAGGATTTTGCTTCCTGGGGCGTCTCTCTGGAGAGCCTCGCGGCCGCGACATTCCGCGCGTCTCTCTTGGAACTGTCGCACACTGCCTACCTGCCCTCTCGGCCGCGACTCATGTGGAGACGAGTCAAGAGGAGACTGCGAGCAGACGGCTTGTGCTGGGGCGCAGAAGCTGCAGAAGACTGTGGGCGGAAGCCTGGCGGGAGAGAGGAGGCGACCGAGAGAGTGGGCGCCGGTGGCACTCGGGGTGCAGGGACTCGGCTGCGCGGACACTGCTTCGAGGACGGCCAGGGAGGGTCTCCCGAGAAGGAAAAAAACGGAGGCAGCGGGCGGGAGAACGAATTTTGGGAGTCCTGGGGAAGAAGCGAAGGCTGTGAGGTGACGGAGATGATGAAGCAAAGGGAACTCCTTCTGGAGGACGTCTGCTCGCGCTTCTTCATGTGGTTCTATGTCGATGCTTCACGTAAAATGATCACCGATGGACTGAGCTTGGCGCGACGAAGATTACCAGTGGACTGGGTGTACAGACACTACGGCGCTCTGCTGAATCTACCTGAGAGCCACTTTGACGTTTATCCTCCCTACTGCATTCCGATTTCTCACGAAAGAACGACGTCGTCTCTCGGCGACGTAGAGAGCGAGGACGCAAGCTCTGTCTTCCAGTCTCCTGCTTCGGACTCTCTCTCAGAGGTCTCCGATGCTCCCGACGAGGCTGAGCCTGAGGGGGACGGGGAGACGGCATCTTCCGAGGCTTCGCCGGTCTCGCCGGCGGACAACCGAGCTGAGGTCAGCGTGAAGCGCAAGCCTGAAGAGGCCGGCGGAGCAACTGCAGAAGAGATCCAGGTGGAAGACACAGGAGGCAGCGCCATCGAGGCGCCGACTCACACCCAGGACGAGACTTCAGGTGTACAGGAACCTGCGGACTCTGTCTTGTCAGATGTGCATACCCCTGAGGATCCGATGGACTCGGGGGTGGCGGGTGAGGAACGCTGCTCCCTCAGCAGTTTGGTTGACGCCGCTTCGTCCTCTTCTGAATCGGTTTGTGATCCGCATGGGGAAGCCTCGAAACTCCACGCCACAGACTCTCACGAGGAAGACTCAGATGTCGGCGACACAGAGAACTCCTTCCCTTTGTCAGGGGCATGTCCAGCGCGCTGCGATCCTGTCGACTCTTCGGCCGTGGCGTCTTCAGTTGAGAACGCGAGCTCGTCTCGGGGAGCTTCCGACTTCGTCGCGACTCCAGGTTTCTCTCCTTCAGTAGATGGAGCTGGAACTTCGCCGTTTGGGTCGTCGTCTGTTTCGTCTCCCCCTTCCGAGAGGCGGATTTCTTCCCCTCTGCCGCAGGCGAGTGGAGAGGCGTTGACACCGGATCTATTGAGGCGCGGCACCGAGTTGGCCTCTCCGTGCTCCTTTCCAAGGCGCAGACCGTCGGACTTCTCCGCGCTGCTCGATTCTCCCAGGAGAGACGAGCTTTCCGATACTCCCAGCGGCTCTCGACAGATCCACCCCGTTGGCTCGGTCTTCTCGCCGTCGTACGCAGACTTCAGCGACCTCCGCGCCGCGGTGTCTCGCGAACAAGAGCAGAGCACCCTGTCGCCTGCAGAGGAGGGACCAGCAGGCCCTCTGCCCGCTTCGCCTCCCAGCTGCGACGGAACTCTCCTCGCTGGCCAGGAATCTCCCGACGCGCCGAGAGACGAACTCTTGAGCGAAGGCCCCCGAGCGGCTGATCAGAAGGACGACCAAGAGGAAGGGCAAGAGAGAAACCAAGAGGGAGAGTACGATGGAGAGCAAGAGGAAGGAGATTCCTCGACAGGATCTGTCGCGTCGACTGGCACTGAGGTGGAAACTCGCGAGGAGGAGAAAGATGATTTCCTCGTTGTTTTGTCTGAGAGCGAGTTCGAGGAAGGCGAACGCATGCAGCAGCTTGCGGCAACGATGCGGCGGAGCCTCCAAATGAAGGGATGTGCCTCCGTCGATGCGGACGCCGCGAGATCTTCAGAGGAGACCGAGGCAGAGGTAAGTGCGGCAAGCGCGGGGCTTCTCCAGGAGCGGAGTTCTCGAAGAAGCTGTGAGGCGTCTTTTTTGAGGACGAAGAATGGCGGAGAGAGTACTTCCGGCAAAACGAAAGCGGCAGAAGAGAACGAAACCGAAGACGCGGCAGATCAGGAAGGTGACTTGCCGATCGTGGAGAGAAGCGAGGACAAAGAGGAAGGCCCTCTGGAAGAAGAGCAGGTTGGAGAAGAGCATGTCAACGAAGAGACAGAGTCGAACATGCCAGACGAACTCGGCGCTGACATTGAAACCGCCTGCAGTGGAGAGCTGCGACTCGAGGGAGGTTTCGTCGAGAAGTCTCGACGTAGGGGAAAGCAAAGACGCCGGTCTGGTCTGTCCGTACAGCCCAGAAGGTCCGCGCGCGTAAGCGGCGCTGCCCGCGAGAAGAGCGCCAGTCGCGACGCGGGGCGGCTCGGGTGTGTAGACAGCGAGAAGCGGGAGGCGGGGGGAGACAGCGAAGACGAAGGTGGGCGCGCAGGCCTGTTTCTTCCGTCGAGTTCAGAGAACGTGGACGACAGTGAAGAAGAGGGCCGAGAGAGAGTCGCGGCGCTCAGCAAGACGCGACGGAGGAGCTCGCGCCTCAGTGTGGTGTACAGACAGACGGCGGCGAGGAACACAGTCGGCACAGACGGGGGCAGCGTCTGCGAGAGAGAAGAGGCGCATGCAGAGACCGGCTACGCGGTTTTGACAAGAGCGAGCAAACGAAGAAAGACGAACGAGAAGCACGAGCATATCGCTCCAGATGTCCCGGAGGAGAGAACGGAGGTCGCTGCAGCGCGAACGCGCGAGGAGATACACCGGAGACGATCGACGGTCGGGGTGAGAGAGACAGAAGATGGGGCCTGCGAGGCGGGTGCCGGGGACGAAGCGGAAGTTGCTTCCAGGTCGACGACGGATCAGCAGAGAGGCTTTCTCGAGAGCGACAGTGTGGACGTCGTCGCACCGCAGAGACACTTTGGAGAGGAGCCTGCCTGGCTTGGCACAGACAGCGAAGAAGACAGCGACTCGAGTCCTGCGACTTCCAAGAGAACCGTCGACCTTCTCTCACCTCCTCCGTCTCCGCCACAACTTTCTCGTCCTTCTTCTCTCCCGCGCGCGGCTGCCTCCCCGCCTTCCCGGGTGGAGAACCTTCCAAGCCACCCAGAGAAAACGACAGAAGCGAGCAAAGGCGGCAAGAGGCCGCGGGCGAGTCCAGGTGGAGGTACGGAAGTCGAAGAGACAGCTGAGCGCATCACTACGGAAGTCGGAGCCGGCCCGACGCGTCCGCTGTTCCCACGGTTCTCCCTGGCGCACACACCAACAACGGCTGCATGCAGAGGAGGCATGGGGCAAGGAACGCTGAGGGCCTCTTCTCTCCAGGCGCAGATGAAGGAGATCTTCGGGTCGGAGCCTTCGCAGATTCGACGGAGCTTCGCGTCGGCCAGGCAAGGGACAAGCGAGGAGACAGGCGAGTCAGGAGACACCCCACAGGCTTCGACTCTCCACGCTTCAGGCGTCGGCCTCGGGGTGCAGCATCAGTCGAGCGACTCAACTCCCGCCGACTGCTTGCTTTCGCGGACAGAAGAGCATGCAAGTGTCTCTGCTTTTCCGAGATGCGAGGCCGCTCCAGAAGGGAGAGGCGAAGAAGAGCGAGTTGAAGAGATAGTCGTGGAGACAGTTGAGGAAGAGAGGGAACTCCGGGGGGAAAGGGAGGAAGAAGGCCTACGTGGCGACGCTGCGATAAAGGGCGACCGTCGACTGGAGGCTGTTGAGCAGAGAGGAAGGCAACAAGCAGAGACGAAGATTCCGCGGTTTCCAGGATACTCGCGTCTGCAGAATTCGGGGAAGCTTCTTCGCGGGAACAGACAGTTCGCACAGCGCTACTTGGAGGCCGTCGATGCGCGACTGGAGGCGATTGAGACTCAACTCGCAGCAGCCAAGTTAACCACAGACAGCCACCGACCCTGGAGGCGACCTTCGTCTTTCGGGAGGCTCTGCACGCACTCTGAAGAGGCAAAGCCCCTCAAGTCGACCGCAACCGTTTCCGTCGGGAACTCGAGCTCCTCAGCCGCTGGCGATACACCCCAGCGCGCATGCAGGACCCGTGAAGACATTTCCGTCGAGCCGGAGCGCGAAGCGGAGGGTGGTGACGACAGACGCATTGGAGAGGCGTTTCCGCAGCTCGCGTCGACTCTCGAGAGCGCTGAGAGCGGCGTTCCTGCGACGCTTCAGTTTCAAGGAGGGTGTTCCTCCCAACCTTCTCAGAAAGGCAGAACCCCCAGCGAGACGCAGGATAAAGCCGGACCTGGACACTGTGCTCCTCGCGGGCGACCGATGCCGGCAGTTGCCTCGTCTCACCGAGACGCACACACTGAAGACAGAAGGAAAGCGCCTTGTCGGCCGACTCCTGGAGCCAGGACAGGCTTGCAGAAGCGGAGGCCCCCTACCTCAGCGACTCGGGAAGCCTCCCCGTTTGGCGCAAACCGGCCTCAGCCTCGTCTCCCTGGCGCTCGACCGGGCGTCCTCGGGAAGCCTCGCGCGCCGCCGGCCGAGCATGCACCCGCCGCCGGCCGGGGCGCCGGCGCAGCGGCTTCTCGCGGTGTATGTACACCCGGCGCGCATGCGGCGAGCGCGGGGCGGTCGGGGAGCGGCGGCGCGAACGGGCGAGGCCTGAGTGAGAAGGCTTTCTTGGGCACAGCAGAGACTCCTGCGCCAGACTCTGCGGATGCGTCGCGACAGAAACGAACTCCTCCGTTGCCTCGGGTGGCTCTGCTCGCGAGACGCAGAGAGGAGAAACTCGCACCGCCCGGGGGAGCAGATGACCGGGGCAAGGCGTGTCGAGAGACGCGCGCGCCCAGGGCTGGAGACAGCGCAAAGCTCAGGACTCCGATGCAAACTGTGTAGAATACGCCACATGGGAGGCCTCACGTTTCGGACAGGCGCAAGGCAGGTGGAGACAGAAAGAGACACTTGGAGACAGAAAGAGACACTTGGAGAAAGGTGGAGAGAGACGGACGGGGGAGTGTGGGGTGTGTGGCAACATAGAGGGTTCGGCGTTTGAGAGGGAAAAATGAAGAGAAGGGAAGTGAGGAAGGAAGAGTTCCACTTGGAGATTGGAACGAGGCAGGTAAAGGCTGTTTTTTTGCGAACGGTCGCGGTGGGTATTTCAAAGATTTGAAGAGAATCTCAGGTCTCTGCAGTCGTGTTCTGTGGCATGCCGAGAAGGAAAGACACTCGACGCGTGGGGAATCCTTTTCTGTCGATTTCTTGAAACTTCTGAAGGCCATGAACGCTGTGTCGCCTCTGGGGTGTATGTACACCCCGTGTGTCCAGCAAAGGGACGCCTCGCTCTGTGAAAGGTTTCGCCGACCACTCAGAATCTGGGCCTGTCCGAGGCCCCTCACGACAGTTGTCGCAGAGTTGTGCAAAGAAAGATAGGATGGTTCTCGAGTGAGACTCTTGCAGTTCGGCGCGGCTGCATGCAGAGCGTTGCCGCTGTCTCGGTCCTTCGTGCGTCTGTCTCGACTAAGGAGATGCATTCTTTTTTTCGGGTGTCTACACATAGGAAATCAAGAGAGACGTCTGAACAGATTCAGCAGGTGCCAGGTGTCCGCAGATTGCCTTTGACTTTCCATTTGCGTTTTAGAAAACATTTTCTCTGAAATCCGTTAGGACAGGCAGGAACTCGCAGATGCTCTCGAGCAGTGCTCCAGCGAATATGCGAACGAATTCACTCACGAGAAGGCTTCCCTGCTTCACTGCTGCTGATGCCATCTCTTCCTCGCCAGGAGCGTTCTGTCTCGGCTGCAGTGACTCGTTGCTGACCCGGCTTCCACTTTACTGTTTCTCTTTCGACTCCTTTTCTCTCGGGTGATCGATTTTCTTTCCATTGAGAGCCACTTTGGAGTTTCCTGTCACGAGCTTCGTGGTCGCTTCTTCGCGCTCGTCTGCCTTTTTCGGTCTGCCTCAGCGAAAGATTTCGTCTTTTTTTGCGCGAGGAAAGTTCGTTGACTGCATGCACTTTCTTCAAAACGCACTTCCCCCATATCTCTCTCAAATCAAAGGGAGACACCTCAAACACCCTCCCTGGTCCCCGAATCGAAACCTCCCGTCCCTCTCCTGTCGTCTGACAGAACGGCACACTGCCGCTGGTGCGTCCGCCCTTCGCAGGCGTCGAAGTGGACTGCATGCATCCTTGCGGAACGCAGAGACGAACGCTGCGAGGACAGTGTACTCCTAGATCTGAGCGGAGGAGTCTAGCTTTTTTCTGTTCGGCAGACCGTTTAGCAGCCAAAGAGGTTGCCGAGAAAAATTCGGCTGTTCCACATTGCGTGGATGAGGACTGTCGTCAGGAGGTTCTTCGAGTGTACGTACACCGCAGTCCAGGTGAGGCCCAGGACCCAGAGCGGGAGGACGGTCTGAACGTTCATGTGGTGCACTGCGAAGAGCAGCGAAGAGAGAACTGCGGCAAGAGAGAGAGGCATGACTTGCGAGAATAGCGGGAGACAGAAGCCGCGGTACAGAAGCTCCTCCCACCCGGGAGCTGAGAGACAGGGCGCGAGTGCACCGACGAGAAAAGACAAATGTGTGTTGAGCGTCGGATTCATAATATGTTGCACAATTGTCGGACCCTGTAAAATCGACAAGTCGACACAAGCATCAGGGGGCGCGATCGCATGCAGGGTTGCAAAAAAGATGTAAAAAACAGCCGTGCTCAACACAGAGGAGACAGAGACACCGGAAAAAAAGCGCAACTCAGTCGAGACCGAACCCAGAGACGCAGACAGGCGAGTTCTCTGTCTGTTGCTCTCACAAGCCACCAGCAGACGCCCTGGAGAGAAGTTGAATCAAGAGGGAGGAAGAGCGAGGTTTTTCGACACAGTCGTTTCCGAGTCTGCAAGAACACTGCGACTCAGCATGGCCGAGGGAAGTCGAGGAAGGAGAAAAGGCGAATCAGAGGAAAGAAAAGAGGCCAAAAAGGAACATTCTGGAAACGAGAGGCTTCCTAGAAAAGAGACGGACTGCGAGAAAAGAAGGGCAAACGATTCCTCCTGGTTTAACCAAGGGTGTCTGTGCAACAAGAGGTCGTGAAACCGAATAAAAAGACACCACGGTGGCCTATCGACATTGAAAATCTCCCGCGCGAACAAGGCCGCAGAGACTGAAAACGGCTAGCACACTGCTGTCTCCCAGTTAAACGACTCAGGGTACACACCTCTCTTTCGCTCAAAGTCCGCGTCTCCCAGGATCTGAATAAAAACGATCAAGTGACGCGAAGGCTCTCTCTGAATCGCCGCCAACGAAGGCGTCAGGCGGTCACTGCCGCGGCGCAGCTTACGGGGGACCCGGGCGCCTTCTCGAAACCTCTGAGGTGTACAACCAGCTCACCTGCGGTTCTTCGGGAAGGAAACTCATCAAGGCGTCGTTGAGAAACTCCGTCAAATTAAAGAAAAGACAAGAAATCAGGTATCCCGAGATGACTGGCCACACCCACAAGCCGCCTTTCCCTCGACTCCGCACAGTAAACCACCTTGCGTTCGCGCGTTTCTCCACCAGAGAACTTCCAGTCTTCGCCTTTGCGTGACTCCCGCTCGCGCCGAGTCCTGGGGTGTATGTACACCCGACGCGCGCCGAGGTCTGCAAGGCATCTTGCGGCTTCAGGCCGCTGTGGGGAGAGCGGAGAGACTCCCGGTGGCGCGCCTGTGTGTCGAAGTTCCTCTCGGCCTCTCGTGGTCTCTTGATTCTCCACCAGAGTCTGCGAAAGAACTCGCAACTTCCGGCGACCTTGTTGCCCGAAGAGAGCAGATGCTTCTCTGTCTCGGCTTCCACCATGCCGCCCAGTCCTGCTTCCTCGCCTCTGCGGGAGGCCAGGAAAAAGCAGCCTTCCAGTTGCCGAGGGGGGAGTTTCGCGTCGTGGACGCGCTTTGAGTTCGAGCTTTCGTTGCCGTCCGCAGGAAGACCTGCGTTGCTTTCGCGATCGGTGTCTCGCGAAAGCAGAAGGGAGGCAACGGGACCCTTTCGCCAACGTGACGACAAGGTCGCACAAGACCTTTGCTCCACTTGCAGTCCTGCAGATCGCTCTTCGCAGGCATCAACGGTCTCTTCGTCCTTCCCCTCTCCTGCCCCCAGTCTTCGAGTCTGATCTTGCGGTTCTTCTCCGTCGCGTTTCCCCTCCGTCGAGTCGCTTTGAAAGGGTGGAGATCCGGTCGGTTCCTCCTCTGTCTCCTCCCTCGCGGTCTCTGAGCAGGCAGGCGCAGGCGCTTCATAATGCGGCGGCTCCCAAGCGCTCTGGAAGAAGGTGATCGGGGAGAGTCTGAGCAGAGCGACCCCCATGAAGACCCAGGCGAGATGAGCCAAGAGCACTTGCAGCGCGCGGTGCATCGCAACATCGAGCGTCACGACTCCCGCCGCATGCAAGAAGTAAAAGAGGAAGTCGAGGCCGCAGGCTACATAGCCGGACAGAACGTAGGAGCCGAGGAGGGCAAGGAGCAGCGACGCGCTCTTCAGAAACGCCGGAAACGGACCCTGCACCACAGCGCAGAGAGACAGGAGCGGAGAGAACAAAAATGCGCAACGTTCTGCGTGGATGGTGGGCAGGTCGTCTCGCGAGATCTAAGAGAGAAAAACGCAAACGCATGCAGTTCAGGGGCGAGCGCACGACAGCGAGCTGACGACCCTCAGATCTGAACGAGCGCAGGCGTTGAAGAGACAGGCGCTTCGGCCGTCAAATAAAGAGTACATGCGAGTTCCACGCGGGTGGTGCGGAGCGCAGAAGGTGTACAGGCAGATGGCGCTTCTTCACTGAGACGTCTCGCGACGCTTTTTTGGCAGGTCAAGGATTTGCCTGACCTTTGCCTGGCGCCGGTGGAAGGAAACTTCAGATACACCTGACACGACAAACCGTTTATCTCCCATGAGAGAAACCTCCTCTTCGAGGCGAGAACGAAGACTGCTTTTTCAACAGACATGAGGTGCTTGGCACACACTAGCCGATTTATAA
Source organism: Toxoplasma gondii ME49 (assembly GCF_000006565.2). Taxonomy (NCBI): domain Eukaryota; phylum Apicomplexa; class Conoidasida; order Eucoccidiorida; family Sarcocystidae; genus Toxoplasma; species Toxoplasma gondii. The sequence continues at coordinate 5,465,387 of NC_031480.1, forward strand.
AAACAACTGACGAGTTCAGATCGGCTGGTACAGAGTATTAAACCTAACGAATGGAGTTGCACAAGACAGGATAGTTGAAGAAGCATCAAAAGAGAATACAGACACAGCGAAGAGACAGAGAAGCTGGAAGAACGAATTCTTCAAAAAGCGCAGTTTCTTCGCATGCGCGTCGTACATTCTTTCCGTGTTTCACATGGACTTGGCAGCAGCTGGTTCAGAGCAGAAGAACATTCTTTCGCTGTCGCTCTGCTTCTCGGTCGCAGCGGAACTGTCTGTCTGGAGCCGCTCAGGTCATGTCATTCACATACATTTGGCTGTGGAGTCTTTCGTTAGCGAGCAGAGGCTCTGCCTTCTCTGGGAAGCTACGGAAATGCACAAATTGCTTTTGCTTGTTCCCTCCAACGCCTGGAAGGCCTGTCCCTGGTCAGACGGGTTTTGCGTCATCAGCGGCACACCTTTTTTCTCGTCGAAAACCGTTTTTTTCCTCTTCAAAAATCACTTTTTTCTCGTCAAAAATCACTTTTTTCTCGTCAAAAATCGTTCTTTTTCTCGTCAAAAATCGCCTTTTTTCTCGTCAAAAATCACTTTTTTTCTCGTCAAAAATCACTTTTTTTCTCGTCAAAAATCGCCTTTTTTCTCGTCAAAAATCACTTTTTTTCTCGTCAAAAATCGCCTTTTTTCTCGACAAAAATCGCCTTTTTTCTCGTCAAAAATCACTTTTTTTCTCGTCAAAAATCGCCTTTTTTCTCGACAAAAATCGCCTTTTTTCTCGTCAAAAATCACTTTTTTTCTCGTCAAAAATCACTGTTTTTCGCACTCACATGCCAGGGTAGCTTGCGCGAAACCTGCGCATGCCGTCCGCCGGGGAGCAAGCGACGGCGCTCCTTCGTCTGGCGTTCGGTATCGTCTTCTTCCGCGGCAGAAGCACCGACAAAAAGATCCGTCGTCCCCGACGCATGCGCGCAGGGAGGCACCTCTGCGCCTCCCGAGCGCGACGACGCTGCCTCCGTGACCTGCCCTCGAGGCGTCGATACACCTGACGGAGAGACTGAAGACAAAGAAGCAGAAAAGAGAGAAGGAGGAGAAGAAGACGGAGAAGACCAGGAAGACGGTTGGGAGGAAGGAGAAGAAAAGGGAGAAGAAGAAGACGAAAGTGCAGAAGGTGTGTAGGGCCTCTGTATGGCCGCTCTTGTTGACTTGGACTTTTCGTTTGCGAGATTTGAGAACGCCTGGCTCTTCGAAGCGCAGAGAAGCGCGAGAGCCGCCCAGCCAGCGAGCGAGTCTCCTTGGACATGTTGGAAGAGGCCGCAGCGATTGGGGAGGAGCTGGACTGGCAAGACAAACGTTTGTTGCGAAATGTATGCAAAGTGAACAAAGTAGACGGCGAGGACCACTGCCGCTTGCGCCAGCACCGACTCCCGAAGCCGAGAATTCAACGCAGATCCGAACGCGAAGCAACGCGACACTCCGAGTCGAAAAAGTCGACGCGCGGACTCGCGGAACCGCTCGAGCCGCTGCAGGAACTGTCCTGCCTCTCTCTCCGCAGTGGCCGAGACAGAAGAAGAAGAGGGAGAAGAAGAAGAGGGAGAAGAAGAAGGGAGGGAAGAGCAACTGGCGTCGCTGAGAGACTCGGAGGCCGGCGTTTGTGAGCTGGACCAGCCATGGGTCTTCGAGGAAGGCCAAGGACGCCCAGAGGAGAACGCATGCAGCCAGCGCTGCCATAGAGGTCCTTCCCTCCCAGAGGGAGGCGAAGAAGAGGCGCGAGAGCAAAGAAGAGGCGAAGGAGGCCGAGGCGCGCGAGAGACGTACGCAGAAGAAGACGCAAAGAGCGGAGAGCAGAGAGGAGAAGAGGAGAGAGAGGAGGTCAGCGGAAAAGAGAAAGGCGAGGAGTGAGGTGGACGAGGTCGAAGACGAGAGAAGAGGAGGGATACTGACGGAGGTAAGAAGGCAGCGAGACGGCAGGGAAGGCCGCGAGCGGAGGGTGCTCTGCTGGGGGAGGAGGACTGGCAAGGTGTTTTTCCTCGGTCTTGAGCAGAAGCCGGCGGACGCGATGACGCGGCAGCAGGTCCAGGCGGCGACGTACTCGAGTCGATGCCTTCTACACAAGAAGGCGAAGGTTCAGACGAACGAGATGGCTCGGAAGACGCGCTGGAGTCTGCCTGTCTCTCTGGCAAGGCATGCCCAGAGTGGAGAGAGGCAGACGAAGACAGCGAGACGTCCGCGTCCTTTCTGAGAGGGAGAGAGGCGGCCGGGTGTGACGACGCAGGCGGGAGAGACTGAAAGGCGAGAGCTCGCGAGCGCTTCTCTCTCAGATCCGGACTCTCCCCCGGGCGCCCAAGTTTCTCTCGTTTGTCTGCTCCATTTTCGAAGTCGGCGATCGGCACCGGGTCGCGGAGGACGGCAAACTCAGAAAGGGAAGACGCAGAGGACGGAGAAGAGGCGGAGGATCGAGGAAAGCCGAGAGAAGAAGCGGCGCGTCTCCTCGTAGCGCCATCCTCCCAGGGGTGGTTTGAGGTCGCCGAAAAAACTGGGGTGTCGAGACACCTGGGCGGCGAGGCGGCGCCGGATACTTGGAGTTTCAGAGACGCCGAAAAGCAGGCAGGCGCCGAGCGCGGCAGTCTCCCAGGGGATCTGAATGCATGCGCAGCTTCCTCGGAGCGTCGCTCCAGAGTCGCGGCTCCTCGGCAGCCTGCATCGGCAGAGATCGCTGCTTTTCGCGAGGCTGGAAACGCGCCGAAGGCTACGGGCGGTGCATGTTGAAGGCCGAAGCGACCTGCTAAGCGAGGCGAAGACGAAGGAGGTGGAGGAGGGAAGCAGGACGAGGGAGAAGAAGCAGAGGGAAAAGAAGCAGGACACCGCGCCTGCGACTGTGGCGGCGGAGGACGGGGAGACAGCGAAGCGACAGAGGAACTGGAGAAACGGGAGATAGCGGAGGAAGGCCTGGCAGAGAGCAGATGGAGGCTCGGCTCTCGGGGAAAACGGGGAAGAGTGGAACGAGCGAAGAGAGACGAAGAAGGCGACCTCTGATGACGCAGAGAGACGGACGGGGAGGATCCCTGCAGAAGCGCGGCGTAGCTCACTCGAGCGGAAGAGAAAAGGAGACTGAAAATCACCAGCAGACAAATCATCTTTCCACTAAAAGAAGAAGGCTCTTCTCACGCAGTCGTCGAGTCGATAGGAGAAGCGAGAGAAAGAGGAAGACCGGGAGAGGAAGAGAAAGAGAACGTAAAGGCAACAGCCTTCGGTCGTACACAGAGCCGGCGGCGCAGCGGTCGAGAGACTAGACGAGAAAAGAGGAGTAGGTTTTCCAAAGTTTTCACTGCGATTTCCGAGTGTACGGCCAGACCGGTTGCGACGCACAGGCGCCGTTTTTTCAGACGGGGGAGAGGCACAAAGGCAGATTGTGGAAGACGAGACGAGAGACGCGTGAGCATTGCTAAGAGTGAGAAAGAGAAAAGATGAACAGACGAGGCAGAGAGACACCGGAACCTCTCCTCGTTGCCCTCAAACAAAGAGATGTCTGGTGTAGGTCCAGGGTGCCGCAGAACAGTCTGGAGGAGCACTCAGGCTTGGAGGGAAGGCCAGGAAAGTCGGCAGAACGCGTCGAAGAGAAGAAACTGGCAAGACGAAAGAGCGAAGAATACCAAGGGGGTCTCCTTTGAGGACTCATGTCGCTGCAGTTTCGAGGATTGGTGGCGACGAAAAGGACTCTGTCGGAGACCTCGAGCTCTCTGGCTCGAGGACAGAGGCAGAACAGAGAGACTGGAACTTCGCAGAACTCTGAGAGAAGAGCGAGAACTCTGCGAGAAGAGCGAGAACTCTGCGAGAAGAGCGAGAACTCTGCGAGAAGAGCGAGAACTCTGCGAGAAGAGCGAGAACTCTGCGAGAAGAGCGAGAACTCTGCGAGAAGAGCGAGAACTCTGCGAGAAGAGCGAGAACTCTGCGAGAAGAGCGAGAACTCTGCGAGAAGAGCGAGAACTCTGCGAGAAGAGCGAGAACTCTGCGAGAAGAGCGAGAACTCTGCGAGAAGAGCGAGAACTCTGCGAGAAGAGCGAGAACTCTGCGAGAAGAGCGAGAACTCTGCGAGAAGAGCGAGAACTCTGCGAGAAGAGCGAGAACTCTGCGAGAAGAGCGAGAACTCTGCGAGAAGAGCGAGAACTCTGCGAGAAGAGCGAGAACTCTGCGAGAAGAGCGAGAACTCTGCGAGAAGAGCGAGAACTCTGCGAGAAGAGCGAGAACTCTGCGAGAAGAGCGAGAACTCTGCGAGAAGAGCGAGAACTCTGCGAGAAGAGCGAGAACTCTGCGAGAAGAGCGAGAACTCTGCGAGAAGAGCGAGAACTCTGCGAGAAGAGCGAGAACTCTGCGAGAAGAGCGAGAACTCTGCGAGAAGAGCGAGAACTCTGCGAGAAGAGCGAGAACTCTGCGAGAAGAGCGAGAACTCTGCGAGAAGAGCGAGAACTCTGCGAGAAGAGCGAGAACTCTGCGAGAAGAGCGAGAACTCTGGATTCCAAAGCGACTGGTCTTCCAGGCGTGAACTGTACACACTCTCTGCTGCCTGTCTCCCTGTCTCCCTGTCTCCCTGTCTCGTAGCGAGGACGGACCGTTCTTACGCGGGACCTGCGCATTGACTGCCCTTCACTTTCAATTCTTTCAGGTGGAACAGGGACTCCCTTCTCAGCGGAAAACAGCTTCGTTCCGGAAGAAAAGGAGAAACACCGTGATAAAAACGGTGCAACGCGAGATCCGGCGATATCGATCGACTTCTCGGCGCTGGGGTGTCCAGACGCCGGAAAACGCAGCCTTGGACCTGGGCGCGTTTTCGATTTTCTCGAGAGTGCATTCTCTTTCGTTCCGACGCGGAACGAGAAGCAGGTTTCCTCGATCTCCTTCTGGCGACAAAGCGCGCGCAGATGTCGCCACCCAAGAGAAACGTCGAACTCGCAAAGTCGCGGCGTCTGCATGCAGGCGGGAGAAACGGCCGTTCCAGTGTTTTTTCTCGTTTGTGGAGAGAATTTTTCGCAAAAAGGCGTCTGAGAGGGAGTACAGTCTCTCACATCTCTCACGCCAGATTCGTTCGGACAGTTCTCGACTCCCTTTCAGTTCAAACGCTGCCGCCGATGCCGTCGGACGTTCCACGCGTTTTCCTGACCAGCCAGCGTGTGTCTGCAAGACTCGGCTGTCGAAAAAAGTCAGGCACTTGAGTCGCGGCTCGGGAAACGTTTCGATGGCTTGAATGTCTCAGTGAGGAGCTCGCGAAATCCCTTCGCCTCCGCTGTTTTTGAGCCTCAAAAAGGAGCCTCCTCCAGGCAGGGCCGACTAAAAGTTCGACAAGAAGACCGCCGGGGAACTTTGGGGGTCTTTTGTTGGGACTTGGATTCGGCAAACAGAGACCTTGCAGATGTGTAACCAGTCACCCCTGTAGAAGAGTCGCTCTCGGCTTTCTGTCGTCGGCGAACTGCAAAACACAAGAAAAGAACTCCCTCCTCAAAGAGACGAAGCAACCTTCGGATCTGCGCCTCTCTCTGCGCTGCAGCTGAAAAAAGGCGACGTCCGAGCACCCTGGGGAGACCCAGGCCGGGGGCGCGTCTCAGTCGCAGACAACATGCGGCGCAGGCGAAAAAAGTTTTTCGAAGATGCGACGTCGTTCTTTGCGTAAACAGAAGCGTTGCAGTCAAAACCACGGAAGATTTGTTCGATATCGACAGCTGCGGAAGCGCGCGCTCTCGAGAACTCGGGGTCCAAGAAACGAAAAAAAAACTCTAGTCTCCGAGAGCTAAAAACACAAAATAGAAAAAGAAAGTCGGTACTTTCTCTTCTCCACACTCAAGCGACTTCATCACGTCAATTCAGAGCAACTGAGAACGCTCTATTGAAAGAACATCTTCGTCGCGAGTGGCGGCTGAACTTCGGTTTTAGCGCAAGTCAATCTTGAGGCGCTTGACTCGAGTCATTCGGGTTGAAAAAGTCTGAGAGTCAGAATCGCTTGCACGCAAAACGTTCCTCACGGAGGTCATCTCCTTCGCGTCTACTCAGGTGCCGTAACGGAAGGCGCTGCGCGACTTCCCCGCGCGCGCTTCCTCCAGTTCCTGTTGAGACTGCCAGGAGCTCTCCAGTGGAGGAAGAAGACTACCTCGCGTGGAGGCTCTTCGGCCTGAGGGCTCGCGCGTTCTTTGCAAGCCGCGGTTCTCACAGTGTTTCTTCTTTGTGCTGCCGATACTTCGCGCGCGAAAAGCTGCGCCGTCGCGCGAAAGTTGAGCCGGAGTGTCTGGCTGCAGCAGGTCTGCATGCAGTGTGAGTAGTCAAGTTGCCGCTCTATCGCAAACAGCTCCTGAGCGAAAAAAGCGTTTCTGCCTAGATACCGCGGCGCTCCACAGCTTCCCGGTGTTATCCAGCGTTGCGAGGGGAGGCGGCGTTTCTACTGAGGTCGGCAGCGACGAACAGACAGAAGTCACGGCTGCTTTGCCGGCATGAACACCGCAGTGTCGGGGGATTTCCACAGTGGAAACAAAGCGTTTTTTGGCAAGAGTGTGAGTGAGAGAAGGTCGACGACCGACCCAGCGACTGTGAAGTCCACCCGTGCGACCGAACCAGTGTCTCGAAGCAGAGTTCCTGCAAGTCGGGCAAAAACGCGAAGAAACAACGCAAAGGATTCTCTCCCGACACTCTCGCATGCGAATTCAGTGCGTATCGAGTGAAAACCTCGACTTGGCGCGCTGACGAACGAACGTTCACAGGCTGCAGGCCTTTCGTCGGAGGAGTCTCCGAATCAGGAGGAAAAAGCAGGAAGGCGTTCAGGACCCTGACGCCCACCTCCCTCCACTCCACACTGCAGAGACTGCCAGTCGAGCAGACGTTTTGCAAGAAAAAAAGAAACACAAGCCTTGTTCTGTCTAAATTCGGCTTTGGTCGTGGCGTCGGCGTTCGAGAAAAGCGCGTCTCTCAGTCCTTCTTTGTCGATTCTCCATGGGGCGTTTCTGCCGACGCGAGCGCTCTGAGCAGACGCACGACTCGCAGGGGAACTTCTCGAGCATCAGAGAAAGGGGTTCGCTCTGCATCGTCGCCGCTGTTTCTGAAAGCTTCCCTGGATCGAACGGCTTCGACGACTAGCCGAAAATCTTGTTCGCTGAAGGGCGCATGCGAAACGAACAGGAGACACCGACCGGCCCTGAGACGCCGACGCGACAGCGAAGTCTCGAAACAATCGCAGATTGTTCCAAAATAAAATCCATGGACGCGAGAGCGCTGCACTCGTTCAAATGCGAGAGACAGTCCGTGGTCCAAGGAAGAGGCTCTACGTTGAATACAAAGGCTTAAACGGTAGCTACGCAGCCGCGAAAAGAAGGGAGAGATAGCGAAGCACCAGGGCAACTCAGCTCACTTGTTGCGGAGAAGTTCCGCGACTTGCGTCAGGAGGTCAAAACGCCGCAGACGCTGGAGAAGTTGTCCGGGAGGAAGTCCTTCTTTGCCGAGGAGATCCTGCGCAGCGCCATGGCACAGACACCCGGGCGAGCCATGAACGGTTCTGAGTGGTTTGTCGCTTCTCGCGCGGTCTGCCGAACTCCAAAATGCCTTTCATTCACTGGAGAGACCGACGCAAATGCGATGCGCTGTCTCCACATGCATCCGCCGAACAGGTCCCTCCACGCGAACGCTGTCGCTGTGCACCTCGGCGTTTTCTCCGGACCGTTTCAGACGGTTTTTTCTCTTTCTCCTGACTGTCCTGACGCCCTTTGTGGCTTGACGTTGAAGCGAAGACCCGCACAAATGCACCCTTGCAGCAACGCAGCGACTTGGAACTCTGCGGCGTCTCTGCAGGTCAGAAGGCTTTTGCGCCTTCACGCAGAGCGGCGGAAAGCCTTGAGAGGAAAAACGCGCCTCACCGTCAGTTCAGCGAAGGAAGGCGACGCGCTTCCCGACGCCTGTGGGGTGTCTCGGCTACGTCGCCTGCGACGCTGAAAATTGACATGCGTCTCCGGTTCGCCTTCGATGCGGGAGAAGTGAAAGACCTCTTCGGTCCAGTCTTCTTCCTCTTCACCTGCTGCCTGCGCTCTGCTTCGTTCTTCCTCTTCCTCGGCGACGACGGGGAGATACCTATGGAAGAACTCGGTAGGCAGAGTGTGGTAGAGCGCGCCGTCGATCTCCACCGGCTGACGTAGGGGCACCATCCCTGCGGCGCGTTCATCCTCCTTTGTCTTTTGCGAAACGGATAAGAAGTCTTTGAGTTCTCGACCTCTCCGCAGCGCCCCCGTCGCGGAGCGCGCGCGCGGTTCCGACCGCCTCGGCTCCGTCGAGTTGGCCTGTCGCGCCGCGACGCAGCCGCCCGCGTCTCCCGGCCTTCCTGCGTCTTCCCCTTCGCCTGTTCCTTCACGGGCGCGAGCTCTCGAGAGCGCGAACGCCTCCTCCAGCGAAGGGAGGACCGGCGCGCGCCAAACGTCAAGGCCGTGTGCAGTCACCGCCACAGCCTCCATCTCGACTCTGCCCGCTTCTGGAGCCGAGGCCGCGCTCGGGAGGCTTCGGTGAACGATCAGGCCCACCAGAGGGAGGGAAGACGAGAGCGAAGAAGCAGAAGACGAGAAAGAAGAAGCAGAAGACGAGAAAGAAGAAGCAGAAGACAGCGAACAGGGAGGGACAGGGTCTTCGCTGCGCAGCTGCTCTCGATGATGGTGCAAGTGAAGAGAGAGAAGAACTTCTGCTGGAGTCACGCGTCGCCTCTGCACGATGCGACCGAAGAGGAAAACAGAAAACTGTCCGGGTGCGAGACGAAACTCTGGAAAACACAGACCTGAGTACAGCTTCCCGAATGGCGAACGAAACAAACAACCACCTAAGCATATACATATACATATATATATATATATATATATGCATATGCAGTGCATGCACGTTTATAAAAGTAGCATGTGAACGCGTCTACAAATTCCATGCTGTACAAAGTACATGCTCTACAGAGAGACGATACACACATGCTCGGTGCCTACCTGTTCAGCCTCTTCGGCCGCGTCTTGTTCTTGCCCGGTCCGCTCCTCTCTGCCCTTCTGGGCGGTCCTTTGAAAGTGTCTCCGAGGCCCCACAGTCCCCACTCCCGCCGGCTGCGGCCTTCGCTGAGTTTCGAACGCACACCGCTTGTCTCCGCTCTCGAGGAGATGCGGCGGTCGCAGAGACGCCCAGCCGACCAACTGAAGTCCAAGGTGACGCGCCGCTCGATCAGCAGCTGCTCGAAGCGGAGACGCTCCAAGGAGAAACTGAAAATGGCAAACATGAGAAACGCTTCAGCTGAGAAAGGGCGCAGAACACACTTGCTCACGACCAGAACCATCCGAGAGAAAACAGACTCTCGTGTACATATATAGGACAGCGCACAGCGAACGAACACCGTCTCTTTCTCTCTCCTTCTCTGTCGACTTTTCTCTCGCTTTCTCTCGCTTTCTCTCGCTTTCACGACTTCGCTCTGCTCCCTCTCCTGTTCTCGCTTTGGGGGATCGCGAGTGCGACGCAGATGTTTTCTTCTCTTCGCTGTCGCTCTTGCGCGGCCTACATTCTGAATGCCTTCCTCTTTCTCTCGCCGGCTCAGGCCTCCGTCTCCGCTCCGTCGGCTCGGAGTGAAGACCATCACTTCCTCGACGTAGATCCGATACGCTCTCTTCAGTTCGTCTGTCGCTTCTGAATGCTGCGCGTCTCGCGTCGTGTCTCCGTCGTTGCCTCGGACTCCGTTTCTCTCCTTCTCGGCGTCTCTGTCTCTGTCGACGACTCCGTAGAGCAAGGCAACTGAGGCCGGCGAACAGTCTCCCTGCTCTCCGATTTCCACGGGCGCAGCGAGGAGACGCTCGACCGCGCGAGAGGAGAGAACAACCTAGACGAACGACCAAGCGAAAAGAGCGAAGAAAAGGATTTTCACGACCGGCCAGGGCATTTCAACTCGTTCAAAGTACACCCGAAAAAAAAACTTTCCTGAACACTAAACACAAGACGCTCCTTGCTTGTCTTCGCACTCTCCTGAGATGCTTCGCTCGTATCGCCCCCGCGCAACGAATCCACAAGGTCTCGACTGAACGCATCGGAAAGTGAAGAGCTTCATGCGTTTGGTGCACGGCAAGCCTGTTTCTTTTGGAGTCACAAAAAAACGCAACGAAGAGAAACATGCAACTCCGCATTTGCGTTGACGCGCGTAAAAAAAAGCTGTTCCGGTGCAGCCAGCTTGAAAACGCGTTCTTCAAATGAGGCCATGAAGGAGGCGCTCGGCCGAGACTCGAACGGGGAAAACAAGGTGACGCAGTGAGCGAGTCTCTGCGCTTCGCAGCCTTCTCAAGAAAGAGAAGGCGACGCGCTTTCGCGTTGTCTCGTCTTCGCTCCTCACTTGAATGTCAGCTTCATTCTCCAAAGACAAAGGCCTGACCGCGTTCGGCGTCGCTTCGGCCTCGGCTCTCTTCCTCCCAGCCAGTTGTCTGAGCGAGGAAGCCTGTGTTCCTGCTTTCGCTGCGAAACGCCTTTCCTTCTCGCTGTCGCTCCTCGTCTCTGCGGAGCTGCTTTGAGGGAGAGAAGAAAATCGGAGCGCAGGAAGGGAGTCCGAAGAACGACTGCTCGTCCGTAGCAGCGATCCGCCGTCGACGACCCGCGGGAGGTGTCTGTATACCCGCGGAGAGCCGGTCTGCTTGCCGAGGACAGGGCGGGGAGACGGCGAGGAAGAACACAGAACAGCTTGAGAGGAAGAGACTCCCCGAGACCGAGAAGAGGAGATACACGGAGGCGACGAGGAAGACGAAGAGGAAGATACAGAGGGGCAAGAAGAGGCCGGTGAAGAAGACGCTGAAACGGAACCGCGAAGGGGTGAAGAGGAGAAGGACTCGTGCGAGTCCGCGAGGGGAGAGAGGGAGGGAAGAGAGGACAGCAGGATGTTGAATTCTCGAAGCGAGGGAGAGACGACGACATCTGAGAGTGAGGCAGAGAGATTCATGCCTTCGCTCTCCTCTTCTCGCTTCTCCTCTGTGCGACTCCCTGCTTCGGTTCCGACGCTCGAGAAGGCATAGTGCATAGGCGATGATGAAGCGCGACAAGATGTCGGAGACAGCGCGCTTGCCGAGAAGCCGTTTCGGAGAGGGAGAAGTCGCGCGAGGTGTGTAGCCAGCTGAGGAGGCAGAGAGAGCGCGCCAGCGGACAGAGGAACAGACGAAAAAAGAGAGAGGAGCGCGAGCAAGGGAAGCGTTTTCCACCTGCTGGAGACCGAGGCGGAGAGCGGGGAGCTGGAGGAGAGGGGGAGAGAGGGCAGAGCGAAGACTGTCGAGTTCGGGGGATCGTCCTCCATTTCAAATGCGGTCGTGGAGGGCCATGGCAAGGAACGAAAAGGCGCAGAAAAAGGACGCCAAGAGACAGAGAAAAGAAAACAAAGAAAACGGCAGCGGCGTCCTCACGGAGCTCCGAGTTCCCGGTGGAGGTACGGAGAAGAGACGAAGGATCAACAAGAAATAAAGGGAGATCAGAGCCGCGAGGAGAGAGAGGAAACGCAGAGAGAGAGAGAGAGAAAACACAGTCGATGAGAGGTGAACAGACCCGCCTCGAAGAAGAGCGGGAGACCGAGACGGGAGACACGACGCAGAAAAGCAATCCTTTGCAGTTGTAAAGAAGGAGCAGACAGAACGCGTTGGACGACAAGGTTCGAAAGAAAGAAAAGGTACTGGGAAAGGAAAACACAGACGCAGACAGAGGTTCGAGAGAAAAGACGTATTGCTTACTCAACCGGCGAGCAAGCGGTGCGGATGTCTCGCGATTGCATGCAGTGGCTTGCCGAGAGAGAGACCTCACGAAAAACAGCGGTCTTGTTTCCTTGCTCTCACTCTCTCTCTCTCTGTCTCTGTCTCTCTGTGTTTCTCTATGTCTGTGTATCTGTCTGCTTGTTGTTTTTCTCGAATTGGAGTGAAAAGCAGGTCGAGCTGAGAAGCGCAGAGATCAGAAATACGAGGAAGAAGAGACATGCAGTCGGCTTGTCTTCACCCCACTCTTCTCGTCGGAACCTGCATCTAGAGAACATCTGGGTTTCCAGAAAGTTGTACGTCGATCTAAAATGTCGAATTTCTCAAAGACTCAAAGGTCGTCGAGTCGTCGACAGGCTAAAAAATCGGCGGGAGGTGAGCCCCCAGTTGCCTTTCGAGCGAAAAGGAGAGATCGAGACAATTGTGACGGTGAAGCGTCCTCGTTGAACATTTCAGAGAGCACAGATCTATCGCTTCGGGAACCAATTCTCTCTCTCTCGATGAAGCTCCCAGAGTGATTGTAGGGTAAATTCACTGGAAACTGTTCCACTTGTCGTTTAAAACACCGTTCAACAGAGCTGTCGAGTTCCGCGGTACAAATAGATAAGTCCGCGGTCCCTCCACTGGCGCTTCTTTTGCAGTGTTCAAGTTTAGAAGAAAATTATCTTTTTTTCAGTTGCAAGAAGCGACCGTTCACGAGCTCCTGTTTAAAGGCGATTCTCCGACGCCGAGAGAGACTGAAAGAAATTCAAATGGAATAATATACCCTCGCTCCGTCGGCGCAACTCCCCCCTCCGCAGAGCAACGAAACGCTTTCCTGTAGACACTTAGAAAAGCAATTTGCAGCGCGTAGCAAGAAGGTGGAGTTTCTGATTCTTCGAGATTTCAGCTGCTCGTTTTTCAACCGAGGATCGAGACTGAGGACAACAGGTCTCCACGGTACTGAGTCGACTAGCTGAGACGTTATAAATCTGGAGCTTGGATTCTTTTCAGTTATCCGACGTTTACTTGAAAGAATCTCTGTTTCGTTCACCATAACTGTTTTGATTTCTCGCTGTACTCCGTAAGTTGTCTCAAGAGGTTTGATCGGTCTCGCTCTCCACTTTCTGATGTCTAACTGGTTGAGGCACAAGACTCTCGCAAACCGTTTTCTCGGCTGTAACGGAGCGTCTTCACGATTTCTGTGAACTTCCCCCCTCACAGGAGATCTCCGAGTCACGATTGGGGAAGGCTTCGCCTCAGTTTTTTACGACAGTTATGTTATCATACCGTCAACAGATTCAGAGGATCATTCTATACGTCACAACGAGTGGTGTGTACAAGGGCGGTGGGTTTAAACACTCCTCTCCAATTGCGAACTGCAGTGCATCAGTGCAGAGCTTGTCTTCGGCGAAAATTTCGAATCCAGCGTTTGCCTGTCAGCTGTACAGATGTCATGGCTGAAGGAATCGACTCCCGTTCTCCCGGCAGGAAATTGTCTGCGGATTGCGCCCTCCTTTCAGCCGAAAGGTCGTGACTTTGGAAACCTGCAGTCAAGTCTCTGAACGCTCGCTCGAACCAACAGAGAAAACGAGATGCCCACCATCTCTCTGTTCAGCACACACACAGTTCGCTTCCATCTGTTCTGCGAAGAGTTCCTGCAGAAGTCGCGCGTTTCCAGGCGCCAAGTGATGTTGCGGCAGCTGCGCATTCCCGCGAAATCGAGCAGCGACCTACAGAAACCTTTCGTTGCGTGCGACTCGTCGCCAGAGAGTGCCGTCGAGACGGAGAGCAGGTGCGTTCTTTGTGCGTTTTTTCTACCAGACTCTGGTGAAGACGACAGAAGCACAGTTTTTTGTCCGAAAAGGAAAACCTTTGCCAAGGCGCGTGGATGCTGGATTCTCGAAACAGACGCTCGACTCCCCGCCATAACACCTGGAGCTCTCAGCATGGCGGCCGTGAAAAGGGCAAACGAAAGCGATTCCCCGATTGCACAGGCCTGAGACGGAAACCAGTTGATTCGCGCCAGACAAGCTTTTCCTGCTCTTCCAAGACTCTTTCTTTTCCGTTTGTCTTCGTCGTCCTTTCTGCGGACGCAAACCTGGAGGAGAGACGTTTTAGAAGGAAGTCTCTGACCGGTGTTGTCTCTGAATCTTCGTGGAGTTCCCCGGGGCCAGTTGCACTGCGTCCACGTCAGAGAGCGAGCTAATAACGACGCGTTTGCGAGAACCTCCGAGAGACTTCTGAGTCCTTCTTTTTACACATAATACACGCGTTCAAACACGAAGAAGGAAACGCATTCAACTGCAATGCTCTCAAAGTGTCGCGTGCGTCATATGAGACGTTTTCTCCGGGGTATCAGGCGCAACAGAGTCCTTTCGTTTTTCTTAAGACGCTTGTCGCACTCTCTGCCTCGCGACCCGTTGCAGCCATCTAACTGGGAAGTGTGCCGTGGTCTCCGTGACTTTTCTGTCTTGGAAAAAAAACAAGTTCAGATCTCCACTGTTCCGGTGCAGTACTGCGACTACGAATCACATCCACGACGGAGAGCTTGTCCCTGCGCCTTCTGTTCGTCCACCGCCAGACAGCAGATGGAGGAAAAGCGTCTTTCAAGGCTGCGGCAGCCAGGGTGTCTGGACTGTCACGAGGATCTGCGACTTTCCAGAAACTGGGCGGCTCTCAAGAAGCTCCGGCATTTTCTACACACATGTCTTGCCTGTGGACGCCTGCAGCTGTGCAGCTGAGCAGTTCTGGAACCCAGAGGCTCGACAGAGCTGCTGCAGGCTTTCGCTCGGACAAGAGCTTGCCGCTGCAGTTCGCAGAGACGCAGCGACAGGGAAGAGTTCCACTGGGTGTAGAAGAGCTTCGTGATGAACTCTGACACCAGGGCAGATGCGAGACATCGTTTTTCCGAGAGAAGCCGTTCTCGCGAGTGTGATGGTAGTCCATGCACTGCATGCATTTTGCCTGCACTGCACAGAGCCAAACACAAACTCGTGAGCGGTGTGAAACAGCTCGTCGAAAGCCGAGCTTTGAGGGCAGGACGTGTATATGGCGGTCAGTCCAAACCCGCAAGTTACTGCGTCTGCTCGAGCGTGGAGTGACGCGAGTGTTTATGGCGTCGAGAACGTGATTAATGGGGAGTCGCTTTTATTTTTAAGTGGAGCTTTGCTTCGGTTCCTGCGAATGCCAGAGAAATACTTCAGGTTTGAACCTTTTCCAAACGTTTTCTGCGCTTTCCCGCGAGCAACCCATGCCGCGCGCATGTGCGAGAATGGGATGGACTCAAACTGTTGCATGCAACGAAGTCCCGCGACAGATGTCTCTCAAGAGCGACGCGTTTTCTCTCCGCAGGCGACCTTGTTTTTCTTCTCTTCGATCTACAAACGCGGAATCCTTTTCTTCCTTCGTCTTTCCTCGATTTCTCATCGCTCCTGTAGTCGACCACTGCCGCTGACTTGCGCTGGGTGTGGGCCTCGCGACTCGCGCGACTTTTTGCGGCCGAGACTTCTTTTCCTCCTTCGTTTTTATTTTCTCGCGCCTTGGCTTCAAGAAATCTAACCGCTTCGCCTCTCCTTTCGAACGGTTCTTTCCTCTGGCAGCCAAGGCGCTCGCTTTTGTCTTCTCTGCCTCCTCTGTCTTCTCTGCTTTCTCTGTGCATGCATAGACCTCATCGCTGGGTGTCTCTCACGCTTGCGAAGGAGAGCTGTGTTGCCTCGTTCTTCCTCCCGCTTCTCCCTCTCTTCTCCCCAACCTGCGCCAGTCGGTTGTTTGAACTTCTTGCTCTTTCTCCGCGTCCTCTGTGCATCGCGCTGCGCCGTCCGAGGTCTCGTCGGAGAGAACCGCCGAGACCTCAGACGAGGCTACGAAGTCGTCGTCTTCAGTCTGCGGAGGGAGTTCCTTCTTCTTCTTCGCTCTCGCGTCGGTCTGCGTCCAATTCTTCGTCCATGCTGCCGCCGCCTCTCCCTCAACAGTCGAACCTCGACCGCGAAAGCCGAGCCTCTCTCACCAGCTGACAAGCACAGCGACTCGTTTCCTGCGCGGTCAAATCCGGAGAGAAAACCGGAGAGAAAATCGCCGCGACACCCATGGCGCCTGCCTCGTCTCGCCAGCAGCGGCGGAGCTCCGCGGCTGCGGCGAACGCCGCTCCTGGCGGGGAGTCCGGAAGGCGAGAAGTCGTCGAAGCGCCTCGGCGTACAGACAGCAGAAACGCCGAGAAGAAGCGAGCGCGCGCGCCTGCCTCGCCTCCTGCAGATGCGGGCAGCAGCGAGCGCGAGGCGTCGAAGCCGAGAGAGCAGAGGGGAGCTAAGCGCGGACTGGCGAGCAAAGAGGAGAAGACAGAGACGAAGCGAGATTCCGTGAAGAAGGGGAATCTGTCGACAGCCGGCATTTTGAACAAGAAACGCAGACAGCAGGTCGCTTTTCAGCTGCTTCAGGCGAAGAAGAAGGACCGCGCGAAGAAGAAGAAGGAGAATCGCGCGAAAGAGCGACGCGGCGAGACAGTCGAGAAAAAGGTGCCGGCAACCATCGAGTCCATGCGACGCTACGACCCCACAGTTGGTCCGTCTGAAAGGGGAAAAGAGTCGGCGCTCTGCTTCGGAAAAAGGATACGAACGCGACGTAGAGAGATGTCTTCTCTTGCGCGAAAGAAGCAATGTGAGGGTGGGCGTGAGACGTCGTCGCTTTTCAAACGAAAGGCGGTCTAGATTTGAAAGACTATGGACTGGATTTCTCTCTTACTTCTCGCCTGTGTGAGGACCATTGCGCCGCTCTCCTTCTCGCACGCGAAGGCTCCTTGTCTCTTCGGTGCTTCACATTCGCTCGTGTCTGTCTCTGCACATTCTCTGCGCATGCAGTTGAGGAGGACGAAGAGGAGGTGGAGGGTGACGAAGCTGCAGACGAATTCGCTGCCTACTTCAACCGCGAAGTTACGCCGAAGCTGATGATCACCACAAACAAGTAAGCCGCTTTCCTCGCTTCCTCAAACAGGAGAAGAAGAAAGGAACAGCAAAGGAAGGGCAGACCGAGAGGAAAGCGAAGAGGGAGAAGAAGAGAACGACGAAACGTGAGAAGAGGAGGAAGAAAAGATTTAATAGGCATCCGAGGAGCGCGAAGAGTCGAGGAACGAGGAACGAGATCACGAACAGAAAGAGAAGAGGAAGAAGCAGAGGTTCAAGAGGAGTGGAGAGAAGCGCGAGGCTTCCGAAGGTTTCGTGGAGCGAGGCAGAGCTCTGCGGCCATATGGACAATCGCCTGTGAAACGAAGAACGACAACATGGCAACCGGGTCGCGCGGGAGGATCCGGAAATGCGAAGCCGCGAGCAGACGCGTTGTTAGAGACAGTGCAATGTGCGACATTTCCATCGCCGTGGAACGTTTTTCTTTCCAGAATCTTCTTCTGCGATTCGTTGTGTGTTCTTCGCTCTTTTCAGACGGGTCACCGCGGACATGTACAGCTTCCTCAAAGAGGTCCTGTACATCTTCCCCAATGCATTTTTCTACAAGGTGAGCATGACCGCAAACGCATGCGTGATGACAGACAGCAGAGGACGCCGCAGAGGACGTCGCAGAGGACGTCAAAGAAGACGTCGCAGAAGACGTCGCAGAGTCCGAGAGAGGATCTCTACCGCTTAGCAAGGCGAAGCAGTCGCCGCGGGAGCTTCGCGGAGGTACCGAGACACCCTGGGGGCGTTCCTGCAGCTGCTTGCGAGTCACTCTGTCGGTGCATGCGCGCTCTGTAATTTGTCTCTTTCTTCAGAGAGGGCCGTACCAAATCAAGAACATTTGCAAGTTCGCAGTCAAACAAGGCTTCACAGATCTCCTCGTTTTCAAGGAAAAGAATCACCGACCGTACGGCCTGTACATCGTTCACCTTCCAGGTGTGTGTGGAGCGAGTATAAAACTGGAGTCGCGTTGAGGGTCTACTCTCTGGATCTTCTTTTCCTTCTTCTTTCTCTTCTTCTTTTCCTTCTTCTTTTGCTTCTTCGTTTTCGCATTTCTGCCGCTGTGTCTCCCGCGCTTCTTCTGTCTCTCGCGTTTCTTTCGCGGCTGGCTCTTTGTGTTTGTGTCGCTGTCCGCTTTCTTTCTTTGGTCGTCAGTCTGCCTCTCTCTCGCGCCGCCGTTGTCTCGATGCTCTGCTTCTGGTTTGCTGTGCGACGCGTCGGCCGCGGTCCTTCACCCTTCGTCGCATGTCTGTCGCTCCGTTGATCCTCAGATGGACCGACATCGTATTTTCGACTGTCGAGCGTCCGCCTCGCGCAAGAAATGCAAGGCGCAGCCACAATGACGACGCATCTCCCCGAGTTGCTCCTCAACAACTTCACCACCCGCTTAGGGCGACGCGTTGCTCGACAACTGGCTGCGCTGTTTCCTCTCGTAAGTCCTGCTGCGTCTCTGAGGAGCAGAGGCTTTTCCGTTCTTTCCTCGCTCCCCGTTCATGGCGAGGATCTGTCCGCGGTCCTCCACGGCTCTCAGACGTCTCTCAGACGTCTCTCAGACGTCTCGGAGATGTGAGCGCCGTTCGTTGTGCTGCGTCGCGTTCTCTGGAGCGTCGTTTCTGATGCCGACGCTCCTGCCGCCTTTCAGAAGTCTCTCGCTCTCTCTTTCTCTTTGGGCTGCGCGTGTACAGACTCCCGAGTTCTCAGGCCGACGAGTGGTGACCTTTCACAACCAGCGCGACTTTATTTTCTTTCGACACCATCGGTACATCTTTGAGGACGGAAAGCGGACGCGCCTTCAGGAGATTGGCCCCCGTCTGACGCTGAAGCTGCTGTGGATGCATGCGGGACTATTCGACACCCGAGAAGGACTCTACGAATTCATATGGCGACCGGACATGAAGGTCGACAGAAAGAACATGTTGATCTGACTCGTTTCAGGTTCCTGCGTTTTTCTGCGTTTTCTCGAAGTTTTTCGTCGCGTCTTTGCATCTTCGTCGACGTTGGCTGTCTCGTCGCTGCTCTCTCGACCCAACTGGGCTCTTCCTTTTCTCGTCTCGCGCGTCTGCCAACTGAGAGTCTCCGCTATGCCTCCTTCGTCAAAAAACCACGGAGTTCCTGGAGGCTCTGAGAAGCTCCGAGGTCCTCGCGTCTCGGGGAGGTCTTCCCGTCTTCGATTGCTCGCTCTTTTTCTGGAGCACAGCCTCACACAAACACAGCCGGCGGGGGCAAATGCCGCCTTTCTCCGAGTCCACGCGAAAGACGCCCAGGAGACGCAGAAGCAGCGTTGCATTCAACGCTGTTCGGTGATCTCAGAAGACAGTTCTTTCTATGAGAGTAACAGGTTTCCTTCCAGGGACCTCTCTGTCCGCATGCGTCGAAAATTAGTGTGTCAGCCATGCCCCCCAGGTCTCGACAGAAGGATGGCTCGTTGAGACCGTTGCGGGAGACGATCAAGGAAGGTTTCCAGTAACCCTCCACTCCAGAACTCAAAGGCGATCCTTCGAGAACGGACTCTCCCGCCAGCTTTGCGTGCTGGCGCCTCCATTTCTCGGACATGCATATACACGCAGATTCAACCACATATACATATATGTATATACATATATATATATATATATATATATATATGCGCAGACTGTAGTCCAAGACGTAGACCGAAGCCTCCATAACGGTCCTGTCTATGTACGCACATCAACAACGTTGCATGCAAAGACACCCATATATATATATTATATTATATTATATATTATAGAGAGAGAAGGTCTAGTAAGGAGTTCTTGAAAACAGGGAGGAAGACACCAGCTGAGAGGAAGAAAGGCTCGACAGGACGGACAGACGAGTGCAGCTGTGTCTCGATTCTGCGTGAGCTGCGTAAGATTTTGGCATCTGTCGAACGGTTTGGAGAAGAAAGAACTTTCTTTCCTGACAGTGACAACAACTCCACGACGCCTGTATTCCCCGGAAACAGCTGTTGTTCTTTGGGGGACCGTCAAGAAAAAAACTCTTTAGTCTAGGACCCCTACCGCAATACACTCAGATATACCCACAGATACCTGCGTCTACAAACATACACGGATATTATGTACGTCTCTCCATTTATTTCAGTGTCTGTGGAGATGCGATTTGCGAGTCGAGGTTTGAGCTGGTGCTTTGTAGGCATGTGTGCATCGATTATCGATTTTCGGAGATCGGTTTTCGGCGCTGAAAAGAAGCGTTCCCCATGTCTTTCTGCCTTTGATTTCTAACCGAGACCCAGCCGAGACCGTTTTCCTCCAGAACCAGCGTTTTTCTCAACTGTAAAGACTCGATCTTTTGAACGTCAAAGGCACAGAGGAACAGACGAAGAAATCTCTCGCCGTTTGCCGAAGTCACCGGCGGACGCAGGTCACTTTCTCAGCGCGAGGTCCACTCTGCGCAGTGTCTTGGAGCCTCCTGCGCGCTGCCATGGTTGTCTGCCGCTATTTCGGAACGTTTTCAGCTTCAGACCGCCCAGGAAAGTCGAGGAAGAAGTCGAGCGCGCGCAAAGAAGGGAACTCGACCTTTTGCGAGTTTTTCCAGCCGTCGCGGCGCGTCTCCTGTCTCGTTTTCCAACTTCTGCGCAGCTTGCACCTTTAGTGCATGCAGTTTTCCGATGAACCTGGAAACGCCCGCGAACGCAAACTTTCCCTCTCTGCGCAAGTCGCTCTGCGTGTGCCTCCTGCAGTTGCAGAGAACAAAGCAGAAAACGACCGTCAAAACAGCAGGCGAACCGAGTTTGCGGCTTTTCTGTATCGAGCGCGGGACCGGGTGTGAAGCGACACTCGAGTCCGGTGGTTGCGCGCGGAATCGCTCGTTTCCGACCTCTGCAGGACCTTTCGAAGACGGTCGCCGCAGTTCTCTCCGCAACAGTCTCGGCTTCTCCTGCTTCGTTCTCCGAGGTTTCGCGCCGAGCAAGTCGCGTCAGCCGCGAACCCATGCATCTGCGCGCTGCAGGCATATGACCAAGCAGTCGCAGACCTCGTGGACGGTCCTTTCGATGGTCTCCCGCATTCAGAAAAATCTCTTTGCTAGTTCGTTTTTCGAACCAAGGAAGACTCGTTTCATCGGCAGGGAGGAAATGTCATTTCCTGCGAGTATGTTCCCCCTGCACTCTCTCGAGAATTAAAATATAAACATATACATATATATATATATATATATATACATTTATATATATATATATATACATATATATATATATACATTTATATATATATATATTTATATATATATATATTTATGTATATATACACATATATACATATTATATATATATATATATTTATGTATATATACACATATATACATATTATATATATATATATATATGTATATATTATTTATGTTGTTTGATGTTTGTATGCATTTAGAGAGACCATGTGAGCGTATGTTAAGGCCTATTGGGTGTACATACATCTGCGCATGCACATGCTTTGTATCTAAGGTTGTCTAGACAGTGGATTTGAACTTTCTCGTTGTTTTCTTGGTCGGATTCTCTGGATCTGCAGACTTCTGGGAGCTGACGACGCGCGCGTCGCCTCTCTCAGCTTCTTTCTGTCTCTCCCTCGTTTTTGCATGTTTGTTTTCTCGCTTGTCAGGCGATGTTCTGAGACGAGGGGGGTGCTGACTCTGAACATTTGACGGTCCTTTCTCGAAAGTATGGGCGTTTTTGGCTCTCTTGTTTGCCAAGGTGACCTCCCAACTCTCCAGTTCTTTTCCTCTCTCGCCTTACAACCAAGACATGCGATGCATCCGGTAGCGCGGTTCGTTGATTCGCTGTATCCTTTATTCATTTCCCCTTCTGAAAACACACAGAAACAGGAGCTGTCTTTCCTCGTCTCCTCGTCGCCTCCTCACTCTTCCCTCTCGCTCTGCTCTCCTCAACATCTCTTCTTCTCTCTCTTCTCTCTCTTCTCTCTCTTCGCTCTTGTCTCTTTTCTTCGCGCTGCACGCCCTCTTTGGGTCTCGCGCGTCTCGCTGCTCCCGCGCTCCACAGGGGAGCAGCCGAGGGGCAAAGGAGAGAACCGAGAGCCTGCGGGATTAGAGGAGAGAGAAAGGACGCCGGAGAGAAAGGCGACGGGGGAACAGGCAGAACATTCGCGCAAATCGAGCAAACAGGCAGCGACGAGCAAAAGACAAATCTCGCTGAACGGCTTGAAGATGAAAGGGAAAAAATGGGGAGACAAGGGAGCAAAGATGAGGTGTACGCAGTGGGAGAGGAGAGAGAGAAAAGCGGCGCTTCGCGTTTGACGTCTTCCGGTGTCTACACACAGACCTGCGACCGAGAAAATGGAAGTCAGTTCTGCTTCCCGACGGTTCCTCAACTGAATCGTCCGTTTGACCAAAAGACATTTCGTGATCATCGCCTGCAACTTTGCTGCTCTTCTACTCTGTCGCTCCATCCATCTTTTTCCATCTCGCTTCCTCTCTTCCCAACTGCCCTGCCGTCTGTAATTCTCTCGTTCGTTTCCTCTCTCTCTTCGTATCTTTCTTTCTCGCTGCGTATCTCTGTCTCCTTCACTCCCCTATCTCTGCCTTTATCTCCTTCTGCGTCTCTTCCTGTCTCCCCCTATCTTCCTTCTTTTCGTCCGTCTTTTCTTCGACCTTCCTGTCTGTCCTTCTTCCTTTCTTCCTGTCTTTTTGCGTCTCCATGGATCTGCCGTTCTCGTCGGAATGCCAGTCGTTCTTTCCTTTCACCTTTCTCCATGGCTCCACTCAGCTTTTCCTCCATGCCCGCGTATATTGACTCTTTTTACCTCTCTACGCGTCGTTCTTCTTTTCTTCTCTCTCCTCATCACTCGTTCTCTCCTCTGCATCTGTCTTTGTTTCTGTCTCCTTTCCTCTCTCTCCAGATTCCAGTGCTCTCTGGGCCGCAGAAGCGTCTCTGTCGGCGCAACTTCTCCCAGGTCGCCGACGGCTTTTTCGTCGAGCTCTCCCGAGCTTGCTGTCCGTCGCCTCTCGCGCTGAATTCGTTTCCTTCGCCTCTCTTCTCGTTGATGCATGCGGCCGTCCCCCGCCTTGCTCTGAGGAAGAAGCGACAGAGAAAGAAAGAGAAGGAGAAGGAGAAGAAGCAAAGAAGGAAGCGAAGGCAGAGGCTGGCCGAAAAAACAGCCGCAGTACTCGCGGAGACACACGGGAAGAGACAGAGACAAGCGAGGAGGAAGCGAACGAAGGCAGGAAGGCCTCGGAAATCCGTCTGTCTCCACACTCCGCAGACGACACTCTCGCTCATCGAAAAACACAGATCCTCCCTTCCTCTTCTTCCTCTTTTTCCTGTTTTTCCTCTTCTTCCTGTTTTTCCTCTTCTGTCTCTCGCAGCGCGACCTGGGGCTCTCGCTCGGTGTTGGAAGAGGCAGTGGAGAAGGCGGCGAAGAACGCGCAGTTGCTCGTTGTTGCGTGAGTGCAGAGACATTTTCCAGAGACTCTCCTTGATGTAGTTCGAATGCGGAGCGGAGTGCCAAGAAGACTCGACTCGAAAACAGACGCTTCTTCTGCTTCTCACTGGTTTCCTGAAGCTCCGAAACCGCGAAACAAAACCGAAACGCAGACGGACAGCAAACGTCGACTGCTGGCGTCACTTGCACACAGCGGACAGAGAAGCACAACTCAACAGAGGTCTTTGTACACGAACGCATCTGCCTGACGCTTCGTCCTGTCTTTGTCGTTTCTGCAGCGTTCAGCAGGTCCAACGGCGACACCGCGAACTCTGGAAAGAATGCATAGAGTGCCTGATCAACGCACTCCCTTCTCCCGCTTCCTCTTCGTCGTCCTCTTCTTCTTCCTCTTTTTCGTCTTCTTCTTCGTCTTCCTCTTCTTCGCGTTCTTCTTCGTTTGAGCCTGTGCTGTCTTCGTTGCCTCCGCGCTTCGAGAACCAGCTTCTCCTGGTGTTCGTACACCGCACGCTGGCGTCCGACGCATGTCTGCTTGAGACTGCGACTGTGCAGTTGGCCGGGGGGCGGCGACTGTGGGGAAGAAGGCAGGCGGAGACAGAAGTGTCTCCTGTCTCCTCGCCGCAGTCCCTCTTCGTGGGTGACAGAGGCGAGACAGGGAAGGAAGAAGAAGATCGACTTTTCTTCGGAGGCGCAGCGGTTAGGATGACTCTCTTCAACTCCGTCCTCACCTTCGCCGTCGTTGACCTCTTTCGCGACGAAGAGGAAGAAGGAGAGGAAGCAAGCAGTTGCGAGTCTGAAGGAGAAAGAGAAGCATCAGCGGACGAGGGAAAAGGGAGGAGAACATGTGATAGGAAGTTCCAGAAGAGGAAGACCATTCGCAGGAACAGTCAAAGAAGAAAAGCGATAAAGGCGCTGCGCTGTCAACAGCTCTGCTCCATCCTTAATGGGTACGTTCGCATTTATGAAAGTAAGAATTTCTCTGGCGTCGTGGTGATCAAAACGGTTATACATATATGTATATATATATATATATATAAATATATATACGTATGCATACGCTTTATATGCATACAAATATGCGTCTGTGTGTGTATATGTATATGTATAAATATCTGCAAACTCGTTTACGTCTGTCAACATTTGTAGAATGCAATTGAGGAAAGGAAGGTGTATGGGCTGTATGTGAGTGCACATATGTCCAGTTCGAAAGAAAGATCTGGTGGCGCGCGTTGCTGGATGAAAAAAAGCCTAGGACAAGTTTCAGTCTTTCTTCTTCCAAGCGTCTGTGTTTTGCCTCGCAGTCTGCATTTCAAAGTCGACGACAGCTGGCGGCCTGCCGTCTCCAGCCTCCCTCTCCTTGTCGTTGGAGCTCCTCCTCTTCTTCCTCCAGGTCCCGGCGTCCTTCACATCCCCGTCTTCTCTTCTTCTCATGCTTCTTCTCCTTCTCCTTCTTCTCCGTCTTCTTCTTGCCTTCCTTGTTCTCATCCGTTGTTGATCCCTTCATCTGGTTCTGCTTCTGTCTCACGTCCGTCGTCGAGAAACGTCTATTCCTTTTCCGCTCCTTTTTTCCTTCGAGTAAAAGCAGGCGACGCCGCCGCCGAACGAATGATTCTCTCGCAAGACTCGCGCGCCCAGGCTGCACTCCAAGAGTTAGTTTTAAATACACATCCAACTGTACAAATGCTTTTATATATATATATGTATATGTTTATATACCTATATATATATATATATATATATACAAATGTGTGTATGTATCGCTGTCTATGTCAATCTCTCTCTGCGTGAGTGTGAAGAGTTCTACAGATTTATGCGGCGGGATGTCGTTGGCTGTGTCGATGAATGTGAGCGCGCCTCTGTTTCCACTTGTAAAGTTTCTTGCAGAGAGGCGCCTGCGTCCGTTGGCAAGATGTGCATGCAGTTTCGCGCTTTCGAGGAGCTTGTCTGTTTCGCTCTCTCGCGTTTGTTTCGCCACTGCATGCAGTCCGACACACCTGGGTGGGGCTGCGAACCAAAGCGGCCTTGCTGGCGCCTTGAGTCAGGCGTCGCGTCTCCGTTTTGGTGAAGGCAGACGGCCAAGAAAGCGCTGGAGGAGAAGACTCAAAAGAAACGAGTCACGACAGGAAGCGCGTCGAGAGACTCCACATGAGGAGACCGTTGTGGCACCGTTCTTTTTTCTGTGATGTCTTCTGCGGTTCTCACAGGAGGTGGGGAGCGACTGTCTCGAAGGAAGCCGGAAAAAAGGAACGCTCTGGAAGTAAACGAAAAAAATGCGCCTGGGCGGAAGGCTCATGGCCGGTCGAGGTCGTGGACGTAGACGCCCTTCGAACTGCATGCAGAAAAACTGCGAATGTTCTTTCGGTGAGAAAAAAGCTGGAAAAGAGAGAACCACACCGAAACATACGGGAGGGGGAGGGGGAGGGATGACAACACTGCCTGCTTGCTTGATGACGTGAGTCTCTTTCGGCTTGATGCTTTATTTCGTCGACGACCTTTCTCCACTCCCGCAGCTGTCTGTTTCTTCTTCATTCCTCAACATGTCTTCTCGCTCTCCGTTTTCTTCTGCTTCTCTCGTTTTCTCTCGCCTCCCTTCGTATTCGCCTCTGCCTCGCCTCGCTCTTCTTCTGCTATCGCTCTGCACCTCTTTCGCTTTGCTATTCTGTCTCCTCGCGCCGCGCAGCCTGCACTGCCTTTCCATTGTTCTCCGAGTGCTCTCTCTCTCTCTCCTTCTTGTCGCTCCCTTTCCCCGCTCGCGGCGAGCGTTCAGAGAGCTGCGCCAGACGAAGTCAGCCGCGTGAGCGTCGATCCTCCTCTCCTCGACCTCCCGCCTGTGCGGCCGTACGAACCTCTTCCTTTCTGCGTCTGCATTTCAAACGAGCATGCGCTTCTCCCCGCCTCCTACTCCCTTTGGTGCCTAAGCGCCTCAGGTGCTGCATGCATGCATGCGCTTTTCTCGCTCAGACACCCTACCGCGTAGCTTCTGTTTTCTCCCTCAAACTCCTGCTGTAAAGCCCTCGACGCATATTAACTTGTTCAACAGTCGTTTCACATAAAGATATATTCTATTAGAGATATTAGAGGTATTATACATATTATTTTATGTACATTACATTATATTTATTGTATATATTGTATTATATACATTGTATGTGTTATATTATATATATTATTCATACTACATTCTATGCATTATATTTTATCTATATACTATATTATATATATATATATATATATATATATAAATATATATATATTATATAATATGAATTTATATATATTGCTGGCAACTTGTTGCGGTCTCTACCTTCACGTTTGTGTGTATACATCTACGTGAACCTTTCTAGAAATATGCATACATATATATATATATGCATGTATATTTTGATATACAAATATGTACATTCATATATATATATATATATATATGCATGTATATTTTGATATACAAATATGTACATTCATATATATATATATATATGCATGTATATTTTGATATACAAATATGTACATTCATATATATATATATATATATGCATGTATATTTTGATATACAAATATGTACATTCATATATATATATATATATATATATATATATATGCATGTATATTTTGATATACAAATATGTACATTCATATATATATATATATGCATGTATATTTTGATATACAAATATGTACATTCATATATATATATATATATATATATATATATATATATATATATATGCATGTATATTTTGATATACAAATATGTACATTCATATATATATATATATATATGCATGTATATTTTGATATACAAATATGTACATTCATATATATATATATATATGCATGTATATTTTGATATACAAATATGTACATTCATATATGTATATATATATATATATATCGAGTCACACACACATATGTGTATGCAATGACATGCGGTTTCCTGTGGGTGTGCGTGTCTCTGTGGAGTTGTCTCGTCGCGGATTTTGTCTGTCGTTTGCTCTGCTCCGAGTGTCTGGAATTCCGATGTCCAGTCGTTTTCTGTTGTGTTAATCTCCTCACTGTCTCCACAGGTCGTTCCATTGTCCCTCTAGTCAGCCGGTCTCGTCTGTACTCAGCAGCTGACGGAGGGTCAACTGTTCCTTCTATTCCGCCTTGTTTCTCTTCTTCCTCTTCTTCCTCTTCTTCTTCCTCTTCTTCTGTCGCATCGTCTTCGTCTGCGTTTTCTGCTTCCGCAGGCGTCTGCGCTTCTTCTTCTTCCTCTGTTTCCGTCTCCCCTTCGCTTCCCTCCGCCGCGTCCTCGCTGTCTTCCTGGGCGCACAGTGCGACGCTCGCGGCGCGGTCTGTACAGACGGCGGAGTCTCGCGGGTGGTCTGGCGGCTGCGCGCTTCAGTCGCCGTCCACGCAGCAAGTGTTTGGCGAGGCTCGAGTCTCTGCGCGTCTCTCAGCCGCCGAGAGCAGCACGAACAACTTCTCTCGAGATTCACCAGAAGACGCGAATGCATCTGCCGCGTCTGCTCTCTGCTCCCATCGCCCGGAAGCCTCCGCGCGAGGAGACAGTTCTTGGGGTGTACGTACACCTGCGCGGCGTCCTCCAGACTGGCGCGCAGCCTCCGTCGAAACCGACTCCCGAAGCGCGTCCGCAGAGTCGCAGGAGGAGCTCGGCGTCTCCGCGCATGCAGCAGCATCGGGCGTCAGTGCCGACTCGCGGAAGTCCAGCGAAAGGCGAGAGGAGACTCGCTCGACTACGCGTCTCGAGAAGTGGATCTACGTCGATCAACCGGAAGGCTACATTCCTCGGGGGGGGTCGGTGCTTCTGCATTTGACTCTGAATGTGCAGGAGACGATCCTGCATGCGCAGGACCTTGTGTCCACCGTCCTCGTCGTTCGCCTTGACGACAGTGGCCAAGACCTCTTCTTCTCGCTCTCGACTTCGCTCTTGCCTTCCTTTCTCGGCGCCTCTCTGACAGACCTGCAGCGTTTGGGGTCCAGGCCGATTCGAGCGTCTCCCCTGCCGCTGCGTGCTCTCTGCCGAGGGCCAGCAGAGCGGCCTCCGGAGGAGCTGAGAGACGCTCAGGGAGGGGATGTTGAGGAGAAGCAAGAAAGCAGAGAGAGTGGAGGAGAGGAGGCGAGACTTGGTCGAGAAAAACGCGAAGTCGAGCGGAAATTGCCGGTACCTAAAGAGGCCTGGTGGCTGCTGGTCTACATCTACGAACGCATGAAAGAATGGACAGAGCAAGACAAGCATACACACACAACACCCCAGCCAGACCGGAGTTGCTATTCCTCCTCCTGTCCTCCTTGCTCAGCTCGTTCTGCTTCTTCGCTGGCGTCGGGAACGGCGCGTTCGAGTTTCGGCCGCTTCGACTTGGCCTCCTTTCTCTCGAGCCCAAACAGCGTCTCGCTCCGCCGCTCGGCTTATCTTCGGGGCAACACTGCCTTCTTCCGACGAGACGAGGAGCGGCAACTCTCTCGCTGCGGCTGCGGTGCCTGCCTCTCGCGACAAGACCCTGCGGAGTATCGAGACGCCGCAGACCGAGCAGCGAACGAAGCATCCGGGACGGAAAAGAGGACGCAGGACGAGGAGGCGAACGTTGTGGGGCATCAGGCGGCAGAAGGCGACAGACAGAGGAACGGGGGTGTCTCGACACCGGAAGGAGAGACGTTCGCCTGCTCGTCGACCTCTCCGGCTGCTTCTGTCTCGGCACTGAAGAGCACACGGGGAGAGCGAAGAGAGAGAAAGCTGCGAGAAGAAGCAGAACTGGTTCGCATGTGCATCGAGAGCGGCGTCGCGATCCCCTCAACTGTCTCCATCGACGCGGCACTAACGGTACGGCGACAATCGCGCAAAGCCCAGCGGTTAGTCGCCGACTCTCGATTCCAAGACCGGTGCTTGCAGAAGTGGAGAATAAGCACTGTTGAGGTGTACAGACACCCTAAACACACACAGTGAAACATAGAAAAAGACTTATGTATATATATATATATATGTAGAGAGAGAGAGAGATGTAGATGTCCATATATATATATATATATATATATATATATATGTTCAGATGCATGTCGATATATAGGTGAATCTGCATCTGGTTGAAGAAGTTTAAACTGATATGGTGCGGTCAGAGAGATTGGCGTTCGCTTCGGTTTCAGGTGCTCGCGAACTGGGGGGCGACAGTGGTGATTGTGCCTCCCGAATTCGCCGTCGAAGAAGTGGAGGAAGACGAGCTCCACGTTCTCTGCCGAGCTATGCTTCTCAGCCTGCCCTCGGTTCAGGTCAGACAGACACTCTGCCCACACTCAGCTCTCTCGCACCTGTGCATGCACTCTACTTGGTTTTGTCTGTATTTAAGATCACTCTCATTTGCATACATATACATATATACATATATATATATATATATTTATATACGTATATGTATGTATATTTGTATGTATATGCATGTATGTGTATGTGTGTCCAGACGTGGATCTATAGAAGTCGAAAAAGCAAGTGTGTAGATGTTTATGTCACTGTGCAGCCAGAGACGTGATGGAGTTCTGCATTTATTTTTTTAGAGGGACATGCTCGTGCGTCTTATGTTCTGCGCGTTGATGGGCGAGATGTTTGGTTCGTCGATGCGCATACAGAGAAATCTCTTTCTCGCGATCGTCTCTCTGTGCCGAGATCTTCTTCGCTTCTCGTGCGACGGCGCGCGGTCGTCGCGGAAGCCACCGGACGGCGGCGGAGAAGACGCAGAGTCGGAGAACCCAGTGGAGACAGAAGAAGGCGAAGAAGAACGCGGAGGCGAAGAAGAACGCGGAGGCAAAGAAGAACGCGGAGGCGAAGAAGAGGAGACCGATTTGCTGTTGCATGCACTGAGTGCTTGGTTGGGACGGTGGCTGACGCCCGGGTCGCCGCCGCGAGTAGCTGCTGTCGTTCTGGAGCATTTTCTGCGTTCTTGATAAACGTGGAAAAGAGGAGGCGCAGTCGCGAGGAGCTCGCCGTCTTCAGGGGCATTTGTCGAAACGGCAAGAGACGGGCGAAAGAAGAAAAACGCAAGGGGGAAGCCGATGAAGGGGGAGTGAAGCAAGACGCAGGACGCAGAGACGGAGTCGCACGACTTCTGCGACTTTCAGCATCCCCCGAAATCTCCGCGGACTGTGGTGGCGTGAGTTGCGTCGCTTTTATTGAAAAGCTGAAACCGAACAGACCTGAGTTTGTGCGGCCGGTCTCCGGTTGATGCGAGAACAACTTGACGCATACTGAGACACTAATTCGCGTTCATGAACATGCTCGTCTCTTCGAACCTCCTCGATGGCCATCTCGTCGCTTGCCGCCTTTCTCCCTTTCGCTCTCGTCGTCTTCTCGTTCTTCGATTTCCTCTCTGGTCTCTCCCATCTCTTTTTCTCCGGGGGTTCCTGTTCTTCTCTCGCTCTCCTTCAGACGGTGCCGCGATGGCACCGAGTCACGGAAGACGACAAAAGGAAAGAGGAAGAAAGACCGGAAGCAAAGACTTGCTGAACGCTGACGAAATGTGCGAAGCGACAATCCAAATCTTAGAAAACATCCATAAGGATTCTTCCAATCACTCCTCGAGTAGCCTCCCAAACACTGCCCGTGCCTGGCTCCTCACCTGCATATATATAATTATATATATTTTATATGAATTTCTTTATAACTTGTCATTGTATTTCGGTGTACGTATGAATGTAGGTCAGTCTCTCTTTCTCTATACGTCTAGTTGGCTTACCCTCTCTGCAAACATAAATATATATATATATATATATATATATATATATATATATATATATATTATATCAGTCTCTGTCTGCCTCTGTATCTGTATCCGTCTCTCTCTATTTGTGTATGTGCGTAGATCTGTTCGCCAGTTATTTCTCTTTGTGGACAGGCAGGTTTCCAACTGTGCCTGGTTGTGAAGACAGGAAGGAACCATCGGATGGGCCGTGTGAGTCTTGCTCTAACTTTCGACGTGGATATGCACCCGTACGCATTTATCGAATACAATGCGGAGGTTCTGTGGCTTCCCTGTCTTTGCGAGTATCCACCTGTAACGCCGAGCTGGAGCGGCGGTGCCTCCAGTGGTGACCGACGGATGGATGTTCGCGTTCCGGTTAACAGCGAAAGAAAACGAGTTTTCAGAAGCCACCGCGATCCGTGCTGTCGTCTCGGGAGGGAGCGTCTCTGCAAGAGATTTTTCGTCGCTCCTTCTGGGGGGAGGAGCTGGGACTCTCCGTGGCTGAGGGCGCTTTTTTGACCACAGCGAACAGAGGTGAACCTCAGTTTATCTTTGCTGCATGCGCCAGTTTGACAAGAAAACGAGGAAACACTCCCGCAAACGCGCACACCGAAGTCTCCGAGAAAAACGCAGAGAGAAGAAAGTGCAAAGAGTCGAGACACCGAAGAAAAACAAGAAAAAATCGAAAAAAAATCCAACCTTTTTCAGATCCAACTTCCTTCCCTCTCCCCACACCCAAGCCCTTCCCCGCGTCATTCGCAGGCACATAAATATATATATATATATATATTTAAATATATAAATATATATATATATATACATATAAATATATGTATGTACGAACACACGTGAGAATACCCACGCATACATAAGCATACGTACATACACAAGTATACATATATTTATATGTATATATATATATATATACTTGTATGCAGAGATCTCTTTGTTATTTCTTCTTTCTAGGCGTTATGCGTTGCTTTCTTCTTGCACATTGCTTCATTGCATCCAGCATATCGGGTGTAACTTGTTGCGTTGAGTCTCTTCAAGAGGTGATAAAAGGAAAGCCTTGTGTTCCACTGGTTCTGCGCATGCGGCTGGCTTGCCTCGCAACGCGGTTTTTCGCTTTTTGGAGGCTTTTCAAGCTTCAGAAAGCTCGCGTTCCACTCGGAGCGACGTTCTCCTCTCCCTCGCCCTCCGCAAAAAGGTTGGTTTCTCCACGAGGTGACGGCACGCTCGCGTTTTCTGAAAAGAGAAGCGACATGCGCTTCCCTTTGTCGGTGGATGTTGTCTTCTCATCACCTTCTGAGTTCTTCTCCTGTCCTCCGCTGTCTTGCGCTGCATCTGCCGTCGCTTCGGTCGCCTCTTCTTTGACCTCGACCTTCTCTGCTTTCTCTGCTGTCGGTTCGCCTTTCGCGTCCTTCTCCTCCCCCTTCGCCGCGTTCGCGGTTTCTGTCTTCTCGAGACGCTCTCGCTCGCATTCCTTCTTCGATTCTCGCTCCGCTTCGGCGCCCGCTTCCTCTGCGCCCTCTGCTTGCGGACCGCTCCTCTTCGCTTTCTTCTGCGCAGGTTCCTCCTCGGGTGTCTTGGCGCGCTTCGGCGCCGTCGCGCCAGCTGGACGCGCACCGGCCGTCTTGCCCTTCAGTGCGGCGAATCCGCGGACGCTGCGGTTCTTCTTCTTTTCCAGTTCCTTCTGTTTCTCCGCCAGCTGTTTGTGCATCAGCGACGAAGACTTCGTGACGGTGGCTCCGAAGAACGACTCCAACCGAGTTTGCGCCGTCTTGCCTCTCGCCTTCTTCAAGCGCGTAATGT
Organism: Toxoplasma gondii ME49; assembly: GCF_000006565.2. Taxonomy (NCBI): domain Eukaryota; phylum Apicomplexa; class Conoidasida; order Eucoccidiorida; family Sarcocystidae; genus Toxoplasma; species Toxoplasma gondii. Next base: position 5,497,999 of record NC_031480.1, read on the forward strand.
AGTTCTCCACCCTCTGTTCGTTGAACTGGTTTTCCTGGACAACACACATCGTTTGATACGCATCGTTTGACATACATCGCAGGCTTCTTCTCGGTCGCAAGTCGGACGGACTCGAGTCGCCTTTGAACGGTTCAGGACGAAAGCTCTTTTTCTTCGCCGCTGGCCTTCGCTGTCTCCTCCGTCGAGAGACTCGCCCTCTTCTTCTTTTTCTTCTTTTTCTTCTTTTCTATCTGCTGTCTCTGTCGCTGTTTCCTCCTTCTACGCATGCGCCTCTTGAGTTTTCTCGCCTGTTCGCTCTCTCGCTTCTTCTCGCGTCCCTCCGCGCTTCCGCCTCGCTGCTTCGCTCCTGCCTTACCTGGACGAGGAAGGCCTTGAGTCCGTCGACGTCGACTTCTCCCCAGGCGACATGCACTCGGTCTGCCGGAGTTACCTCCGGGTGCCTGAAGAACTCGCGCGCCTCCTGGAAGCAGAAGCCGTCCGGGACCTTCTCCGGATCGACTACTTCGAGGATCTTCTCGATCGATCCATGTTCCTTCACCAGGCTGTACGCGGTCTTCGCGCCGACGCCCTTCAGCGTTCCGCAGTAGTCGCAGCCGCACAAGATGCAGAAGTCGATGAATTGCTCCTGCGAGAACTGCAGCTCCTCCAGCAGCGTCGGGAGGTCGATGACGAGGATGCCCGACGCAGTGGCCGACGCGCCAGATCCGCTCGCGCGCTCGCCGAAAGTCAGGTTCCGAATTAACCGCGTAGCTCCGAAGGTCAGCGCGTCGGCGTCCTCCGTCGCTGTCGCCCAGACCTTTCTGTTCTTCGTCAACTCCGCGCATTGCGCCTCCGCTTCGCATGGCGCCTCCACGACCGGCAGACCCATGAGGCGCAGCAGGCGCTTGACGTCCTCGTTGTGCTGTTTAGACACACGGACGGAGCGAACGATCTGCTTCCGGAGCTCCTCGACGTTTCCTTCTTCTCGCGCCTTCTCCGCCGCCTCCTGCGCAGACTCGCGAAGTTCTCGGCGCTTCGCCAGCTCGCCCGACTTCAGTTCCGGAGGCTTCCCGTCAAAAACATAGACTGGACGAACGCCCTGCTCGAGCAGCCTGCGAAGAAACCGCGGGAAGCGCAGTCCAAGTCGGAGGCCAGATACGCGAGCCTTGACGCCCACTCCGAGACAAAGATCCAAAACGCAAAAACAGAGAGCGACGTTCTTCTCTCCCTCTGGCCTCGCGCATGCGCGTGGACGCGGGCCTCCCGGCATACACTCAGCCTCTCTCTAGAGAAACCGAAACCTCCATAGGCAGGCAAACACTGAAACAACAGAAGCCTCTGCGGGGATCCACACAGAGAGAACGATTGATCTCATACCTCCTCCTTCATCCTTTCATCCTCATCCCTCGAAATGACCAAAAGCATACATATAAACCTATATATCTATATGTACATATATATATATATATATGTATATATGTGTGTGTGCACCACATAATTACAGGCACAGATCACTTAGGTCTTTTACAACTCTGTCTCCATAAAATCAAGCAAAGACATCTATGTATATATATATATATATATATATATTTACCTGATGGCTCTGTTGAGCATTCCGGCGATGTGAGAGGTGCAGTCTCCCGCGTCGTTAGTGAAATTTCCGAAGGAATTTCCATCTCGAATTGCCACCATGAACTGGTAGAGCGACATGGAGGCGTCGATCGCGATGACACGACCGGTGAAGCTGCCAGGCTCCTGTCGCTTGATTGCGCGGGGCGCAAAGTCGCCGACGAACTTTCCGAGGCCTTTAATCCCCATTTTTTTCAGGAAACGCTGAAATGCGGTGACGCGCAGAAACCGAAGATCCTCAAACACTCAAGGAGCGGCGAAACAACAAAGAAGCGACGCGGTGCTCTTCACAGACTCATACACGTACTTCTACTTCTACACCCTCCACCTCCTCTATAGAAATAGACATGCATACATATATATACATATATATACATATATCTATATATATGTATATATTTAAATGCACATAAAAACAAATGAATCTACATAGAGATGTATGTGAATAGAACTCCGGCGTATGTTGTTGAATCTCTCTGTAGTTTGTGGCTGCGTTGGAGAGACAGAGTCGGAGGAGTGAGGAGTCCAGACACAGTGGCTGGAAAGCAGGCGAGCAGTTGCACAAAAGACAGAGAGATGTGCAGGGAGATCTCCCTCTGGCGGAAAAAAGGCAAGAGAGAAAATCGAGAGAGGGACAAAGACAGAGGCAGAAGACGAAGAAAGGAGACAAAGAGAGACGCGAAAAGAGGAAACGCGAGGCGAGGAAGCGCGAGACAAAGAGAGACGCGAGAGGAGGAAGCGCGAGACAAAGAGAGACGCGAGAGGAGGACGCGCGAGCACTGCGTTTCGCTGCACTCTTCCGATACGAAAAGAGAAAAGAAGACTGAAAGAAAAAGAAGAGGGAGAAGAGAGAAGAGGCAGCCGGAATCGAAAAGGAAAAAAGCGAGGAGGGAACCGGCGGCGTCTGCCCGCGCGGGTGGGTGTGGCGGGGAGAAAAGTCGGGGGTGTGTTCATGCCATTTTCTTGTTTCGTTTTCTCGCAATTTTTGCGCTTTCTGCGACCTGAGTTTTTTCTCGGAGACGTTTCTCCGCAAGGCTCTTTGATTTCTCGCGAGTTCTCTCTGGGTCCGACTGCGTCTCTCGCTGTTCTGTGGGATGAGAGATTTCTCGACGGTTTTCTCTCCTCGGCTCGTCTGTGCCTTCTGCTCGACGACGCTCGCAGACTCGGAAGAACATCGAGACGCGAGAAATCCTTCGTCTTGAGCTCTCGAGGCGACGAAACTGTACGTTCACCTCAGGGAAGGCAAGTGCATTCGCCTGGCTTTGCGCCGACCGTCGACAACGAGACTGCGAGCGTCGCATCTCACATCTCTCGCGCGCCGAGAGTCTCGTCAAAACTGCATTGCTCCTGCACTCTGCGCCCTGTTTTTTTCTCCGCTCTCTCTCGTCTGTCCGACTTTGTTGTTTCCTCTCTCTTGTTCTGCGTGTCTTGCTCTTTCGCTTCCTCTGCTCTGCGTTCGCTGCCTCGCGTCTTCAGCTCTCGCCTTTCTCGCGCCATGCCGCGTTCCAAGAAGCGCGGCGGCGCAGCCAAGCCGCCCTCAGCGTTCTCCTCTCTGGTGTCGGAGATGAAGGAAATCCCTTCGCCTCGCTCGCGATCTCCGTCGGATCCGGATTCTTCTTCTCGTCCGTGTGCCTCTTTTCTCCGGTCTTGCGAGGAATCTCTTCGCGAAGAGGCGGCGACTGCAGCGACAACAGTGCCGCAGCTGTCGGCTGCCTCATCGAGCTGTTGCTCGCGCAGCAACAGCTCGTCGATGCAAACAGCCGAAGGTCGAGTTGTTGCGTCTCCCGATCTCGCAGAAGAGGAAGGCGTTTCCCCGTCCAGGCGAGTCCACAGTTCGCAGAAGCGCGGCAACGCAGGCGTCCACGAGCGACGCGCGGAGGCGACCTGCTGTGCGCCGAGGGACAGGCATGGAGGAGACCGACCTGCTTCGTCAGCGTCTTTCCTCACCTGCGATGGAAGTTCGCGAGAGCTCCGCATGCAGAGCCTTCTGCCCGACGCGACCGGAGGTCGACCTGTCGCAGCAGCCGCTCACCTCGCGCCCTGCTGCCGAGTCCCGCCGAGCGACGCTTCCACACCTCGAAGCCGCCTAGGCCAGGAAGGCCTCGAACGCGAACTGGCCTCCTTTCCCGAGGTCGACGAACACTGGCCTCACCGCCTCGCAGAGACGCACAGCGCATGCAGCCGCGGCCATCGCAACCCCCGTGCAGTCCAAAGGCACAGCCTCGGCGACTGCGGCCTGAGGGGTGGAGACACCCGACGATGCTGCAGCGGAGCAGAGAAGGCGAGACGGGAGAGCTGCTGCGAGGCCGACCGGACGACGGAGGCCGGAGAAGGACGCGAAACCGGGACTCAGCGCGCGCGGAGGAAACTCGTCATGGCCTCCATGGTCTGCTGCGTCTTCATGTTCGTCGAAATCGTCGCGGGCGTCCTCGCGAACTCCCTCGCCCTCATGACCGACGCCTCGCACCTCCTCTCCGACCTGTGCGCCTTCCTCATCAGGTGAGAAAACGCCAGAGACGCCGCGCGGACTCAGTGGAGACCGGCGAGAGAAGAGGGAGCGCGAGAAGGCGAGGGAGACAGAGCATACGCGAAACACAGAAAAAGAGAGAGAGAAAGAGGGAAGCTCACGTGGAAAGACGAGAAGAGAGGAAGAAGAAGAAGAATTCAGCGGAGCGTCAGCCGGAACCGAGCAAAGGGGATACACCCAAGAGGCAGAGGCGGATTTCTGTCCTGTACAAGCTGCTCTGTCTCTTTCTTCTTTTGTCTCGTTCTCTCTCTCTTTTTTTCGCGCGGTCGCGCCCTCACGGCGCTGTCCGTCCGGAGCGGTCACAAAAAAAACGTTCGTCTCCGCCAGGTCGCCTGTCCAGATACTCTTTTGTTCCGTCCGCGCGCGTGTGTGTGCATGCAGTCTGTTTGCCCTGTGGGTTTCGGAGTTGAAGGGGAATCCGTCGATGTCTTTCGGCTACCACCGCGCGGAGATTCTGGGGGCGTTGCTCTCGGTATTTTTGATCTGGGTGTTGACGGCTGTGTTGATCTACGCGGCCTGTTTCCGGCTGGTGGATCCTCCCCAAGTCGACGGCGAACTGATGTTCTGGACGGCGCTCCTCGGGACTCTGGCGAACCTCTTCATGACGCACATTCTGAAGGTGCATTCGCATGGCATCGGGCAAGTCCACGCGCACAGCTGCTGCGGCGAAGAGACCTTCGAGCCGCTCCGGAACCTCCAGGCCTCAAGCAGCAGTCCCGAGAAGCCGGAAGAGAGTCCGGCGTCACGGGCCTCCCAGGCTGGACGTCTCGCCTGGGATCCTGAGGTTTCCCCCGCCGGACGCGACGCAGAGGCCGGACGCGACGCAGAAGCCGGACGCGCCGCAGAGGCCGGACGCGACGCAGAGGCCGGACGCGGTGGAGAGGTAGGACGCGGTGGAGAGGTAGGACGCGACGCAGAGACCGGACGCGGTGGAGAGGTAGGACGCGGCGGAGAGGTAGGACGCGGCGGAGAGGTAGGACGCGACGAGAAGCCGCGAAGGCCTTTCAGCGCCAGCAGTGCAGGAAGTACGGCCGCTTCTGGGGACATCTACGTCCGTCTCGAGGAGGACATGGACTCGGAGAGAAACTACGAAAACATGAATCTCAGAGCTGCGTACATCCACGCCCTCGGTGACCTCCTTCAAAACATCGGAGTGATGATCGCCTCTGCCCTCATTTGGTAAGAAGCGGCGGCCAGCGTCAAGCCTCGAGTTTCCGGAAAGGTTGCCGAGCCGAGCTCCACGCTCCACGACCTCGGGGAACTGCCAAGGCGATTTATATACAGGTCCTGCGTCGGTTTTTTAGTTGCGGTTTCTCGTGGAGACAGGCTGACAGAGAGAGGTAAAGGTCGTAGTGCTCCACAGGTTCCTCCCCAGTACGCATGCATGCATGCACAGCACAGAAAGAGACAGAGACAGCGCGGTGGATCGACAGGTCTGTCGAAAGCTCTGAGTGCGTGGACCATGTCTGTCTACTTGCGTGGACCGGCAGGGAGGTGCATGCAGAGAGTATGTCTGGATATGGAGAGAGATTGACGCAGAGGCGAAACAAAGAAGTTCATCAGGCGCTCAGACACCGAGACACTGAGACCCAGACAGGCATTGAAAAAGCGTCCGGGATATTCTCTGCCGGGGACGCTGTTCGCTTCTCGACTTCGCCGGGTGTTTCGCCAGCCATGCAGAGGCCAGAGAGAAAGATCTCTTCAAACGAACCTGGTTTGCCCTTCGGCGAACGATCAAGCGCCCCTGGTGTGCATGTCGTATAAATAGCCATGTAAACAGATACTCACAAATATATATATATATGAACGTGCATGTGTACATGTCCATGTACGCATATACATCTATACCTACATAGACATATATATATATATATATATATATGTATATTTATGTATATGTATAGGTATTAGTTTGCATGTTTCTTCATTTGTGTCGGTGCAGAAAGGTTCGCAGGGAGTGGGGGGATGCTGGCTTCTGGGAAAGCGGAAAAAAAGAGCAAAGTTGAAAGTCTTTTTTTAATGTAGCGGCGAGTTTCTTGGGGCGTTTGCTGCAGGTGGCGGCCGGACTGGGCTATCGCCGACCCAATTTGCACCTTCATTTTCTCCATCTTTGTTCTCTTCACGACACTGTCGATCCTCAAAGAAGTAGGTCTTTTTTTCAGTGCATGCATCGTCTTTCTGTCTGCGTTGGAAGCCTTCTCTCTCGTCGATGTTCACTGGGGAATGTGACACACAAGTCTCCAGCCGAAAGGGCAACGCGCTTCTGACTCTCTTCTTTCCCTGGTCGGACTACGCGGTTTCTCGTCCCTCTTCTATCTCGAATCTTTCTTCTCCCCTCTCTTGCTTCTTGTCTCTCTTCTCTCTTCATTCTCGCCTCTCTTTTCGCTCTCGTCTCGCTGCAGTGGTTCCGCTGCCTCTGCAGCATTCTGCGTCTCGGTCTGCGCAGCCTGTGCTTGGCCTCTCTGCGAGGGGGGCGCGGCGTCGCCTCGTCAGGTTTCGTCTGCTTTGTCGGTCCGCCTCTCTTCAGGCCTTGAACGTCTTGATGGAGGGAACGCCTGTGGGGATCGACGCGCGAGCGCTGCAGGAAGATTTGCTGCTTCTTCCGGGAGTCGTCGAGGTCCACGATCTGCATGTTTGGTCGCTCTCTGTGGGGAAGCCTTCGCTGGCCTGTCATGTTGTCGTCGGTGAGGAGCGACTTGCGCAGAAACGCGAGAGTCGAAGGCAGGCGTCTCGAGAGCGCCCAGACGCCTCGCGAGGAGGAAAGAGCCTGCGGTGCCTCAGACGCTCTCGAGGCCGCGGCGGAGAGGCGTACCCACACAGCCGAAGCGGTACACCTCGCGGTCGAGCGAGAGACAAAGCCCTGCGCAGAGTGGAACCTGATGCGAAAGCGAAAAAAGACGAGAGAAAAAGAGACGTCGCCGACAGCGACACAGCCAATGGATTCCCTTAGCAAGCAAAAGGCATGCAGAGACTTCGCTCTCGAGTGGGGGATCTCCGCCTTTCGCGGGTCTCGCTGACAACCTACACACACATGTACATACATACCGATAAATATAAATATATATACATATATATATATATATATATATATCAGTGAATACAGAGGAAGACGCGTCGAGAGATACAGTAGTCATCGACCATGTCTCTATGTAAATATATATATATATATATAAATGTATTTCTTTGTCGAAGACCGTGCATGCATGTGTATACGGATTTCTACGAGTGTAGGTGTTCATGTAGACGATGTATCGACGTCGGTCTTGGGAGAGTTGAAATGTCTTGTTGAGCACCGTCTTGCGTGCGTCTGTCCATTTGTTTGTAGAAAATGAAGACGTCGCCAGGAGCGTCTTGAGGAAGGCAACCGTTCTTTGCCAGCGCAAGTACGCGATTCTTCACACGACAATTCAGGTAAGCTTGCGACCAGTCTTCAAGGACACTGCGCTTCGTTTCTGCTTTCTTCTCGGAGACCCGGAGAGGCGGGAGGCTTGCCTGCGTCTCTTACTCCGGCGTTCTCTCTCGTGGTCTGCTTCCTTTTCTGTGTCTTGTCTGGTTGTCTCTTTTTTTTCTCTTCCTCCTCGGTCTCTGACTTCTTCTCGCGGTTGTTCGCTCCCTTCTTCACTCCTTGTTTGCCTTCTTGTTCTCTTTCTCGCGGTCTCCTCCTTGCTCTCTTCTCGCGCTGTTTTCTTCTCTGTCTCGCTGCCTTCCTTGTGCTCTCCCTTCGCTACTCTTCCTCTTCTTCTCGGAGCGCGCGCTGTCTGTGGTTTCATGCAGACGGACTTTTCGTCGGACAAGAGGACCTGTGAAACTGAGGCACATCAGAAGTGCAGCGATCCCATGAAAGTTTTCCGCCGCTAGCCTCGGACGTCTCTCAGGCTCGAGTGTGCGGAGCATCAAGAGTCCGCGGTCTCCGCGAGTTTTTTCGCGTCTCTCGCGAATCGCCACAGGACGCGGGACGCACGGTCGCCAGCTTGAACGCTGCAGAGGAGCAGTGTTTTTCTGACTCTTCTTTGTAAATTCTCGCGAGTCGATAAGTCACGTTCCTCCGGCTCCGCCTTCGTTTCACTGTTTTATTGCTCCCCTTCTTCTTTTAACGTATGCCCTCGCGCCGCCTCTGCCTCGGCAGAGACCTGCGGAGCTTCCTTTCGCGTCGCGCTTCTTCTGTCGCGGTCGCCTGGAGGAAGGCGACTTCTGTACGCGAATGCAGCGACTTTGCGAGACCCAGACCTCGCCGCCAGACTCGCGAACTCCTTCGCAAAGCAAGCGGTCCGGAAAGTCCGTCCTTTTGTCTGCAAGCAGTCCCGCCGATGTCCGCCGCTTGCCGCTCTCGGGGGCGACGCTCGGTCCGTGAGAGAGAAGGAAAGTTGCGGGGACAAAGAAAGGCAGGCCTTGTCTCCTCGCCTCGAGTTTTCCGGCGGTCAAACGCTGTGTCCAGGGATGCCCTGCGCATATGCGTCGCCGAACGGCATGTCTCTTCATTTTCGATTTTTTTATAAACTTTTTTTTGTGTGGCGATGTGTATTTGTGCGCAAGCGTCGACGTTCGGACGCTCGCGTGTAGAGTTTCCGACGTCGATTTGCGTTTCCTTCCTGGCGTCTTCTTCGCGATTCGCGGAGCACGAGTCAACTTCGATGTCCCTCTTGTCTTTCCTTGCATGCAACCAAGGCCTCTCTCGGCAGCTGCTGTCATCTGTACAGGTGGTTCAAACTGGGACTGAGCGCATGCAGAGCTGAGTGTCATGGCCAAACGGAAATCCCGCTAAGACTTTCGAAACTTCGAAACTGCTTCCCCGTTCAGCTGCATGTACACAGCAAACTCCAGATCGACGTCGAAACCTCTTTTTGTCAGGCAGACGCAGATCCACGTACAAACACCCATATCAATGCATGCACAGCTGCCTATCTGCATGCATTGGTATATATATATATATATATATATATAGGTGTATCTGGACAGATGTATTATGAGGGGAGAACAGAGACTGTGAGTGGGTCTGAGCACTGCTGAAGACCTCGAGCAGGCTCGAAGATAAAGAATTGTAAATGCGTTATCTTGAATGAATAGTAGACACACGGATGCCGATGCGACTTTGGAAGAAGATAACGAACTCGGTCCAGTCGTCAGCAGCGACTTCGTCGTCTACCTCTTTCCATCTCTCTGTCACTCTCGTTTTCTCTTTTTGCCTCTCTGTTTCTCTTGCTCTCTGCCTTTCCCTGGAAGACCCCCGCGACTGTCGCCTGTTCTTCTGACGCATGCATCTCCGTTTCCAAGCGTTTCAGAAAGGCGACGAGGAAGCGAGAAGCGGCTTTTGAAGAGAAGCTCTTTCGCTTCTAAACGGTGGCAAATCGTCGCCTGGTGAACACGAGAGGCCTAAAGCAGATCGCGTCTGTTTCTAGGACTCTAAAGACACTCCAGAAGGCGGAAAATGCATGCAAAGAAAAGTACAAATGTCTCGCAGTGGTTTCGTGTATTCGCTGCGCCCAAGGCTCAGGGACGCATCGCGAAAATGTGCCATTTCCTTTGTGAAAAAAGAAGATATGAAATCGACGCAAAACGGTTATGACGAAGCACCTTCAGCGGCTTGAGGGGCGCTGCGGAGTATGGACCCCTGGACGATCTGCGGACGAACAAACGCGAAACTCTCGCATGTACGCATGCGCATGCATTTGCATGCGAGTGTATGCGCATGAACGTGTGTTGTACAGACACTGCGCCGAGAGAAGGTGCATGCGCAGCGCTACAAAAATAGGTTTTCTCGTCCTCCTTCAGCTGGACATGAAGTGCATGCTTTGCTTCAGTTTGGTTTGAACTTTTCAGAAGAAATCCAGTCCGTGAGACACTCCCGACAATTCTATGCACCTCAGGATGCACTTCCGAAATTCCGTCTCTGCCTCCTATTCCCCTCCTCGCGCTAGACTCTGTCAGAGAAACGACGCTGCAGATGTCGCGCCAAAAGCAAGAAACGCCTCAGGCGAAAAAGCCGCGAAGCGCAGGAACGCGAAGCAGAGACGCGAGTTACGAGGAGAAACGAGGAAACAAAAAGTCTGGGGAGAGGCAAGCAGACGAAATGCGCTCTCCACTTGACTTTCGAGAGTTCTCGCCGTCGCGGCTCCCCCTCCGCCTGGCCGTCGGCTGTCTCGTCCAATGTGTCAATCGCGCAGAGGAGGAAACGCGACGAGCGAGCAGACTCGAGGAAGCAAGCAAAAAAAACCTGAGAGAAACGCGGCCTTGAGACCCTGCGACAAAGTGGGCAAAGACGCAACAAGCGCGAACTCCTGCAGCCTCTCTACAACAGCCGAGAAGCTGTGACGTCGGCATACGAGCACAGCGAAGAAACGCCCGCGAGAAACAGGACAAGAAGGGTAAACAAAAAACGCGAGAGCACGAGCAGACAGAATGGAAACGTCTACCGATCGTCATGTTGCAGAAAGGCGCGGAATCGCCAGAGAAGGGCAGCGACGCTGGTGCCCACGATGAGGACGAGAAGCAGAGTCGTCGCGAGGCTTCTCTCTCGACACCAGCCTCCCTTCCGTCCTCCTTCGCCTCTCTCCGCAGCTCTCTCACTCTCTCGGTGCATGGCGCCCGGTTCCTGCGTTGGAGGGCCGCGCTGAGAACCTTGAGGTTCACCAGCTATCGCGTTTCTCTTCGATGCCGCCTCGCTCTTCCCTGCAGCCGGCGATACACCGGAGAGAGAAAAACCGCGCGCAGGGTCCTGGAAAAACGAGGGGGAAAATGAGGGGGAACAAGAGGTGAAAAAGCATGGAAAAAGGAGCCTGGAGACACATAAGACGGAGAACGGGGAGAAAACAAGAAAAATGAATCTCCAGGAGGCAACGAGAAAGGATGGAAAGGAGACAAGACGACTCAACCGACGCCCGAAGGCAGGCCAGGGACATTCTACCGTCGAAACAGGTGCATGCGCGTTGTCTCGTTTTGAGGAGAATCTGCACAGAAACTCATATATATAATATAAATATATACAATATAAATATATATAATATAAATATATATAATATAAATATAATATAAATATATATATGAAGAGGGGAATCCCAGGTATTGACGTAGGTCTGCGCATGCAGAGGTCGCGCCTCGCATACTCTTTTGCGCACTGTCTGGACGCGCATCGACAGCTCCACCTGCATCTGTCTCCGAACGCCTATTTGCATGCAGATCTATGGACGGAGACACGCAGGCGAGAGTCCGGGAATGGGCAGAGAGGCGCCTGCGGTGAGTTGGCCTCGCCTACGTATTTTGAGTCGTCCACGAAGTCAGGAAACATGGCGGCAAAGTTCTTGTGTTTTTTGTTTTCCGAAAACGACTGCAGAGCCAGGCGTCGGCGCTGCGCGAAACTCATCGAGACGCTCCCATGAGTCGCCGCGTCCCCCGCATCTGAAAACCACAATGGCTCCCCAGACAACACCATCTCACAACCGCACGCAGGCACCCGGTTACAAGCATAGACATGCATATATACATACATATCTACACATATATATGTATAAATATATATATATATATATGTGGACTTATATATATGTATATGTTTACATACGTATATGAATTCGGGAGAGGGGCATATCTATCTTTGGCGTACACAAACATGCACACTTTGACCTCACAACCGCACATGAGCCTGTACCTGCATAGACCCACATACACGTGGAGAATGTATACATCGATAGATAGATACATCAGTAGATAGATATACATATATAGATATATAGATATATACGTAGATACAGAGATATATGTAAATATATAATTATATATATATATATATATATAATTGCTTCTGCAGGTGCAGGAACGCCTCTGCAAAATCCTGTTTCGCACTTTCACTTGCTTCCCTGAAGAATGGACAGACAACTCACCGAGCATGAAGCTGAGAAAAGCCGTCACCAGCGTCTCCAGCCTCCAAGACGGATTCCAGGACTCCTGAAGAAAACGAAAAGAGCAAAAAAACGTTCGTTCGCGCTTGGAGCTCAAAGGCTGTTGCATGCAATTCGACGAGACGGCGAAGCGCATAAACACGCAGATGAAAACGCGCGCAAATCAAACAGACGCCACGAGGCACAAATGACGACCGAAGCCTCTGAAAAGGACCAAAGGGAAAGTGCAAATCAGATTCCCTATATATGTATATATATAGATACGCATATATATATATATATATGCATATATATACATACTTACAAATATGTATATATATATATATATATATATGCAAATGTATATTAGTATGAATGTAGGAGTGTCTTTCTCATACGTTTGCATTTTGGGTCATCAAAAGTCCTACAGCTGTAGTAAAAGACACAGAAATACTCTTCGTATCGATCTCAATGGATAAGTGCTTCCCACAGATAATACAGATGTCCATATATATATATATATATGCATATATATATATATATATTTTTCACATGTATGAATTGAGTGTGTATATGTCGACAGGTCTGTACGTCCAGAAGAGGAATAAAGCAGGCAGATGTTAAATATCCAGAACAGAAAGATATGTGGAGGTGGAGCATCTGGGGGCAAGCCGACACATTTGCATGCAAAGCAACGTGCAGAGAGCCGACGAAAGCCGCATGTTTCGCAGCCGCGGAAACGTTTCCTCTGTCCAGAGTCTCGTCCTCCCAGTCTCGAGAGTGCGTCTTCCTTCATTTTGAGTGCATGCGGACGCGCTTCTCGGGGGATTCCCAGGAAAAAGACTGGTCCGCAGGATTCCTCACAGGGTGGAAGTCGCTCATGGACATGCAGATGCGTTTGTTGACCTCGAAGCGTCCACTGGGCGTGAGCATGAAGATCGACGGAGGCTCGAAAGGATAGTTGGGAGGAAAAACCTGGAAGAAGCGAGAGCAAACGAAGACGAGGCAGAAGAGGAACCAGCCAAAATCCAGATGTACAAGAGAGCGAAAGACTCAGCAAAAGAGACGGCAAAGACAACGTGCAGCGCACACACCAGGTGACGCTACGGAATCAGGCGAGACCCCAGCTGTGCAGCGGAAAGCGCGCCGCATTGTTTGCTTCGGTCCCAGGCTCTTTCTTTTTTCTTATCTCCTCGCTCTCTTCTCTCCTCCCTCTCTCTCCCTCTTGCCTTTCTCTTCTGTTCGCGCGTTTCGTCGCTCCGCTGAGACCTGCGCGCCTACCAGCTTGCCGTGGTAGACGCCTCCGTGGTAAGGGGAGTCCGCAGGGAGGTCGTGTCTGCAGAGAAGAAAGACAAAAGACAAAAGACAAAAGAGCGTCGATTCTCCCGACTGGTTGAGTGACTGTCTGCAGGCGTCCGGCTCTCGACAGACAGAGGCTGGCGCCAGAGACCGGCGTGCAGAGAGGAGAAAGCGTCTGTTTCGCCGTCGCGAGGAAAAGCACACAGAACGTGGATCCAGCAGACGAAGATGGCGTCGGTCTCAACAACAGAGGACCGCGCAGTGGACCGTCGGAGAACGACGAAGCAGAGGGGAGCAGAGGGGAGAAGAGGGGAGAAGAGGAGAGAAGAGGGGAGAAGAGGAGAGAAGAGGGGAGAAGAGGAGAGAAGAGGGGAGAAGAGGAGAGAAGAGGGCGAGGCGACTTTGAAGAGCCTCGAGTAGCAAGAAAAACGGCCGCGTCGCACGCATCACTCGCCGCTCCCGAGCGCCAGAGGGAGGCTGCTGCGCAGCGCAAAGAGCGAACCATTCGCTTCAAAAGAAAAAACAGTCTCTCGCTGTTTGGAAAGACAGAACTCACAGGACGAAGTGCCAAGTCAGTGTGTCGTTCATATCCGGCTGTAACTGCGCATGCGGCACGCCGCCCTGCCTCTGCAAAAGCGAAAACTCGCGCGCAAGGCGGCCGGGACCGAGGAAGGCGCCTCGGCCTCCTCCCTTGTCGCGGGACATCGAACAGACGCTTGGAGAAACGCAGCAACCGAGAGGAGCGGAGAAGAATGCGCGAACAGGTCGACAGAGAGCGAAGCGGGGGAACAGAGAGGAGAACGCACGAAGGAAAGAAGAAGACGTGGAGACGAAGCGAAGCGGAGACAAGGGAGACAACGAGAGAGCAGAGCACAGGGGTTGCCTCTGAAAGACTTGAAGCGACTGAGAGGTAGCTGGGCGAGCAGCCACTGTCGACAAGGAGAGCAGAGGCGACGGGAGCTACGAGGAAGAACAAGACGAAGACGCGGTCAGAAGAGACTGGTGTCTCGCGGCAATGCTCGATGGAGGAGAAGCAGCGTGACGGAACTGCTGTGAGTTACGGAAATCGAGTTCTTTCCGCTGCGTCAAGCAGTCCATCGGGATGGCCTTTTGAACAGCAGTTGCCCTTTCTTTCCTTCGCGCGCTCGGGACATGCAGAAGGTTCGACAGTGAGTGGGGGGCGGGAGAGAGGATCCGCAGAGTGACACCCGAAGAAGTCACGCGAGACGCCGCAGGTCCGGAAGTCGCCGAGACGAGTGCGAAACCAGCGGGCCGTGCAGCTCGCGCGACGGAAGCGACGGAGGGAAGGGGGAAAAGAGGAGCAGAAAAGGAGGAGTGGAACGGGAGGCGTCTTCGCCGCTACTGTGTTCTCTGCGGGGCCTCGCGCTGTGGTGTTCCGCTCGAAAGGACAACAGAGAGTGAACATCCCGCGAGAGAGGGCTGGAGAGAGTGTGCGGCACAGACAGTGTCTGTTTTTCGCGGAAAGCCGACAGAAGAGACGCGAGGATGGTCTTCGACTGCGTCCGTAAAAAGAGAGCGGAGGAGGAGCCCGTTCTGGTGAGCTCAGCTGGGGCTCTTTTCCCTCTCGCTGCCCGCTGTGTCTCCCTAACACGACTACTACGACTACGCTGTTCCTTCGCTTTTCTCCCGCAAGACACGACCAGTCGCGAGAGCCGCAAGACCGCGCGCGCGAGAGAGGAAACCGCGGCGAGGGAGGCACCGCAGAAGCGAAGGAGTTCTCTCTGGGACCCCAGAGAAACGACATCCAAGGCAAGAGCTTTGTCTGGGGGACCGGCGGAAAACGACACAAACGACGCATGCTGGCGCGCGCGAGCGTCGAGCCGTCTCGGGGGTGTACGTACAGCCGAGGGCGGGCGTCAAGATCGCGGCTTTTCCACGAGTCTGCGGAAACCGCGCGGAAGACGGAAAAATGTGCAGTCCAGACCGCGATTCGCGTGCGACAGAGGGCGGAAAAAGTGACGAAGAAACGAGTAAGCGTCGTTTCGCAACAGTACGGCGACCGCGCGGCCCCTTCCAGTCTGAGACGACCCACACACGCCTCGTCGCCGCTGCCCGCGTTCTCAAGCGAGCTGCGAGCCGGCTCCCCAGTCTTGGCCTTTTCAGGCTACCTCTCCGCTCTGTTCCCGGTGGCGATTGTTGCAACCGATCTGCTCAATTCGGAGTCTCCTTTCAGGATCTGCGTCCTCGTTCTCCAGAACTCAGCCAAAAGCCGGAAGAGTCCCCCCCCTCCTTCACCCGCCGCCCGGGTATCAAACGCCCGAGCTCCCAGTCGAACTCGCCGCGACGCCTGAGTCCGCGACCAGAGGTGTGCTGCAGCGAGCGACGCCCTCAGTCTCAGTCCAATTCGCGTTTCTCCTGAATTTGTTTTCGTTTTCGCGTCTTCGTGTGTGTCTTTCGTTCCTGAGAAATGCGTCCGGCTTCCCGCATTCGCAGTGAGAGGCGGTGCGCCGCTCTACGTCGAATGTAGGAACGACGCGGAGCACAGAGACGAGAAAACTCACCGTCGTGCCAGATCTCTGCGCCCGGGGAGGTGGAGGCGGACGGAGTTGCTAGAAAGGAATACGGTTCTCGTCGGTGTCAGTTGGCCGGAGAGGAGCTGCGCCGTCGCTTCCTCGCTTCGTCCCCGCGCCTCCTGCCTCTCTGCCCCGACTTTTTTCTAAGACGCTTGGCCGACGGCCGCCGCGCTTTTCAGGAGCCATGAAGCATGCGCTTCTCTTCCCCGCCTACCTCGTGGCGGTGGCCGGCTACCTCCTCGCTTCTCCTGCGAAGGCCTCTCTCGCGGACTTGCTTGCCGAAGCTGAAATTGCGCAGGAGTTGCAGCGAGAGAACTTGCGCGACGCCGGCCCTGCAGCAACCGCCACGGAAGCGCGTGTGCAAGAGGCGGAACAGCCGGACGAAGTTTCCGGTGTCTTCAAGAAGCTCCCAGAAGCCGACCAGCCTCAAGAGAAGGCTGAGGCGCAAGAAGTCACTTCTGAGAGGGAGGAAGCAGAGGAAGCAGAGGAGGAAGCAGAGGAGGAGGAGGAGCATAGATCTAAACAGGAGGCGAGCCGTGGGTTTGAGGAAGCTCCAGAGCACCAAGTGGAAGACGTCAAGATGATCGAGGCGGAGGAGGGGGGATTCGGAGGCGTCGAGCACTCTGAGGAGGCATCTGGGCAGAAAAAGAAAAGAAGGACCTCCGACTAGTGGGCGGAAAGAAGCAAGAAACGCAGAAGACAGCGACGAAACGGGGCGGGCGGCTTCAGACCTGGAGCAGAGGTCGATCTGAATGTCGTCACCGCTGCTGTGGGGTCCTTGGCAACGACGGACGTCGCGCTTGTTTGGAAAGTCTTCCCGTTTAGCTCTCGCCACTCTGCGCGAAAGACGTCCAGATTTACGACCCAGCTGCGGCAGAGGAGAGTGCAGAAACGAGTTGAAAAGGTTTTTTCGGCTGGTGAGAGGCAGTCGCGGGGAAAGAGGCTCGTGAGAGCCTGGAGCGAAAAGAAACGACTCACGGGTGACGAAATTCCCCCTCTTGGGATGCGCACTGGGAGTGCCTCTCTCTCTGTCTGAGGCGACAGAGACCGCAGGGCGAGATGGAGAAGAGGTGTAGAGACTCCGGGGCCTCGGAGAGAGAAGGCTGAAGATCCGTCGTTTCGCCTCAGCCGTTAAAGACAGGCTGACCGGGAGATGTTCGTCTCACTTGCTTGTTTCTGCGGAGCCTGGCGACTTTGCCTTTCTCGCGCATTTTTTTTTCTCTTGTCGGACCTTGACTTTGCGCCGAGGCTTGGAGTCGCTCGGCCCGTGAGAGAGTCTCTCGAAGAAGCAAGAGAGACGGTCTCCCGCGCTTGCTAGACAAAGTGCATGCAACAGGTTCCGAGAGCTGAGCTTGCTCGACTTTCTCCCTTTTTTTGCTCGAGAAACAGTGTTCTCCACCTTTCAGAAAGCGGGACACTGGAGAGCCATGCATGCACCGACACAGACGGAGGAGTTATGCTCCTGCAAAACATCTCCTCCCGCTCTATGCGAGCACATCCCAATCACTTTGGAAAACGCGCTTTCCACTGCTGGCAGCAAGGCAATCCGAAACTTGAGGCAGCAGATTCCAGTTCTCGCGCTTGTTCTCGTCACGCAAAAAACGAATGCTGCGGGGCTCCAGGACCTGCCGGGACCGTGGACAGTGCTGTAGCGACTGTGTTTCTTCCGGAGGTCTCGAGCGAGCTGTTGAACGGCAGTGGAAACGCACCAGACGCTTCTAAAGCAGCTCCAGTCGCTAAAGCTATGCCTGCAACGTACTGGAGTAGAGAGGCACTGGAACTGAAAAAGCTGAACTTCTCAGGACTTGCGATGTATACGAAAAAAAACAATCTCTACAGTCACACGCACATGCAGAGCAATGAAGGAATATCCGTAGATACAGGTGTTTACGTAGGTACGTATCTATGCATACATGTTAACATATGCATGGACATATATATATATATATATACATATATATATATATATATATATGTTTAGAGAGAGAGAGGGATCGGTTTCGATAGAGATGTAGATGGTGTGCGTCTATGACTTGCGAGCAAGGTCGGTGTGTTGAGTGAGAGGAGCAGATCATCGATTAGATAGATAGGAGGGTATAAGCTGAGGAAACCCCCCAGCAGACTTTTCTTGTTTTGCGCCTCTCTCCGGTCCTGAGAGGGGAAAAGAAAGAGAAAAAAATGGACATGCAACTTCTCCTTGTGTGTTTAGGTTTTTTCCGGCCATTCTGTGCAAAGTCGTCGATCTGAAAACCACTGAGACATGCCTGCGAGAGAACAAGCGCCGCCTGCCGCAGCTTCGCACAACATGGAAAGCATGTGGACTTCGATGTCGAGTCTGCCCCGGCCAGGGTGTAGATCCTTGGTCAGAACTCCCGCGACACAAAACTCAAAGCGCTTCGATCTGTCGAAAATACCAGCAAATGGCGATAGCACATCGGATACAGCGAAACAAACACACACATACATAGATATAAAATATATACATATATATATATATATACGTATAAATGTAAATATAATACACATATAAATATGTATACATATATATAATGGTATAGTTTTACATTAGCGCGATTTGGAGGAAGAGCCTCCCCATGTTGAGTCGCGGAAAACTCGTGATGCGGAATGCAGGCAGTGAATGTGTGCCCCCCAGCTTGGAATGCCGCGTTTTGACTGTTCTTTTCGGCGCATGCAACGGTGAAAGGAAATCGTGTCTGAGCAGACAAGGAAGGCGTCCTGCCTCGTTTTCTCGAGCAGTTTCTCTCCTCGAATGTGACAGTTGCGGAGAACGGTCTTTCCCCTTTCGCCTGAAACTGTCCAGGGCCAGCTGCAGATTGCAGACTTTTTGCTTTCCTGCCGCTGCTTTCGGCGATCGGCTTCAGGAAAGCATTTCTCCTCGCATGCAGTGGTCTTGCTAGCGACAGAACGCGGCGACGCCGACGCGATTCACCGCTGGAACCGTTTTTTCCCCGTTTTTTTGTCGCGGTTTCCTTTTCTCGCCTCCCGAACAAGCACAAGAGAAAGTCGGCCGCCAAGGTCCCCGGCTTCTGCGCAGGCCAGTCGTCCGAGAAAAAAAGTTTCAAGAGAGTCTGGCTTCTGGCTGTGTGTATCGCAGGCAGCAAGCGCGCGCTGGTTTTCGCAACTCCTCAGATCCACTTGTCCTTTTCGCTGGAAAAACGGATTCTCTGCACCTTCCTCGTCTTCACCTGTGTCGACTCTCAGCAGACAAAGAACCGAATTCGCATGTTGGCGGTCAAACTCGCCGCCGATTTACGCAACACTGAAACCGTCTCCTTGCACAGTCCGTCTCCTCTGCCGTCGCACCAGAGAGACAGAGAGCGAGAGAAAGACTTGGCTCTCTATAACTGCATGCGCATCGCAGGAGCTGATTCCATCTCTGTCACTGTGTGTACGCCCTCTCACGTACAGACGTACGGGAGCGCATGTTGTCCTAACATGCAGCTGTTCAAGATTTACTGTGGTCTCCTGCCTCGCTTTGCTACATAGATCTCGTCGTTCCGCCTGTGTACGGCTGTGTACGGTTGGCCTGCCAGCGACAAGCCGCCGGCGCGACAGCCTGCATGCAAGGTACAGACTCCTGACGGCGGGGGGAGTCGCGGTCGGTCGGGAGCTTCTCGCGCATCCCTGTGTTGAGTTTCTTGTTGTCTCAGGAGGTTTTTGCCTTCGCTTTGCTCGCTTCGTTGTGTCGTCGGCGGCGACGGATGGCCAGGGAAGCAGCAGCTTTGGGTCTCTCTGAGATTCTGCTGGGTGTTGTGCGGCTTGAGAGTCACGAGTGGATGCTCTCTTGTTCTGAAAAACTCCGGACTGCGGCTTGACTCTCCAGGTCTGAGTGCGACGGAGGAACTGGAGAGGCGGCGCGCGTCTTCCTCCTCTTCAACAACAGACATCGGAAGCTGAAACAGCGCAGCTGGGTGGGTGAACTACTAGTGTCCGTACACCCCAAGAACTCTCCAATTTTTGGGAGCTGCTTGCTCCCTGCCGAGAGCGCCGCGAGAGACTCAATTGAAAACAACTCTCCCCTGTGGAGACCGTCCCTGGCGAATTCCTTCGCCAAGCTTCTCCGGCGGAGACGCAGACAGTGCGCTTCCTCCAGCTGTCGGCTTCTGAAACGCGCAGTCACACCACGGAGCTCGTCGAGAAGGAGAAGAGCGCGCAGAGAGAAAATATGGAGGAGACTTCGAGCGAAGAGCAACGAACGCGAGAGACGATCGTGATCGACTCCGACGACGAAGAGCCTGCAGATCACGGCGCCCTGCTCGGGGAGGGAGAGGCGTCAGTGCCAGGCGATCGACGCATGCAGAGGAGATGCAGCGGAGAAACGCAGAGGCCAGTCTGCGTCGATCCTTCGCGGCCCGAGCGGCAGGACGACGCAGAACATGAGAGCGCCGACGAGGTGGAAGAGGACGAGCTCCTCCTTCCACTCGACCAACAAATCGAGTGGATCGCAGAGGAGGATGCATGCACCATGCCGCGTCTTCTCTTCGTCTGGAACGCTCGAGAACAGTCCTTCGAGCCTGTGTCTCACCCCACAGAGGAACATCGCAAACTGGCCACCTACGAAGTCCGTCTCTCTCAACATCCACCCTGGCTGCTCTCTCCAGCCAAAATACCCTTATCTTCCTCTTCTTCTCTCTCTTCTTCTGTCTCTTCTTCTCTCTCTTCTTCTCTCTCCTCTTCTGACTCTTCTTCTGTCTCTTCTTCTCTCTCTTCTTCTCTCTCCTCTTCTGACTCTTCTTCTGTCTCTTCTTCTCTCTCTTCTTCTCTCTCTTCTTCTGTCTGTTCTCGCGCTTCTTCCTTCTCTCAGTCACCGCCGGTTTGCAGTTCTTCTCTCGTTCTGGAAGTCCCCAGTTCTGGAGTTCGCATTCGCGGGATGCCGTCGTGGTTTTCCGTTTCTCCGGAGCGTCGCTCGCGGGAGACCGTGAACGCTCTCTGGCGACAAGTCGTGCGACATGCGCAGGTGTACCGCTCGCTCGAGAGCGCGAACAGCAGCTTCGGCCGTCTTTCTTCTTCGTCTGCGACCGCTTTGGGAGGCGTTTCGCCATCCGTCTCTTCAGCGCCTCCTGCCTCTCCCGTTTCGGAGGCTGTGCCCGCGTCCCCAGGTGCATGCAGCGATGAAATGCGGTTTCTGTACCCTCCCTGGCTGTATCTGTCGCCAGGAGTTCTGCCTTCGCCTGCGCATGCGCGAAGCGTGTGGGCGCAGGTCCTTCGCGACGTTGCTGCCTTTCTGGAGAAGAAAAGAGGAGAGAAAAAAGACCAGCATGCCCACAGTCAAGGAGAAGACGCAACGCATGCGGAAGCGACAGGAGAGCGGCAATCGCTGGACGCTTCTTCGCCTCTGCGCGGAGAGAGAAACTCGAAGGTCTTGGGAGGCAAAAAAGAAACGGCAAGTCGAGACACACGCACTGAAGTGAAGCCTGACTGTCCGCGAGGCGGGGAGGCGCGACTCAAGTCCGAGCAGTCTCCTTTCCCCGAAGTATCCGTGAAAAGAGAGACAGGACGACAAGCTTCCTTTGTGACAACTCTGTTGCAGAACGCAAACAGGACAAAGGCTATGAAATCCAGGCCTCTCGCCTCGCTTTCTCACTCACCCTCCTCTTCCGCTGCTGCGCTGTCCTTTGCCGCAAACGCACTGGCGAAGAAGGCCAGACCACGAGACGGAGACTCGCGGGAGGAGGGTGACGGTCGACCGTTTTTCCTTCCAAAGAAGAAGATGTTTCTCGCCAACGCAGACGGCCGGCACCGCGCGTCGACGGGTGCAGCATCTGCAGCGCCGCGAGGGCCTGCAGCGGCGCAGCTGATGCCCTTCGCTTCGCTGGAGTCCCAGGCGGTCGCGGCGGCGCAGAAACAGCGAGACGGCGAGCACCCGCTTCTCGCTGTTCAGAGCGACATTCGCAGATTCGACAAGAACGCAAGAGACAGTTCGCTTCCGGCAGACAGGCGTGGAGATCCTGGCCGCCGAGACGCGGTGTCTGTGCCTCTGGCCGAGCGCCTACGACCTGCAGTGAGTCACGAGCGCAGAACCCGAGAGACAAAACGAGACACACTGCATGCGAGAGATGAGTCTTTTGCGTTCTCCATCGAGTTTCCCCGCGGATGTCTGTCTTTTCTGGTGTCTTTGCAGTCACTGGAGGAATATGTTGGACAAAGGGGATGCATCCAGGGAGGTCGGGGATCGATCCGAGAGCTGCTTGAGGTAAGCTGCATGTGCGAGGAGAGCGGAGCAGAAGTGAGGCTGCTGTACCTTCCTCCGTCGATTCGCGTTTCGCTTCTGCTGTCTTAGCTGTGTGTTTGTTCACTTTTCTTCCTTTTTCGGCAGTTTTCTCGTCTTCGTCTCGTTTCTCTGTCTCTCTCTTCTTTCTCCCGCACGAGTTCGTCTTCTTCTTTGCTTCCTTTCGCGTTCTCGTCTCTCTTCTTTCTCCCCGGTTTCTGCGTTTCTTCGCGGGGTTTGTGTCCCCGCGCTCTCCACAGTTTTCTGATGTGCGGCGCGATGAACTGCGCGACTGGAGGTCGGCCGCCAGAGGCAGATGCTCCCCGCCTCATCCTGTCTAACAGCGCGACAAGCTGCGCAGCTGCGTGCGAAGATTTCTCGTTGGCCTACTTCTGAACGGAGTTTTCTGTCGCTTTCTGGGCTCGTGAGTTGTTTGTTTCGCGGACGCGAAGTCAAAGTGGAGGGCGAGAAGGTCAAAGGCCTCGAGTCAAGACTCAAAGAGTTACGTCTTTCGCGAGAGAACGCTGGACGCGGAACTGGACCTTGCCGGGCGCTGTCACACCTGTGGCCGCATGCACTTTTTTTCTTTAGGCTGGTCACTTGCCTTCGCTGATTCTCTGGGGTCCGCCAGGGTGCGGCAAGACGACCATTGCGCTTCTCGCCGGCCGGAGCGTCGGAAAAAAGAATTCTGCTCTTTCTCTGCCTCCTCCCGTCTTCAAGAAAATGTCTGCTGTGACTTGCGGAGTGAACGATGTGCGGAAGGTAGGAAGCCGCGAGAGCGACGAAGAGAGAAGAAGAGAAAGAAGAAAGAAGAAGAGCGAGGTGCGGTGGCGAGGGAAGAGATCGAGCAGCAGCGGAGTGCAGAACATCGCGTAGTTCTTGAGCGGAGTGGCGGGTGTGTGCTCAGGCCAGCGCGTAGAAACAACTGTTGACCGTGCTCTCTTCCATGCTGTTTTTAGTATTTTGCCTCCTCTCTGTCTTTCGTTCGGAACAGACGGTGCTTGTGTATGTCACGAAAGCTATAGGGCGCGACAAGAGGAGACTGTGTCTCTGTCTCCGTTTTTGCTCTGCACAGCCTCTTGTCTTTCCATCTCTCTCCCTCTGTCAGGGACGCCGTTTTGTTCCCGGTCTCTCTTCTCTCTCTTCTCTCTCTTCATCAGTCCTTCCGTTTTTTTCTTCTCAGGTCGTTCAAGAGGCGCTCACGCTCCGGGCGACGACTAAGCAGAAAACGGTTCTCTTTCTCGACGAGATCCATCGATTCAACAAGGTGGGCCGCGCCGAGACATGCGGCGACACAGCGCAAATCCGATGGAAAGGCGTGACGGAAGAAAGCATCGTGAACAAGTCTGAAGAAGACAAAAGAAAAACCAAACGAAAGAAACAAAGGACCCGGCACTTCTCTTCTCTTGCCAAGCTGCGCTTCTGTATATATATATATATATATGTTTATGTCTGTGCAGCTGTATGGATACTGAGTCGTGTACATATCCATACATATATATATATATGTACATATATGTATATATGTAGATGTATTTGTAAAGCGTACGGGTGTTGGCGCATGCTTATGTTCGGTGAGAACGACCTGGATTCGAAGCTCCGACTGAGGCGCAAGCTTTCCTCGTTTCTCCCGTTTTTCAAAGGCGCAACAAGATGCCCTACTGCCTCACGTCGAGACTGGCACGATCACTTTAATCGGAGCGACGACTGAAAATCCGTGAGTTCTGCGGAGCCTCGGTTGGAGAAGAAATTTCTTCTGAGCGGGAGTCGTTGTTCGTACGGTTTCCTCGAGCATGTCTCGTCCGCGCTGAGCTTAAACTTGGACAGATCTTGTCTCTTCTCGAGAAGGAGGAAACGCAGAAGCGAGAAAGACAGTCAGGTGGAGATACAACCTCTCGCGCCAGTCTTCGTCGCAGTCGCAAGACGCGCTTAAGTGTCTTGTGATCCTCCATTTTTTTTCGAATGTGGAGGCGACACTGCAGTGCGTCGTTCTTTCACCTGCCAGTCTTCTACCTCTTTCTTTTCTCCGTTCCACGCCTGGAGGCCTCTCGCAATGTTTCGTTAAAACGCGCTTTTCGCAAACATGCAAACATGCAGTTTTCGGCGTCTTTGTCGCCAGACGAGCCCACGTCTTCGACTCAGCAACTTGCAGTGTGTCTCTGCTGTATGTACACCCGACCGAGACGTTGAGTTGATTTTCTGTCCTTCAACTCGCTCTGCATGGGCAGCTCGGTGAATCCTCTTTTGCTTTTTTGTCAGGTCGTTCGAAGTCAATAGGGCGCTTCTTTCGAGATGTCGTGTGTGTAAACTGGAGCCTCTCACTGAAGAGGACCTCACGACTATTCTGCAGCGCGCTGCGAAAGAAGAAAAGTAAAACGCGTTCTCCGTCGAAGACTCTAGAGAGTTCGAGTGACCCGTGCGCCTAGCGTGCATGCAGGCGGAAAGCAGCACCTTTCCTCCAAATGTTAAACGCAGAAAATTCAAACATATCGATTCCTTTTTTACATGTTTTTGTTAGATTGGGAGATGCGTATGGAGAATATACT
This sequence comes from Toxoplasma gondii ME49, assembly GCF_000006565.2. NCBI lineage: Eukaryota > Apicomplexa > Conoidasida > Eucoccidiorida > Sarcocystidae > Toxoplasma > Toxoplasma gondii. The sequence continues at coordinate 5,522,613 of NC_031480.1, forward strand.
GGGCGGGTACGGATATAAAAATGTATATGTATACATATATATATATATATATATATACATATATATATATATATATTTGCACATGACCTGCATGATCGCCTAGAGGTAGTTATATATTTGGTTTTGGAACATTAGGCGTTGTGAGGCCATCTATTCAATATTTAAATTAATCTGAACGTTTCCCAGAGCGTATTCATTAATTCAAATGAGGCAGTAATTCGCGTCTGTCGACCTCTGTGTGTATGTGTTTGAATGCGTCCTACGCGGTGTCTGCGTGTAGGCATATATATATATATATACATATATATATATTATATTGATTTATATGTATCTAAAACTCTGTGTGCGTTTTCGAGGCGTTGAGGTAGAGTCTGAGTCTGGATTTCCAGTATGTAGAGCATCTTGCGTCGTCGATATACTGTGGCATTTTTCTTTTTTTCTTTGCAGCGTGACGATCACCGAGGCAGCCGTCCGCGTGATATGCAGTGAGAAAACTGGGAAAGCGGAGTCGTCGAAAATGGAAGAAAGGGGACGGGGAAAGTGGGGTGGCGACATGCAAAGGTTCGAGGGTTTTGCGTTCCTTGCCTGTTTCTCGCGCTGATCTCTCTCGTGCAGTCGGTGGTATTGCAGTTTTATTTTTACTTCTTCCGGTCTCCGAAATTGTTGCTCTTCCAGGACTCGCCGACGGCGATGCCAGACGCGCACTCAACATGTAAGAGGAGAACAGAAATGTATGCCGGTGCTCGTGAACGTTCACAGCTTCATTCACCACATTCATCGATTTGAATAAATAAATAAATATATATATACATGCATATACACCGACTTGTCTGTGGGCATGGCTGCAGGCACTTGTGTGGGTTTCTATGGTTACATGGGTGTCTGTGTTCTTGGATCTTGGAAGATTATCTGAGAGAGTGACTATGTGAACCGTTTTCCATTTTCCAGTCGTCGTTTTCCTGGATATGTGTGTGGCGACACTAGGCTGGAGAATGCGATTCATCACGAACGGACAGCGAACGAAAACAAAGCTACGAACGACGCAGAGTCTTCAACAAGCCTCGCTGACCCTCTCGTCACTTCTTCTTTCTCTCCTTCCTCTTCCTCCTCTCCTTGCTCGAGTTCTCCTTCCTGCCCTTCTGCCTCCTCGACGTCCGCGTCCTCCACTTCCTCCATGGCTTCTTCGAGTTCTTCCATGGCTTGTTCTGGAAAGGACGGCGTCTCTGCTGGCAGCGAAGGCCTCGTCGTCGACGTTGCTTCTCTGGAGAGCACAGGTGAGAGGCCAAGCGAGGCGAAGAGGTGACGACAAAAAGACGAGGGCGGCGGTAGAAAAACAGATGAAGGCACAGAGAAAGAGGAAAAGCAGGTGAGAGGGGAGAAACGCTTCGGGGAAGGAGCGCCTTTCCAGCGACGTGAGAGAAATGCGAAGGGCATAAGACGATGCTACGCGAGGACCTTTTTAAAAATGTAGTCGCCCTCTTTCTCTTCTTTCTCGTGAACGTTCGCAGCAACGAAATCGCATCTTCTCTATGACAAGAATCGGGACAGCTACTACGATTTGATTTCCGCGCTCCATAAGAGTGTTCGTGGTGAGTTTTCTTCTCGCTTCTCTGTCTCAACATTTTCTTCTTCCGCAGTTCCACGTTCCATGTCTCTTGCTGGCAGGTAAAGTCTTGAAATTCGCTTCGAAAAGGTCGGACAGCATTCAGTGATCTAGGACGCTTTACGTCCTTCATCTTCTTATTAAAGTGCCAAGACAGCCCAGCCCCTGGAGGGGAGTGGAAAGAGTCTGAAAGTTTATCCCTATTTTCACAGAGAGAATGGTGATCCGATCAGCATATCCACTGTATTCAGAAATAACTTGTCCAGGGGGGAAACCATCATTTTTTCGGTCATAAACGTGATGAAGTACTACAAAGTTCAGACTCCATTTCAAATAGTCTAGGGACATGACACTCGGCGGAGGCGCCGCAGATGCATGCACCAACAGCCACCACGGCGTACTACCTCACAAATTTCTTCACATCCCTATAAAGAGCGAGACACCCGCTGATGCATTTAGACGGAGAGATCCACATGGATAGATGTAGATGGATAGACATGCAGATCGATAGATACGCAGATTGATTGATAAACCTCGATGGAACGATAAAGAGATATCTACAAATCCGTGCCGGCATATATATATATATATATATATATATATATACGTATATGTAGAGAGAGAGGTTCATGGATATTGACAGATCGATCGTACTAGATAAAACTACATGTGTATACACATATGCATAGATCGACTGATAGGTACACGTATACATATATATATATATATATATATATTTGTATATATATATATCTAGGCCTGTCTGTGTGAAAGAGACAGAGTTACGTGGTCGTGGAAAGAAGGTAGAGATGCCGAGAGATTCAGTTGAGTCTGGGAACAAGGATATGGCCATTTGAAGATTGAAGGACTGTGTGAGAATGCACGTGAGCGTTTTCACTCAGGCATCGCTGTGAGGGAGACTCATGCAGCTACATTTCTCTCCTCCAGATAAACGATAAACACTGGCAAATCTCGACGTCAGCAACCTGCACAACATTTCTGCGTATGTGCACGTAAATATATAAAGACATGCATATTTTCAAACATATGTATATATACATATATATATATATATATGTGTGCGTGTCTATGATATATATACGCTGATACAGATACAGATATGCCTACACGGAAAACTCCATATACTTCAGCTTATATCTATACAGCAGTGGCAGCCCGTGTTAACGAAGTTGCGATGTTGCGTTGTTTGTGTCTTCAAACGAGTGGCGAACCTGCTCCAGGAACTGCTCTTTGTTTCTTTTACAGGAAGTGACGAGCATGCTGCGGTGTATTACCTGACGCGCATGCTAGAAGCCGGCGAAGATCCCCTCAAGATCGCTCGCCGTATTGTTCGCATGGCATCTGAGGTGAGGGAGCGGCGTCTTTTCTTGTTTTGCTTTCGACTGTTTTGCGGTGTTCATCTTTGTCGCGAACCTCCTTTGTCTGCAGCTGAAACCTCTCGTCTAGGTGCGCGTTCCTTCCGACGTCGCTCTCGCTGTTTTCTCAGGATATCGGACTCGCAGACCCTGCAGCTCTGTCACTCTGTGTCGCCGCCTATCAGGCCTCACACTTCACAGGCATGCCTGAATGTTCAACCGCTCTGACTATGGCCGTCATCTATTTATGCAAATGCCCCAAGTCCAATGCCGTGGACCTCGGTGAGAACAGGAACGCCACAGATGTCTAGACACTCCTATGCACATCCACATTTATATATATATATATATATATATGTAGGTGTGTAGATATAGATGTATATGTGTGTATGTATGTAAACAAGAATATGTTCATATATATACATATACATATATATATATACATATATGTAGATGATGTCTTGTCGACGTGGGGCCAGTCTACGCAAAACTATAGATTCGTTGTCTGGTGTGTGTACACGCAGGTACGAAAACATGTGGACATGAATAGTCGTGTAGCAATCACTTACAGACATATTTACACATCCATTTTTTTGCATGTATATCTATATATCTCTCTAAATGTGTGTATGGCAACGTCTGGTTGGTGAGATCCACCGAGGCCTTTGCAGGTGTGTGTTTAGCCTGTCTTGGTTTTCCTTTTTTAGCTTACAGCAAGGCCAAGAGCCTCGTCCTGGAATATCCCGATGCGCCTGTTCCTCTCCATATTCGAAATGCTCCCACAAAGCTCATGTCTCAGCTTGGGTACGGTCGTGGATACGTTCACACCAACCAGCCTGAGGCAACTTTGCCGCAGTTCCAGTCTCGCGCGTTTCGCGCTCAAACGTACCTGCCTGAGGTTCTTCTCGGCACCCAAATTGTTCCGAATATAAGCCGGCCCTCAGCTAGGGGTGGGTGGACTCCGTAGTAGCTAAAAAGGCGAATGCGTTGCTGCCTGAGGTTGTCTTCGGCACCGGAAGTGTTCCGACTGTGAGCCGAGCCTCATCTAGGGTGGTCTTTGGTCTTTATAGGACTTTAAAAGAGAAGGCAGTTGTGTTTGCAGGTACTTCGCCAGGTGCGTGGGCGTTGAGAGTCTGTCAACAACGAGCTCAGTGCTTGTGGGGTGATAAGTCGGTCACTGCTTTGGCGTTTGGATCCGTTAAACATACACGTTCAAGATGGAAATCGCCGGTCGATCCCATCCTTTCTTGGGGTTTTGACAACCTACCTTTGAGAGGCTCTCTTAACAAAAACAGGAGAAAAATTGAAAAAGTAACCTCTGCGGTATAGATCGACGGATTCGGCACAGACACAAGTTACACCAAACATGTACAGGAGTGCGTTGGTATGTCTGACGCGGCGACTGCATGCAGGTGGCCATCAAATTCCAGGAAGTTTCTGACTAACACAGTAGATTCGAGAAACCGGTATTTTGTGTCTGCGTTCTGGACAGAGTGTGTGCGACACACACGGTGTGCATGTGAGTGACGTTGCATGGTGTGTTTTAAAGTGCTTTAAATGTGACGAATACGCACGCATGGAAAATTTAAGACGCAGGCTGTGCAGGTATGTTGACCGCTCAGAAAAACTGGGAGAAACGCGCTCTCCGAAAAAACATTGGATCTGCTTCTTAATATATTGTCTACAGCGCGCAAAATGCACGGTGCAGTCTGCAGAGAAAGGAAGAAAGAACGGTCTCTCGTACAGATCACTGGCGCGTCTGCCTGAACCGTACAGTGCACATTTCACTGCCAAAGAGGCGACGGAAGCTCCAAGAAGGCGTGACGGGAGCTTCTTGGAAGCAACATAAAGACACCATCTGCACTGAGACACCACGGACAGGGCTGGTTCTGCCCGAGAGAGCGGCGCAGGTGGTTGTGCCTGTGAAGAGACAGAAAAGCAACCGAAAGGAGGAATGTCGAAATCCTGTCGCATTTATACACGCGGGCGATTTCATTCGAACGCCGAGTACGGGGCTCTTGAAAAGGCAGAGAATGGTAACGTCCTGCTGTCAGTTAAAATAGCCCTCAAACAGAACTCGGGAAACGAGGTGAAAGTGCAGCGCTGAAGTGATTCGCGAGATTACGACGCAGCTTTCAGATCCGCTTTGCTTGTTGCCTGTTTGTTCTTGGTCTTTGGTGACGAGAAAGAACGCGTGTGGTCGGTAGCGCTCATGGAGAGAAGCGACATCAGTGGAAGATCCGTTTCAAATCGTATGCGCGAAGCGTGTTTGGTGTTTGCCGCCAGCAGGAACCTGTGCTTCTCGACAAGTGCAGTCTATTCGCATATAGCCAGAAGAGGAGCATCCGCAGCTGCGTCGCCGTTCCAGAACTACCACGACTAGTGCAGCCTCTCGTGCGTCTTACAAAGCAGACTTGCAAGATTCAAAAGTCTGCATCGCGTTCGCTTCTGTCTGTGGCGACAGCATTTCGTTAACCGAGGAGTGCTTTGCGTTGGGTCTGGGAGGCTGCGTCCGCCGTGGTCAGAAGACACACGTGAGACTACAAAACAAAGTGACTTCATCCTGGGTCGAGACTGTTCACAACGAAACGAGGGCAGAGGTGCAGCAATTCACAGTTTTTGTCTCTCAACGTGGAACCCCGAAAAACTACAAACATGTGGCATTTTAAAAATCTGCCTTCGCCATCGTTCTTCCCGTCAGGTTCTCAGCGCAAACTCGCGTGCTCTGACGTGTTTCTCTTGTCTGGGATACGAAACACCACACAACCTCGAGAGTTCTCGTGCATCTCTCTTCCTAGAGACCGATTGCCCACCTGCTGTGAAACTCTGAGACAACGCATTCCCTCCTGGGAGCCGCAGGGTGGAAAAATGCATTTTTTTCTCCACCCACGCGTCTCCTTTCCTCGCCGATCCCTTTTTTGCAGCCTCCACGAGTGCACACACGTCACGCCGCGAGCGCATATATCCGAGGTGACTGCCCTATTCAGCAGTTGTTGTACAGGTCCGAGCGTCGGTTTAGTATTTCTCTTCCTTCAGACCGTCGCGAATGTAGATGAGGCGGGGCGCCTCCTCGCCGTCCTTGTAGTAAGCGAAGACAACGCCGGCTTCGCAGTCTGCGCTTTCACCGAGGAAAAACTGGAAGTCGTCGAACTGGCCTAGAATCTTCTTCACGAGAGCCTGGGCGCCGCTCATGAACTTGTCCACGCGGTCCGGATGGTTCTTCTCCAGATGACCCTTCACACGCTGCATGTAACCTTTGATGTAGGTGCCGAACTCCTTCTTGGAAAACGGAGTTTCCTGCAGACGGAAAGCGTCGACCACATCCACCACGGTCTCGGACGTGCTGTCCACGCCGCCACCGTCTTCCTCGCTGAAGGAAAAGGCAACCTCAACAGCAAAAAAAAACAGGTCAAAACAGAGAACGAAATGCGGCGACAAATTGCATGCGCCTAGGACCCTCAGACGAACGAAACGACGGCTGGGATACAGGAGGGTTCTCAAGACTACGAACAGAATGGGGTCCAGCCAACAGCGGACGGTAGGTCGGGACCTTCTTTATTTTAATGGCGGGAGTGTCGATTTTTCTCCTTCAGATCAACAAGCCACACAGACTCCACGTCCATCCTGCAAAAAAGTTAAGTGAACGGACTTTCGGAAAAAGTCTAGGTCCTGCAACGACGGTCCCCGTTTGTCCTGTCGACCTGAGAAAGGAGAGCGTGTCTGCCGAGTATTTGCCGGCGCTGAAGAACAGATTCCGTCAACGCACATTCGAAGTTTCGTGCTGAAATGCACACAGAAACGATCTGGTTTTTTTTCGGTGAAATATGCTCAAGAGAGCCTCCTCACCTATTGTCAGCAATGCCGTAGTCCTCAGCACCCTTGACGATACGCTTGGTTGCAACCTCGAACGCAACTGAAACAACGCAGCGGATAGAGAAAAAACACTTTGCTCGACTAACCTCAACGAGCCTTACACCCTTTTCTCGCGACCAAGAAGCTCGTCCGCTGTAAACTAAACACGGCACAGAATCGACACGCTCAGAGCGGCGGAGACCACAACCTCCAGCAAAATATCGTGTCGATGGCAAATCTCTATTTATTCCTTCTTTTTGGGATTTCTAGAGAAACGCCCACCACCCTCTTTCCCCAAAAATGTACAATCTTGAAATAATCGCTATGCACAACAATACGAGAGTCCCCTGTCTCGCACCCAGTGGGACATTGAGGTACAACATTCGTTTGCGGATCTGAACCTTTTAGATGGCGACTTCACGGGCGAAAAAAACTCAGTCCACCAAAGTACCCTCACGGAGACGCATAGAAAGAAAAACCGCAACTGAGAGTGAGGGGAGAAGCACGATTGAGAACTGCTGATCACGGAAGCGCGGTTCGACGCGGCAGAGGCATCGTTCTGAGAGGAAGTGAGGCTCGATGCGCCGTTTTCCTCTGCCTCTTGGTAGCTGATAAGTACTCTTTCCAGGAAAATACAAGCTGACAGTCCATGCCGCCTCTTTTGGAAGCTTTTCAAAGACATTCGTGGGTGGAAGGGAAGACGAGACGTCGGTGCATTGCCAGCGCAGTCCGCACTACCCCACCGATGTGACAGTTGGAACGCGTAGATCCGGCGCAGTTTTGCCGAAGAATCGTTTTGCACAGCACTGAAAGTCATGGAGATTGCCGAATACATTTCAGGGGGTCGAGATCGCAGTCGCAATCGTCGATTTGCGTCCTTGTTGCCGTCCAGAACTCACCTTCCGAGAGGCTGGGGTCGTCCATAGGGGGCAACTCCGCGTAGGAGTCCGAGCAGAGCTCGTCACCAGTGAAAACGTCCTTGTAGACCTTCATTTTGACAGTGATGGAGACAAAAGACGGCGAAAGAAAGGGAAGAAACAGAGGGAGAAAAGAGCAGGAAAAAACGAGTGGCGAATCGTGGCAACCGACCGACAACCCCCCTTTTCCTCGCAGTGAATCCGAACGGACTGGGGCACCAAGTCTCTGTCGCCAAGTTTCCAGAACGTGCGGGGTGGGGGCTCTCGATGTTGTTTTTTCCAAGGGGTTAACCCCCCGACTTCTACCCCCACTCTTTGGGAAAAGGGGGGCTAACGCAGTCTTCGAATCTTGAGGCTGTTGCACCGCTGTTCCCGCTCCTTTTTTTGTCTCTTTGCCCCGCGAACTTTCGTCGACTCCGAACCCCTCTGATATCGAGAGCTAAATCAACTGGAAAACGACTCTCGGTGAGCAGATGCAGGCAAAGACGAGACGTAGAAGGGCAGGAATCGAGGCGTATGTCTTCACGCAAGTCGTAGAGCGGTGCGCGCGGCAAATACACGAAAACTCATCCGTGTTGGTGAGAAAGAGTTCCAGCGCCTGCAGACACGCGCGGCAAACAATACCCGGAGGCTGACGCGACCGGGGCAGGTTTTCCGTCCGAGAAGGGATTTAGACAGACAACATCTGCCGATTCGAAAGTCGATTTTCTAAACACTGCATTTGACAGCCCGCGAAAGGACAGAAGGCAGAAGCACTGACAGTTTGAGTTCCAGAGGCCGCTGGGTGTTTTCACAGTGTGAGCGCGCGCGCGCCCACCGACATTTGAGGTCCCCATCCCCCAGAATCGGAGTTGCATGTATCTCCTGTCTCTTCTGCCGATTTTTGCCTTTCGCATCTCCTGCCTACCACGTCCACACTTTTAGTTTGGCCAGACGACTCCAGTCGACCTTGAAAAGAGTTCCGAGCTGGCGTCTAGAGGCACGCTTCCCCTCGCGATCACTTCTCGATCACTGCCTACCCTGTCTCTCTCTTTGTATCGTTTTTTCCCCAGCGGTGGCGCGTCTCCTTGGCTCTGCCCTCGCTTCCACCGGCTGTCAGAGTCGCCATCTGCGTTTTCTTTCGACTCGGCAAAACAAGATGACAATCGATGTGAACCTTTTGCGCGCGGAGAAGGGCGGCGACCCCGCGCTGGTGCGAGACAGCGAAGTTCGGCGCGGGCGTTCCGGCGAGGTGGTTGACCAGGCAGTGGCGGTGGACAAGAAATGGCGAGAGAATTTGTTTCAGTTGGAGCAGCTGAAGAAGGAGTTGAACGCAGTGAACAAGGAAATCGGTCAGCGGAAGAAGAAGGACGCCAAAGATCCGTGCCAAGACCTGCTGGCGAAGAGCGCAGAGCTCAAGCAGCGCCTGCCGACGATCGAGGCGGCGGCGACGGAGGCGGAGGAAAAGCGCGAGAGTCTGCTCCACAAAATCGGCAACATCGTTCACAAATCTGTGCCTGTTTCCAACGACGAAGTGAACAACCAAGTCGTGAGGACGTGGGGTACCTTCGACCGGAACCTGAAGATCGACGGGACGCCCGGCCGCATGCACCACCACCAGATTCTTGCTCGTCTCGGCGGCGTGGACTTCAAAAAAGGTGTAGAAGCCGCGGGACACAGGGGGTACTTCCTGAAGGGTGCAGGCATGCTGTTGAACCTCGCTCTCGCGCAGTATGGCCTGGCGTTCCTCCTCCGCAAGGGATACACTCCGGTGCAGCCTCCCTTTTTCATGCGGAAGGAAGTGATGGCACGTGCAGCGGAGCTGAAGGACTTCGAGGAGACGCTCTACCGGATCCCGCACAACCAGACAGGAGGTTCTGCGGACAGCAAGGAAGGCGCCGAGAAGAACGGCGAGAAGAAGAACGAGAAGGACGCCGACCGCGACGACTTGTTCCTCATTGCGACTTCCGAGCAGCCTCTCTGCAGTCTGCACATGAACGAAACGCTGGAAGAGAAAGAGCTGCCAATCCGCTACGCTGGGTACAGCTCGTGCTTCCGCAAGGAGGCGGGGTCGCACGGCAAGGACTGCTGGGGCATTTTCCGGATTCACCAGTTCGAGAAAGTCGAGCAGTTTTGCATCACGACTCCTGAGGAGTCCTGGAAGATGCATGAAGACATGATCGGCATGGCCGAGGAGTTCTACCAGACGCTGGAACTCCCCTACCGCGTGGTCTCAATCGTCTCAGGTGCTCTCAACGACGCGGCCGCGAAAAAGTATGACCTCGAGGCGTGGTTCCCCGGCTACGGAGACTTCAGAGAACTCGTCTCTTGCTCCAACTGCACGGACTACCAGGCGCGAGCGCTCGACATTCGTCTTGCGCACAAAAGCAGCTCGGCAAAGGGCGCCGACAGAAACGAGAAAGCACACGTCCACATGCTCAACGGCACGCTTGTCGCCACGCAGCGATGTCTCTGCTGCATCTTGGAAAACTATCAAACCCCTCTGGGTGTGAAAGTCCCCCGCGTCCTCGTCCCCTACATGGGAGGCGCGGAGTTCCTCCCCTTCGTCGACGCCGGCGAGGAGTCCGTCAAGAAGGAAAGCGCCTAAAAAACGCTGGGGAAGTGTGGATGAGACAGGCGACAGGGAAATCGATCCATGCGGCGCGTAGGTGGTTGTGGGAACAACGCGGTCCTTGGCGGAAAAGATGCGTGGAGTAGAGGGGGCAACAGGTGCAAGCAGGCGTGAGGGCAAGGAAGCAACCATGAAGTTGAGAAAACGACGCGGGGGAATCGCATTTAGATGAACCCCTCGTGGAGAGCGGTGCTGTAGAGCCAAGGGCGGCCGCATTCCGGTCGAAGCGCGCTTGGATGCTGTAGTAGTAGTAGAAACAAACGCCCAAGACCGACACTGGCTGTAGAGTCGACGGAAGAAAATGTAGCGCTGCAAAAAGGGACATGTAGTTTCGCTTACTCTCTGGCGTCCTCCGGTCGAAGGAAAAAGAAACAGGCCTTTTTAGTGTAGAAGGGACGAGCCCTGTCGCATCGTTTACCGCGGCGTCGACCAGAGTGTATGTGAACAGCCGAGCTGCCCCCGTACACGAAGAGCTCAAGGGGCTGTTTTTGCTTTTTGTCCAATTGTGACTGTCCGTCGCACTGACCGTGAGTTCTCTTTCATCTTTTGTCTTCTGGGCAGACCAGGTTTTTCTTCGAAACTCATGCGCTACAGTCTGAGAGGTCTTAACTGTTTTGTGTCAAACGCGTGGCCGACTCTGTCTCGTAACCACTAGCCTTTCTTCACTTGTGAGGCAAAGTCACCGTGTATCCACTGATTTGTAGGTCATTTGGTTTTCGCTAGCTGCTGCACTGTGTGAAGAGACAGGCAAACAACCCGACGACGCCTTTTTGTCGGATCGAATTGGAAAAAACCACTTTCTAGGGTTGAAAGTCCTCGCGCAGTTCCCAGATGCACAGGAGCATCCGGATGTACACACAACGCAGCCTTCCCGAAAACTACACCGTTTTTTATGGTATGACGCACACGACGCGGCTGGGTCTTTAGCGGAGGAAAGAAGCTGCAGCAGTCTGGGGAATACAAACTCGTGAGCCGTCAACAGCTGTACACTGGCTTCTCAGTCGACAAGATTTTGCGCGCAGGCCGCACTGATAACGAAACCAATTACAGGCCACCGGTCCTCGATGGCAGCTCTTTTGGCACAGCATCCTACGCTAGAAAACACCATTCAGCGATGACATTGATAGATAGCTTCGGTATTATGGAACACAGGAAATGGTAAAGTACTGACGGCAGACAGCGACCTTTTGTAGGGGGGGGGCGTGCACTAGCTTGAGTACACCAATGACTGCAGTCAGCTGCTGAGTGGTAGAGTGGAGTTCCGAAATAAAATAACGAAAAACACGGTTTGGTAGCACTGAAAAAGGTGCTATCAACTTGAGACGAGGTCGATTTCTGACCTCAAGTGCTCATCAGGCGGGCATGGTCTAGTGGCTATGACGTCTGCCTAACACGCAGAAGATCCCGAGTTCGATCCTCGGTGCCCGTACTCTTTTCCTTTCATTTCGCTTGATCCTCTTCATTGTCTTGGCTTTTCTCATTCATCAATTCTTTGTCTTCAGCCGATCGCTTCTCGGCTACAACTGCCTTTTTGTTAGCGACATGTATGCCCTCTGTGGGCAGAAAGCCCAGTGGCCAGCAGTCTGCGTGACCACTGGCAACCCGCATTTGCTGGATAAGTAAACAGAACGCAGATGCTACGACGCATCTGCCTAAGTATTGGTCACGGAATTCATCAGGAGTTCCTTGAAAGAGGGCGCCAGCGAAATACTTGCGATACCTTCTCTAGCGACAGTAGACCAGCCTACAGTGGTAACTTGGGGGCGGTCGTCACTCAGGGAGTTACTTCAGTTGGAAAGCACAAACGCAGGCGCGTACCGAGACAGAAAGATTCCCTTTTCAGCGACACTGTCCAGTCCAACTCACAGAAGCGAGGTTCCCTCAACCTAATACACCCCGAAGTGCGGATCTGCTTTGCGGCTCAGGTAGCCTTTGAGTGACAGGAAAATCCTAAGAAGAAATCGATTCCTTCAACGCAACAGAGAACCCCTGGAAGTCTTGAGCAACACAATGGAGTTCATTTTACCAAGCTTCCACCAAGAAGCCGGATGGTGGATGGACTCTGAGGAACACGCCAGAGCCGCGACCACCACGCCTCACTATCTCTTCCGGAGTGTACTCTCTAAGGGCTAGCCCACCCGTCTTTTTTAAATCTCAGCTTGCGTGGAAATGAAGAGCAAACTGCGCTTTCCAATCCGAGCTGCCGAATGCGAGAGGTATCGGTCCCTCCATTGTTGTTGACTCCCGCCGGAGCTAGCTAGAACGGTCAGAAGGGACATTACGTCCATACTATACCGTATACGAAAGGTCATTAACATGGTTAAAACGAAATGGATGAAGTCTCCCGTTCATGCGCACACTCCGTTTCCCAAACATAAAACAGAATTCCACCCTCTCAGCATGCAGAGACTGAATCTTTTGCCTTCTGGAACGATGTTACTGCGAACTGGCGAACTGTGGTAAGCTATCAGTTCGTAACCTCAGAAACCCTCTCGCGTCCGACTTCAAGAACTGACACCTTGTAAAACATTCTCCTCACGCGTATTCCGTCAATCGTAGCCGAACTCAAACCAGATTTTGTGGCATCGTCTGCCTCGTATGCAAACGTACAGTTGTATCCACAAAGAAGGAACAGGTACTGAATAAGTCGCCGCACTGGAAACTGCGCTCATAAAGTGTTACATATATTCAGTGTGGACCCAGAAGGAATCACCAACGATATTTTAATATGGATTGGATGCCATTTGATGTTTTTGCTAGAAGAGCTCTCATTGCACAGACCACCTCTCCTAGTTCTCAGAATTGGTTTCGCATGCAGGGAATTTTCGTTCGCTGAAGGGCCGGCGTCCAACTTACCCGGTGTGTTGCTGCAGGAGATTCGTCACTTGCTTTGTATGTCAAATCGATCCTGCTCTTTCCTGTCAACTTGAAAGTTCGGCTGCAACTCTCGCCCTTGCACGGTTCGAGCATGTTTCCTTGGTTGCTTTCCGGGTCTTTCCGCCGTCGTGTGTTAGCAGCTGTGGTGGCCACGGGACGGTAGTTCTTGATTGCGTTTCTAAGACGGCACTCTTTAGCTAGCTTTTTTTATTTTTCCAGCTGCTCTTGGCATCCGTCAGACACGGGCTCGTTAGTGTCGCCGTCATTTGCAGTTCCACTCCAACTGTCAGCGTCGGGCGGCTCTATATGTCAATTTTCATGGGAGAGACACGGAAGCGCTTGCTCGCGGACTCTGGAACTGTAAAGTTTTCGCTTTAAGACTACACAAACGCCACACAAAGCCCGCCGTTCGTTGACGAGTTCTTGTCTCATGGTCATTTCTCTCGGTGAGGCTCAACAGTCCGGGTCACCTCCGCGATGCAGAGCTGTCTGTACACCTGGAATCTGGATCGGTCGTACGAAAGAGGCTGGCGCTACTCACTCTGCGTGGCGCAAAACAGTGGTACTGCGGACCAAATTTGGACGCTTCGCTTCTGAGATTTTCGTCTTGGCCGCGGAAGAAGGCCCAAATCCTTTCACGCGGGGGGCCTAATGTAAATGCGGTCCCGTCAATTTTTCCGGTCCGTTCGTCCGGTGTTTCCCCTCAGGAGGCAAACCCGTTGCTGACGCGGCACTCGTGCGGCTTCCGTGTAGATTTTTGCCTTCCTTCCAGGCCTGATTTCAGCCTTTCTCCGGTCCTCAATCTTATCTCTGCTTCCCCCAGCCAGCTCCCCTCTCTTCCCGAGAATGGCCTCGCGGCCTGTCTTCCCGGCAGCGCGGGAAGAAGGCGCGTCACGGGACCCCGGTCTGGTGTCATGCCGAGAGGTACCGTCCCGGCGCAGTTTGCCTCTGTCGTCTCCGATGGAGTCGAATGGCGCAGTTCTTGCGGTTGCCTCTCCCACGTCGGAAAGTTCGTTTCCTTCCTCTTGTCCCTCCCTGAGAAAAGCTACGCCTCCTCGGCTTCCCTTGTCTCAAGCTCCGCTGCACCTTCCCAGTCCGTCGGCGTCGTCTTCAGGCTTGTCGACGAGGGCTACGTTCCGTCAGCTTCTCGCGCAAGTGGAGCAGCAGCTGGGGTCTTTGACGGAGTTGAGCTGCAGCGTCCGCGCGCATGGATTCGGGACTTCTTCCTCCTTGTCTCTGGAGGAGACGCGAGAGACCTTCGACACGCTTCGAAGTGACACCCTTTCCTCCCTCGAGCGGGCGAACCGTCTCCTCCACCAGCTTCGAATCTCCTCTGCCTCTGCTTCCGGGTCGAGTTCCGCGCCGGTCTGTTCCCCCGCCCAACTCCGGCATTTTTCCGACCTTCTCCTCTCTCTGAAAGCCGAGTGCGCGTCGGCTTGTGAGACGATTGCTCTGGCCCTTGACCGCGCGGCGCTGCTGCATGCAACCAGCGCCGAAACGCGCAGCGACTTTTCCGACGGGGATCGAGGCGAAGATAAAGACGACGAAGCCGCCGCAGCTGTGTTCTACGCGAGAGAGGCAGGGAGCTTGCGAGAGAGCAGCCGGATGCTTTCGTCGATCCTGCAGGCGGGGTCGAGTGCCCTCTACGCGTTGCGGACGCAGAAGGCAGTGGCGGGGAAAATGAAGGAGAAAGTTCACGTAATGGCCACGGGAGACGCGGGTGCGGTCTCCGGTCTCCTCGGTCAGATCGAGCGACAGGGAAGAAAACAAAGACTCATTCTCGCTCTCGTCATTGCTGCATGCGTCTGTCTTTCCCTCCTCTGGGTTATGAGAGGCCATGCGTCGGCTGTCGATCCAGGTCCAGGGTGACAAGGCGAGAGTGAGTCTGCAAAGTGAGTTCGTGGAAGAGCGTTTCGTTCGTGGCAGAGCGTTTCGTTCGTGGGGTGCAGTCTCAGTGAGGTGGATGCAGCGCGCGGAAACGCGAGGGACCTCTCTTTTGAAGAGCTTGTCTGTGTGAGTAAGCATTTGTCTCTCCTCTCTGAAGCTCGATGGGACGTTTCATGAGTGGAAGGTGCACAAAACGCGGGATGCCTCTGCATCTGCTCGCCGTTCAACGCGCACAACCCTCTGCTGTTGCTGAAAAGTCACTCCTCTAGGTCGTCGTGCCTTGACCGGAACACAGACCTGACGTAGCTCTTTCTTCTTTTGTGCTGCTTGCTCACCTAAACGCACTCCACGAGGCAGCCAGAAAGATCTCACATGCAGAAGACACAGACAAAAAAGAACTTGTCTCTGAGAACACGGAGGAAAGAAAGTCAGAGGTGTGGGGGAGCGGCAACAACAGGCCGAGGGACAACACCCGGATCCAGGAAAGTCAAGTCAAAGAATCGTGTAGAGTGTAACAGTCTGGAAAGAACTGTGCCTCGGAGAAAGGTCTCTCTTTTTCCTGAGCTCTTCCAAACACTGATTCAATATTTCACACAGATGTGTCATTTTCTACTGTAGCTGAAGGTGGAAGAGAAAACTTCACTCTTGAAACCTAATGTCTCCTCAGGGGGAGTCACACTCTCAACGTTAGATCGAACACGATATTGTATGCAATGAAACTTTCTCTTGTGAATCTAAAAAGCGAGAACCCCGAGTTCTTTAAATTCCACATCCTCCATTGAAGCCCCCGTGTTACTGAGTGATCTCGGTCTTCAAAAGCGTTTGAGGAAATGTAAAAGAGCAGCGAGGACATGTCCTTGGTCAAGCGAGGAGGTGCACTACAGTGCACACACCCACACCGGTGAATCAATTGTACATGCTCGCATGTCTGTATATACCGTGGTGACGTAAACACTTCAGCAAATATAATACGCACTGGGGTGGCGAATTACACCACGTGTACATATATATATATATATATATATATATACAAATATTAATAGACATTCCATTATATATATATATATATATGTACATGTATATTTGTGTGTGGGAAAAGATTGATGAGAGACACCAAGCGAAGTAAGAGAATCGCCTGGGGATCACAGAAGAACGTGGTGGCAAGCGCAATGGTTCATAAGATGTAGGAATGAAGACCCGTGTCTCTGCTCTTCAGTCAGCTCTTTTTCCCGACGGTGAACTTCGAGTTGTCCTGGGCTATTTCGCGTTCGGAACGCATTTCTTTTTCACGCACTTCAAACGGACGGCTTTCTGTAACTGTCTGTTCAGTTCTTTGTAAATCATGTCCCTGCGTTACTACGCGCGTCTGCCTCCTTCGGCCGTACGATGGAAGTCGTGTGTGAAACGGAACTCGAAGGTCTCTCTCTCTGGCTGCGGAAACTGTCGGTATTTTTCTCGGCATTCAGTGGAAAGACTGGAAGAGATTGTGGGTGCAGAAAGCCGTTCTGCTGCGACAGTTTCCGTCTCCAAACGGGTGACCAGAAATCTCCTCTTCTCGCACGCTTCGTCGCTGAAATACGTGATCGAGAGTACAGACACACCATCGCGTCCCAGAAACAGGCGAAAGACGAGTTTTTCTGGGTGTGAAAACTCCCTAATTTCGTGCTAGAGAATGCACGTAAGGCAGCTCTTCCTCGCAGAAATCAGAAAAGCCGTAAACGGAGACAGCCACCTGTGGGAATCGAACCCACGACCTTTTGATTACGAATCAAATGCACTACCAACTATGCTAAGGTGGCGACAATCACCGGGAAGAATTCTCTTCCGTTTCCTTAAGCAAACGCCTTCCTCTCTGAGGAGTCCAGGTTCTTGCACAAGATGACGGCCACAGCTGTTGCATTAGAGTACGGATGAGTGATTCTCACTGAAAAACGTCTGTCTGTGGGACTTGTCTCCGCCGATCGACGCGGAGTCTCGTTTCGGACTGTGAGGAGTCCCTGCCATTGTGTTCCCTGCGACGGCGCCTGGCGTCCTTCTTCATTCACGACCTCGAGACAGAAGTCGCAAAAGTGACTTTAAGAAAACGAAGGGATGGAATAAGGGGAATCGAAAGCTACGCGTCGTTGTCTGTTGAGCTGAGAGACACGCCGCTGTTGTGTATCCCGCGGAAAGACATCGACAAACGTCGTCTTTAGGCCCCAGTTGCTTGAAGAGTCCAGAAAACACCGGAAAAGCGCGATCTGGATTTCACGGAGGAGAATCTCCGAAGAAAACACAGAAGCGCGACTTTTCTCCGTGTTCGGTGCGCCGTGCGTTGGAGCCGCGGCGCTCGCGCCTCCCCTCTCCCCCCAGGAAACAAGTCCAGTTGCCTCTTCTCGGTTCGCTCTCCAAACGAAACAGGAAAAGGCGGAACTTCCTTTCTGCGCATTTCTGACTGCTGTGATCCCTCCACTCACGTCCTAACGCGAGAAAGTCTAACTTTGAGCCAGGATTTCGGTCGCCAGCTGTGTGTGTTCGCGACTCAGCTCACATGGAGGTTCGAAGAGAGTGATGGACGGCGAGAAATACTTGAAGTTCAAACAGAGCACCTGAACCTCCACGCTTTGAGTCAGATCCGAAGGATCACTCGCGCGCATGCAGTCCACGCAGTCCTTGCATGCAGCGACAGAAGAGAGAAGAAAGGACGCACACACGGCGAGACTCCGGCAGGCACTTTTGCAGAGAACTCTACTCACGTTTGTTCATCTGACAGTCCTCCGCCCAACCATGGCGAGGACGAAAGAGATTTCCTCTTTCTCTCGAATGCCGCGTGGACATGCACACGCAGAGCTGCGAGCTGGCGAGCCAGCGTGGTTGGCCTCGTGTTCTTTTCTCCGTTTCTCTCTCCGTCTTCTCTTCTTTCCAGAAAGTAGAAGAGACCTTTCTTCTGCGTTTCCTGCGCACCGGCTCGGTGCAACTCGTTTTAGTAAAGAGCGCCATCTCAGGTCCTGTCGTTCCTCTGAATGCCCTGCTCTCTCTCCTCGTGTCTTGCTTTTTTGACGGTGAGAGTAACGCTCGAAAGTCTCTTCCAGACAAAGCGTTCGTCTCGTTTGTTCTGAGTGAACTTTCCTCGGCGACTTCACAACCTCCTTCAGCTCCGGCTGCTTGTAAACAAACCTAGCTGTCTCGTCTACTTTTCGTCAAGACCGTCCAGTCTCCACTTCTCTCAGTCGCCTCGTTCTCTCTTCTCTGTCTCTCCTCTATCTCCTGCTTTCCCCTTTCCTCCCAACTCGCTGTTGTCTCTTTCTTCTCGTCTTTCTTGTTCTTCCCTAGCGTGTCTGTGTTCCTTGTTCCTTCCTTTGTCTTTTCTCTGGCTTTTACCGCTTCTCTCTCGGCCATGGAGGAGAGCAGGAGACGCCGCAGCTCTGCAGGCGAGAGAGCAGAGCCGTCTCTCGACGACTCGGGAGATGTGGAGATCGGTGAGTGATTCTCTGTGCTGCATAAGTGAATTTTCTCTCTTCGGATTTCTCCAGACCCTCTCGGAATTTTCTTTCCTCTCTGCACTTACATCCTCCTCTCTCTCGCTTGCTACACACCTCCATCAACGCCGGCGCCTCTCCGTCCTCAAATCACACCGATACATGCATTTGTTCATGACTGTATCTGTCAAGATGTATCTACTGGTGTGTGTGTTTATGCATATACTTGTATCTGTAGCCATGCGTCTGTGTATCTTTATGTATCTGTATATATGTGCATGTAAATTTATCTTTATGCATATGCGCTTATGTGTATCAATATGCATTTGTGAATATGCATATATATATATATGTATATATGTATATATATATATGCATGCATGTTTTTTTACGTATTCGTATGTATATATGTATTTCTATGTGTATATCTCTGTGCATGCATCTTCATGTGTGCGTGTGAATCCCTGTTTATCTATCTCTACGTGATGTGCCTGTATCTCTCGATCTCTCTCTATCTCTCTCTTTGTACATATTTTCATGTGCGTATCTGTGTCGGATATATGCATTTATCTACAAGTATACGTCTGTTGACACTAATCGGATGTGACGGTGTATGTGCGACGACGGAGACATCCGTCGCGTCCGTCTTCTCTCCTGTTTCCAGGCGACCTTCTCCATTGTCTCGACTCCGCGACAGTCGACTTGGTGCACCACAGTTTGCCGAGTGAAGTTCTTTCCAGGTCGCATCTGCCATCTCAGAAAGAGACAGTTCCTTTCCAGAGCACCAAACATGCGCGAGCTCTTGCGTCGCCCGCGCTCAAGTCCGACGCGCTGAACGTTGCAGTGTACGTACACCGCGTGGTCGGCCGCGGCGACGAGGCAAGCAGCGCGCATGCAGCCGCGGCTGTGAAGGCGCTGGACGGCGCACTTGAGAGACTAGACGAGGAGATGAAGAAGGCGGCGATGTTCTCTCAAGGCGAGAGACTGGGATATGAAAACGACACAGAAATCAAACACAGGCGGAGACACTCCTCCTTCTTCGAGGGAGACGCGGGGAGACGGTCGGGGGAAAATGAGGATGTTCGGCGACATGCACATGGAGGCGTACCTGCCTTGCCTGCGCTCCTGCGGCTTCTTGGAAGCGATGGCGAGAAGGGGGAGGGAAGAAGATTGAGAGGAGAAGAACTGAGAGAGAAGGAAGAGCAGGTCTTGCTTGCGCTACTGCACGATTCGGATGAGGAAAAGGAAGAGGAAAGGGGAGAGAAGCGACAACTCGAGGGAGACTGTGGACTTGTCGCAGACGCACTGGATGGCACAAGCTTCATTGAACAGGTCAAAGAAGAAATCCAGGATATCTGTCGAGAAAGCAAACAACTGCACACCGAGGCCGACCGCATGTACCAAAGTGTCGAAGAAGAAATCCTTGTCGCCTCGCGGTGAGTCTCTTTACGCTTTCCTCGATAACGCACACCGCTTTTCGCCTTCTGATCGTAGCCAACGGTTTCCTTCTCTTCGTGTTTCTTTTTTTTTCGATTCTTGCTTCATGTCCAGTTCGCCTGCTTGCGTCTCGTTCTAAGTTTTCGTTCCCTTCTCGCTCCTTCTTCTTACTCCTTTTTCCTTCTCCTTCCTTACTCGTTTTCGCCTTCATCGAATTTTTCTTATTCTCGTTTCCTCTCTCTTTCCTTCATTTCCTCGTCGTCCTGCAGACTGCTGCTCCTCCAGGAGGTCGTGCGTGAGTGCCTGCACTTTGTCTCCACATTCAAGCGTCTTCTCAAAGAAGAGAGTCCGTCAGCAAAAGCCGCTCTCGTCAAAAAAGTAAGTTGTCTTTGATGTAGTGTTTCGGATGTCTCCTCTTCCGGCTGCTTGCCTTCTTTCTCCAGTCTGCTCTTGTACAGGTTTATCTCCTCCATTCTTCTCTCCCCTCTCCTCTTCTTCTCTCCATCTCTTCTTCTCCTCTCTTCTTCTCTCCCTTTCTTGCTGTCTGTGTCGGTTTGGAGCAATTGCGTTTCGACTTTTTCGTTGAACGGGGACGAACGCTTGCGCAGCTGATCTTCCGAAGTCCTAGTTGGCGTCTTTGTTGTCGGGTGTACCTCCACTGCGTCAGCTCCTCGCTCTTCTTCGCGAGCCCCATCGCCTGTCTGCGAGCTGTTCGGCGGCTGTATGTACACCTGGCGACGAACGCGGCATACAAACCGGCGCTCCATCTGCGGGAGAGACCGAGAAGGTCGTTGCTCTCGGCGATCTCCAAAGTCTCTCGCACTGTGTCTCTCTTGTCCAGAGAGAAGCTGCTCATCTCCGCAATGCTGCCCGACAGCAACTCCTTCAGGCGGTCGAACAAGGCGTGAGTTCTCGAAATCTTTTTCCAGAATGCTCAAGTTCCCTGCATTCCTCTCTTCCCACGTACCTTCAACTCTCTGTCTTCATGCTGATCTCCCTGCATCTTTTGTCCTCTGTGTATACTTACACACGTTGCAATAAGCATACGCATATACGCATACATATATATATATATATATACATGTACAAATATGTCTTTGGTAGAGGCAGATGAATCTGTTCGTGTCTGATATGTTGAAGAGCTGTTCCTTTGGGAGTTTCGTCGTTTTCTTCGGTTTCTGCAGTCGTCTCTGTCCCTCGCGTCTGCGCTGGACGTATTCTTCCTTCTGGACCAGCTGTGGGAGCAAGTCGAGGCCGTTCTGCGGACCCTCGTCGCGGGTGTATGTACACCAGTCGCCACACAGACTCTGCAGAACGAAGCGAGCAGAGGCGCCGTCTCTGCATGCACCCGAGTGGGGAAAGGCAGCCTCCCGGCTCTTCTCTGTCGCAGCGACTTCGAATCAAATCTAGCTGCGGAGACAGAGAGTTTCTTCTCTCGCCTGGAGGAAGGCCTCAAACGCGCCTCGCTTGTCGACCAGGTGTGAACGAGAAACGACATTCGTAACTTCGTCGCAGAAAGTCTTCTTCGAACCACAGCTGCTCTGAACAGCAAGAGACAGGAAAGAGAAGGCGGAGACGGGCGTGAGGCGGAAGAGGAGACCAAGGCAGGCCACAAAAGAAGAGAAGGGAGAGAGTAGAGAGGGGAGAAGAATGAATATTGTTGAGGAAGGAGAATTGTGTTTTTTCAGTATCTTCCGTTTGTTCTGTCATTTTTCACCTTTTTCGTTTTTTTCGTTCACAGGTTCTTGCTGTCGGAGAGGACCCTGTGACGCGGCAGCCGTACACCGCGTTTCTCGTCGCGAGTGGATTTGCTTCGACTTTGAGCGACGAAGTCTGGCGCGCGTCCTCTGTTCATTTTTCTGCTGTTCTTCGTCAAGTCGGAGCCTTCGGACCTCTGCCCCCGTCTCTCCTGGCTGCACTCGCCTCCGCAGTTTCGCAGAGGACGCAGCGGAGACGGCGCGGCCCTGCGCGCGCTTCGGAGGAGCGCCAAGGGTCGACCGAAGAAGGGGAAGAAAACAGAGAACGCAGAGACACCGGAGACAACGAAGAAGAAAAGGAAGAAGAGGAAAAGCGAGAAGAAAGAGAGGCCGAACTCAGTCGGTTTGCCGCCTCTCTGGCGCCTCCACAACGCGCACTCGTGGAAGCCACACCTCTCCTTTCTTTTCTTCTTCTCGCTTTCCTGCGGCGATGCGAAGAGATCTCGAGAGCTGGCGTCCTCTCCAAAGCTCCGAGTCAGTCCGCTCGACAGAGTAGCCTGTGGACTCCAAAAGCGACAAAGACGTTTGGGTTTTCAGTGCACAAAAGGACTTTCCACCATTTTTCAAAAGAAAGCGTCTCTCGACCTGCCTCAGATGTCTTTCCACCCACACCGTCGTTTCCGTCTCTGTACCGGAGGAGAGGAAGACTGCGAGGTTGCCGTTCTTTTTCAGCTCTGCGTCTTCTTTCTACCTTTCTCCTCTTCTCGCTTCTTCTTCGTTCACCTGCGTTCCTCTTGGCTTCTCTGCTGCTTTCTTCTCCCCTTTCTGTTTGTCCGTTTCTAGTCGTCTTCGCGATGGGGAAGCGTCCAGGGCATGGCGTGCAGTTTTCTTGTTCAGCCTCTCGGAGTTCCCAAGCGTTCGCGGACTTTCTGAGAGTTTTCTGTTTCTTCATGTCCCCTCTTTGATTTCTTCCACTGTTTGCTGCAGGACGCCGTAAAATCTTTCCCCGTTCGATAGCGATTTTCAGTTTTCCTCAACCCACAGGACGCCTGTTTTCCTGCGTTTCTTCGCATGTCTTTACCCTCCCGCAGGCGAGTCGCAGACCGGCGTCTTGCTCGGAACGATTTCCCCCCTGCGCCAGGTGTACATACACCTGCTTGCGGCGCGTCTGGACGGAGTTCTTTCCTCGCTGTTCTCGACGAAAAGTTTTTCTCAAGTGCGGCTTTTTCTGCGGCGCCTTCCGTCCGCATTTCCCCTCTCCCTGCTGCTCCCTCCCGTTGGCTCAACGGCTTCTGGGAGTTCTTCCGGCGAAGAAGAAACATGTCGAGAAGCTTTCTCGCGCCTCCTCCAGGCGGTCGACCCGGTGGTGCGCCTGCCGGCCTCGCCAGACATCGATGCGCTCGTTTCCGCCGCATTCGGAGAGCTGGAGCGAGCGAGAGTCAGCACGGACGCGGAACTCACCAGGCAGGTGAGACCGAGAAGAAAAACAGACAGAAACCACAAAGGAAAGAGACAAAAGCGAAAGAGACGGAGCGGGAGACGGCGACTGCGCTAGAGAGAGAGAGCAGGCAGAAAGAAAAGAAATTAGACGGGAAGGAGAGAGAGAAGAAGGAGAGCGACAAGAAGGAGAGAGAGGTGTAGAATGGAGGATAGAGGTGTAGAATGGAGGAGAGAGGAAGACGAAGGAGAAGGAGAGGAGAAGAGTGAAGAACTTTAAAGAGGTTTCAGATGCGAAAGAGAAACGAAACGTGACCCACACGAGACAAGACAACAGAGAGGCGTTCACCGCCGAGAGAAAGGGATAGTAGATTTATTTCCCAGTGGAGAATATTTCGCGAATGAAAGCGGCTTTCTGTTCTGTTTCAGGCCGCAGATGTCGTCGAAGAGACTCTCGAATCCCTCGTCCTGCTGTGTCTCTGTCAACTCCACCGAGACGTCGAACTGGAGCCTCCCGTTCTGGTCGACGCATCCGGCAAGCAAGTGCGCATGCAGTTTGTTTCGAAGCAACTCTGCCCAAGATCTTTTCTCGCGACTTTTTGCATGTCCTCGTAGCCCAGTCCTGTCTTCCAAAATAAATCTTCGTTTCCGCTGTCTCTGCACTCGTGTCTTTACCCACGTGGTTTCTTGGCTTTTTCTCAGGAGTGACCTATCGATCATTTCCTTCTTCTTCTCCTTTTTCTGTTCTTCATCTCCTTCTTCTTCTCCTTTTTCTGTTCTTCATTTCCTTCTTCCTCTCCTTTTTCTGTTCTTCATCTCCTTCTTCCTCTCCTTTTTCTGTTCTTCATCTCCTTCTTCTTCTCCTTTTTCTGTTCTTCATCTCCTTCTTCCTCTCCTTTTTCTGTTCTTCATCTCCTTCTTCCTTTCCTTTTTCTGTTCTTCATCTCCTTTGTTCTCTCACTGGCGCTCTCCTTGATGGTCACCATCGACTTTCCTTCTTCTTTTCGAGTCTATGCCTGTCCGTTCCAGTGTCTAGTTACGCTTCTCCCCTCTTCTTCTCCTTCCTCCAGTTCTCTCACTTGGCGTCTGTTTCCTTCGCCTCGTGTGCCTCAGCTGCTGCGCCGCCTGCCGGCGGCCTCTGCTGCTCGCGTTCGAGTGTCGAAAGTTTTTGCCCTATTCGCTGGAGTCGAGGCGGCGATGAAAACTGTTTTGGAAGAAAATCCTCACTTCCTGCCGCTTCTCCAGGCGCCCTCAGGTAACGTTCAGGCGTAAACTGGCGCCAGAAAAACATCCAAAGCCGTCTGTGTGGGTGTACGTACACCCAGACACTGCACCTTGCCCCTGCGCTCTCGCCTCCGCAGATCTTGGCTGGACTCCACGTCCTCCATGAGGACAAAGTGATGAGGAGACTCGCTGCAAATGCAGACTTCTCTCTGGCACAAGTCTGTGGACTGCTCTACGTCTCTCTAGCCTCCATAAATTCGTCGATTCATGCTCTCCCGCTCCATTCATTCACCGTTCGCTGCAAGGACTTCTGTGCTGGTGCCCATATATGTACGGAAGCGCATACACAGTCGCATACAGACACGTTCGCACTCTACATGCAGATATGTACATGGACGTACATACGCATATATATATATATATATATATATGTACATATATATGTATATACGAGCATTCAAGTGTACAAACGGACACAGATGTACATCCATGTAGATCTGCATGTATATATATATATATATATATAAGCATACAAGCATAAAGACATGCATGTCCATACATATAGATGCACGCATGTGCAGAGGATGGGATGATGAGCGCACAGGGGTGGACGACTGTAGAATCCACGACTGGATGCAGCGTTTGTTTTTTCAGAAGAGCGGAGTGAGCGTGGATCGTTTTCTTTCGAGGAGTCTTTGCGGGGCTTCCAAGCTTCTCCGTGTGTGTCTGGAGAGTTTTTCGGCGATGCTGAAGAGGCAGAACATGCACTTTTCTTGGAAAGGCTGTACAGCCAGAAACCGTCGTTGCTGCAGTGGAATACGTTCAGAGAAGTTGCAGCTGTCAAGGTGAGAAACGCATGCGTTGCCTGAAACAGATCGCAACATCGAGCTTCTCTGGAACCTGGGGCGCCGGGAAACGCGATTGCTTCTGTTGAAAGTCTTTTTTTTGAAGCAGCAGTTTTTGGCTCAGAGTCGTCGCTTTTTCACGGCGCGAGCTTTACACAAAATGGTCTTTGCATGCACACGGTGGTTTTTAAAACTTCTGTTTTTCAGCAGGAGGCTGTCTCGTTTTTTCTGGGCGATTCGAAAAGGGAGGGAGGGGGCATGGTTCTGCATGGCTTCTTTTTCAAGTTCCTTGTCTTTACGTTGATTTTTTTCTTTCCTCTCCTGCATTTTTTCTTCCATTTTTCCTGATTTGTTTTTCGCTTTTTTCGATTTTTTTCCTCGACAGTTCTTCTGCCTCTTTCCCCTCGATTTTTCGTCTTTTTCTCGCGCTCTCTCTTCCACTTTTCCTCTGCATTCTTCGATACTTCTCCGTTTCTCCTCAGAGACGACTGCTCGCCCCTCTCTTTTCGAGCGTCGAACGCGCAGCTGTCGACGGCTGTTTGCAGCGCATAGTCGAGGAACTTCCTGCCTCGCTTTCCTCGCCAGGCTCGAAGGCAGCCGACACCAGGGAAAGAACAGCGGCAAGAGGAGAAATGGCGGCAACTGAAGATGTGGAGCAACTGCATGCGTTGTGCGAACTGGAGCGGGTGAGAGAAGAAGAGGAAGAAGAAGAGGAAGAAGAAGAGAGAGAGGAAGGGCGTCGGAGTTCAGCACCCTAGGTGGAGGGAGAAGAAAAGACTTCTTGTGCGCCTGCTGCCTGTATTCTAGAACGTACAGCTTGCGGCAAAGGCAATTTACGACAGCCTGAAAGGACTCGAGGAAAGGAGCTGCTCCCCCCTTTGTACGTTTCGTCTTCTTCAATTTCTGTTTCTCCGTTGTCTCCTCTCAGCTCCTATGTCACGTCCAACAACAGTACCTCTGTCTGCTTCCGCCCGCGTCTCTTGTCGCGCCTCTCTCCAGTCTCTCCCTCGCGGTTCTGGAAGTAAGAGAACTCAGTTCCTCGTTCGCGTCCCCGAAGGAAAGAGAAACGAGGAGGGAAGCCAAGGCAGAGCTGAGAGAGAGAAAGTCGTCTGCATGCGTCTCCAGGGCAACGCTCCAGTGCACACATCTCCTCGTCCAAGTCAGTGCCTGTTGACGAGCGGGAGGATGAAAATATCTAAAATTCCTGCGGATCCCTGGCGGCCGCCACAGCTGCGCATTTAAATATAAGCATGTCGCTTTTTGCAGGAGTATGTCCACGAGCCTTTGAGGGTACACGGTGAGCCACCGGCTCGCTCTACCAGGGCTCGGTCGCCTCCCGCGGTGTATAGGTATCTCTGTGCAGGTGGAGTTCTACATATGCGCATGCATATACTTTATAGTCTGCACACTGCCGTAGATTTTCAAAGAGAATCTGGTTATACGTAGCTCTGTCGAGGACGTCGAGAGGAGACTGGCTTGTGAACTTCTTTTCTTTTTCGCTGGGGTCTTTTCGCGCTGCCCAGAAATGGCCAGACGCCTCTCCGTTGTCTTTCCGTTCTGTTGTCGCGCAGACTCTGCTCAGTCTCGCATGCGTCTGTGAAGCGGGAGACGAGCGCGCCAGAGCCTTCGTTGCCGCCGTCGTCGCGCGAGGAGAAGTCCTCCTCTCTGCCTTTTGGACGGACTTCCACAAACACGTGAGGTGAGAACAAAAAGTTTTCTTCCGCCACAATTGTGTGTGTGTGTGTTTTGGCCTTGAAAAGAGCCCTCTCTCTGGGCGAGTCATCTTTTTGTCGACCCGCGTTCCTCCCCAAAAAGCCTTTCTCTCAGCAGCCTCTCTTGTCCGCAGACGTAGCGTTCTGTCTCTCTTCTCATCGATGAAAGTCCCTCTTCGTCGTCGGACAACATCTCTCTCTTGTCGGCCAGTGTGTATCTCTCTCCGACTCTCCTGTTTACGGAGAATGTCTTGCGTCGCAGTCGAGCGCATTTCAGACGACTGCGCCTCTTCGCGTTCTTGTTTCTCGGCTTCGCAGCCCCGAGCCTTCGCCTTTCAGTCTCTGTCTCTTTCTTCAGCTGCGTCGTCTTTAAATGTCTTCCGGTTCGCTCTTCTGCTTTCCCTGGCTCACGCCATCTGAAGAAGAGAGGTCTCCGTTTTTCTCTCAGGGTCGGATCCGACATGCTTCGCAACGTCCGTCGTCTTCTTTTTGCGGATTCTCCGTTCCTCCTCCACGAGGTGCTCACCCTCCTGCCTCAACAAGAACCTTGGCTCTGCAGTGAAAACGGAACTTTTTCATCTTCCTCGTCAGCGTCCTCTTCGTCTTGTCTTGCTTCGCCTGCTTCTCTCGTGACTTCTTCTTTGCCGCCGCTGCTCGTGGCTGTTCATCTGCTGTATCGCCTGCCCGCTCAGTCGCACTCACAGCAGTCTCCTGCTGGGCCGCCCGCATGTCTTCGGCTTCCAGGAGGCGCGCCGGAGCTCGCGCGCCGCCTCTCGGCGTATCTTCGGAGAGAGCGAAGAGAGCCGTATGGAGAAGGAGAAGAAGAGCTGGAGACAGAGCACGAGGAGACAGTCCAGAAGCTGAGGAGAGATCTCCGCCATGTGGTGACCCTCTGGGGCAAGGGCGAGGAATCGAAAGAAAGCACAGGCGACGGACGCGAGGGAGAGGAGAGAAGAGAGAGAGAAGAAAGAAGAGAGAGAAGAAAAGCGAGGGGATGGATGCACAGAGACAGAGAAGAAGAGAAGCGAGAGGATTTGAAGCTTCTGACGCAAGTGGCTCGTCTTCTCAACGCTGCAGTGAACGGAGGCCGAGAAGTCGCCGAAGGAAACGCGCGAGAAATCGTTACTTCTGCCCATGAAGCCCCTGAGAAATCAACACCTGCATCTTCTCTCGAGCAAACGCCTCTTTCAGCAGAAAACGCAGTGCCGGTAAACCCCAGTCCCTTCTCGTCTTCTGCTTCGCCTCCCTCTCCGTTTTCGGCTTCTCCCTGTTCCTCCTCTGCTCCTGCTCTCTCGTCTTCTTCGTCTCTTTCTTCTTCTTTGCCTTCATTGTCTGTGCAGGCCGGAGAAGCGGCCCAGGAGCAGAAAGCGGGTGCGCGTTTACCTGGCTTTCCAAAGGTTCACTCGAATTCGCTGCAGTCTCCAAGCTTGTCTTTGAATGGAGTCGGAGAGCCGCAGAACTCATGGGGGCAGACGATGGGAGATAGAGAAGATCCGAAGGCGGCGCAAGTGCCTGCGCTCGGCGCTTCCCCATATCTAGGCTGGGAAGCAGAAAAAGAGAGAGAACAAGAGCCTCACGCGAGGACCGAAAGCAGTGTTCCTTGGCACCCGCCGCCTCCACCCTGTCTGTAAGCTGAGAGACAGAGAGAAGAGAGAGGACAGGAAGGAGAACAACAAGGACAACAAGAGAGAGAAGTCTGAGAACAACAAGGACAACAAGAGAGAGAAGTCTGAGAACAACAAGGACAACAAGAGAGAGAAGTCTGAGAACAAGAGAGGAGATATGAGAATCGCCCCCGGAGCTTTGATGCGAGCCGAGGAAGACCCAGCGAAGGGAAGTCGAGCCTAAACTGCTTTTTCTCGGATTTCTAACTGGTGTCGACACCGGTGGAGAGACAGTATGCGGAAAGGGAGAAGTATCTTTGTGAGAGAAGCTTCCTTCGCCTCCCTTTTCCGTTATGAGCGTCTTTCGGTGTCGCGCACAGGGTGCCGTCAGTTCAACAACTTCGTACAAAGACGCAAGAGCATCTTTGGTTTTAAAAGTTAGGACCTTTCGGTGCGCGGATGCTTGCAGAGAACATGGCAGCGAGTCTTTCCGACTCCGCGCCCAGAGCGCGCCGCTCTGTTCACACCTCGCGGTGGCAGCGGTAGAGGCGCTCTCGAGAAGCAAGTGGGGTCCGTAAAGATGTAGAGCAAATGCGTTCGAGGAGAATTGTAGAAGAGGCATAGCAGATGCAGTCTGGTAGATTGGAGAAGAAGTGAAACAGAAAGAAAAAGCGTTGCAGCACGGTGCTAGAGAAGACAAGACACGTTGCAGTCGCCAAGTTATCGAGTGAAAGTGAGTAGTCGACGACATGGTTCGCACTTGAGCGGGAAGGTGAGAGATTTGAACTCTGCTTTTCGCGCCTCGTTAAGTCCTCGTTCAATGGGTTCTGTTGCCGCATTTTGCGAGAAACGCAGTCACGTAGTTTACGCGAGAAAAGAGCATTCGACACTGGACGTCCTTTGAAGGCCTTTGAAGGCAACACAGCTTCCTCGCTCTCAGACAGGCGGTCCCGGCGCTGAGACGGCGACGCTCTTGAGCGAACGAAACGCAAATCACGATGAACCGCCACCGACAAAAAAGGGAAACATGAACGAGGTTCGGCGACGCGCGAAGAAGAAATAAATCACAAAGATAGCAGACAAAGACCTGAGATTGGGGCTGTTCAGGGAAGGTCCTCGCCTTCACCACAGAGTTTCCATGCAGCGAGTTTCCAGAGAGACAAGAGCTCGTTGCTTCCTGTTTTCTTCTCCGCTGCGTCAAGAGTCGGCTCTGTGGGGTGTTTTGGAACAACCGCCTCTCAAGGCACACGCCACAAATCACAGAACAAATCTCGCAAAGTTATTCTTTACTCCCTCTAAAACGCGCCTCTCTGTCCACGGCCTGCGCGCTCGAAATGGGTCATTCCTTCGTCTCCTTTCTCGACAGCTCCTCCCTTTCTGAACGTTCTTTCTCTTCGCTCTATTTCCTTCTTTCTCTTCTTGCTTTTCTTGCTCTTCTTGCTTCTCGTCTGTCTCTTCTCATGTCAGGTCTTCTTCATCCTCTGTTCGCCTGCACCTCCCTTCTCTATTGTGCTCCCGAATTTCTTCTGCGTCTCTCTCTTCCTCTGCGCCTCGCCTGCTTTCGCCTTCCACTTTCTTTCCTCTCGACACGCATGGGTGGACCGAAGAGCGACAAGAATGGCGGACAGAGAGTGCGAGGTCGCTGCCTCCTGTGCGGTCGCGAGAAGCCTACGAGAGAAGCGAGCGGGGAACTCCCGATGCGCCAGCCCCGAGAGCCGGGAACAGGAGGGACTCCGTCACGGCGAAGCCGCGCAGAAAAGAAAGGCGCAGCTGCGGAGACTCTCCTCCCTTCGGGTGTCTGTACTCGCGATTGGACATTGAGCGCCCCCAGACTGTCCCCAGAAGGCCCGAAAGCGTTGGGGGGAAGGTACCCAAGGGCGGGGAGAGAAACCTGCAGAGCGCAGCCGCCCTCTTAGACGTCCAGAAAAGACTTTTCATGTTCTTCGAACGCCGACAGCTCGCCGGTCTCTTCTCGCATGAGAAATGCGGTGTCGCGTCGCCCCGCGTCGACCAGCAGCCCCGCGGACACCGAGGAGACAGTGCGAGTGTCGCCGAGAGAGATCAGGCGCGTCATGCTCTCGGCCTGGGCAGCGAGACCCGTTGCCGAGAAGGCGCAGAGAGAAGAAGAGAGGCAGGAAGGAGACGAGAGCGAGGAAAGCGGGGGCAGCGCCGCGAGAGAAGAGAGCGCAGAAATCGAAGAGGAAGATGACAGGCGGGACTTGCTCGGACCCGTGCTTCGCTTCTCTTTGTGGGAGAGCTGGAAGAAGTCGAAGGGACTGTCTCCCGTATAGGATACGCGCCTCGGAGACAGCAGAGACAGCGGCGGGCGCAGAGGAGGCAGGCCGGCAGTTGAGGCCTCCAACGTGTCACTGTGCTTCCCATAAAAAACGCTCGAAAGACTGTCTTCTCGGGAGACAGGTGTCTCTTTGCCAGCGATGCCGAGCTCTCGCGAAGAGAGAAGAGGCCCCTTGCCAGAGGGCCCAACGACGGTGGAAGCGAGCAGAGAGTCCCGGAGGAACCGCGGAGAGCAGCAGGAGGCGGATGTCCACGAGGAGCGTCTCGCGAGAGAGAGGGAGCCCGAGCGTCGTCGGTGTCTCTTATTTCCTTCTCTTCTTCTCTCTTCCTCGGTCTCGGGCAAGCACGAGCGCGCCCAAGCGTGTGCCTCCTCGAAGAGCCGGTCCGCGAGGAACGGAACGCTGCCGTCTGTCGAGCTGACCCGTCTCAGTTTCTGTCCAGAGAAAGTCGAGGAAGAAGAGAAGGAAATCAACGGAGAAAAGAACGGCTCTTGGGCCCACACCTTCTCCTTGGCATCCTCTGGAAGCCGCCCAGCGCCGCGCTCCCCCCAGGCAACTGCAGGCGCTGTCTGGGCCGCAGGCGCCAGGGGACTGACGGCAGCGAATCCCGAATAGAAGTCAAAGGGCGGAGCCGCCGCTCGAGGGCCTCCGCGGAGACTGTCTCCTTCAGGGGGCTCGGGGCCGGAAGTCCGTGATGGCGAGCCGGGCCGCAGCGTCGCTGGAGGAGCGACCAGGTGGGCGCTCTCGACAGAGGGATGTGGAGTCGCCTTTTGAAGGTCCCGGAAAAACAGAGGCGACACGGAAGGCAGAAACGACAGAGGAGCCCCGAAGGCGTCGTCGGTCGTCGTGGTATCGCATCTGTTGAAACTTGGAAGCTGGAACATCGAGCTCACCCCACTGGGAAGCACCCCAGTCGAGTCTGGC
This sequence comes from Toxoplasma gondii ME49, assembly GCF_000006565.2. Lineage (NCBI taxonomy): Eukaryota > Apicomplexa > Conoidasida > Eucoccidiorida > Sarcocystidae > Toxoplasma > Toxoplasma gondii. The sequence continues at coordinate 5,554,368 of NC_031480.1, forward strand.
GTCTCGACACTGGAGGCTCCACTCTCCCCGTGATCCTCGCAGGCGCCCACTTGCTCTCGTCTGCCTGCTTCCTTCGAGTCTGCTGCACAGGCGCTCTGCCGTCTGCTGTTCCCGTCCGCGTTTCCGGCGTCTCTCGCGGGTCTCAGCCACTCGGCGTAGGTCTGCTCCGGAGTCCGAAACGCAGCTTCCTTCTCGAATCGGGCAGCCCTCGCTGAGTCCTCGGTCTCGGAACTCCCTCGTCTCTCGTCTCTCTCGTCTCTCTGGTCTCCGTCGCCTCTTCGAGGCATGCGGAGCGCGTCTTCGCGCGGCTCTGCAGGCGTCACAGGGAGGAGGTCGAAGGTCGTCGATGACCGCGAAAGAGAGGAGAAAAGCCCAACCGAGTTCCTTCTTTTCGACACATGGCCTGCTTTTTGAGAGCCGAAGGAACATGCCAGCTGGGACCCGCACCCGTCCGCAGTCGTTGTCGTGGGGAGGAACGGCGCCTCCGCGGTCGTGGACGCCGCCCGCGACCCCCCAGGACCCGCTGGCCCGGCCCCGCAGAAAAACGAGGCTCGGGGGCTCTCCGGCAAGGCGCAAGCGACGTCAGACAAGCTGTGAGACTGGAAGGCGGCAGGGAGCTCTCTTCTCGGGTACGCGCCTGTCCCGAGGTTCTCCACTCCCCAGGTCGCGCTCGCATGCGCCGTGTTCTCCTCTCGACTGCTCTCGGGACCTCGAGCTCCAGCAGACCCGTCCTCAGTCTCGCCTCGGTAGAACCGTCGGGCGCCGCTCTCTGCCGCAGGGCTCTGGAGGTCTGGAAAGCGCTGTTCATCGTGGCTCATCCGGTCTGCGTCGAGAAAAGAAGTCAAGAAAGGGAGACGCGCCCCACCTGCGGTTGGATGAGTTCCTGAGTGAGTCGCATGCCCTGCATGTGTGGGGAGACTTGCTGTCGGACTTGGGAGATGGTAAGAGCCTTCGGATCCCGAAGCGAAAGGCAGCTGAGACCTCGAGCACGAAGGCAGCGAGTGAGAAGAGGGGGATGACCTCGCCGGCGAGGCCTGCTCTGCTGACGTTGAAACGCGAGCCTGGGAAGGCGAGGCGCAGCGCCGGGATCCCGGCGACCGCGACCGCGCGGGCTCCTCGTCTGAGGCTTCACAGCCTTCTGTGGCGTCGGCGCGACTCTTCGTCTCACTCTCCGCGGCGTCATCGTGTGCATGCAAAGACGCGCCTTGCTCGGCCGCTCTGCTGGTGGAGGTGCTCTTCTTCCGCTCTCGGGGTTTCGATTGAGGCCCGCGGGTCCCGCGACCCCCCGCGCGGCCCCCTGCACCCTTCGAGTCCCCGCGCCTCCGCTTCCGAGAAGTGACTTTTCCAGCCACAACTTCCGCCTGGTGTTCCAGTTGCTGGAGTTGAAGGAGCTGCTGCTCCTGTTGTTCCCAGAACAGGCCGAGCTGGGCGTTGAAGAGTGTAAACGGGTCAAAGTCTCCATGCGCGGGGTAGAAGCGAGACGAGAGATATCCAGACTGGAAGGGAGTTCCACACGCAGGAAAAGGCTGTGAAGGCCTTGCCGCGCTCACTCGAAAGGCCTGCTCCGCCTGCGTCCCCAGCGCCGCCGCCCCCATCCCGTGAAACGCAGGACCCGCAAGCGCGGGTCTCGAGGCCCCCTCGGGGACCGGCATGAACAGGCTGTGTGGAGTATGGGCGGCAGGAGCGAGGTCGGGAGTCGCAGGGCCTGGAGCGCGAGCAGAGAGACAAGGCGCAGAAGTCTCGCCGCGGGGAAGGAAGGCGTGAGCGTCAGCTAGCTGGAGCGATAGTGCAGAGCCTGTGCCCTCCTCGAGAGTGTCGGGCTCCACGGGGGACGGTGAGAAGTCGGAAGCAGCTGGTGTCACTTCTGGCGACGGCGGGGGTACTGAGTACGCTGAAGGCAGTCCAGAGGAAGCGAGGAAGGGACTGGAAGCCTTCACTTTTCGCCGACGCGAGCCGCTGCTTTTCCTCACCCCCTCGCCCTGCTTGCGCGCAGCTGGATGAGCGGCGGGGCGTCGAGGTGCCTTCGGCTTCGCCGCCCGCGGGCCGGCGCCAGAGTCGGGACCCGATGGAGCCGAAAAGTCCCCGGAAGGAAAGCCTGAAGAACCGGGCGCGGTACCAGGTCTGGCTTCGTGAGACGACGAAGGATCTGAATTCGATGCAAAGCTGGGTCCAGGACCTGCAGCAACGGACGAGGCGCACCCTTCAGAAGAAGCTGAGCAGGCACAAGGCCCCGGGTGATCCGGCATCGTTTGGCACCCCCGTGGAAGCGGCGGCGACGACTCTGCAAGTCCGCTGTGGTTCGGAGACGAGGCGGGAGGACTGCGGCTCCCTGGATCAGGCGAGACGGTTTCGCAAGCTGCCCGCGCGAACCCCAAGGAGCTGGCCACCATCGGATCGAGACCTGCGCCACTGTCGCACTCTGTCTGTTGAGGACAGTCGCTTTCTTGCGACGCTCGGGGACCCGAGCATGCCTCTCCGGCTGTGGACTGGACCGGTCTAGCCGCCTCGCGGTCGGAGGCCTCCTGGGGTCTCACGAGCGAGTCTCCACACACTTCTTCTTCTCGAGCCTCGTCCGGCTCACCCCGGCTCCACGCCGCAGGCCCCAGAGGCAGGTTCGCGTTGGGCTCAGTTCCGCGGCTCTCCCGACTCCTCTCTCCTGCCTCTTCGCCGCCCAACACGGTTTGGGTCCCGCCAGACTCTTCTGCATCTGAGGCGTCGAGCGCGCCTCTCTCGCCCTCGGGCTCCGGCGCCTCACCTGCAAGCTTCCCCTGGGCTCTGTGCAGGGGGCGCTCTTCCTCGTCGGCCCAGGAGGCCGTGGAAGTCTCGTGGTCGACGGGTCGGTCGCCATCGACCACCGTGCATGCATTGAAGGCGGCGCCTTCCGACAGGCCGGCGGCGACGCTCGAGGCGCTCACAGACGGAGGGCACATGAGGAGCTGCTGGACGAAGGGGTCCGCGGCAGCCTTGAGGGCCTCGATCGCTTCCGCAGCTTCATCTGTGTGAAGAGGCCACCCCAAAATTCGGTTGCGCTCCTCCAGAGCTAGGCGCCGCGCCTCGAGAAAGCCATGCCGACTCACGGGGAAGTGACGCTGAATCTGTCGACCTTGGTCGTTCTTCCAGTACGAAATCCTGCAAAAGAGAGGAAAACAAGCAAAAACAAAGAAAGAGGCAACGTGTGAGAAGGGGGCTGGACGCTGTGCCGTCTGCGCAGAGTGGCGACACGAGGCAGGCAGCAGGGAGAAGCGGAGAAGCAGAAAAGGAGAAGACAGACGGAGAGGGAGGCCGGGGGTGGAGATGGAGGGGACAGCTTGAGAGAGGCGAAACTCGCGAACTGTCAAAAACGAGGCCAGACAGCGAGTGGCCTGTGGTGAAAGGCGAGGACAAGAAACTGAGAGATCACCCCATAATGACGAGAGAGAGTCACGGAAAGTCCCGTTCCACGGAATTCAACAGACCGAGATGCTGCGGAGACTCTTTGAGAAATCGAAAACAAACAGGAAGGCGTCAGACAGGGAAACCAAGGGCCGCTGGTGGATCCCCCCCGGGAAAGTCCGATTGTTCACGCATGATCTCAGTCCACGGGTCTCTCATAGTCGGTGTTTGCTGCAGGCTTCGAGATGTTCTCTGGGGGGCTTTTCCGTCGTTTCTCTTCCTCTTTTTCTTCCTTCTTAGCGAAGCCAGGTCTCTATTGAGTCTCTACTACCGTGAAGAGCGTCTCTGTCGGAATCCCCATGCGGACGTTTGCAGTGTCTTGCTTGGTTCTACCTCTCTGTCCATTTCCACCGCACCCGCTTCTTCTTCTCACTGGGGTGTATCCTCCGCCTCGAGAGTGTCTCTCGAGCTTTAATCGGGCCACTGTGTGTGAAGTCTTCTGCGTTCGGCCTTCCTGCACTTCTTTTGCAGGCTCCACACCGTCGAAGCTTCTTTCCCTCGAGAGGCGAACGCAACTCACCAGCGGATTTGGTTGTGGTCGAACGTCAGGCCCTGGACACGGGGAGTCTGTCGAGCGAAGTGTCTGTACAGCTTGCGCTGCTGAAGCGGCAGGCCTCGGACGGGGCGCGAAGTGCCGCCCGCAGCGCCAGAGCCGGTTTTGGAGGCGCGACCGGCCTGGGGCGAGCGGCGTGGGGCTTTGGGGCTTCTGCGACGGGCCTTGCGCGCGCCGGCAGTTCCCCGTTTCGGGGACGAGGCGCCGGTGGGGAGCTGCGGGTCTTGGGGCAAGCCTTGGGAAGACGGCGAGAGTGCGGCAGGTTCTTGGACGCGCGCGAAGGCAGGAGGAAAGGACGAGGCCGAGTTGTACGAGTTGTCGGCAGAGACCGGGAACGAGAAGGGCGCGGGGAAGCGCTGTTGAGACTGGACCGGGGTGCATGCAGTGTAGGGCGCGGGGCCTGAGAACGACGGAGCGAAGGCATAGCCATAGTTCACGTTTGGCCCTGGGTAAGGCGTTGCGGACTCGTAGTATACGGTCCCCGACATCGAGGGTCGGGGATGTGCAACTCGGCCACACGAGGCGTCGGACGGGGCTCCGGACTCGGGCGGCAGCGGGTGCAGGAAATTTCTGTCCGTTTCTTGTCTGGGCACTGCGGGGTCCTGGACACCCTCAGGCGAGCGGTAGTCGTCGAGGCAGCGGCCCGGTTGTTCGCTTTCAGAGTAGCGAGACACGAAGGGCCGGTCGGCGGCTCCGATCTTGCCGCGGCCCTCGCCGATTGCCGGTGCGCCCTGGCTGGGCCATGCAGGTTGCCCGCAAGAATACCCTGGTTCGTAAGTCCAGGGAAACGCTTCGCCTGGAGAAGCGTCCTCAGGCCTGGGTCCGTGGCTGTGGAGAAAGGCGTCCTTGCCAGCTGCGAAGGCGTGCATGCAGCGGTCCCGGGACTTGGGCTGCTGGCTCACCACCAGCACGGCGCCACCCTGAGGCTGTTCTCCCGGATAGCTGGCGATGCTATCCACCGAGACTGGGTGAGACGGATGGCCGTGGCGAGGCTGGCTCGGAGAAAAGCGGGTGTTCGGGGGCGAACCGGCGGGGCCAGCAGAAAGAACCGCCGGTGCGGGCGGTGTGCAGACAGCGAACATCGATCCAGAGGCGGTGGGTGTGCATTGGGTAGGCGCGACAGAGGAAGGCGAGAGTCTCGAGAGGTTCGCTTCGATCGCCATGGGCGCGGCGCCTCGTTGGTGAGGCGGCGAAGACACATGAATGCTTTGCATGGTGGCGAGTTTGAGGGACGAGACGCGTGGGCGCAGCGGAGAACTCGAGAGAAGCGTATGGGATGCAGCGAGGCGTAGCGTCTTCACAGCAGACACACGCCTACTGCTCAAAGTGTGGCAAGACAGACAAACTGCGGACAGAGGCGAGGCCTCGAGTCGGCGGGCAAATTTCTCCACAAATTCTACTTTCGGACGCCACTCATCCTTAGGTGTACGCCGAGGTCTCTTGCTGCGAGTCTTCTTTGGACAAAGCAGCGGTATTTTAGGCGCCAGGCACTGCGCCGAGATTCATATGGAGTGGTCAACAAGCTTTTTTTGCGGCAGACAAGTTCACGTCGGGAACCGAGGCCTCGCTGTTTCAAGACCGCTCTCGAGGTGAAGCGGGGCGTATAGGCGCGAAACAACTGCAGATGGCAAGAGAACTGGAGACGAAAGTCAGACACTGGAACAACGGAGCAAAATGTGTATGTCCGTGGACAACCAGGTGCACACGCAGCAGGCGAGGACCGGTCAACAGCGCCGAAGATGGGAAGAGAGCGACAGACTTTCCTGACTTTAGCTCACTTCCCTATTTAGGAGTCCACAGAGCCGCTGGAAAGCACCCGCTTCGTCGAAGGGTTCGGCAAACGGACGTGAGAAGCGCATGGTTGGCTGGAGCCTCAAGGGCCTGCCGGGGATTCTCCTCTGTGCCTGAACACGCGAGCGAGGAAGGTGACCTGGGTAAGAGAGGTATCGGGCAGCTGGGCGCGGCGAGACCAGTGACTGTGCGAGGTGAGAAAAGACACAAAAGTGAAACGAAAAAAGACAACGGCCGCAGGGGTTTGCAGGGGTTTCGCTTCCCGTCCTAAGACACTGTCCGGAGGAAAGAACGGCCGCCTCGCGGGTCAGCGATGTGTCGGTCGTTGCAGGACACAGGACCTCGACCTAAGACTGTTGCTCCAGAACCGAGCAGTGCAGATCCGAAAGGTTCTGTTTTTCGGGTTTGCTGCTCGGGTCAGAGCACGGTCGTTTGAACCTGTGTGACGGTTCAGCTCCAAGGAAGCTGTGTGAAGCAGAGGAAATTTTTGCGGCATGGGGACAAATGCAGTCCAGGTCAACCGATCTGAGGTGTTGGGCGACACCCGGCCTCGGTCGGCGCGCGCCGAAAAGCCAGGCGAATCCTCGGAAGACGCAGGGCGAACGGTTGGATGTGCCCGCAGAAAAAGTCGAAGCGCGAAAGACAGAAGCACGAGACGCATTTCAAAGGAAGAAAAACGGCCTCGAGGAGGCCGCGCGTCACGCGTTGGCTGCCACTCCTGCGGCAGGGCAGTGGCTCTTACCTTGGCTTGTTGCGCAGCGTCCACCGTGAGGGGCGGAGCGCCAGTCAGGCAGAAGCTCAGACGAAGACAGTTGCCGCGCCGTCCTGGACCCCCTTCGCGGCGGAACAAAGTCCGGAGTGAAGAAAAAGGTCGCCTGGAAACAATTGCAGTGCGTACTCTACAAAAAGATGTTTTGACTGGCCAAGCTCCGTCAACCAAGATCCGAAGTTCCGTTCGGCTGTCTCGATGGAAAGCGGCGCATGGTGTTGTAGCCTCTCCGTCCGCTCGACGGAGGCACGTCCCCCTGGCCACTACGGCAGCCGAACGTGTTTACCACGCCAACGTATTTTAAGCACACTTCTGCCTTTGACTTCAGACACAACTTCAGCGGCAACTTATGGCGTGGAGAACCAGCCTCTCTCGTCACTCCACCCAGAAGTCCGTGTAAGACACGACGCGAATTGCACGTGCTCGCACCTCCTCTCGATCAGCTCGCACAGCTGCTTGGGAGACTGCGGACAGAGCTGAAGTGACCCACCAGACTTTGTACGGAACAGACTAATGCATTTTGTGTCCGGACATACAGAAGCCACGCAGGGCCCCTTTACAGCCATTCGAAAGGCAAAAGAGGACTCGACACGGGTTGTACGCAGACCCCAGCAGGTCAAAATACCTGCCCATGAGATCCCGTTGTGTCTGAGGAAGTAGGGGGCCATCGAGCGAAGGCATGTTTCTTGTCTAGCGATACAAAAAGGTTGAGCTCTTCAAATGGCGTTATCCGCTGCTAAGTGGAACTGGGATGAAGCGTGGCTTTGTTTTTCGTGATGGTAAGAAGGTGTATCCCGTACTTCAGGAAATTGTCCTCGCTTTCCAGGCTAACGTATGTTGAGGAGCAGTATCGTTCCAGTAGAGTCACAGAACGTAGAACGGTAAACTCGTCATGGTTCCGAAACACACATCAAACTCTTTTTTAGTTCCAGTTGATAGGCTGGTCGAGACGCCCTCTGGATCTGCTTACCACTCGTTGTGTCATCACCTACGTCTTTTTAGCCGATTGGCGAATCCAAGAATCTCTTCGAGCGTGAGAGACTCCGTGCGTGTGTGATGAAGGAAGCAGTGTCACTTGAGACGTGCAGATGATGTTTCCGTCGGTAAGAATGTGCAGTTGGTGTCCGTTGCTGGTACGCATTCGAGCCCTGTGTAGTCGCAATGGACTACCTTGCACCGTTCGTGGCAAATTCCTGCCTGTTTGTGGTGGCCTCGGCAACTGTGTCTCGCGGGGTTGGTGACCCAGCATTGCCAAATGAACAAGGATGCTGCGTATGTGTTCAGTTGAGTCTGCTTCAGTGAAAGCGGCTCTGCATTCTATCTACGTTGAAGGAAACGAGGAGCATTTACGTCCAGGAGCGCTGTGACAGACAGTCTGTGTGGGGGAGCTACCCGCTCACTTTCGCAGCGACGCTCGTGGCATAACACGAGCCACCAAACTAGACACAAATCGGCTTGGCTTGATGTCTTGGCAACCATCCTACGGCACCCCGATGCAAGAGGCAGTGACCCTCCGGTCGCGGCCGGAAGTAAGAGCTCTGCGAGTCTGACAAGAACAGTGAACATAACGGCAGGCGTGGGGAAGCCCTCGCAGTTGTTGCCCCACCCGTTCTGGAAACACCGGACTTGTGGCCTCCATGGCAAGTGTCTCCTTCTTAGCACATTTGTTACAGCTGAACTACGTGGTAGAGCGCAGATGAGTTTCGCATACGGGCATCAAGTGGACAAGGAACGCGGATCGAATGATAGTGTATCCCGCGGCCGTCTATTCTAGGCTTTCGGAAACAAGGTTATTGTCTGAGACAATGGCATGATCCACGGCAGTACTTGGGGTAATTTTGAAACACTTCGGAGAAGCTGTTGGTATTTCCAAACTTGAAAAAACGGCAGAACGGACAGGATTTCCGCGTTCAGATAGCCCCCGCTGTGAGGGGCACCGGAAAGAACAGCAGGCCTTTTTTCGACAGCCCCACAGTGTTTTGTCGGCTGTAATGCACACCTAGCTTCAGTGCGAAAACGAAAAAAAATCCTTGACTGCTAGCACACGACAAAGCTGGAGGTGTCGCAGCTTCGTGAGCAAACACTAAACAGCACTTCCGCGTTGCATTTCTCGGCCTCATGGCAGACGGCGACAGGGACGAGGGCTCAGCCGGTCCCTACTCCTTCTCTTTGCCAGATGGCAGCACGCTGCCCACTGCTGGAACATACACGGGTTTTGCCAGTGTCCAATATACCAACGGGGATTCGTTTGAAGGCGAATTTGTGAACGGGCGAAAAGAAGGGCGAGGTGTTTACACGTACAGAAACGGGGACAAGTTTCAAGGCGAATACAAAAATAACAAACGAACGGGACTCGGAAGAACAGACTACTCCGCCGGGGGATTCTACCATGGTAGGAATTTGCTTAATTTTGTACTCTTAGTGCCCGTTACCAGACGCGAGAGTAGACGGGTTCGACTCTACACGAAAGCGGTCCGAGTGATCGAAAGCGCGGCTCGGCTCTCGAATCTGCACCGAGACTGGCCCATGGACTTGTTGCCATATTTGATGGAGTACGGCTACGATTGCATCCGGACACCAAACGCAGCTTGAAATAACGTTCAATAAGGATTTCTCTGAGACTCTGAAGTAAAGCGCAGTGGTACATCGGTCCAGCTAGGAGCTACGGATGTCAAAGACACAGGAGAACAGAAAACTATGAAGAGTCAAAGACAGGCATGAAGTGGGATAGACAGGTAAATAGATACCGTCACAGTGGAACCTGCTCTTTTCTTGTTGGCAGGTAACTACGAAAACGGGCGCAGATCAGGAGAAGGCACACGGCGCTATCCGAACGGCGATATTTACTACGGCCAGTGGAAGGACGGCAAACACGACGGTTATGGAACCTATATCTTCAACACGACAAAGTACAAAGTAAGTCCAAGAGATCTAAACGATGAACGCCAGGCCTTCTATCTGCATGCATCGGGATAAGGTCTCTGGGGAATATTATAATGTTGGGACGCAGCTAGGCATGATTCGGTGCACCTCCCAAAACACAGCTGACAATTACCTCTCAAACGTCGTCTTCCTACGGTGAATAGGTAGTGGCTCACCTGTGTGCGTCATTTGCCGAGTTGGTAACGCAGGCCAAGTTTTACTGAGCAGAGCAGGTTACTCTGCACACAGGGACTCACACTTGCCAGGTTGCCGTCGCATCGATTAACATATCAGACGACGTATTTGAATGCACTAGTTGTACATCCTATATTGTTTTCTTTCATGCATGAAGTTGGATGCTAATCCCATGCCGCGCCCTTATTCCTTTGTGCTCTCCTGGAAGACTGTTTGGATTTAGAAGCTGCAGCCTCCAGTCCGAGTGCACTGTTCACTAGCCCAACATTTCTCGTTCGCATCGTCGGTGTTTTGAGATCGGTTTGCACTTTTTCAGTTTGTGGGTCAGTGGAGAGCGGGCCAGCTTCTAGAGGGGTCGTGGCGCTGGCGAAATGGAACGGTCTACGAGGGCAAGTTCGAAATGAACAAACCATGTGGCGAGGGTACGTGGTCGTTCGCGAATGGTACGCGACTGCAGGGAAGCTATTCCCAGCGTGTTTTGCCAGTGGACGAGGCTCCCGATGATGATCCACGACCCGCTCAAAAGATTGAACTCCAGTGGACACCATCCGGAGTTTCTGCTCAGTGAAAGTTTTTAAAAAGACTGCAGCGAAATGTTCTTTGTTGGCACGCTCCAGCCTGTCGAGTCCTCCGGTCCTGGTGAGGAAACTTTCTACTGTATTTCTGACTTTCTTCTGGTCTTTCTTGACCCAAATTGAAGTCTGCCCGCTCAGCGTCGCACATGACTGTTCCTTGCCGACACTGCCCCTGCCCCTGCCACAGTCAACTGTCGCCGCTTTCGTCCCCAAGAGGGTGACAGCTCTTTCCCAGCAACTGCACCTCAGCTTGTCCTGTCTTCACATGGCGAAACTCTTCGCGCTGCCACCAAAGTGAATATCACGATATTTATTTAGCTTGAATACGAATGGTAATTTTTCAACTATACGCTGGATACCATTATACTTCATGCACTTAACATCAGTCCCACTTCTTTACAAAATGCGCAAGGATGGAGCACAAGACTCTACAACGGTTTTCCGCAATCAGGCGTATATTTCTGCTGGTAGGCAGGACCAGGAAGGCGACCTGACAGTGCCTCTGTAGCAATTGGAAAGATATTCTCGCCTAGGAACCTCAATGCCTAACAAGATACAAGAAACACTAAGTATGCAAGTCCAATTTTGCCAGTGCGACGGCTTTTATCTGGAAATGTGTTAGTCGGCAGACGAATTTTCACGAGGTGAGTGCAAGTGTTGTCACCGGCTCTTCGGTGGTGGCTTGCGAAATTGACGCTGGTGCTCGTCGCTTTAGCACAAACAGACCAGACGGGAATTTTCGCCTGGGCGGCACTCGCCAAAATGTGTGCTCACTCACGCTCACACAGTGAAGATAGTCCGCTACACAGAACGAATGTCAAGTCGCTTTCCCAATGACGTTATTGTGTCGAAACGGACCACTGCGTTGATGCCCTTTATCCGCTCACTACCACTCGTTGAAAGCACACAATAACCGTTTTTCATTGAAATCTGAAGTCTGAGTCAAGAGTTTCGCTGTGCGACGGCAGACACTGCCCACATGCCCCCATGCACCTGCGGTTGGAAGACCAGCTGACGACCCTGTTTCGAGCAAGTGCCATGCAGCGACGGGGTGTACAGACACCGCAAAGCTGCCAAGAGACTTCACCAATGAATTGCTTGAACTGCCTTGCTTTTTGAAAATCTTTCAACTCACACGCCCTACAACCGCACTCCACTGCTTTTACCGCGAGAGACACGGCATGCGGTGAAACACTTGCGAGCAGAGTACGTAGCCGAAGTGCCAAAGCATGAATCTCCCCACGAAGACGAAACATGGACCGACCTCGAAATCCAGCAGCCCGACACGGAAGCAGTGACAGGTCTATGCAGCCTGCCCACTGCTCTGGCGAAATCACGTTTAGAAAGTCATTCGACTGCGCGTGTCTTCGTTCTTCGGCTTTACAACTTTCTCCCAGTTCTGCACACCAAGAAACACCAGACAAACACCACTAGTCAAATGACCAAGTCTTCTCGAAGACCCTGCAGGAGCAGCTCACTGCCCTATCCCGCTGCGACCCACAAAACTCCGACCATCGGCAGACACAATCGTAATATAGCTACTTTCAAAAGTGCACGCACGGGCGCAGAAACGCTGCACGCGCCCGCATACATTAGGAATGAATTAACATGCGGAGCTTCTCACCTTGCACAGGAGGTCGTAGAGCATCGAGTAGTTGTTCCGCATATCGACTTTTGTGAATTTTATGTGAAGCAGTTCCTTCTCATCCAGCTCTCGAATTGCCTGGGAAACGCAGGCATATCGCATGCACTGCTACCATCGGTCGCTACCTTTCAACGGCGAACGTGGGCACACAACTCAAATATGTACCTCGCAGCACTGTCGGTACGAAGGACGACTGTTTTCTTCTGAAACGTGGTGAAGCAGAAAGCTCGGGTGTCTCTCAAACCGGAGACAAGCCAATCCTTGCATACTTTCAACACCTAAAACCACGTCATTTCTGAATCACTCCGTGTGACCTGCCCTGTTTCTCGGATCTACACAGACAGCAAAACCATCGCTGCACGTCGTGAAGGTAGCCACAAAGAAGTCTTCTGACATCGACGACCCCGAGGTCGTCTTCCCCAGCTGTGGCCCCCCGCCTCCGACTGCATGCAAACACAAAACGGATCTTCTCCTACTTCGTCGCGCACTTCTACTTTGCATAGAACTGAAACAACGGAAGCAGATACATGGCTCTTCCAGACGCTTACTTCCCAGTAATCTCCGACATTGGGGTATTTCAAAACCTTGGTGGACAACTTCGCTCTGCATGAAGAGAAAGACACAAACGCAACAAGACTGGGAACTGCGGAGCTTATTCATACTGAACTCTTGCGCCTTCCTCCCACAAGCAACCACGCGCAGTACTCTAAATTCGCAGCGACTTCAGGAGAGGCGTATGCCTCTCCCTTCGCTTGTTTCGCTGTGCAGATTTCGAAACAGCGGTAACACAAAGTGCCAAACATAGTGATGTGTGTACACTCGACAAACGCACAGTTCATGAAACGCCTCCAAAAGAAAGCCACGGGCGGACTTCTAGCGCGTCATATGTGCACATAGCCATGTGCAAGCTTTGTTGCGTGTGAGTCTTTCCTTCTGACCGGAAACAGACACTTTCCCGCATGCAGACTCGCCGTCGCCTGAGAGATTCCACTTTTGTGTATACACTCGAAAACGTGCCGTCCTCCCGCGCTGCACTTGCGCTTCCTATCTACGCGGAAAGCGGTTTTGTTTCACCACTGGGTCGCTTCAAACCTCAGTTTTTAGAGTGTCCTGTTCCCCGTCGAACGTACCTCGCCATGTAGTACTTGAAAATTGCGTCGTAGAGATTGAAGGCCCAGTCCTCGACTCTCGCGAGCTCTTGGATGGCTTCTTCTTGGATGCCCACTCCAAAGTTGTTGCCGTCCTCGATCCGGGGGACGTTCAGTTGGATCCACAGCTTTACCTGACCCAGCTGGTGTATGTACACCGCAAAGACCACACGGGAGCACGGCTGAAACGCTGCGGCTACGACGAAATACGAGGTCCACCACGCGTACGTATATGCATGTGTGCATGCGCATTTCAGGACTCATGCTGTACGGCACCAAGACCAAGCCCAAGGCGAGAACTGAGGGAACCGATACACCCCGAATCCCTCAAAGGAAGCGGTGACGTCGAAACAGTAACATCTCCAGCTACCCACGCTGTCGTCCCTGTCGCTTTCCAGCTTCCGATATTGTTCAGTTGTCACGCCGAGTGCAGCGAATGCCGATATCTTCAGAAACAGGTGTACTTAGGAATTCCAGTGTACGTGGAAGAGGCTACATCGACACAGACGCTGTCTCTCGCGAGCTGATGGTTTCAGCACGGCAGTCCTCAGTGCACACATCCGCTACATCCCCCGAGTTGAAGGAAATCAAGAAAAACGCGTTAAACAAAGAACCTACATATAAAGGTGCTGAAGCCTCCAGGCTTCGCAGAGAGCTGGTGGTTGGACCTCTAGCTGTGAACGCAAAACTCCTTAACTTGAACTCACGAGTTTAGGAAAGACACACCGTACAACGATTATGTCCACATGTGCATCTGAGTTGATACTCGTTTGAATTTGCTGTCCGCTTTATCTCGCTTTTCGCCTCGTGCAAACGGCGTCGCCTTACTGTCTCCACGAGCTCCGCAGCGTCTCTTTTCAGTTGTTCCAACTGTTCACAGATCTGTCCGTGGCGAGGCATGACGTGGGTGTAGCACATGCGGCCATCATCCAGCTGTATCGGAGGAGAGTGAAGGAAAAAAAACAGAACGTTACACTCTACAGATATGTTTCCACGTGTACGTTCCAGGAAGGATACGTTCTAACGCGTCTGGACACCGAATCTCCTGATCAGCGATGCGGCGCGTCTCCCTCTGATTCGTCCCCACAAAAACGTCGGGAGCGATTGAGACAAGCAAACGAGAAACGGCATGTGGCGTCTACGTCACCTTCCAGCCGACAGCTCTTTTCTTCACTCCGTTGTGGGAGAAACAAGACTCGCATTCAGCCCGCGTGGAAAGCGACGCACCTTTATCCGTTTCCCCGGAGGGAGGCTACCGGATGTCGTTACACTTGTGTCGCAGTCTCCACTTTCCGCATGTTTTCCCTCCCCCTTCGACATTTGGGCCATATCCGCTGACGGAAACAAGGAGCCCGGATCTGCGTTGACGTTCTGCAGAGAAAGGCACACCAGGTCAAAAAAACGGGGAAGCAGCCGATTCCAGAGCGCGCCTCAGTGTCCATACACTGCAGCAGCGGCGGCGCGCAAGGTACGAGGGGGGCGAAGCTTCGACCCACACCTCGTATCCAATTTCCGGCAACGGTTCACAGAGAGATGGGCAGACGCAAAATGCACAAACGCGCTTTCTTTGGAGCAAGCAGCGATGGCGCAAAAACGCGTGAGACGACGCAGAACGACGACCTGAAACTCTCCCAGGATGGGCACTGAAACACACGAAAGAAATATCGCGTGACACAGCGGGGAGCGGCCCGCAAGGCGACGCAGACGTCGACGCAAGGAGCTCCACAAAAGGTTTTGCGTTTCGAACGCGAGATGTGAGAAGTGCCTGATTCAGCCATGCGTAGACAGGAGGAAATCCCGAGTCTACGCGGTGTGTCCATGAACGAAAAACACCGAAGAGATCCACTGGAAAAGATGATGAAACAGTCCCCGGCCGAAACGCTGGTCCTCCACTCCCTCTGGTGTCGACGCGAACGTCCTGGCTGTTGAAGTTCATTGGAAAGATCCAGTGCTCGATCGCGGATCATGAGGACGCAAACATCGACTTGGAAGGCGGTCGTGACGAAAAGAACGACGCATGGTCTCGTGATTTTTCGTTTTCGAAATCTTCCCTTCTCGGCGTCAGAACTCGCCCTCTGAGATCCCTCTCTCGCGCGCATACCGTGAGATTGTTGAAGTGGAGAATTTTTCTCGGAATGCGGTCCTTGAGGGAAATCACTGCCTGGCGCGTGAGGTCCTTCTTGAACTGTTCGTACTCCTTCTTCACACTCTGGTCGGAAGGCTCCAGCTTGTCCAGTTTGTCGAGGCCTGCCGCGGCCAGCGAGCTGAGAACGGACGTGGAAGCCATTTTTAGGAGCGCGAAAAAGAGCGGGAACGTTCCTAGATCCTCGGCAGGTCGAAACGAGGCGAACGGCCTTCCGCCTCGGCTTTTCGACGCAGTTGCACGAATGTGAGAGGTCCAGTGCTCGCGGCAATTCCCGCGGCCGTCGAGGAAAAGAAACAGACTTCGGGTCGTGCTGAAGAAGACCAGTCAACGACGCGGACGCGCAGTTGAGCGCGAATACGGTCCGCTCTTTGGTGATCGCGAAAGCGGCTGTCAGAAATTTCGAGAAACGCCGGCAAATGCAGACAGAAAACGGCACAAAACAAAAACAGACACGCGTGGTAGCTTCGCGAAAGGGCGCAAGGACAGTTCGATACGGCACCCGCGAGAAACCCCGTTCCCTCCGTATATGGGGGTTGAGAAATCGGATAAAAGCTGGAGAAACGCCGAGTGCAGATGCGTTCCCCACCAGCGGGAAAGTTCCTCTCGCTTGTCGATCCACAGAAACGTCCTTTTCCCTCTTTCCTGCAGATTAAAAGAAGCTGTGGGTTTCTATCGAGACGCACTCCTGCGAAACAATGCGAAACGGGCACATGCAGTTGACTAGAGAAAAGCGCTTTCCGGCTCGCGATGCATGTGTCTAATCCACGTGCCTGCGTCGATTGACGTTCTTTGCGGCTTCTGTCCACCTCCTGGCGCGTTGAGTCGCCCACTCAGGTTGCAAAAGAGACAGTGTGGCCAAAAGAGTCACTCAGTCTGCTCTTCAAAGAACGAATTCCCACTCAAGTTCCCCCCTGACGCCACTACTCACCCGCCGTGCCTGTGAAGGTACGGCGCTGTCACGTTCAGGCTCGTACGTACAAGACCGTATCAGTTTGTTCGATTCTATTTGTGTGCCTGTGTGGACACGCAAGCTTGGAAAGGCACCTAAAACTGTACGGAGCGTCAAACAGCTCCAGAAAAAGAACTCGATATTCGGTTCTGGTTGCTGTAGTAAACACAGTCGACGGATGACGTCACCTATGCACCAGCGAGAGGCGTTTCAGTGTTGTCACCTTTGCGAAACAAGTTCTGTCTGTAGCGATTGCCAGTACCTGCAGATTCTGATGAGGGCAAAGTTCCACTATTCCACATTGGGAGAAGGCAGGAGTGCTTCCTACTTGGTCAGCTGCCCAGCCGGAAGTGGAAGGTGTACGGTTGCGGTTCTCCTGTATCTTAGTGTGGTGCTTGTTACTCGACTCGCGATCTGACGAACGCAGTCACTCCTCGTCTGCGATGGTGAAAGCGCCAGGGAATGCAGAGGAGAAACACCATCAAGAAAATGCAACCAACTGGGAAAAGTCCAGCAAGTGTGGTAGACTTCGCTGCTTTAGGTGATGCGTTTGTTCTCTGCTGCTGCTGCAGATGAAAGTGGGTGAGTTAAGGTGCACCTGGGTGTTTGTAGTGGCTAGATCAGTACGGGGAGACAAATAGTTGTGTTTGCTCATTTGCTAACCTTCTGCATGAAGGCCCTATATCTAACTCTGTATGAAATTATGAGGCAGGCTCAAAAGAAACAACGGTGGCGATTTAGTGATCAGCAGACACAGGTGTAGAGGGTCACTCGAACGTGAATCCCACTTCACGTCTTTCCTCTCTACAAAAGCCAGCGGTGGCCGCCAGCTGGATTGGCTCTTCATTGACATTGTTAAAAAATGCGCTGCTTCTAGCAGCACGGGAGGTGAAAGATACGGCTGCGGCAACCCGTCTCAGTGAAGACGCCTACGGAATAGTTTCCAACTTCCAGGCGTCTGTATTTGTGCATATGGAAAGAAGCTTGCATACAGCTGACAGGGCTGTGTTGACTCTTTCAGCCGTGTTCGGTATCTCGCACATCCATTTTCCACGGGGACACAAACGAACGGGTTGATGCAGCCGCCTGAGGGGTCCAGCTCCTGAGGTTACTGACTCATTTACTGGACGTGATGCGAAAATGGGTATTCCGGGAATCCTCAGATCTGCCCATTTCGCTGGCACGTCCCTGCGGGAAACTTTGTCAGCTGCAGAAACTCCGTCTTATATATTTGGTGTGTCATACCCTTTGCCACTCTCGAACTCGAGCAGAGAGAGAAACCGGAGGTGCCATCTCTCGTTCAGTTCGGGGGTTTTGTGTCGAGCGTGTTCACGGCTGAACGCCAACCCGTTGTTCTTTGTGAAAGCAGCACAAGACCTGAATCTTCTGTTCTTTGATCGGGTCACTAGCTCCAAGTTCTATGGCACCTTTCATGGCCGTCGGTTTCTAAAGCATGAACTTCAGTGGTGGCCAGCAAAGATTGTGAAGCAGGAGTTGCCTGTTTCCGTAAAACGAGATCGCCTCCTAGTACATTCCGCGTGTGTCAACAGGCCTTACAACGGCCATTTCGTTTATCCTGGAAAGCTCTCGAACGCGAGCGAGGCCGCAACAAGACAACGAGATTTGCCTTGGACAACAAAAGTCAAGCGTTTTTTCAACAATGGCACGCTGTACACACGCGCACTGTCAGGGTAGAGCACAATAGACCTGTGTGATCTACCGTTCGCCGACAGTTTGACAGACGAAATGGGTTCGCACCACTCCACACGCTCGGCGCCTCCCCTTCCTCGACGAACGTTATAAAAGTCGATCTTTTTCGCGCAGCGATACGAGCCAAGGTGTGTGTCTGGGGCCTACACCCTCAGGAGCACAGTGAGAAAACTGTCGGATACCTCTGTCAATCGCGTCTCCAGTCTACGACTACAACAAGGCATTTCTTTTCACCTTCCGTCCACTCGAATTCTCTGCTGGTTTGCTCTACGCTGTACCGCGACAGTTGATCCCGGCGAACGCCGGTCCCGGCATCTTTGGCGCAAAGAACAGTTGTGAGGCTGCATTGTGTTTCCCGTGCAGAACAGTCACGGATGTACTGGCATTGAGACAAAACTATGACACAAGTCTCCACACCATCAACAGAGCATGTACGCAGCAAACAGTGAGAATTCGCGTCGCGAAAAAGGCACTCAGCCGTCTCCTGTTCAGGATGCGTAGGTGGCGATTCCCGGTAAAACCTGTCAGGCGTCCGAAGCGCGCCTCTTCCGGAATTCGCCTTCCCCGTCCTCCACGGACATTTTCCTGTGTTCTGGTCCGTCACTCAAAACCGTGTCTCGCTTCTCCGTCGCGCGCTGCAGTCGAGTGCCGCGTCCAAAACAGTTCCCAACTCGCGCCTGCACTTCGTGGACTATCTTCTTGCATTCCTGCCCTTGCGCCCTCACCGCGGAAATCCCCTTTCGCCCGCCTGCCTTCTTGCGTCCTTTGCTCGTCTACATAGTCGTGCGCTCTTTGACACACCACAAAAACAAGGACTCTCGAAAGACTGCAGAGTCCACAGGCACCTGCAGCAACTGCCGGTGTCTTCGGACTTCTACACCCCCTGCATGTGCTCCCGAGAAACTCCTCTCACAGGGGAGGTCAGATCGCTACTACTCGCTCTGCTCCCAGTGCCGGAGTCAGGTGCCTTTGCCCCAGCCAGTTCGCCGGCGTGAGCGAGCGTCTCTTGCCCAGCGCCTTTCGCGATTGGTCGCGTCTGGTCGACGTTGTCTCTGTCAAGCGAAACACGGAAAGTTCGTTTGACAGTCTCTGCATGGGCGCTGTCGTCCCCAGACCTCCCTCTCTCTGTCGTCTTGTCAGCCTCGCTGCTCCTGCCGTCTCTTCCGTCCGCGTAGCTGCGCTGATCTCTGCTGTCTGAGTCCTTGCTTCTGCCGGCACCTGCGTACTTGGTGTCTCCCCTGCTCTCCGCACACCGCAGTTCGTCTCGACTTTGCCTGCGTCGCATTCGGTCCGACGTCTCGGTGTCTCCGGCGTCGCCGTCGCGGGGAGTCGATCGCTGGCGCGGCCCAGACGCCCGCGGAGTGCATGAGCATCGTTCACCCTGCTGAGGGCCTATCCACCTGGCAGTCGCGTCGTGCCACCCGCCTCGCGTCACACTCATGCAGAGGTTTCTGCTCGATGCAGAGCCGCCCCCGAGAGGCGATCCGCCGTAGCTCCAGGCCGACGGACCGGCATGCACCGGCGGAGAGTTCACCCCGCTCCGGCTCGTCAGACGCGACCCCACGCTGTCTTTCGGCGACCACTTTGGTTGACGCGAAGTCCCGGCACCCGAGGTCTGCTGCAGGCCTCCTGCTCCAACGTCGGTTCCTGAGTCGCGGTCGGAGATCGAAGGAAGGTCGTAGAGCCCACACAAGTCGTTCTGCGTCGCACACCGGCTGCGGCTGACGCTCTGGACGTCTTGGTCCTCGCGAGCCGCCTCCCAGGGTGGCCTCGACGAACAAATGCAGGTGACCCACCAGGGAAAAGGCAGACGCTTGTGAAACTGCAGACAACACATGAAAATCAACAGAGGCAGCGCCGTGCAGACCACGGCGACCGCCAGAACCCAGGCTGGCAAGCCCCCCTCAACCTCGGGGACCTTCTTCGTCTGCCGCGTCTCCTGGAGGCACAGAGACACAGGGAAAGCAGATAAGAGAATATGGAGGCGCAGGTGCAGAACCGGACGCGACTGCGACCGCGGGAGACACAGCCGCATCTGGAAAGAGGCAGTGGAAACGACGCACAGAGAGTGACAAAGTCGGACCTGTCAAAGGAAGACAGGTGCCGTTACGCTGGGACTTGCATGCGTGGTCAACCCCAGACATTCAAGAAACCGGCGGCCGAGAATCCTTTCACGTATTCCATGGAAATCTCTTCCTCGATTTTCGGGGGGGAATCCTTCCTCCTGTTCCCAGAGAAGGTTTCCTCTTGTTCCCTCAGAAAGTACAGAAGTGATGCGGTGTGTACTCCATGTCGTCAGAGTCGAGGACCTCACGCGCATGTTACTTGAAACGCCAACGTCCTGGCTGGGACGTGGATGGAGCGAGAGGGGGAGTGAGCATCGTCACCTCTGTCCAGCTTGCACACAAAAAAGGACTGAGTGACTTGAAAAGCTGGCGAGTGTTGCATGCATGCTAACAAGCAAAATCGGGTTGGATCTTCAGATTGTCTGGGTGGCTTGTCACGTCTGGCAGAGTCTCAGCAGAGTGTCTTCGGTTTGGATCGAACTCGATTTCGATTGCTAGCAAGCATTGCTTGCATACGACTGAAAAAACTTCAGTGAAACGTTTCCTGTCCTATATACGTTTAGCGATCTTCAAATCGAGGTGAAATCCTGAAAAAGGTAAAACTCCTTTAAAATGACGCCTTCTTACCACTTGAGGCTGTTTCTTCACAACGACTGCATACGGGACTTCTAGCAGATTTCTGCAGTGTTTTAAAATGCGGCCGAAAATCTTCTCCGCCCGCACGAGGCGCCATTCCTCCCCTGGAGCCAGTGAAGAGCGCAGCGTCGCGAGGCCCTTGATCTTGTAGTGGATGAGAACCATGTCTTTCTGGATGAACTGAAGAGAACAGAAAGCCCCCAGACACACAACGCCTGAATGCTTCAGTCCGCACAAACAACAGCAGCAAAGGCCGAAGCGTCAGAGAAGTCCATTCGCGAGAAAGCGCGTCTTCTTCTTGCCAAGGAAAACTCACAGAGCGTCTCTCGCTGTCTCGAGCGCCCTGTGTGCTCGCGACCCTACGTATTTTCTCCCCAAAGCAGAAGTAGGCATCTACATGCAGGCATCCATTTTCAAATAGCCACATCCGTACAAATCTATGTATATATATATATATACATGCACATTGTATATAGACATATTCATATATATTCATATATATATATATATATATATGTATATATATAAATTGGAGAATGTGTGTTTTTGAAGGTGACCTTATGCATGTATAACCGTTTTTAGCCCTGAACGCTCCCTGCTCCCCGGCTGCTTCCTCCGGAGTTTCTCGTTGCGAACCTTTTGCACATTTGTGCGTTGGTTGTCGTCGAGTCCGATTCCAAATGTTTTAAGTTTGAGCGCTTGTCCGTCGTCGGTGAGTTTCGCTGTCCCCAGTTCCTTGATGCGTGAGTCGTCCACGGCGGGGCCGACGCCGCTGAGGCCATGAGTCGCTCCTAGGGCGGCGGACTGCGCCATGAGGAGGAAAGACTTCCTGAGCTTTTCTCCGACGTTCGCCGAGTAGTTTGAGATCGGGACGTAGACGAAGAAGTGGATGTCGTGGTCGGAGGCGAAGGGTGCGGAAGTCGAGTCGGCAAGCGGGTCGACGACGTCTCCAGGTTCGATGGTGCTGTAGATCACGAAGGACCGTCTGAACAACCAAATGGGAAGTGCCCCTCTCGCCGCGTTGATGTGCCGCTTCAGAGCCTTCATCACGGTGCCGACGGGGATGACGGCCTCCGGGTCGCCAGTCGTCCAGTCCGGCTCGGAGAGGAGAGCGTCGGTATCCCGCAAGATGTTTGCAGCCTCGTCGCGTTCGTCTTCGACTCCGTTTCTCAAGTTTCTAGTCTCTGTGTGCGACCCGCGTTCGGAAGGAACGAGAGGTTGTTCGGGCAGAGAGACAAGCGGGTTCGCCACGTTCTTCAGCGACCGGGTGCCTTCGTTGAAGAACTGGATTTCGACAAGCATGCTGTCGCTGGTCATCGCCTGCAGCAGTCGCTGGTTCGCCTCGTACGAGTTCCCTTCCCCGACAACTCCAGACACGAAAACGCCGGATCCTAACTTCACCACGTAGCCTGCGAGACGCGTGATTGGAAGCTGCTTCCGCGTCACACGCAGCCGAGCTTCAGGCGTTCGAAAAAACGCTTCGGCCTCGCCTTCGTTGCCGGCAGCAGCTCCCTCGGGTGCGCCCTCGATTGCGGCCTTCTTCCCGCCCTTCGCCGAGCGGCGACCCGACGCGCCTCGCACCAGCCGCAGATCTTCTGCAAGCTGGTCCACGGCCTTCTCAATCTCACCCATCAGAACACTCAGGAGGTACTGACGGAAGCGTTCGAGCTGCGCCGCGGTCGTCGACCCTTCGGTGAAGAGTGTGGCCAGCGGCGAAGACCGAAAGCCATCCAGCAAAAGGAAAATATGTCCGCAGACAGGCTCGTCCATGATCGGCTCCCGCAACGCGTCCGACACCGCTAAACCTGCGTCTTGGAACGCCCCCGTCGTGGTCGGCGCCATCGCCGGGCCGACCCTCCAGTCCTCCAACGTCGTCTCCAGTGTATCGCCTGGAAAAACGACACACAGACGCACGAAAGCACCCCCCTGCGGCCAGTGGGAAGGCGAAGGAAACAGAAGACGGGAAGGAGAAGACAGAAGTCGACGAGCCAGGGAAGAGACACGAGAAGGAGAAAGGAGAAGACCGGGAGAGAGAAGAGCTAAGGCAAATGCACACAGCGCGTGGAGCTCCGAGGCTGCAGACTCCGTTCAAAACAGAGCACCAAGACGCCAGAGTGCATTCAAACAGAAGGAGAACAGATGCACGGAACCTCGGGGAAAACGTTTCTCGCTTTCCGACAGTTTGACACTCGGTAATCCCCTTTCTTCTCTCCCCGCTCACCGGCCTGGAGGCGGCGCGCAACAAGGTAGGACGACCAGAGCGACGTCGCGTGGTTGATGAGCTCAGGGAGCGTTTCTCCGGGACGCAGTTGCATGCGCGTCTTCTGTGCGAATTTCAAAATGTCCTGCGTTACCCACATGGCCGAGTCCAACGGCTCCTCCTCCATCAGACGCACGAGAAAATGGTGGTACGCGAAGTCGTCTTCGCCGACACGGAACTTTTCTGCACTCGAATCTCCACTCCATCTCGCCTCGCCATCTCGCCCTCTCTCGGCTCGGGGCGTCGTCGCCCGCAGTGTGGGCCAAAGGCCTTCGCTCTTGAACGATTTTGCACTTCCTCGCCACTCTCCTTCTTCGACCTTCCCCGTCTTCTTCTTCTCTTCATTCGCCTTCTTCTTTGCAGGCGTGTACCGCTTCGTCCAGTACTGCAGGAATGCGGGCAGCGAAGCGTCTTTATTTCCAGAATCGGGTGCATGTGTCGAGAGGTCCTCTGCCTCGGCGTGGAGAACTCGGGTCTTCTGGATCGCCGTGAAGAGACGCACCGCCACCAGCGTGATCTGGAAAAAAAAAGTCGGAAAAAAAAAGTCGGAAAAAAAAAAGTCGGAAAAAAAGTCGAGGCGTCAGCGTTTTCACACCTGGGCGAACGACTCAGTCAGACCTCAGCCAGAGAGAGAAACGCGAAAGAAGGAGGCACCCAGACACAGAAGGGCTTCGCAAGTCCTGGACAGATCCATTCAGTGTCTCCACAAGAAATGTTTCAAAGTGACGACAAAGGGGGAGAGCGCTACGCACTTCTGGGAGGTTTGCATGCACTCTCAGCCGCTGAGACACGCACAGAGAGAGAGACAGAGAGGAAAGTCCGCTTCTTCCCTAGCTCGCCACACGGGAGTCACGAGTCTTTCCTCGCGTCTCAGTTCCGCCCACTTCACCTCCTCGCACCTCGACTTTTAAACGGTAGCAAAGTGACCTTAAGGAAGAACTCAAGCCCGGCGTTGACGTTGACCTTACTTCCTTCCCGGCGATGGCGTTTATTTGGCAAGGCTCCGCGTTTTGCCAGAGGAAACCGGAGCGCCTTGACGGCTCTGCATGCGCGTCGACAAGAAGGCGATGGAGGAGCTCGGTGATGTAGGCGAGCTGGACGCTTGCTTGTGGATCGAAGACCCTTCCTTTGTGGGCGTCCGCGTCGTCCGAGAACCGGACCATCAAGAGAGCGAGGAGAACAAATTGTTTCGCGAGTTTCGCGTCAGCGTTCAGCGACTCACACATCTGTCGACGGAGAGGACTGTCGCTGTCTATCCAGAGACCTGCGAGGAACTTCGTCTCCCTCGCCTCCTGACTGCAGGCGCTCTGTGGGGACCCGTTGCCGCGCTCTTGGCAGGGAGAAGGCGTCCTCGACGGAGGCGCGGGAGCGCTTTCGGGTGAAGTCTGCTTTGTTGACGCAGACAGCGGGAAACGATTCAAGAAACGCTTCAACCGATCCTCAGAAGCTGGAGACGCAGCCGCATCGCCTGAACAGACAGAGAAAAGACGCAGACCCCGATGGCTTTCTTCGCAGGGGCTCCCGAGGCGGTTCGAGGCGTTTCGGTGGAGCGAGACGCTAAGAGACGTGGATAAATATAACTCAGAGACGTGGACTCGGAGACGAGAACCGAAGGAATCTGAGATCCGTGTTGCCGTAAAGCTGAATCCAACTACTTGCACGGGGATATTTAATCAACGAGATCCTGGCCCAAGGCGAAACCGATTCGAGTAAGTCGGACAGAGGGGCGAACCAAAGCATGTGGAAGGCCTAGAATGCTCATTAGGGTCTACGGTTTACGCGACATGACTTCTCCGTGTCAGTCCAAACTCGGAAACGGAGGTCGGAGAAAACGGTGCGGTTCGCAAATTCAGTTCCACTCCAGAAGTCCGTCGCCCACGGACGAGGGACAGAAGCAGCTCGATGCTAAACCTGTTTACCACGCGTTTTTGTGATTCACGGAACTGGCAGATTCGACGCGTTAAACCGCAATTCTAGTTGCAGTACGTAGAGCTGCGAGAATATGCCAGTCCACCGATCGGAAGCTGAGCTGAGCAGCCGGAGCTGTAGCTTGACACTCGTCAACTCACGCGACCCAAAGAACGCAAGACTATTCAAACGGCTGGTGCAGCGCCCCCATGTACATACACCCGACGCTCGACCGTTCGCGGCTTCGCATCTCACCTGTTTCCTCAGGGTCTCGGCCCGCGGAGATGGCCGACGCAAAGTGCACCGGAGGGCGCGCAAGGAAGTTGGAGATGAGATGAACGGAAGAAGTGATCCACTCAGAGCAAATAAGCGGTGCAAGTATTGGGAATAAAGTCAGAGCGAGGACCAAACACCGCAAAGGAAAACTCTTTTGATGTCTGCGAGGCGTTGCAGCCTGCGCCACAACCCCGCAGCCTTGTGTAGCCTCCATCGTCGCCAGGCACAGCGGCGAAGGTTCCGGAGCAGGCAGAACAGTTGGACGGAACCGACACAGCGCCGACGTATGGAATTTTCCGCGTCGCTCTGGAGCGAACGCCACCAAACAACTTCGGAAGAAGGCGCGATGAGCTGACCGGAGAGGAAAACTGGAAGAAAGCAAGGAAATCCACGCGGCGGTGCCCTCGGGGAAGGTTCGAGTGCGCGTGGGCGAGGCTACAGTGGACGGACAAAGGCAGGGAGCCCCATGGCTCTCTTCCAGAAAATCTAAAGCTGTGATTTTCAGCGACAAAGGCGCGATTTAAAATGCGTGCTCGCGTCTACAAAGGGGAACTCCGCAACGGACAACGGAAACCCGGAGAACAGAGAATGCACAGGCTGGAGAGAGGCTCGAAAACGAGGCGATAGCGTCTTCATGGCGCAGATGGTGAAACGAACCCAGAGAGGAAATGTCAAAGCACAAAACTGACAGGGAAAGAGCTGTGCGACATCAGCTAGCGTCGCACCCGAAGCTTAGGTTCACGGTGTACGTGGTCATGCTTTTGAAATGCGTCAGACAGTTTTTCGGGGTCAGTCGAAAACGAGGAGCGACACAAACACTCGACAAAAGGGACCAATGGTCGACACCGGACAGCCTGATGGCAACTTAACGTTGAGTTCAACACCTTCGATAAAATCCTAATTTTCTGTGGCAAGCGCCAACAACACGTCTGGCACACCCAAGAAACACAAACACAGGCACAGCGGCCCTGTGAAAATGTACGGCAAAAGAATTCACTTAGAGGGAAGCCTGCTTAAACGGAACCGACAACCGCGGATTTGTGTGGCGCCGCCCGGACATCCGGTTGCGACGCCGGCCGGGGGTTTCTCGTACGCTTCCAGAGGTAAAACAGGAGGGTGCTACAGGGATGAGAAAAAAATCCGAGACACAGCGGCAAACGCCGGCAAACCTCCCCTGTCACAAGTTCCTTTCTTGGTTCATTCTCGCCGCGGCTCTCTCCTCAACCATGCAGCAGTCTCATTGCAAAACGGTGCCGCATGCGAAAAGGCCTCGTGTGGCAACGGCGAACACACAGCAGGCACAGGGGCAACCGAAAAAACGGTGAGGCTCCCCTCCGTTCCTAGCTAAACGGCAAGTCACAATAAAGCGGAATGCGTGGTACAAGAAGGAAAGCAAAGCATGACTCACATTTTTGAGAGTGAGTCGAGAGGTCCCGCAAACTCCGCAGAGCCGAGTGTTCTGCCCCCTACCACGGCAATGTACAAACGCAGACTCCACGGTCAAGCGTCGTTCGCAGCTCATTGAAACGCCGTCAGGCGTAGCAGAACGAAGCTCTCGAGAAACATAGAGACGAGTCCACTTCGTGACAAATTCCAGTTTCAAACGCTTGCAATCCCAGGAATGCGCCAGGACGTCTTCGCGCAGCTGAAGAGCCAACCGCGTGCGGGTGCGCCTTCGCGGTCAGTCAACCTCTCCTGCTCTTCACCCCGAACTAGAAGAGAAAGCAACCAAAGAGTTGCAATCTCAGGACAATGACTATTGCTGCCAGATCAAGAGCCTCCGCGAAAGTCACTGCACGGCTACCAAATGAGCTTGAGCCCGCGACATGTGGTTAGAACGCACTCGTCGTTGACTGAGAAGAGCGTGCCAAAGTGGGGAGTCACATACCAGGACGCAAGACGCCGCCAAGCAGACTTACTGGTATCACCGGTGGTATTCGCGGCACGAACACGTTCCGAAGCTGCGTTCCGCGTCTCTAGTGCATAGCCTGGTGACAGTTTTCTCTTCAGCGAGTGACGGAATGTCTCTGCAGCAGACAGGAATGTCTTCTTGGGGAAGAAAGGGCAGTTTCCCTACGCGCAGGCAGTGTTGAATCCGCCAGTTATGGCCAACCGGCCCCTCGACTGGCTCTGTTCCACGCAGTGATGGCTCTTGACAGTTGCCAATACTGCTTCAGATTCAACGAGATGCCCGAAGAAATGAAAGCGGTCCAGTGCACCTGACAATCATCGCTTGCTGCCGAAGGCGGGTGCCCGTTCGTGGTGTCTTTGTTATACGACACACATGCAAGTAGACATTTGTCCGCTCTAGCGAATATGTACCTAGGTTATTACCAGCACGTCCAATCCTGTGTAACTGAAACCCTTCCACCTCGAACTAGCTGCGGTCACAAGGGAAAATCTGCATGAGGAAGGCGATGGCGATGCACCGCATAGTGCCCGCTAATCCTCAATAGGCGTTGCCAAGCTCGCAGAGAAATGCTACTAGATTTCGTCCATTATTCTCGCTTGACAGACAGATCCCATCGTACCCAGACCAAAAGACCTCGGGGTAAATCTTATCAATACCTTGCGTTAGACGCGCTCTGTGAGTACGCCATGCCGAAACGCACAATGGCACGTCTACTGCGAGAGCGATCGTTGAGCGCATGAGTAGGCAAAAAGTTGCTACACATCGCCCGGTTGAACGTGGAGTCAGTGGCTGCGTTGGTGCTAACAGTGGAGCCCTGCAAAATTTCCCATTGTGTTCGATCGAAAGAGCTGTAAAACATAGGTCTGAAGTGTGCAGTTGTGCAACACCCTGACGCGTGTCCACTGACGCACAGCCGGCTTAAAAAAAAGTACGCCTACATTATCCCGACAACACCTGGGCCAACACGATCCAGCTGTTTCTGGGTAACTCCCTTACGCAAGGCTGATACACGTGCTAAAACAAAAACGCAGTCGAAACAAGGTAGCTGCTGGCGAGGGAGTCGCGGAACAAACCTTTGGAATGACTCAACAGGCTTCAGTCCTGATCAGCTGACTACTAGAATCGCACGCGAATGTTAACATCAATTTCCGATAGACCCTTTATGTTTTGTGGCCAGATTATGCGATGATACGCCTAGTGAGATGCTGCAACCGACGAGCAGCGCAACCTCCAGATCGGTGCGTTGTGTGTCGCGGCTGACGGTCGAACCGGCCTTGCGAGAAAGAATCGAAGAATCGCAGTTGAGTTTCTGGTAGAGAGGCAGAAACGAAAAAGCGCTCCACGGAAAACAGAAAAGGTCCGGAGTACGGCAAGATTTACAGCATTCACTGTGCAAAGCCTATGCACCGCTCTCGACGAAAAACACTAAGAATCTACACTACCTGACACAAACGCACATCTACAGATTTCCTCCAGAAACGCGCAAGCGTCCTCGGGTCCGTCGACTCTGTTTACGCCACTACAGCACTTAGCGAAGTTCTTGTTTCTTCGCGGGGTTCTTTGCAGCTAAGTCTTCCAGGCGACCCGGCCTCCACCCCTGCTGTCCATCTTTCTTCGCCTGCTTGTCCGTAGCCGGACGATTTCCCTCCGTCTGAATCATCCTCCGAGTGAACGAAGGCCCAGCAGTTTCCCGCGGTGGCTTTCTTCCTTGAGATGCTGGCACCCTCACCTGGCCTTTGCTTCCTCGAGAAACCAGAACACAAAACTCTCCGCGCCAGCTTCCAACCCAAAGGTGCCGCACGAAGAAGACACGGACGGGACAGTGGGCTCGCGCACGCAAGTGCAGCGGAAGCGAAGTGGCCTGGCCACGCAGTCGACTGCCTCGCCTCGCACCGAGAGCCTTCGCCGCTTCAGAGGATACCTGCCCCCCCCCCCCACACGGGAGAGGCTGGAACGCGGCATCGCCGGCGGTGAGGCGCGCTTGCGATAGAAAATCCGGATTTCCGCGTCCGACAAAAGGTACGGTAACCCACAGCGGATGCAGCTAGACACAGAACATACATCGAGAGAATACGCGGGACGCCGCGAGGCGCCCTTGGTGTCAGTCTTTGATGTTCGCGACGACGCGCACGGAAGCAAAACCGCTCTGCTTGACCCGCAGACACCGGGGATTTACCGGACAGTGGCAAACAGAGTGTGGAAGAACTGCGGCAAAATCATTGTCTTTTTGAGGCGCATCAAACTGGCTAAGTCGTCTGTGGTGCGCGTAGGCCGCCAGCATCTGTCCCGAATGGACGCCTTGGTACTTCGCTGCACCTCCACAGACACACATGTTGCCGCTGCGCGCCCTTTCCAAGAAAAAAAGAGACCCTTCCCGTGTAAACGGAGCAAACTGACGGAACTTCAAAAGCGCGCTTCTTTACGAGCTCTTCTTGTCGCCGCTCTCGCTACCGGTGCCCTCGCTACCGGCACTCGAGTCCGTCGATCCGGCCTGCATGGAAAGCACCGAAGCAAATGCATGGTACAAAAATCCACCACCTCGCCGTTTTTCGCTAGCACTCACGAAGTGAAGTCGAGAGGAGGGACACTTTCGCCAGGGAAACGCCGAAGAAACGCCCGCTTTTGCAAAGGGGAGGCGACTAAAAGTGACAAGCACACCCCTTATTTCGTTCTCCACGCCGGTCCACGGTGACACGCGTTGAACAAGGCCCCGCATACTGGCGCTCAACACACACACCAGACCCTCGGGCATCGTTCATCCCAAACTCACAAGTCAGTCCGATAACCGAGTGGAATTCACGAGTAGTAGCGACATCCGGTCCGCAAAACGCCATAGACACATTCGTGAAGACAGACAGCAAGACAGACAGGAGAAAAAAGCAGAAAGGAAATGTGGAGAACACAGAAAACCAATCTGTATCGGGGTATTCCCCACGCGTTGTAGAATACGTTCAAGTGACTAAATAAACGCAACCTTACCTGGTTGTACGCTTGCTGAGAAATCTTCCAAGAAGCTTCCTGCAGGGTCTTGAGAGCCTCACGGATCGGCTCGGGGTCCTCCTGGCCGAGAGTCGACCGCAGTTGAGTGATTTTCTCTTGCAGATCCGTTCTGTCGGCGTCAGTCATCTTGTCCTGAAGAAAGAACAATGCAGAAAAAGACCACCGGAAATAAGTGGCTCACACAGAAGACAAACGATGAACGCTCTCTGCCTCTGGCTCTCAACCTCCTTCCTACACAGACGAGGTGATGGTTGCCCACTTGGTGACACAAATATCGAATACTTAAATAAATACGCACATCGTGACGAAGAAGAGACACATAACCGTTCTTCCAACGCATGTTCGCCTTCTGTACCCACAAAAGTCCATACGTGCTACATGCGCCTGAACGGGCGCACTGTCCACCCCAGTGTCACCCTGTTTTTCCTGTCGAGGCGTCTCGGACTTCTCTCCTTTCGCAGAACGCACTTCGAGTCAGTCAGTTTCACATAATGGCGAAAAGGAGAAACCCAGCTACCGGAACACGAACCTGAAAAAGAGGTACACCCTACGAAGAAGACTAAGTCGTCCGCAGGGCCATAGACGACTTTGCCAACGTGTCTGTGTGGCCAGATCCGCTGAACGCACTTGTCCCTCCCTCCCGCGGGTTTGCCTTGTTACCTTTAGGTCCGCCATTTGCTTTTCAACAGAGTAGATTAGCGTTTCTGCCTCATTCTTCGCCTGCACAGCGTCCTTCTTCTTCTCGTCTTGCTCCTTGTACATCTCGGCGTCCTTGACCATCTGCTCAATTTGTGAGTCGGACAAGCCGCCGCTCGACTGAATCGTGATTTCCTGTCGCTTGCCAGTGCTCTTGTCGACGGCGCTGATGTTCATGATACCGTTCGCATCTACGTCGAAAGTAACTTCGATCTGCGGAACGCCTCTCGGAGCCGGAGGAATGCCAACCAGGTCGAACTGGCCCAGCATCTTGTTCGCCGCAGCTATTTCGCGCTCGCCTTGGTACACCTTGATGCCGACCTGATGGCGGGCAAGGACGACAGAGACACAACCGGTCATGGATGTGCTTCACTCCCCAATCAAATCGGCGTTTGCTTCCGAGCTCCCGCGGCACAGGTCCTCGAGTCGCATACACAACTCGACCGTCTGAGGTTCCGACCGTTACTGCGTCCAGGCGGAAACACTTACTTCCTCCTCGTCTTGACAACCCGCGAGACACGACGGCTTCCCACGCGCTACGGAGGGCAGGAAAACCGCCGAGAAAACGCGCTTTCGTGACGTTTTTTCTGCCCTCTGTGTCTCCCCTCCCCCCCCCCGTCGCCACCGCGCGCGAGTCTCACCTGCGTTTGATTGTCGGCAGCGGTGGAGAAGACCTGGCTCTTCTTGGTCGGGATGGTCGTGTTTCGGTTGATGAGGCGCGTGAAGACGCCACCGAGCGTCTCGATTCCAAGGGACAGGGGACAGACGTCGAGGAGAAGCAGGTCCTTGATCTCCCCCTTGAGAACGCCCGCCTGGATGGCCGCTCCCATCGCCACCGCTTCGTCGGGGTTCACACCCTTGCTCGGCTCTTTTCCGAAGATCTGCTTGACCAGCTCAGTAACCTTGGGCATGCGCGTCATGCCTCCAACGAGAATGACGTCCGACAAGTCGCTCTTCGAGACGCCCGCGTCCTTGATACACTTCTCGCAAGGCTCCACGGACTGCTGGAGAAGGCCACCCACGAGTTCCTCGAGTTTCGCGCGAGTCAGCTTCACCTGAAGGTGCTTCGGTCCCGTCTGGTCCGCAGTGATGAAGGGGAGATTCACCTCCGTCTGGACTTTGCTCGACAGCTCGATCTTCGCCGTCTCGGCTGCCTCGCGGAGACGCTGCAGCGCGAGCTTGTCCTTCGTCAGGTCGATCCCCTGCGCCTTCTTGAACTCGTCGATCAAGTGCTGCAGAATCTTCTGGTCGAAGTCCTCGCCACCCAGCGATGTGTTCCCGTTCGTCGCCTTCACCTCAAATACACCCCCGAGAATCTCCAAAATCGAAATGTCGAAGGTGCCGCCGCCCAGGTCGTACACCGCAATCGTCTTGCCGTCATCCTTGTCCATTCCAAACGCCAGGGCCGCCGCCGTCGGCTCGTTGATGATTCGGAGAACCTCCAGGCCAGCTGGAAACCCGGAAAAAGTGGCGGGAATCGAAAAAAAAGCAAAAATGAAAAAATCGAAAGTGAAAACGCGGACAAAGGTGAAATAAACAAAACACAGAGAGACGTTAGTGATAAAGATCTTGTTGACCCTCACGGGCTCGATTTAAAGAGCGAAACTCGCCGTCAGTCGCGGTGCAGTTGAAAAGCGCCTTCTCCCCGTCTCACCAACAGCCTCTGTCCACGTCAATCGAGGCCTCCGTCTAGTCATGCATGGCTCGCGACTCACAGACGAAGTGCTCCACACATTACACTGTTGATTGAAAGAAGTGCATGCAGCGCAAAAGCGTTTTTTTTCTTCACACCCGGTTTCCTCCAACGTTTCTTCCCCAGTCCTCTGCATCTGCAGTTCGCGTGGAACGTGTCTACACAGCAGAAAAAGTCCTTCCTTCTTCTTCGCCTTCGAGGACTTACCAATTTTTCCGGCGTCCTTCGTAGCTTGTCTCTGAGAGTCGTTGAAGTAGGCGGGGACAGTGATGACAGCCTGTTTGACTGGACGGCCGATGTAAGCCTCCGCAGTTTCCTTCATTTTGGTCAAGATGAAGGCGCTGATTTGACTCGGCGAGTACGATTTGCCCTGCGCCTCGACCCAGGCGTCTCCGTTGCTTGCGCGCACGATCTTGTACGGGAGGATTTCCTTCTCCTTCTTGATCGCGTCTTCGTCGTAGCGCCGGCCAATCAGACGCTTGGTCGCAAACACTGTGTTCTCCGGATTGGTCACGGCCTGGCGCTTCGCAACAATGCCGACCAGTCTCTGTCCGTCGGATGTGAAGGCGACGATCGAAGGCGTCGTCCGCATGCCTTCTGAGTTCTCAATCACCTTCGGCTGAGACCCCTCCATGACCGCGACGCACGAGTTCGTCGTCCCCAAATCGATGCCTACGACGTCGCCGCGAGCCTTGCCGTTCATGCGTGGAGCCGACGTGCTGCAGAAATACGAAAAGGAAGTGCATGCGGCGCGAAAATGGGCACCAGAGAGAGGAAGAGTCTGTACACCTGGAGCGGGGCAAGAGAAACGGACAGGGAAGCGCACGGGGAGCAAACGTGGAGAACGGAAGAGGGTCTGTACATGAGTGCGTGCTAGACAGGCAAGACGGCTCGAAGGAACGGTTTCGCGAAAGAGGAAGGAGGCATGCAATCGCGACGGGGGAGGGGGGAGGGAAATCGTGCTGGAGACTACCTGACGCATCAGAAAAAGGTGAGACAAGAAAGCTTCTGCATCCTGCACAAGAACCCTCAGAAAGACACACGCTGAGCCTGACACCCGCAACACTGCACCTTTCACAGACGGCAGACACCCCGGCGGACGCTCGAGATCCCGCAAACGACTGCGGCAACGAGCGAAAAGCACAGTGTAGGCGACATGGAGACGCCGCAGCCTTTGCAAGAAGAAGGTAACAAAGATGTCCACTTTGCACAGAGAGGAAGAATGGGCGGCTGCTTGAGAAACCAACACGGGAGCAGAAGGTGCAAAGTCTGGAGCAGCCAAACGTATTCGAAAGTGTGCATGCGACGCCCGTGTTGAAGAGCGAGGAAACGTCCACACACTGACCGAGAAGATACACTTGCTTCTACCAGGTGTGAACTGGAAAGCCACAAGGGAGGAGCGCCAGGAAGAGAATGCACGGAAAAAGAGTTGCGTTGCATGCAGCACAGGCGGCAGCTCAGAGCTTTCTCCCGGATGCACACACTCTATATCGAGACTTTGCTCTGCGGGTTTCCAGTCCGGAGTTGAGTCGTCGTCGGCACCACCGCGGCAGAAGGGAAAGAAGGGCAGTTTGCTCGCGATGTTGCGGGGCGGGCGAGACCAGAGCGTCGTTTTGTGGGGACGCGCTGCAAGTGAGATGCGAGTCACTTGTTTTCTGCGTTTCGACTCCCCTTCGGTGGCTCTCCCGTAGAAAAAATTCGCAGTGATCCTACCTGAGGTACCGGGAGAAAGACGAGAGAACGGCAGTGCGCTCATAGGTGGTGTTCATGCCGGAGCGGAGCTTGCCGGCGGAGAAGGGGGAGGAGGATTTTGCATTTTGAGCCAGAGAAGAAAACAGGAAACGAGACGGGCGGAGAGACGCGGCTGCAGCCGGGGTCATCTGGGTTTCTACACAGGCACGCCCCAGAGAGGTGAACGAGGAAATGGACCGGGCTTTCGCGCCCGAGCAGTAGCTCGCTCGATACGCGAGGGAGGCTCCCGCCGCCATCGACGCCATTTTGACGAGTGTGAAAAGTCCTCCGAACGGACAAGAAGAAAGAGCGAAGCCGTGCCGCGAAAGAGAAGAAGGGCCGCGCCAAAGGTGAACAAACCAAGAGGGTTCGGGGACGAGCTGCAGAGTTGACTGGCGAAAGTTGAGACACCCGCGACGGCGCGAAAGGCGCTCTCCACAACTGTCACGGAACGCAGCTGGCGATTTGCAGATGCGCGAAGGACGCCGAGAGTCACGACCCTCACGAAAACTCAGGAAAAATAGCGAAAGACGCGAAGGGCCGGGGATCTCGACCGAGAAATTTTGGTCTCGCTGGGAACCCTTTGTCGCCCCCCGCACTCTCCAATCCCGTGTGGCCTGGCGCCTGGCGACGGTTGCACATGCTCACATGCCATTCGCACGCGCCTTTTCCGCCCCACGACCCCGCTTCTTCTCTCTATACCGCGAGACGCCCTGGCGCAGCGCATGCTTTTTTTCTCAGCGAGTGTCTTCCTGAAGCAGCGTCGAGCTCGAGAGCCGCCAAAAAAGGATGCGACACCACAGCTGCTGTGACGGCTGCAACAAAAGTCGGGGACGCGCTCCTCGACAGTTCATCGGAACGGTTTGAGTCTCCACGAGAAATTGCTCCGTTCCTGCGTTCTGCTATAAAGCCTCTGCGTGTGCGTCCGTTTCGAAAGCCAACGGGAACCAGCTGCCTGGGCTCTCGACAACGCGATTTGCGTTTCGTCCGCTACACGTGTGGCAATCTCAGCCCGCGGATCCACCCTAGCCACGACAAAAGGAGGTCAGCACACAATACGTGAAGATGGGTCAGTGTTTCCTCGAATCCTGGCGAAGCAAGGCTGTATCCTTCGTTCTCTTCCCTTTAGGGTTTGGAATAACAGCCACAAGCGTAGCCAGGTCCGAAGCCACACATGTGTTACACAGAAGGACTCGCGAGCGCCAGCGAGACGCGAAACAAAGAGTCTTTCCGAGTGTCTAAACACTCCAATAGCTTCATCGTTTCCCATGTGTGAACGGGTAGCTGGCTTCGCCCAAAAACCGCAGAAACAAACGGCAGCTGAGGGCCTCCAGGGAATGGTCTGGTGAGCGAAAGCGCGGCGGTTCTGCCAGAGCGACCAAGTCTCCTCCGAAGCGTGTGCATTTTTTTTGTTAGAGTGGCAGAAAATCCGGCAGATTTCCGTGGTTAGTGACTTCGTGAGTGGGCAGTTCCATTGCCAACGTTAAACTGTCTTAGATCTTCGCGCATCTATATACCTGAAGTTGGCACATTCATGCGCTTTTGAATATTTGCTCCCGTTCGAGAAGCGAGCCTGTGTCTGGCGGCGGAAAACAAAGCAGAAGGGTCGGCGTGTTTCGATCCCGTTTCGGCAGACAGTTGCGCACAGAAAACGAGGTCTCACCTCGACGTCGCGGAACTCCAGTCAGCACGGTGACACGAGCAGCATGGAAGTGCTCCGAAGGCTTAAAAATACCTTTGGCTACGCCTGGTTCGAAATTCCCCTGGTTTGAATTTCGTCCACATGAACACCGACAGCGGTTGCTTGTGTCCCCGCTTCTTCCGGGACACATCCGGCAGTCTTTTTCAGATACGCGCCAGCAGACAACGCCTTGACCTCGTTTTCAGGGATCTCTTCACTTGTTCACAAATGTGAAGATCTGCGTTTTCTTTTGTTCGGACGTGGAGCGCTGCCTCGTCACCGCTCACCGGCTTCCGCTTGTGAAATTCCTGGAGGACACTTGATCGTGCGATTTTTCCTTCGTCCGTTCGCCAAAGTGTTTGCTGCACTCGCCGCGCCGAGGGTGTTGAAAGCGCCGTGCCGCCGCGGGGAGAGGAGTTTTAGAGTCAAGAAGGTTGCTGTTTGTGTCTTCCTCCCTCCCTCCTCTGCTGTTTTGCGTCTCGCGTGAGGCTGCAACTGACAGGCTGTACGCAGGAGTCTTGCGGAAATGAAGTCGAAGAAGAGGGACCGCAAAGACAAGAGGCGCCGTCACGAGGAGAAACGCAAAAAGACCAAGCGGCGCCACCGGAGGCGCTCTTCTTCGTCTTCGGAGTCATCCACTTCGCGCTCTCCCCGTTCTCTGTCTCGTTCCCCTGTCAGGAACAAGTCCAGAGTGGAGCAGGCCTCCTCTTCGCCTGATTCGCTCTCTCGAAAACACAGACCTCCACTCTCTCTTGAGTCGTCCCGATTTCCCACATCGTCGAATGGAGATATGCGCAAAGCCGCGAACGGTGCGTACGCCGCAAACGAACAAGATCGCCGTCGAAGGCGACGGTCTTCGAGCGAAAACGAAATTGTCAGTTTCACTTACAGCAGACCGACAGTAGGCCCGACGCGCTTCGGAGCAGCTGACGAGACAGAGCTCCCCCGACAGGTACGAAATACTTCCCTCGTCGCCAAGGTAGCTGCGGCAAGTCTGAGGAATAGTTCGCCAGTTCCCCTCGAAGATTCCATCGGTTCGAAGGGAGTGTCACATTTTGAACGGTTTCCTCAGCGAGGTAGCACTGATCACAGCGCGAGGCGGACGCACTCCAGCGGCTTCAGCGACAGCGGCTTCTCAGTGGGCGATGCAGTCCTTGAGAAACGCAACCTGAGAGAGAGAGACATTTGGCGTGGAGACAGAGGAAGGAGGTCGCAGGAGAGAGGCAGTACTTTTTCGCAGAGTCAGGGAAAAGAAGACGCTTCCGCGCTCGCTGCGTCGGCCTACGAACTGAAAACCTACCACAGAGCGTTCGGGTTAGATGTAGGCGGGTACGCATTTGTAGGAGAAGAGGAGGCGCTTCCTGTCTCGAACACACACCGCGGGGAGGGCGCCACTGACTCCCTCCAAGATGCTATAAAGGCCGGCGCGGCAGCGTCGCTGCTCCACGGGTCTCTCGTTCAAGTGAAAAAAACGGAGCGACACGGAACCCGCGAGAAAACAAACAGCAAGACGCACCCCCACCTCTTTTGGCAGTGCTGGAGCTGCGGGGCCGATAACTACAAAACCAGACACCAGTGTTTCAAGTGCAAACGGCTGTTTGCGCTCTGAAGCAACTCGAGGAACGTGGCTGCCGGCAAACTGCTCAATAGAGCCCCTGTCGGTAGGAAGTTTCTTGTACAAATCCTGTTTTGGAGGGGGGAATCCAACTTCGGCAGCCTCCTCTCATGTGACAATTCAGGGAACTGTAGAAAGAATTTGACTTCGACTCTTCTGTCTTCTGTGTGCGCCCCGTAGTATGAACAGAGTTCCGTTGCATTCGGCTCCGGGCGCTATTGGACTCTGTATGAGGACGGTCCAACGGTAGGAAAATTTTCGTCGGATGATTGTCGTCTTCCGACTCTTCACTCGCCGTTAATACAATTTTTTTCCAAAAGAGGTGTACCTGGGTAGGAGGATCGAGAAACCGACGGTCAGACGACGCCTTCGCATGGGGGGACGGGGGGGGGCGAACTGTGTTCGCTTCACATTTTCTGTGAGATCCTGCTCAACTACGATCTAGAAACGGGCTCCCTCTGTGAATGTGCATGGCAGTTGTTGCTTTTATAAGGATAACGTATGCTGCCGTCACGATTTTAAGAAACATTTGAACTGCCATGTGCGCCTTGCGAAAGAGACCTGTGCTGTGCCTGGCCTTTGTGCCTGTTGTCGGTGTCGAAAAACTATTTCTCAGTTGCTCTCATGAGTCAAAAACGTCAAGGCGAAAAAGACTCTTACTACCTCGCACATATTTCTGAATCTGTCTTAACCTCCCATCGAACTGAATGTCACCGGGGCGAGTGCGCGTCCTTTCCAACTTGACTCAGTGTGTTTGGTTATTTCGTGCCGTTTATGCGGTGTAGCTACACTGCAGCACCTGTCGAATGATGTTCGGAAATGAGCAAAAGCTTCACCACTTCAAGCACGTCCCTGTAACAACACTTCTGGAACGATGTGTCACTGCCCTCTGTCCTCACACATGCGAGCCTACGATGCGTTCACCACTCTTTTGGTGAAGATTCAGGTAGGCTTATCTCGTGTACACGCCTTTACACAGCGGAAAAACGGCTTCACATCAGCGCACTGTCCGACATGTGAGCGGCAGCGGTCCAACTGGTATTCCCTCAGTAAACAGTACTTGCATATACACGCTTCAATGCGAAAGGCACTTGGCGAAAAAAGTGAGATTTTGAGAAAGCTCCCTTGGTAGAATGCCTAGCGCGGTAGTCACGTGCGTTTTCTCGTGGGGAACTTGTATCTCAAATCACAAAGTGAACGCGTCTCCTGAACTTGTCTTGCGCATTTCCAATTTGACTGTCTAGTCATCTGTTTCGTCCCATATATCGGAGAGCTTCCGACAGACGACAGCCAGAGGAGTGGGCTTGAGAAAAGCGGGATACGGACCCGTCCGCATTCGCAGAACGGCCTCCAGCTGCAGCATATGCATTTGCTTTTCCCATCGTGCTTTGGATCTTTCTCGTCTGCCCACGACCGCTCCCTGAATGCAACTGGCTGGCGCACTTGACTCGTGCAGTTGAACTCGGGATCTTTTGAGCAAGCCTTTCGCGCATCCCATGGCAAAAGACAACTGCGAAGCTGGATTCACTTTCGACGTCGATGCCAACGCACATGGGTACGCACTCCCCGGAGTATAGGCGACGCACGCGGGCTCGGCTGCCACAAAGACAGAAAACTGAGAGGGGGCGGTGGCACCTGCGAAACGAAGCAAGACAGGAGAAAGCATTTCGTTGTGGCGGCATCTGATTGTGCTAGTAGCATTTGAACACGAAAAGACGTTTGATCAGTCTTACCGGAGAAACCCTGCCGGACTCGGTGTTGCTTCAAACAGTCCCGAAAGTAACCATAAGTGTATAATCCCATCCACTCGGTGAATGGTGAGCGTTTGTGTTGTCACAAAAAACGCACAGAATGGTTGAATAATTGAGTCGCCGTCGGCGAACTCTGAATCGATCAACCGTGTTCGAATACCCCCGCCGTCAAAGCCTAGACACCGTGGCCCTGAAATCTGTCAAAGACTGCCTTCAAGCTCCCTGGTCTACACAGCCTGCACAGGCATAAGGTGTGTGCCCTTCTCGTTCGTCTGTATCGCCTCCTCTTCACGTTCGTCGAGAAGTTTCTCTCCGGTCGCACTGTTTGGAGGCGCTGCGTCCGACCACGGACCTTGTGCGGTGGAGACAGAACGGACCACTGTTACAGGCCTGTTCCGAATCCCGTTTTCTTCTTCAGAAGCAGAACGGTTCTTAGAATCGCGACATCGTCTGCGCCTTGCGCGTACACCGGGTTTCCAAGAATCCGCCGCTCTGACTGCTGATTTCCCCTGCGTAGCCGAGTCAACTCCATGTTCCGAGTTCTCTACGATATGGGCAGGGGTCTGCAAGCAGGTCCAAAAAGAGGCATTTCTCCGTCTTCCTGCGTCAAATGCCGAAGTCTCTGTCGCAAAGCGCTTGCCAGCTTTGGCCTCCAAAGCCGTCCCACCTTCTTGTGGGATGCCCGCACAGGCCCCGCGTCCACATGGCGACCGGCTACGTTGTTGTGGCCCCTCCTGCAAATGATAAGAGTAAAAAAACCTGCTCCCTACGCAAGGGACAGCCCACGGGAGAGAGGCCAAACTTAGCAAAGTCGGAGGGGCAGTTCTGGACCAGTAAGACGAACTGACGAATGGTGAGAGAGATTGGAAACGGGGGGGAAACGGCGCCCACTGAAACATCTCTGAAGACACTGTTCTTCAGCGAAGCACCTGTATACACAAAAGAATCCGCTGTACACGAACAAGAATACCTGGGACAGTGATAAGCGGTCACACCCCAATGAATAGAAAACCGCGCTCGAGTGACGACTTGCTGCGCAGACCGCCTCGCCAAAAAGTCTTATCCTGGGCAAAAAAACGCTTCCAGTCGAAAGATCCAGATATTCAGGAACATTCCGTACCGGTAGCCAGGCTGGAGGGCACTTCTCATTGTTGTAATTGTTTCGGCAGTAAACCCTCCTGAAGACTTGACTCGGGGAACTCTTATCCTTCTACGACGAAGCCGACAATCAGATTGTCGGTTCGCAGCGGCATACACGTCACACGAGCTGCCTCGAGACAGAAAAAGGGATTTTCTTCACTCGTTTAACGGAAGCTGTGAAGTGAACTATGTCGACGACGACGCATCTCTGAGAGACGGAAAGACATGCATGCATGCATGCGCGCACAAGGCGAGCGCTACCGTAAAGCAAAAAGGACGATCGGCCCATCGCTTATACAGAAGTCACGCCGTAGTACTGAGTGCCGACGGGCTATGCAGCGCACCACCTGATAGCCCTGGGCACATGAGAGGTATAAGTAATAATAAACGCTGATGGTACAAGAACATGAGTTAGCATGAACCGGAATGCGACAGGCGAGCGACACACAAAACTGCCGGGTACGAAGGGGTATCATCACATTTTTGTTTCACCGTGTATTTCTGTCTTTAGGGAAAGCTTTTCCGGATTGAGCTCACCTGAACATGAAAGTGGCTGATTTGCACACAAGAGGAACCTGCGATTAAACACAGCTATAGTTAGCGGACAGTCGTACGCTTCATTGCATACAGTAAGAACATGGGATCAACGAGTCGACAAGGCGAAGACATGATGCTGCTTCTCTATGAACTAGCGAACACCGAACTGGATTGTAAGGACTCCTTCAGAACCAGTGGCCGCGGTGTCAACTTGATCTAGTGATCATGTTTGGCGCACTCACAACTGCGTTGGCGATCCATCCATGCAAGAGCGACATGACAGAGGGCATGCCGGGACACTAATAGCGGGACCGACAGAGGATGTGTGGTCGTACGTTTTTTCAGTGTGACCTGATGACTACTTACGAACCGTCAGACCGTGGAATCTAACACTCGAAAAGTAAAAGCGATGCTTTTGTACGGGTGGACTGTCACTCTGCAAAAAATGTGCGTGGCGAGGCTCAGATCCAACGCTGCTGGTGATTACACAGGTAACAGTATAAATAACACCACCCATGCTTTCCTGTCTTACGCGTACTAAGAGCAGCCGCTATAGCGGCTGTTGTCAATTTTGATTCATATTCATATAACATGTCGGCCCCGCCAGCATTGCAGTGGCCTCTGATTGCACGGCTGACGCAATGAAGTGCCCACTGGAACTCGTATGAAGCGCAGAAAGTACAATAAATCAGTGGAAACCGACAAAGCGCAAGACATTTTTAGCTTTCATAAGGGGAGAGTGATGAGTTGTGACGATGAAAAATCACATATGTCTGCAAAGCATATTGTACTCCCCAGCTGCGGCCGACATTTTCCTCATGCTACACCTGTGTCCGTTGCCCTTTCTGAAACTGTGCCTTACAGCTTTGGCTCATTCTGCAATCAGTTAGCTATAATGCTCGCTCGAACTTTGTCTCATCCCTGTACATTCGGTACAGTAAAACTTGTGCTGTTACCGCTATAGGCTAGATGCTTATTATACTGTTCTTCTAAGCTTAACAACAGCAACACCACGATGGATTCTGACGATGAGCTGAAAGAAGTGATTTCGTTGCACCAGCACATGGGATACGAGTGTTCATCATCGTAGACCATCCACGATATGCGCCGGATGTGCCTTGTAAAAACCCTTCTGCATAGTTATGGCTGACTCGCAAGTTTGACGATCCGCTGGAAAGATTATCACCTTTGGCGCATTGACCCTCATCGGCCTCTCTCTCCCCTTTCTGTACGTATCTTCCGTTTCGCTTGCAACACTTCTTCATGGTCAAGTCTCATTGCTTTCTTCGGCTTCCCGGAGGTGCCCGAGACAGTCCGCGTCATCCTTTATGCATTAGGCGGCAAGTCCATAGTGCCCCCGTATGTGGCAACTGCTTCCTGGAACCACCCCCTTTGATGCGCACCTGCGCCTAACAGTCCTAACGGACTCAGACATTTGAATTCGTGCAATTATCTGGCCTCCCCTTGTGTACACAACCAATATCCCGGAAGAAACGTATCAGACTAACAGGTCAGCAAATCTTTGGTTGCCCATGGCGTGCTTGAGGCCAGCCAGAAGATGTTATGCGAAATGACATAACACGCAGGACCTGCACACACGTTCGCTTGGGACATTTCTTTCAAGAAAATCTAAATTCGACATCATCCACATGTTAGCTAGTCACTCACGGCTCACTTGTACAAAGAAAAACAAGATCAATGAAGGGACAGAGACGAGAGTACTCCAGTTAGCGTGGCCGTCGTGTTGTCTGCCGTACACGTTTTGTCGTACTCACGTGGACGGTGTTTCCGAGCCTCGAGCAGTTCTCTTAGCACCACTGTGACCGCCCCGACATCACCCATCGAGACCAGACAGCCTAATGCAAAACACTGCGTTGTAAAAATTGCCAGGGTTGTCCGTTTCAACCGAGGGATCTTGTGCTGCCTTTGTCAGCAAGTATGCAAAGTGGAGCGTCTTCCAGCGCTCCCGAGTTGGGATACTGATGTATACAACAGTGGACGTATGAACCTGATTGTCCGGGACTGCAGCTGGAGTGTGCTTTTTAGTCTGCAGCAGTGGAGCTACAGGTTTGACCCCGCAAAGTACCCAGGGTGAGTCATCGAGTCGGCGGCAGTGACCCTGTGATGGGAACAACTACCAGAGCTGTCAACGAAAACCTACTTGCCGTGCTGTGTGTGGCGTTAGTAATCACTGTGGTGCACGACAGCTCGTGAGGAAGACCAACGTTTCCCGCCAGGGACAATTTCATCCATCCCCGTGCAGCCGGCTTTGCTAGGAACATCAAGAATCGATGCCATACAAGGGAGAACGTTTATACGAGGTGGGCGAGAGAACCCGTACAGTCTTGTTCGAGGCGACACCCCGACCGTCGCAGAACACTTGAGCTGAAACCACTTTTCCGTCACCGGGGCGAGCGTCGAGAAACCAACACTGTCTCCGCGACGCACACATATCCAAATGCCTGTACGCCCCTGCATCGCAGTTTGTAGCATCCTTACGCCTTGGGAGACGCTACCGGGAAAATGTCTAGGGAGACGATACCGGAAGAATGCCTAGGGAGACGATATCGGAATAATGCAACAACCGTTTCCGACAAGTTGTTCTTTTGACCCATTCCCTGGGTGTTTCCTTCTCTAGGAGACAAGGAGTAACATATTTAGATGACGAAATGGTGGAGGGCGTTTACAGCTCCTTTGAGGCGATGATTTTTTCTTTGCCGCATGCTTGCAGAACAGTCACAAGAACCGACTTGCCGTCCGTGAAGAGGTTCTTGACCTGCGTGGCGACTTCGTCCAAGTTTCCTTCGGAGTCCTTGGGCAGCATCAAATCGTCCTTCGTTTCGCCGTTCTCCAGAAGCAGCGTGCAGAAGCCATCATCGGACAAGTCAATCAACTGGAACTCAGATCTCTTCACATTCGGTACCTCCATGTTGTGAGAAGTCGGGCAAACATCTTCGTATTTCTTGCCGGTGAAGATATCCAAACCGACAATGTGCGCCTTGGCGTGACCATGCTTTCCGGTTTTGGAGGTGGAATAATCGACAACTTTGCAGGGGTTACCCTTCAGCATGACGAAACCGTTCTTCTTGATCGCTCCCGCCTGCATGGGATATGTGTGGGACGCCCCGGCGTCCGCGGTTTCGAAGGTGACATCCTCGGCGTCACTCATTTTGACACTCGTAATAATCACAGAAAAAAAGGACAAAAAGTTTGACGAAAAACCACCAACGACCTAGAAAAAAATGAAAATACCTATACAACAAACTCAGACGACGTGCCGGGTGTCCCCTTCCAGAAAATCGTGTGGGGGGGGGGGAAAAGAGGTCGTCAAACTCTGCACGCCAGCACGAAGAAAGTAAAGTAGGGAAGATGGTGTAGTGGAGAGACCCGCCGCCCCCCCGACCATCGAATCGACGGCCTATAAAAAGAACAGGCTTTTTGCCCGCTTAGCGCAAGGCTAGACAACCCTCGAGCGTAATTTGCACCAGATGAACCCCCCGATTTTTCCCGACGTCGCAGCGTAGGAATCGATGGAGAAACTAGAGGCGGGGGGAGTTTATTGATGACGTATCAGAGCTGCTCTGTCTCTTTCCATTCCACCTTGATTCCTTTTAGAATTTCTGGAGACACGAGAGTGCATGCAAGAAACATAGTTTCTCTTCATTTGAAACGAATGGTCTTCAAAGGTGTTGCCCCAGCGCGAGCAAAACCAGCAGTAACACGGTGTGTCTTCCGGTAGCGCAGTTACCTGATGCGCTACGCTTCTGGTTGGTTGTCGAATGGGAGCAACGAAA
Organism: Toxoplasma gondii ME49; assembly: GCF_000006565.2. Lineage (NCBI taxonomy): Eukaryota > Apicomplexa > Conoidasida > Eucoccidiorida > Sarcocystidae > Toxoplasma > Toxoplasma gondii. Next base: position 5,598,899 of record NC_031480.1, read on the forward strand.
GTGAAACACCGTAACAAGATGACTAAGGAAATTACTCGTGTTTTACGAGAGAAAGAGGCTGTTCGGAAGTGCTTGTCTCTGGAGAATAGTTCATATTCAATTGCCGAGCTCAGCAGGACCCCCGTCGCTGCGAATCTAGTTTTGATGTCCCTAAGGCACGAAGAACGATACACATACCCAGCCACTTTAAAACGGGTTCTGATTCTCGCCCCCGTCTCCGCATCAACACGGCCGCGCACCTCCCCACGCATCTGCTGCAGGGATCGACAAACGGCAGACAGTGAGGTAGAAACATGGAGCGATCCTGGTACAGGCCTAGTACGTCTGAAGGTGCCGAAAGTAAGGACATTTGTAGATGAAAACGCCACTAGCCGTCATTTCGAGAATCACAGTGAAGTCGGGCAAGTCAAGCGGGGCAGGAACATGCCTGAGAGCGAGGATACCGTGTAGCCCTCCCTTGTGTAATAGGAGCCGGTCGCGAACTGGCACCCCTGAGTTCTCTGCCTAGCCCGCAGTGAATGTTGCTGTTTCGAGTCCGACCGCAACTGCCTCGTTTCGACATAAATGAGCCTATGCCCTGATGGTTCTTCTTACATACTCTTTTCTGCGGTCAAGAACGCACCACTGACACGGGCCAAGGGTGTCAAACCGCCCGCTAGCGACGACATCTCTGTTGAGGTGACCGGGAGGCTCGGTTTACAAAATGTGTATTGTTGTTTCTGTCGAAGGCCAACACAACTGCAAAAATAGTGCTGATAAGCGTGTCCCCCATGGTGTCAGCAGGTGGGTCTACAAGGGAGATTCAGACACGCATGTATAGGACACGACCAGAAGGGCAGGCACATACAGACAGGCGACTGCGTCGATTTTGTTAGAGATATTAATAAGGAGAGAGAGATGGGCGCACCCTGATAGGCATGGATCGATTTTTAGATGCTGCGAGTAAAGTGAGGGGCTGGGCAGGCATTGAGAACTCGTGGGCACACACGCCACGGTGAAGTGGCCACTACACAGTCGCCGCAGTATGCAACTGCACAGAGGATACACAGGCATTAAAACCCAGTACTTGTAGCCGTCGGAAAGTATTTCGGCAAGAAGACAGTGCGCCCATGGAAACAACGTTCGTAAAGCCATACAGTCGAAAGACAACCGAAAGAAAGCAAAAAGTGGTGTTTTGTGCTGTCAAAGATTCTTTCCTAAAGAGATATCATCACCCCTTAAACACACCTGCTGATCCACCACTGGAACTTTTCATTTGCGACTGTGTCTGAAGTCGGGCCGCTCCTGGATGTGGTGTGTTTGATTTTTCTTCCATCTCTAGGAGATCTGAAAATAGCAGACCGGAAGCACAGCTCTACGTGCAGCCCGTTGCGTTTCCACGTTCGGCTTACGCCATCGATTACACGCACCAGTCTTCATGTCTAGTTCTGTGGAAACCATAATCAACAGCCGTGCGAAAAGGACTTTGCCCCCTAAGACTTAATTAAACAGCTGTGCTGGACGGAGCTGTAGCCATAAAAACTCAGCTAGTTCAGTCTCTTGTACACAGCGGGTGGGAGTCTGAGCTGCCATGGTAATTTGCACTCACCAGGAAAAAGTGCTTCGATCGTCTCACGCGGCGGGACCCATATCGGTTTAGTGACAAGAGCCTTGACGCATCGCAAATTCTGTACGTCTTTGATGTACATGATTTTTTGCCCTTTTTTTCTTAAGTTCTTTTCACGAATCTGAAAGGAACATAGTGGAGCCAGATTCGGTAGCTTTTCATATACGAAGCGACAGGATGTGTCTATATCGATGCAAAATCGTCCGTCTACCTATCTCAGAAATTCTCTACCTCCCACCATCAGTCTCTACATATTCCGTGTCTATCCGTTCATATATATGTTTTTTACCCTGTTATCTTCGAAGCACATACCCTCCACTGCGTACCAGGCTGTTTCTTGAGATGTGCATATCAAACCCTCTCTAAAACACTCTCCTGACGCGGCCTGTCCATCATATTTTATGAGTTTATGCTATGTCCTCGCCGCATCTCGTTGTGTTGCTTCGACCACACACCTCCGGACAGTAGTACTGGGTGGCAGCACGAAGCTTGCCAATGCACTTGGGTTTGGGTGCGTTGTATAAACCGAAGACGAGGCCAGCTTCATTGAGAGTGTATCCCTGAAACACGTTTAGAGGCAAACCAATGTTGTGACCACGCTATGGCAGTCCTCACAAAATTCCCCGCAGAATGGCTACCGCCTGGACCGAGTTCCGTTTGCATCTGCTCACCACGAATGGGGGGTCCGTACGTGCACACGTGTAGGTTGTTTATATTGATTTATCTATCTACCGCAGAAAATATGGTTATACACATGTATACATGCACATGTACAAATATGTGCTTTCGCAAGATGTATATGTAAGCATTCTATCTCTCCCCCTATATACATATGTATATATATATATATATATTTCAGCCGTGTAAACGCTCATGCTTCGGTGTAGATCCGCAAGTACGCCTGAATGCGCATAGAACATTCACAGCGATAATGCCGCTGCTTTGCGTCGAGAGGGATACACACACATGCGAACACATGCGCCTATGTCGATGGCGGAGAAGCAACGACAGTGCTTACTGGAGGGCAGATCAGCACAAAGTCAACAAACGCCTTTCGCTTGCATTCCTCAAGGTTCAGGGCATTCTGTACTGTTCCATCGGGACAGCGCATGACCGGCTGTGCATAATGAAATGAGAGACACTGGATGGATACCTCGAGGTCCTCCCTCGCGTAGTACAAGTTGCCAGTTTCCCCTGCGACAGACAGCCGTACGTGGAACTCTAACTAGAACGCCGACTATCCCGCATCTGTGCATCTCGCATCCCAGTGGTGTTGAAATTCACTTAGCGACAGACTCTCCAACATTATTCGATGCAACAGGTTCGCTCCTGGTCAGCATATGGATTGTCAGATTGATTTGGGCAGCAGAGTCGGTACATTTCCACAAAAGTAGTGACGTTTCCAATCAGGTGTGACAGGATGTTGAACTGGTATCCGAGGACTGACTCCGTCAAATGAAACCGAGTTCGGCGTCGTTTCTTTGCTGCATGTGGAATTGACTTCCGACAACAACGGTGTTTCTTTGCATCATACTGCGTACTAATCTTATTCTTTATCCACCTGGCGTTAGAGTGTACCACTGTGGACGCTGCAAATTGATGGCGCAGAGAGAACCGCGTGCGCGTGTGACTTCCTGCCCTTTTTGGGATAGTTGCCACAACTGTCACAATCTTACCTGTCTGTCTGGAGAATTTGGTCCAGTCTGGTCGAACGACTTCTTCCACAAGAGAATTTGGCATCATTAGTGAGTAATTAAATGGCTCGGCTTCCCCTCTGCCCAGTAGAATGAAAGGAACCTGTCTAATCATATCGTGACAAGAGGGACGTATGAGACCCTCATCTATCGCGACACATGTTTTTGCTGGATGCCCGAGAGCACTGTCGAAGATAACCGGCGGATCATTTCCTGCTTTGAGGTAGTCCTCGTACGGAATCGTTCCTGGAGGACAAGAAGCGAATATCTTGATAACTTCAGTCTGCGGGCAGAGATTCCAAAAGAATACTGAGGATATTCAAGTGTTAAACGCACTTCTAACCCGCTTTTCGCCTACAAAAAGATCTTCTTTTCTCGCTGTGCAGCAGCTCCCTAATTTGCATTGCAGAGGTGCAAAAACGATGAAGACTATACAAACAGCTACACTCACAAAACACATCCATACAGTGTCTATGAGATGGGCAACACCTTGTCTCGTATTGGTGAATCATCGAGACACACATTCAGATTCACGATGTCCAGCGTATTTGTGAAGACGCATACAGGAGGCACAACAACTAACTCATAAACGAACATTAGGTCCCAAAGAGCTTGGCATGCATCTGAGGCTACAACTCCAGCACAAACAAACATTACCCCTTCTCTGGTTGCGCGTATGGCATATCTAAGCTGGTACACGCAGGCTGTCGCTTCTTAGCCACACTACTTACTGCGATGCAGGTCACAAGAGGATGATTTTCCTCATCATAAAGGTCGTAGTTGATCGACTCCTTTGCTCCCCCTTTGCACCGTGGCGTAGCAAGGTAGTCGCCGCGGAACTTGAGTTTCTTCCTGCACTCCCCAGTCCCATCTTTCTGCAATTCCCACAGCGCAAAAGCGAGTCGAACAGCAGCTACGGTCAGAAACACTTCAAGGCTTTCTGCCATGAAAAACAAAGGATACGCCATCCGCGATTGTATGTATCATTGGAAAGAGCGTTCTAGGACAAGCTATCATACACTTGTTCGTTTCCTGTGGGAACGGCTTTGCACAGTTTACGCACTGTTTTCGAAAAGCAATGAGTGAATCGACGACAAACGTGCACACATCATGATACCGGGAATCTGAGTAGTTGTTAAACCTCTCAAGCTCTGTACGTACCAAGAGCCTGCTCCTGTAGCCTTCTGGACACTGAGGAACCCTATATACTTGAGTGGCGACTGCGCACGATGTTTCATTGAGACTCTTAGCGCCCGGAGGACAGCCTATATAGCCAGGATGGGTGCTGTTATACAAACACTTGGCCATAACTGGATCTAACACATAAGGAGAGTCACAACTCGGCAGAGCAGGGAGGCGCTCGATTGGTCTACAAGGACCATAGTGGTAATCCAAAGGGGTGCGTGCTATCCGGTAGCCAATGGGACAGGCCGAGATCGGTTCAACCTGAATAGAAGCAGGTGGACGAGTTGCAAACAACTGAAAAGTCACTGGAATGTCTATTCTCGTGTTGAAACAAAGTGGGGTGCACCAGTGAGCCCGCAACAAAGAATGCACTTAACCAAAACAAGGCAGAAAATCAATGGAAGGCAGTTAACAACTTGACATCCTTCTCAGCCCACTGCATTGCTTCGGTTTTTCTGGAAGCATAAGACTCTTCACCTTCCCCAGGGACGTTCTTCTATTTATGCTTATTTGGCGTATGCACACCCTGCGCACGCCATTCATGAAGTTGCTACGTGAATCAAGACTCTTTTGACAAGCTGACCTCCGAGACAGTAAAGCAGCGACTCATTTCTGTGTCGTATGCTCCTGCACCAACGCATGATCCCTGAATTGGGATTTCTTCTCCCAGCGGAGATGCGCAAACAGAAGTTGAAACAGCCTGGTAACCTTTCAGACACCGAACTACAGAGTATGCGTCACTACTATCCATGCCCATTGCGACGATGATGTCGGGCGGAAGCGTCGATACTGCGTCATAAAAAGTTGTGCTGTTGCCTCTTTGTCGTAGCTCCTCAAGAACGAAATCCGCCACATCCTGTATCGCTGAGGAGCAGTAACAACGTAACACGCAATCATCGCTCTAGGTTTACAGGAACCGAAAGTTGACAACGGTTTTGAACCTGTTAATACAAAGTACTGAGTCGAATACCAGTCCATTACGCTTCAAATAAAGTGTTGAAGTGCTCTAGTGTCGTGTTGAGTTATCGCGAACAAATGAGATACTTCACTCCTGCTCCACGACCTATGCAGTACACATGCCACCGGGACGTTTACCATTTCGTCCTTTTTTGAACGAATTCGTTTTCCAGGTATAAACGTGTACACAAATAGGAATGGTCTTAGGATCATGCCTGTGCGCACAGGAGTTCGCAGACCGAGACTTGGGTTCCCTGAAACTACTTTCATTCTTGTGTACACTTAAAGGGGGAAAGACGTAGCAAAAACCGCGCGGGTTGTGTTTTAATCTTGGCAGGAAACAAAGCAGTAATGCTGCGGCCACTAGGATAGACCACGATGTACGAGCATGTCGCCCAAAGTTGATGTTTCACCCTTACATGACCATGCTGACGAACGCGGAAGAGGAAAGCGTGATCAGAAGGAAGGTGGGAGGGTGGAACAAACTGCAGTGTCGATCCTATGGAGACGTTGGTAAAGAGATGAATAACGACTTTTGCATGGCGAAGAAAGATGACTCTTCACTGAAAGAGTGCTCCACAATTCTGATCCCTCTGTTTCGGAACATGTAACGGTAAGACTAACCAGTGGCGTCTGGCGTGGCAAGTCTCAGTAAATCGTTGGTCTTTGAGATGTGATCAACAACGGGGAAGTAACCGTCCCATTGTGATGATCGAGTCACTGTCGCATTTGTCCTCGTATGGACAAAGGGTTCGTAGCCGTGGTCACCGGGCATGTCGTATTGGTCGTGCAGCATCTGCGTTTTGATTTTACCCCACGTTCTTGCGGCTGTCCCAGAGCTAGACATACTCTGAAGATCGGGAGGTCGATCTTCTAAAGAGAAAAAGGGTCTTTCGTTTTGAATAAATCGAACGCCAGCAGTTGTTGCCTCCTCCGTCTCCGATGATGCTGATTCTGGTTTCGGTTCCTTTTCCCCAGCATCTTCAGACGGTGAGGATGGAACGGTTGATCGAACAAAATCTTCTGGTAACCAATGTTGAAAGGCAAGCTCTCCGTTAGGATTGACAGAAGATTGCTTCGTGGAGAGGTTGGCTCTATTCTCTGTTCTGTTCCACCGTGTCTGAAATGCCTCGACAAACTTGTGGCTTTCTGGTGACAGTACTCCAGAGTATAAGAAACTTGTGGGGAAATCCAGCTGGTCCCCCTTCTTATCGCTGCCGAATAAGGGCGACGAGACGTAGGGGATAAAGTTTTGGAACTTTCCAGCCTCAAACGGCTTCACTGTGGGGTAATATTCTGCTGAGTCGTCGAACAGGTACTGGGCACAGCACTGAATGATTCGAAAATATAAGAGACCGCCAAGATACAAAAAAAACAGACGCTGCAGAATTTGCCTCCTCCTTAGCATTACTGTTGTATAAAATCAAAGAACAAAGCGGTAAGAAACGCAGAGCCGTTACAGGCAGTCGTTCAGTGGTTCTGCTCGAGAGCCAGGAGAGGCAGTTAGGGGAGGAATCCCTGGTGAGGAGATCCGGATATTCAAAATTTTCTGTGCAGATGTAAGTGATACATATTCCACACCAATTGGCAAAGGCTTATACTTCAGAGTAATGTGATACGAGAAAAAAAGCCAAAAAGGAACGCACCCGAATAAATGAATTGTTTACCGTAGCTGCGTTTCAGTGGCTCCCCCCACCTCCCGTGTCAGCTCTCCACAAAAAGTAGATCGGAAGAAAAGTTGGTGTGCCGAATATGAAGTCGCCTTCCTTTGTGCAGATCACCAGCTTCATCTGTCTGATGTTCTACTCGACTACTGCAGCTACAAATCCGCGGAGCTACAACGAAAAGCCACCTCTCTGTCCTGTAGACAGTGTCCTTTGGGTCGAAGAGCTACGAGGGGCGCCGTCGTCTCATGGTTTTTAATCTTGACATAAGAGCTCTCCATTTCCCAATGACTCGGCATTCCGTAACGAGACATCCGTGCATCACGAGAGACAAGGGACATTTTCTACGTAGTGTTGAACAACCTGAGTGTAGTAGAGCACTGCTCCCATTCGCAGAGTTCGTCCACTGCAGCAGGAAACACGACCTGTCTTCCTTCCCCATACGGCTACAATTAATACGTTAGTACAAAAACTACAAAGCAGAGAAATGTATTGTGGCTCTGTGTCGAATTCGGGGTTATCTACTGTAGTATGCTGAGCAAAAAGTGCCAACATCCATTTGAACCCCGCACTAGCAGGCAAGCAAGCCCGTGACCGTGCCGCTCGCTGGTCGAACGCGCAAAGAGAGGCACTGGCCCTGTCGAACTCTCCCTCACCGTAATTATATCCATCACCGATCCTTCTGTAAAATGTTTTCTTGGTTGGCTGTTCTAGTCGCATTCCCTGTCCGATGCCAAAGAAGAACCATACATGCAACTTGTCTAGCCACCACCGACCTTTGGCACGTACCACGGTACCCGGCCGCTGTTTTATGTGTGTGCTTTGGATGTTTTAAATCCTGAAAGACACTTTTTCCATTTCTTATGGGGCGTGCTGCGCAACCAGCGACTCAATTCAATAGATATTGCACGGCAATTACAATGTTTTGCGGAGAAACTCCTTCCAAACGGCATCTTGTTCCCTAAGTGCTTCGACGAAGCTGCCGTGGCGGCGGAAGAGCACTGCGCCCTGCGGTTCCAAGTGTAGGTGGCGCATTCACTGCTGCGGCATTCTTTAATTCATCCGGGGGAACGTCCTTTTTTCAAAATACACTTCTTCTTTGAGTATGACTTCCTCAACTCCTTTAATGGCTGACGGTTAGTGTGGCGCTTCGATCGCGAAACATTGAGAGGCCTTCTTCATTCTAGCTCCATCGCATGCGTGTCCCGCAGGGGAAGTTGTGTCGAACGATTTTTCTTTTTCATGGATAGGGACCTTATATCCAGAATATGCCATTAAAAGCAACCTATGCGTGTCCAGTTAAAGCATAGTACAGACCTAGACAATATTTGTCCCCTTCCCCCCTACGCAATTGGACGCAGCCTGCCAGCGGAGGGAACTCAACTTCTAAGCCACTTCGTGGCGCCGAACAAGATCAAGTGTTTCACTGTAGTAGCCGATTCGTTTTGGAGTTGTTGGAAAGTACGCGCCGGTACCAGTATCTGGAGCGCGCGTCCAAGCAACAAACGAGTTGTACGCCTGCAGGTAGTTCTGTCGCGCTATCGGTGCCTCAAGATGGTGAGCTCAGTGCGAACGTGAGTAAAGGGAAAACGAGCCCCGTGTTTCTTTTTTGGCGTTTGACGGCTCTCTTGAAACTGATCAGGAAAGATGGAGCAGGACAACGTTCAATATTACTATGATTCGTCCGCGGATCAGTGGTGGTACTTCGATACCGCTACGCAGACTTGGTTACCGTGGCAAGACGAAACAGCGGAGAAAGCTGTGGAAGTCGCTTCCTCAGCTGACAACCCCAGCGCGAATGCCGCTAAAATAGAAGGTACACAGACTGAAAACACTAGCGAAGGCGGGGAGGCACAGAAAGAAAATGTTGGGAAGGAGTCTAGTTCCGCGGTCAAACAAAGCGGGGTCGCCTGCAGTGCGACAGCAACGGACAAGACTTTCGAGGACAGAGCAGCTCCATCCGCATCCAAGGACGAAAGCAGTGGCGCTGGCACCTCGGTGAGGAATGAGTTGTCTTCGTCCTCTGCTGATGAAAAAGGTTTGCCGGTGAAACGGACAGACACAGGAGACAACCAGAGTTTGGGCGGGGGTAGCAGTGGTGACAGCTCTCCAGTGTCTCCGTCTCAGACGGAAGGTGGGGAAGACGCGCAACGAACCAATTCTCTCGCGCAGAGCGATGCCTCAGATCGTGTACGCGACATGCTCGCGAGACTCGCCAGCACGCCTTCACTCGAGCGGGCACTGACGAGCATCACCGGCGCAGGACACACCACGAAACAAGACTTTTTCACGGGCCAACGGAAAACACCGGCGGAGAAAAGAGAGCAATGTGCTCAAGACGATGAAAACACCTCCAATGAGGATGAGGACAGCGAAAGCGAGGATGCAGTAACTCCCAGTATCGAACTTGATCCGATCGTGCGCCGCAGCACTCGAATGCTGACCTTCAAAGACAAAGGCGGTCTTGCAGGATGCTTGAAAGCTGCGGCTGCTCAGCGCATGTCGCTGATCGAAGAATCAGGTACAAAGAAATGACGTTCCCGAGCGTTTTTAAGTGAAAATTATTGCCAGGCGAGACAGAATGGGGACATGCTTTTCCAGAGGGAGCCCATTGCCTCTTTTGCAGATGATGGGCAGCTTGCAGGAGCTGCCTCTCTCGGCAAACCTGACAGTGCCTCTTACAGTCTCTAAGGTGTTAGGAGCACAGCCCACAATCGTAGTTCTGCGCTAGATACACAGGCCATTCATCGATACACACATACCACGGCTGGGGCCACCCGAAGCCTAGCCGCAGTGTGGGGCTCATCTCTACATCAGTTTGCTTGCATGGGAGACTTTTGTGAAACTACTGCTTTTCTTTGATTTGATACCGTTGTTCCACACTGGCAATACGCTACGTTCGTGACGCCCTGGCGCGTCAACCGGCCTAACATCTCTATTTGGTTTGCGAGGGAAGAGCAACCCAAGTGTCTCTGATGAATCGCAAGTTCTAGCTGAAGCTCGTGACGTTTTCTAACGCGGTATGTCACCTCTTCCGAGTTTTATGCAGCTTTTTATGTGTGACTTTTTCCGTCAGGGGGTTTTATCCCTGGAACTGAAGATTACCGACAAGAAGCGATTAAACGGAGAGCGAGACAACTCGCCTCACAAACGCATACTCGCGCCCAGCGGCGTTGGCTGGACGCTGCTCGAATGGCCTCTGGCGCTACTCCCAAAACGGGGGGCGAAAAAATCAAGCGCTTTTCTGACCTCGTGGATCGTCTTCGGGAGAAAGCGTCACCCGAAGATGGCGAAGGTAAGAATTGGGGCCGTCTGGAAGGTCTCCACCTCCGCGACTCGCTATCGTTCTCTTCACTGACACTTTTGGACTTTGCGATGACAGTGGCAGCGTCATATTCTCTTAGCTCAAGGCCTGCTTTACAACCGAACACGAGCCCGGATGCACGCAGTCCTAATGCTTCACTACGATATGTTGTGTTTCCCTATTTGCCATTGGGGTAGTGCTGTACGGTGCCGCGACAGGGTGGGAAGAGCTGTAGTTGTTCGCGAGGAATTCCACACTGATGCATCGATCGCTGATTGGTTGCCTCAAGGAGTTTATGTTACTGGTATGTTGTCTGTGGTGGTGAGAGGTGTTGTGCGCGAGCGATAACGAGGTGGAGCATTGATCGCCGGATACCTCACAGAGTTTGTGTTGCTGGTGTGTTGTCTTTCTTTCCAGAGGCCGTACCTGCCGGACTGGTTACTTCCGCGCAAGCTCTAACATCCGGCCCGCCTCCCCCAGGTGCTTTAGGTGGAGTGGACGAATCTGTGGCGTCGCAGCTGCTGTTTAAGCCTGAAGTCGATTTGCGGGAGCAGCGACGGAGATCCAGTGGCTTTACCGGTGGTCAGCAAGGGTTTGTGCGTTTTGCCGACGCGACGTTTCGCGATCCGAACTCCCAGCTTCAGATGAAGGACCTGCTCACCCAGCAGGGGAGGAGGCGGGGGTCGACAGACTCGTCCGACTACAACATTTCGGGTTCCGGAGTATCGAGGGACCGTGGGGATGAGCCAGCAGACTGAAGCGGCACGTGGGTGTCTCGTTCGTATCTCAGTTATGTTTTGTCGTAGTTTCTCGACTTTTTTTGAAATAGCTATTTGCCTATCTTGGCGTCATCTTTGTTATACCTTGCAGAGATATGCACCTTCGGCGACAAAACAATGACTTATGATCCGCCGCGGCTGTAGACGAGATAGAGAAGGGAAACCGTGCCGTTCCCACCTCTAAACTTCGCTTCTTTGGAGAGTCGATGTGCACGACTCTGTGGGGTTCACTGCTGTTTTATTTGTTGTGGCGAACGCTTGAGGAAATGCAGTCTGCAGAGCAGATCCACACAGGTATTTTCCTAATTGTTCGTAGTTGGTACTTTTTCATAGTGTATCGTTAATATGACTAACGCGGTCACACAGCAACGTGCTCGTGACAACTGGTCGTGTTCCACTCTTCGGGTGCGGTGAACATCACCGGCACTTAATTTGCGAAGGGGGGCCCTCTTTCGTCCAACCGTTTACCGAAACGTCTGAGTGGCATACGCCGGCAAACTGCCAAATTCATGATCTGCCATGGCTTGCGCGGTGGAAACTACCTTGTGATCGTGCGAGTCACCTGTAGACTCTTCGCGGGTAGCCACGCACGCGAAAGTCGCCATTGATGTGTGGGAGAATCCGCTTGCGATAGTCGCATATAGTGAGTCCTTTACTAGTACAGTCTTCTGGAAGGCCACTACTGACTCACGGATAGTTACTCGTAAAAATCCTGAAGTGGTTATCGCGCTGCCCTCTAAAACTTCGCAGGGTCAGCGAGATAAATTTTCGTGTACAGCCTGTCCTATCTCCAAAAGGTTGAGGGACGAAGCAAATAGGCGGTTCACATTTGGCAGCTGAGAGTGACATGCCACGTATTCCCACGGAAAAATAGGAGCACTGCTGCCTAGCCCGCCCCCCCACCCCTCTCAAATCGCCGCCGACGTGTGTGTACATGAGCGGACAGAAATAGGCGGGTATGTGTCACGTGATCACAGTCGGCATATGAGTATGCGCAGGTTAGTGTTTTGTCTGTTGTAAACTCCGCACGCGGTCCAGAAGGATTGCCTCACGCGGACCATCTGTGCACAGGCAAAGTGGTACGCGCCTGAACCAGTTCAAACGGAGACTTCAGCTCTGTCTTCTGTAGGGGCGCAGAAGGCTGCTGTTTCGTTGCAGCCCGAGTGGCACGGTGAATGTGCGCCGAGTACTAGAGCGGTGCTATAGCACGTCTCACGATTGCGGGTGTTCAGAATCGTTTGTTGCCATGGGACTCGCAGGGAATCTCAAAATTCCTACCAGCTCAAAGTGGTAACGGATCTGGGAAAGAGTCGAGGCCATCGTGGAGTGTGCATGGGGTCGCGAGGCTTTGCGGAGAAGCCTGAGGCGGCCGCGCAGGGGCGCGCGATGGAGGTGTACGAGCCCCCCTTTCAGGTCGGAAGCTGGGGTCGATGGTTGAGAACACAAGGAAGTGTCATTCGTAAGTGGCTTTTTTGCCTTTTCCTCCACATGCGCTAACCCTCGGGAGCATCCGTTCTGTCAAATCTGAGAGGCAGCTGCTTAGTGTATGTGGATTATTGGACGGGATATACGCGCTGTAACAACACAGGGCAGCTAGCCTGATTGCGAGTGGAAGCTGTTTCGCAGATGGCCTCTCACACGCTGCATGGAGACTTTTCATTTCCTTTTCGTTTCAAAGTTCGAGTGGTGTGGACCAACGCGGGGTTCAAGAGTGAGGTTCGATGTGGAATGAGTTCCTGCGTGCCGCATTTTGCCTCGGATTTCCGGCAATTGAGGTATGCGGGCTCAGTCAATCCGCGTTCACCATGACATCGCATGTTTTCTGCGACAAAAAAAGGGCTCCCAGGGCGGGTGCCTTTGCGTTGCTTTGAGCCCACATTAAATCTTTTTTCCCTGTCATGCCTCTGAAGACCTAGTTTCGTTGACATTCGTGGCAAACTTGACATTTTCCGCCTTGTCAGATCGACACCGGCTGGGCTCCGGCGCATGCCACGCCGCCGCGTTTTTCTCATGTAAAACTCTGAAAGAGAGAGTCTTTTCCCTCCTCGGCTTTCTAAGTCTTCTTCCTTTTCCACACCTCGCCGTCTAGATTCGCGACTGATTCTCGTTGCCAGCGTGATGGGGTTCTCAATTGGAGATGTTGTGGCCGTCTACGGTCACAAAGCCCATATTCGCTATGTCGGCCCTCTGCCACCGAATCCCTTCGGCAAGAAGCAGAAGGTCAGTCAAACAGGTTTCGGTGTGGAGTTCTCGGATCGGAAACTCGGCGATAACGACGGCTCTGTGGATGGCAAGCAATACTTCAAATGCAAACTCGGCATGGGTTTGTTCGTCACAGAGAACCGAGCCCGCCCATACGATGGTAAGCTGCGAAAACTCCACTTCCTCTCCACTGCCGCCTTTTTCATTCTTCTCCAAAGCGTTCCCTACTAGCTTCTGAGTAGTGCTCTATGAAAGGCAGAAGGGTTCCACTTTGACTTCACTGCACTCCAGCTTTCTGTGACGTCCGTAGTACAGCAGCTGCCTTCATCGTCTTTCCTTCAAAACTCGTCTGGATACATTCTACTGAACCACATCCTTTTCAGCTTTCAGGAGACAGCGAAAAAGACTAGCCAACATGAGCCGTGTGTGAGAATTCCTTTCATCGGCACGTCAATGAAAACTCAGTAACGGGGGAATTTCCTTGACTCAATGCACAAAAAATGAAGCTGCTTGATGCAGATTCTTACAGTTGAAACGGACTGCGGAAGAAGGCTTTCGTTCTTGAAGATTTTTTGCCTTCTGGACCCAGTTTTCACCCAGAGCACACGGCGAAAACGGTGTCTCACCTCCTAGTCCGCTTCTGCTCATTGAAAAGGGCTTCACCGGTGTGTCGACCGCTGCCTCCCGCACTCGTTTACATCGTGCGCATCTTTGTTCGCTGTCTAGAGTTGACTTTTTCCATCCTACTTAATTCGTCGACAATGTGTATAGTGTGTTTTGCTTAGGCGTCTGTCTCCGCGTCTGAGTAGCAGCTGTCTCTCGCCGTTGATGTGCGTGGTAGTAGTTCACTTGTTACGCCGTCGACCGAGTCGTGGTGTCGCGCATATCCTTTTTTCAGAAAAGGACTGCTCAGCCACGCAACTCCAGGCGGCATGGCGGAGCTACCGAGCTCGTCAGGCTTTTCAGGATGCAGCGGCATTCAACTTCTGGAACGAGCTGGACGCGTTTGAAGAGAAGGATGCCCTCGTAAAAAACAGGTTCGTTGCCCTTTATGCGTTCCTCGCCGGCACTCCTGTAGTTTCCGCGGACTGTGGTCAAATAGCAGACACTGGACGACTTAGGATACTCACTCGGACTCCAGTTAGGAGAGACAGGCAAGCGAGTTCTTTATTATGAGTGCTGTGCAGTACCGCGCCACACGGCTGAGAGGAACGTGACAGGACGAGTTTCGCGTCGTTTCAGGGCCGTATAGAGTCAAGCTGCAGCAATGAACTGAGGTCCTCTCGAGTTCGACTGCAACTTCCGACAAACGGGGTGTGAAGGCGGGAGACAGTTTGCTCCCAATCTCCCAGTTCGAGCCGTGTGTACATATATGTAAAAGCCCTACGATGTATTGCTTCCCTGTCGTTGAACAGGATTCAGCTCTTTTGCACTTCAGTTGGGTTTAGAACATCCAGACACAGTTTTTTTCCACGCACTGAAGCTGTTTTTCAAAGAAATCTGCACTGGAACGGCCTACTGGGCACATGCAAATTCGAGATTCCCCCGTCGCCGAGGTGGCCTCGCGACACAGAATTGGAGCAGAATTGATTTGTTTGTCGACCTTTCCCCGTTGTAGAAGGGGAGGAAGCATGCATACGATTGAGTTTCGAAAGACTGGCTTTTGGGGGATCGAAGCACAAACGAGGCTTCCGAGAAAAGGTTTCGGAAGAAAAACGCGTCCTTTCGCCCACCTGTTTATCCTGGATGTCTGTCGGGCCTGCATCCAAGTGAAGCGGCTACGGGTGCTGGAACGTGGACGTTTGTGTATCGCACAAATGGCTGTTTTTATTTCTTTCGATCCCTGCACGGCTTCACGTTATTTGCAGAGATGTCGGAACCCCGACTCTGAACACGATCAAAAAGCAAATTCACGAACAGAGCATGGTCGACACACTCGAGGAAACAAACGAACGAGATCAAGCTTCTTATCTTGCAGTTCCCGGCACGGACGCCAACAGAGGTTCCGCGCCTCCTCGCAGCCGGCGGCGCTCTTCAACTCGGGTGAGATTGCGCTTCTCTTGGTGGTAAAGAAATCTGAAAAATCCTAGAAATACAGATTCTGTTCGACAAGACCACATGATCTCTTCTTGCTTGTGTAAATTAGGAAACGGGTGTCGAGTTTCTTGGATCTATTCAGCAGAAGGACTTTTCTCAAAAAAGCGTTTTTTGCGTATGGTTTCGCCGGAATCAGGATTTTCACAAGGGGTCTTTGCCGTTTTTTCACTTCTTTTAGTGACTCTTGTTCAAAGACGGAGGAGTAGTGAGTTGACATGAAGGCTCTCACGTTGACTTTTCGGAAGTTTCCCTTTTCCGCGTTTATGTCTTCAGCGAAGCTTCGGGCGGAGCAGTGTCGACGCTTCTTCGATTTCAGCAGAAAACATCCCCGATGATTACGCAGGCCCGCGAGTCAAGTGGCCTATCACTCGCGAGTTCTGTCTCGACCTCGTTGACCACTACAGAGACAATCCAGATGTGAGTGGATCCCAGTTCCGAGAGCAGAGACACAGAGGCTTTTAAGGGGGCTCGAACGGTTTTCTTGCCTCTCCGTCTTCTCTCTTCACTGTCCAAAACGCGGTGTGTCTCACTCTTTCTGCATCTCTGCCTCCTTCTCTCGCGGTATTCACGTGTATTATGTTTTCTTCTTGCTTGCTGAAATGAAGAATCTGGCTGGCGGGCGAGAGAGGAGTTGCGGGACAGTGAAAAGTTAAAGCCATCGTGCACAGCGGGTGCATTTCGAAAAATAAGTCTTGGATGATTGTATATATGCATGGCGAACTCGCAATCTAACGCGCGAATTTCAGACTCTGGTCTCTTCTCAACTTTGGTCCTGGGGTATCGGTTGTTGTTTGAGTGTGCAGTTGTCGGTGTTTTGAATGGAAACTACTGCGGACAGAAACTCGTGCACCTTTTTCTTTTTTTTTCTCTCCCAGGTTCCCCTCCCACGAAAGTATGCGTTGGAGTTAATCATGGCCATCACAGACCACTACCGGGAAACGATGAAGGGAGCAGTTGTCGAGGTGGAAATCCCCAAGAAAGGTGGATCGCGACTTGTGGTGAGTTTCTGCTTGCGTTTAGCCAAGAGAAATTGGAAGTGACAACCTCGAAGGAGCATGCGTCGAGCCGAGGACAAGGCCGTTTTCCTATAAGCCTAGAAACCTCGTTTCACAATGTGTAATAAGGACAGGAAATCTCGCTTCGCATGCTGTATGATTGAGTTAAAGCGTGCCTGGTGACTTCTGGTGTAATGCTCGATGGTGGAAAGGAGGAGGCAAAGAGAAACGCGAGATGGAGAATAAAGCAATGAGAAGGCAAACACACCGTTCGTGACAAAGATTACTAAGGAAGTGTCTGTGAAAGAAGGAGACCTGGTAGCACTGTTCCCTCGGTTAGTTCTTTCAAGGAAGAGGAATCCAAATGAACGGTGCTTTCTTGAGACCTCAAGACTGTCTCCACAGTCGACAAGGAGGTCGGCGTGTGTGTGTCTCGACTCTGGTCGCTTAGACAGAAGAATTTCAGAAGCAACAAAGTGGAGAAAACCTCTCGTGCTTCCTGCATGCACCGAGTTCTCTGGCTTGCTCAAACATTCAACTTCCCCTCCTCGTGCCAGCTCGGGTGGCGCGTGCCTTTCTCGCCCTTCCGGTTTTTTCCCTGGTTCTTTGCAGGGGCGGTCTCTGATTCAGACTGCGTCGGCTTTTCTCCGTCTAACTTTTATTTTCTTCCATGCATGCGTTCGTGGTTCTTCACTTTTCTCTGCAGCTTGTCGGAGACACGCACGGCCAACTCAACGACGTCCTCTGGATCTTCTACAAGTTCGGGCCTCCGTCGGCAACGAACGTGTAAGTGTTTGCGTCGAATTCAGTCGCCTCTTTTCGGTGGGTGAACACTGCTTTAAAAGGAGGCTTTCACGCTTCCTACGACATTCGTTGTGTCCATCGAGAGGAGTCTGCTGCAGTCACACAGTCGGCCGTCAAAGGCGAAAAAAAGAAGAGGCAGGAAAGTTCCTGGCGTCTTGAGGGACCTCTGTGGTTCGTGCGTCGACGAATTCGTTTCGCGTTCCGTCGTACATGGCTTCTAGCGTCCCCAAAAGTCTCTTGGAAACAGCCTCTCTGCGTTTCATCGCAGTCCCGAGCTGCTTTTTTTCCGGGCAGACTTTGAACTTGTGTGTTTCACCTGCATGCTGTGGACGGCCCCTGAGTAGCCCGCGTCTCTCTGTCTGTGTCTTCTGAAGAGAAGGGAGCTCCCGACGTTTCTTCCAGAAGGCTTGCCTGTGTGGTAAGCAGCTCTCTCTCTCCTCAGCAGGTGTCTCCGGACCTTCATTTGGAGCGTTCGATCTTTCTGTCTCAGGAGAGAAGACGTTTTTTTGGCCCCTTTCAGCTAGAGGGAGACGCAGTTTTTCCATCCTTTCTCTGACTGGATTCGAGACATCAAATTCCTGGAGGGACTGAAGCTGTCAATGAAAAGGCCATTCTTCGTGTTCGCTGCGGTTTCGCGCAGGTACCTGTTCAACGGAGACATTGCAGATCGCGGGCGTTACGCCGTGGAGATTTTCATGATGTTGTTTGCATTCAAACTCCAGTGTCCGTCGAGTGTGGTGATAAATCGCGGGAACCACGAGAGCGCCGACATGAACGAGGTGTACGGCTTCGCCCAGGAAGTCCGGCAAAAGTACGGCGGCTTCATGTATCAGAAGTTTCAAGAGGTCTTCCACCTTCTCCCGCTCTGCGTGGTAATGGAGAAGCGCGTCTTCGTCGTCCACGGCGGTCTCTGCAGAAAAGACAACGTCACTCTGCAGCATATCGACCGACTCAACCGACAGCGCCCGTGCCCCGCATGTCCCCACTCGTTCGAAGACACTCTGATGTTTGATCTTCTCTGGTCGGATCCACAACACGAGAGTGGCAGAGGCTGGAGCACGCGCGGCGCGGACTGCATTGCCTTCGGACCCGACATCACCGACGCTTTCCTGACCAAGAACAACTTGGAAGTCTGCATTCGATCTCACCAGGTAACTGCCAAGCAACCGCCACGATACGCGAACGTCCATATATATATATATATACAGAGAGAGACGAGAGGTGCATGCGTCGATATCGATATTCGCTGCTATATCGATAGTTGTATGTATATCGATATTGGTGGCTGGATATCTCTTCATTGATCTCCGTCTATTGATGTATCTGTATCGGCGTGTATATCTGTCTATCTGAATTTGTCGAAAAGGAGAGCCTCCCACTGTACGTGCATGTTTAGGGCCGTTCGAGGACTCGGATGAGGGAACAGGGGTACAAACGAATAGCGGACAGAAAGCATTTTCGGGCAGATTTGGTGCCGATGTGGTGCTCCCTCTCAAGCCTCAGTCTTAACCAGTGTAACACACTTATGTGTCTATCTGTTTCAATATGCATGCTTATTCATGTGCGTGTTTTTCCATACATTTCTACGTTTGTGTGCCTCCTTATACATACATATATATATATATACATGTACATATATATATATATATATATATATATATATATATCTACATTCAAACATGAGGTAGGTAGACAGGGTGCGAAGAAGATGTAAAGTTGCGTGAATGTGTGGTTTTTGTAGAGAGAACTTGTGACGACTTTCTTTCGAAGATTCAGGGGGAAAGTTGCAATGCTGAACTCTTTTTCTGCAGGTTCCGACAAACCTGCGCGGGTTCGAGCCCGTCCACGATGGCCGCTGCGTCACTCTCTTTTCCGCTTCTAACTACTGTGGCACCACAGGCAATTTCGGTGGCGTTGTAAGTCTGCATGCGCTTGAGACGAAGTCATTTCTTTCTCGAAACGCATCTTTTTATGTCTATTCGAGTGCGAGTTTGCGCCTGCTTCCAAGATGCGTGATGTCTGCGCATCTCTGTCGAGTTTTCTGTGCAATGAATTTTCGTCTACTTCTCGTGCACTTTTTTCCTGAAGTATATAGAAAGTCGAAGACTGGTATTTAGACATCGTAATCGCTGTTTTACCGTAGATGCGGAACTTGCGCCTGACCGTAGAGTATTGTTGCTGTCTTTCGTCGTGGGTAAGACCTGCCGAATGCCCTCGCGTTTTCGCTTGTAAAAACTGAATTTCCTGTTCAGATTATTTTCGAGGCGAACCTTTCATTTGAAATCCAGGAGTACATGGCGCCGTCTCTGGAAGAAATCCAAATGCTGCACAGCGAGACCTGCGCGGCGACGCAGAAGGTGTTTCTCCAGACAAGAATTAAATATCTGGAAATGCAGGCGAAACGGCAGCACCGGCGAACAGCTGCGGCGCGCATGAACGAGCAGATCATTGAAAAAATCTGCAAAATGATTTGCGAGAAAAAAACGGACCTCTGGTGGTGTTTTTTCAACATGGGCGCCGAAAGCGGGCGTGTGACTCCTGCGCAGTGGAGGTGAGGAAATACCATTTTTCATCGAACAAAGAGAACAGTTGGACTCGAGAGAGAGACCCTTACATCTCGGGCGTTTGCACTTGGCAGCTACATATCAAGCGGCCATGCGCATTCTACATTTTTCGAGAGTCCACTTGGAAGAAGCAGAAGCTTGATGGTACTGCGGTTGTGCCGAACTCCAGCAACGCGGCAGGTTCTTTTGAAGCTTCCTTCTTAATTTAATTCAGTTCACTCAAAGAAAAGTCACTTGACAGCTCAGCGACCAGAGCATCCGGGGGGCGGTTCGCCCCAGACTCGTTTCAGATCGAAAAAACGACAAGGTGCCCTCAGGGGGGATACGCGGGCTCGGGTAAACACATCAGGAGACAGCTAAAATGCGTAAATCGACAAAAAAAACAACAGAGCTACGATGTCTGTACTCGTTGATTGAATGTCGGCAGACGCTCAGAAACGAGTCTGTCTTCCGGTTTTCCATCCCACGAAATCGTAGAATCGACCTAGCTGCGCCTCAGTACATTTCAGAGAGAACGAGCTCCAAGTTCGACAAGCACTTCGCAGGAGACCTTTCTCTCGGTAGAACTGGTGCCTCCTGTCTCGTCTCAGCAGTCTCGTTTCTAACCACCGCTGCAACTCCCACAATTCTTGTCGCTGTAATGTGTTTCTCCCTGGGGTGCGTTCTTCTTTTCGACTGTCTTGCACTCGACTGATGCTTGTGCCAGTTTCCGTGCTCCGCAACGTCGCATTTTTCTGCATTGCAAACGGGTCCCTTCGTCACGCGTTGAACGACCCTCTAAAGAGTCTCTTCGAGCCAACGAAATCGGTCGTTTGCATCGGGTCTGCGGTGTCTCTGCACAGAGAGGCTTGCGCGAATGTCCTCGGACGCAACTTCCCGTGGGTGTACCTCATGAAGCGACTGCACGTAGTCGAGGAAGACGGCTACGTCTACTACAACGAGTTTCTCAATCGGTACCGAGTCGAGTTCCGACCTCCCAAGTGCAAACATCTGAACTGGCGGCGCGAGTGCATAGCGCGAGTAGGCTGGAACACGCGGGCAGGGCGAAGAGTGCGAGAGGCTGCTCAGCTTATGTCGCGCCCCGGTTCCGAGCTAGGTCGGTGGGTGGGGGGGGGGGGGGGACACAGGGATCTGAACGCGTTTCTCCGTTCTCTCGCTTGACTTGGCTTTGCTTGTTTGTCTCGGTTTCGCTGTGTTTCTCGTACGGGTGCTCCGCGTTTGTGATGGGCAAAGCGACCAACGCCGCTTTTTAGGACGTCAACTGCGCTATGCACATGCATGTGGGTCAACGTCTGTCTCACGCGCCTCCACCGTGGACATGGAGGGCTGTTTCAACTTCCTTCGGAGATGAAACTGGTTTTCTTTGCAGGTTTTCGAGTCAATCATGAGCGCAGATTTGAGTCTGAAGGAAACGCTGATGCTCTTCGACCGCAACTGCGACGGGACTGTTTCGTTCAGGGAATTCAACGAACTCATCACAGAACTTGATGTTGGTATGTGCCTTGCTGTTCAAGAAATACGTCGCATTTCCTCCTTCCCTCTCTCCCGGTTCTGCTTTCATGTCTCTTCCACGCATGATGATGTCACGTTTCCTTTCCTCTCGGTTCTCTCTTCTCTGTCTTCTTTGCTGGAGGCCTTTCTGCGAAGGCGTCTGCTTTCTCGACTTCCGGAGTGCTGTGCGGCTCCACATCCGCTCTCTCAATTCTTCAATGTGTGCACTTTAGTTCAGGTCGCCTCAGTCTGAAAAGAACAGTTTTCCTTTTTTCGCCTGCTTTCTCACTCTCGAACGACTCTTCGTGAGTCCTTTTGAACGTGAGATTCATGTGATCTTTCTCTCCCTCGTTTCCTGCTAGCTGGGGGCGCCTTCTGAGTTTACCTTTCCTGAAAACGCGACGCTCGTCGGTCAAGTGCTCCACATCCCCAACGAGTTCAGTCGTGTTCGGTGCATGTAAAATGAAGCTCACGATGTTTTATTCTGCATGCACGGCGCGAGTTTGAGTCGCCATGCGTGTTGGTTTGTGTCGTTTTTCATGTTTTTTTCAGGTCTCAGTGAGCCTCAAGTTCGAATTCTCATGCGACTGATCACGGCGAGTCCGGCCTTCAATGCAGCAGCTGGCAGCATTGACGTCGCAGAATTCCTCGGCCGCTTCCGAGTTGTCTATTCTCACGTTATCAACGACGAGTGAGAGAGTTTCTGTTGATATCCACGCATTCTCCCGTCAAATAGAGGCCCTCTCTGTGCATCTCTCCTCCATTCTCCTCCCTTCTGTCTTCCGTGTCGTCTCCCTTCTTCTCTCAGCACCTCCCCTTCGCTTCCGTCTCCCCGTGTCTCTTTCTCTTCGCTCTGTGTCTCCTTGTTGCCTTCTCCTCTCTTTTGTGTTTCTGTCGGATCGACGTTTTCAGGTCGTCTTCTGGGTCAGCGTCCGCCGTTCTGCGCATGCAGTTCATTGCAGGTCGAGAGTTGTCGTTTCCTCTGCAGCAAGAGAAGTGTGCCGTGGCTGCAGCGGGCGCTGCACTGCATTGGCAAGGCGATCTTGGCGGACAAGGCAGAGGCGGCGAATCGGCACTACGAGCAGCAGAGACAAGATGGAAACCTGGGACCGGATTTGAACACTCGCAGACGCTCCTCCGCAGTTCGCGCGGTTGCTCTCTTTCAGAAATTCAAAGATTACAACGAGGGAGGCGACGGTACGAAGTTGTCGGTGTCAAAGAAAAGGGCATTCGCCTACTTCTTCCTACACACAACGATTCCAGATACACCGACTCACCTCCTCAACAGTTCAGTCGCTCTGTAACTTGTCCAGTTCAGTCATGTCGCAGCTCTCTCGTGGACCTTAAGCATTCATTCATTTCTTACGTCGGTGTGTGTATATATCTATATACTCATGCATACACATGCATATATATATATATATATATATATATGCATGTGTATATGTATATGTATTTGTGACTGAATGTGTCTATTTGTATGTCTCCGTATCTGCCTGTTTGGACATCCGCGAGTTGGAGCGCAAGGTTAGACAGATGGGTG
This sequence comes from Toxoplasma gondii ME49, assembly GCF_000006565.2. Classification (NCBI taxonomy): domain Eukaryota; phylum Apicomplexa; class Conoidasida; order Eucoccidiorida; family Sarcocystidae; genus Toxoplasma; species Toxoplasma gondii. The sequence goes on from NC_031480.1 coordinate 5,621,784, forward strand.
CTTGGCAATTGTGACAGAAAATGTGTGGGGGACAAGAAGAGCTTAATGAGCAAAGCACCGTTTTCAAGAGCATCTCATATGGATGTGGCTTCTCTCCAAAGCATGTGGAGCTGCTGGGCGAGAGGAAAGTGTTTGCGTTTCTCTCCGTCCGCTCCTCATGCGAACAAATGACTAGATAAAAAACAGGCGTTCCTCCGTCGACTCATGGAAGCTGTTCAGATTGAGTTCTTGCTGACTTTTTCCACTCTTTCCCCGAAAAGGGTCTTCGTGAAATTCAGACAGAAACGCAGCTGGAGTGCGTTTTCAGCAGAGCAGCTTCCCTCTCGTTTCTGTCTGTCCTTCTCCACTTTCCGCGACTGAGAGCTGCGTTTGCATGCGCGCAGGTTACTTGTCGTACGCGGACTTTGTGACGGGAATCAAGCGTCTGACAATCGATGAAGAAGAGTTAGGTTTTGCTCTCACAGACGAGCACCTCTACAAGGTAGGCGGACATCATTCAGACCCTCGAACGCATGCATCCCGAACGCATGCATCCCGAACGCGTTTCTGTCTCGTCCAACTCAGTGTGTTCTTTCGCAGCTGTTCCTCTGCACGCGTATATCGTGGGCAGGTATATGTGAGTGCAGGTATAAAGGAGGGTGCCCTCCACAACAAAATGTCTTGTTCTCCTTGCTAAATGTCAGCAAGATGTGTGTTTGCCTCCAGTTCAGAGGGTAACAATCTTGTGACGTACATGTATATGTGTGTGTCTGTGTAGGAGGATGTCTTTGTTTGCATGCGCGATAGTGTGTGTTTGTGGAGAGTAGACTACGAGTGGAGGGTTGAGAATGTGGGTTCAAGAGCTTCCTTTAGTTGTGTCGCTTTGCTTTCTCACAAATGCGCGTCAGCCTGTCACTGAAAGTCGCAGACTGTTAAGATCTTTTTTCTCGGAACGTCTAGACACTCTGTGTACTCTGTCTGGTTCGCAGGTCGCAGAGGCAGTTGATACGACGGGGTCGAAGCGCATCAATTACTTGGAGTTTCTTCAGGCCTTCCATGTCGTGGACAGCAATTCCAACAACAGTGCTGCAGAAGAGGTGAGAATTCCACCGTTCTCTCTCGTACTTTTTCCTTCGGTTTCTCTTCTCGGTCCTTCCTCTGTCTGTTGGGTTCCTTTGCGACACCCGAAAATATCTGTGACTCCACTGGCAGGTATTTCGGTCTGTTCCTCTCTGTCTCTGTCTCTGTTTCTCTCGGTGCCTCTCTTTCTCTCTCTCACTCTGTGGCTCTCTCTGTCTCTCTCCGCGTCCCTCCCTTGGACTCCCTTCTCTTCTTTCCTCTCGCTCGCTCTTCATCTCTCCTGTTTCTGTCTCTCTGTGTCTCTTTCTGTGTTTCGCTCTCTTTCTCTTTGTGGCTTCTGACGCGATCGCGGAAGTCAGTCGTATACGGATTCGTGTATACGGATTCGTGTATGCTTTCTCGGAAAGGACCTCGAGCTGAGTTCCGAAGGAATGTGTTTCTTCCCTGAAAGTCGCAACGACGCCCCGAGCCGGTCCTCTTCTCTCGCGCGTTCTTGCGTATTCGAACTTCCCAAGCTTCTTTTCCGTGACTGCTGGGGTCAGGGCTCCCGACGAACGCGTGGAAGTCGCCGTCCCTCCGCCACTGGAGGCGTTGTTGTGGTTGGTGCTTCGCTCTCTCAGCGCGAGACTGCGAGCGAACAGAACATGAGAAGAGCGTCGCTTGCGAACATCTCTGTGGTAGTTGCTTGTGCCTTCTTTGCAGTTGTGGGGGCAGATCTGCACGGCGATCTTCCAGCATAAGAGCAGCATTCGTCGCGCGCTTCACCAGTTCGATCCGGACATGACTGGAAAAGTGGACTCCGAGGACTTCCGCTCGGCTCTCGTGACTGTCAACACAGTGCTGTCGCGAACAGAGTGAGTTTCCAGAAGCCCCTTGGGTATTTCAGACGGAAAGACGGGAGAAAACGAATCGAAGGAACACGCAAAGAATCCATTATGTCCCAAAAAAGATGTGCTGTAAACGCCTCTCGGGGCTGTCGCTGTCGATACCTCAGTGGGCGCTTTTTTTGTCTGTGGCTTCCACCACATGTTCTTCCGAATTCACAGTCTTCCTCGTGATGAAGATTGTCACACTTGAGCAGTTGCGTACTTCTTCCAAGAGGCCGCGGTTGTTACCTTGTCTTCAGTGATCCAAAAGCGAGGAGAACTTTTTCCTGCATGCAGATCCTTGTGCTGTGAATTCGAGGCTTTTTGTTTCCTCTGTCTGCGTTGCCTATGTAAACCCAGAGAGGAAACTGTTTTTCACTGAAATTGCATTCTCGCTATCTGACGTACTCGGTGAATCTTGGCAGTCCGGCTGTCGTGGTGCGCACTGTCAGTCGCACTAGCGAGCTGTCTCGACAACGCAGCGGGAACCTCGGCATCCCAGTGCTGCCTGCAATGTCTTCACAGAATGTATCCTTTTATCCCACGTAGACATACATGAAATGGATAGAAGCTGCATAGAACAAGACATTTTCTGCAAACGGAGGCCATTTAATGTGTAACAGAGGCGAGCTCCGGTTGTTATGTTGTTATCCATATATATATACCAGGGCTATTCACATATATATATATATATATATATGCAAATGTGTATGTGACTGCATGTGTACTACGTATATTCATACTCCTCGAATAGAGTCTATTGGTCGAATATGAGTGCATTTCTATTTAAGTGTGGCTGCAGTGATTTTTGTGCATCTTTTGTCTTTCAGGGCGCCTCTGACGGAGGAACAGATTGACCAACTTGTGAACACGATGGATTTAAACAACGAGGGCATGGTGGAGTACGAGGAATTTCTGGATTCCTTTTCTCCAGTGGATACTTTCTTTTTGCAGCCTGGAGGCGAAGACGAGCCTAGCAAGACTTCGAATGGTCCTCAGAACGGGAAAGAGACCCTGGAGGAAACAGACGCGAGTCCGACAGACAACGAAGTCGCGTCGAACTCGAGGCGATTCACCCTGTCGAGCACCTTGTCGCAATCAGCGTAAAACGCTGAAAAAGTGTGATATAAGCCATCCTGCTGAACTTCCCAAAACGGCGAAAGCGATGTGGATATAGAGAGGAAACGGCTACGCGAGAGGAGCGAAGAAGTCGGGGAAGGCGGCTCAGAGCGCCGCCTCGCGAGTCCTCACTGGTGGAGACAAATGCAGACTATATGCACGCTAGAACTTTTGAAAAATGGAAATTCAAGAAGTGGGATAGCGTGTTAGTAGCAGGTCGAATGGTGGAAGAGGAGTTGATGTCGGACACTTTCTCTAGAGTACAGAGAATCGAGTTCCGTACATCCCAATCTGAGGAGAAAGACATCGACAGAGACAAACGGAGAAAGGGGGCGCTGCGGAGACCACAGAATCCCCCTTGCTTTGGAAGCGGGCATATGCAGTGGGGGTTTCCCCTCGGGGAAAGAAAATGTCGTTGCAGACGAGGGAAGGGCCGAACTGGAAGCGTTAAGCCCGAAAAAACAAGAGAGGAAACAAAGGAAGAGACAAAAGGAGTGAGGTGTGGAAATTGAGAAGAAAGTCGGCACATGAAACGCGATGGCATGCAACGGCAGACAGTGGACTAGAAATGGGGAATCCAAACACAAAGATTGAGCACTTATGGTACCGAACAGCGCGAGTGCAGGTGAACTTCCAGGATACTGGATATGACTCCAGTTATGAGGTGCAGACGGTGGGGAAATGAAGTGGAAGGATGAGCTAATGCTCAGGACCAACGGCCCTTTCATTCGCTCCGTTGAAGGGAACCGAGTGAACATGTGTGGCTTTGAAAAGTGTCGGGAACACAGGACTGTCAGCACTGAAGGGTGTCGAAGAATGTGACCGGACTCTGGAAGCTGTCTCAGAAGTGGATCTGAGAAGGCGGAGGCAGTTTTTTGCCCGCATTTCTGCTTCGAATTCATTGTTTCTTGGCTGCTATGGACGAAGCGTGGAGGACCAAGCCCGGAGAAGAAAACAGGGGGCAAAACCGTGTTGTGTACACGCACGATTTTGTATGTTGTTGCGTTCTGGAGGGGGAGGGGTGAGGAACATGAGCGTGGAACGCTGCCTCCCCCATCCACTTTTTCACGGCAGCATACTCTCCAAACACTCTTGCCGTTTACCAAGTGTCTGACAGACGTTTCCGAAAAAATCTTCAGGTTGTGTGCGTCACTGGTCTCTGGTCATGTCGGCACTGGAGAGCGAGAGCAAAGGCAAAAGACCGCAGGACTCAGTGTTTCCTTATTGTCCACTGTTTCTCGTTGTACACAGTGTGTCACAACGTGTACCGCATGGCGTTTCTGCGTGCAAACACTTTTTCTCAAGCAAGAGCACTTTATCGTGTCGTTTCCGTCAAAGCCCGTTGGTCCTCAAGGTGGTGTCTGCTGCAGCCTGTCTGCGATGTCTTTCTCCTTTTTAATCAATGCCCCGATCCACGCCTGGCGAGACCGGCACCGGAAAGTTACGGGAGAATCAGAGCAGCAAAAGGCTCGCGTTCACCTGCAACGGGATTGCCAAGCTTACAGAACTCGCTGCGCTTTCGGGGGGAAGAACGCTGTCGAACGACACACGCTCAACCGACCGGTTTTGCCGATGAGACCATGGAAGTATTCTTAGAGCGATGCGACCACATGGTTTAGCTATGATCTTCATGTCACCACATTATACGTAGATAGGTCGTGTCTTTGCACAAATGATCCGAGACCCCAAACTGACCTGACTGAAGAATCCCAGCGCAGCGCCAACAGATGAAACAGAGGGGCAGAGTGTAGGAAGATGAAACTTCACGATACTTGCAAATGCTGTCGGTGTGTCGTTTGTCAAGAAACGATTCACCAAAAAAAGATGCTTGCTTTTGGGTGCGAATGCTGTTCTAATGTCGGATATACAGGAAAACAAAAGGCTGCACACACGTCTACGTGCACTGTAGGGGGAAATATACTTCGCAGAGCGGCAGAAAAAAAAGAATGGCAATTGCAAAGATGCATTATATTGTGTCATTGCCACACGACAGGGAAAAGGGACGTTCATGAAGATTGTGTAACAGTAAAGAAGCCATCTAAAAGTGAAAATCCGGTTTTTCACGCCCCCTATTATTACATCACCACCCGAAGATTGATCGTGCGTCAGGCGAGAAGTTCTTCAGAGAAAACGTCTCCGTCGTCGGCCGGCCTCTGAGTGCTGAGACCAGACGAGATATCAGCTTTCATATCTTCGTCGAGTGGATGGACCTACATATTGAGTTTCAGACAAAACACCGATTTCGCTCCCTTTTTCTCCTTCTTTTTTCCACTTTTCTGACGGGACAGGCAGGAAGGTATGAGCGGGTCTGACATTATCTTCTGCTCTTTGGTCGATGAGAGGCGTGTCTGCCTTGAGTGCATTGCATGATCTACACGCGTTTCATTGCGGAGGAAGCCCCCACGTATATATTTCGCCCTTCCGATTACCGCGGTAGGGAGGTCAGAGCGGTTCTCTTTTCTCATTTCAAGAAATATCGCTTAAGTCAATGGAGGCATGACTACGTGGGCAACCACATCTCGTTCCCTTCAGACGAACAGTACTTGCTTGGACACCTGCCTTTCGATTCCCGATATATAGCACCAAATGAAAATTACTGCAAAGAACTCGTTGATATACTGTTAGAAGTTCTTTTACTCAGCTTGTGATTGCCTTTTGTAAGACAGTCAATAGCCTTGGTATAAAGCGGAGAGTGGAGAAACCGCAAAGTTTCTGGACTCGTCGAATTAGTTTCATGTTCAGCCAACGCATTTCCTGACTCGCTCCGAGTTGCTTACCCCGAAAGGTTTTAGAAATGAAGCGTTAATGTCGTCTTCTAGGTTTTTGTTAAGCGGCAGGATAGGAATTTCTGACAACGTTTTTGTGCCAGAGACGTCTTGTGTAATGGGAGTTCCCTGTGGCTCCTCGGAAACAAGGTCCTTTTCTGTTTCGCGAGTGCCAAAACTGGCCTTTTGGAAGAGTTCTTCTACGAAGCTTTTAGCTACTACAGTCAGTAGATCCACTGCTTCCGTAGACGAGTTTTCTTCGGCCTTACTCGAGGGCATTTCTTGATGGTTTTGAAGCGTGTCTTTTTCGCAACTTGACTCCTCTGACTGCGGAGGGTAATCAGAGTTTTCCTGTCTCGTTCCTTTTCCTGGAGTTCCATTCTCTACATCCTGTGAAGATTGTTTTGCCACGTCGGTAAAACACTCGTCTCCCTCCCCGGTGGACGGGTCACCAAACCCACGGTTTGATTCCGATGCAGGTTCGGTCTTTTCTTCGGATGTTTTCCTGTTAGAACGTTTTGCGTCCCCTGCTTCTGCAGGTTTGTCGGGGGTTTTCGATGGCTGTACGCAAACGTGCAGGGTCTCTGGAGGATCAGCCGACCCCGCTCGCTGTGGTTGTTTCCGATGAAGAAAAGGCATGCAACAAACTAGGCAACTGAGACGTTTTTTACCTCCATACGCGGGCTCGAGATGATGTGCGCGCTCTATGGATTGACGCTGCGCTTTGTCGGCGACTTCAACACCAGTATGTCGGACGCCTTGTATTTCTTCATAGTTTCTGTGTTCATCAGTTTTTTTTCCATTTTTAGGTCTCCCGTCATCTGGGTGGTAGCCGATATCCGAATGCGGGGAAGACATTTTGCCACCAGGCAGCTGGGCGAAACGGGAGAGAGTTCGCCAACGGGAACAGACTGACTAAATGAGAAGCTCCAAAGAAACCAAAGCAAGACGTTCCCCTGAGTCTTCGCTTTCTCGAAGAGCTTCAAACAAACAAGGCGTGCAGAGGAACTGGCCAAGGACCGGCTTCTCGAATCGGTTTGTTCCAAGGCTATACAGAAGTGTATCGGGTTTCAACGACTGTTTTCCTTAGCCGCTTTGCTGAACGACCGGTGCCAGCTAACGGCAGTTCTTCAACGTTCAGCATGAGCGAATGCTTAATGTGTTTTGTTAGGCCGTTTGCTTTGACACAGCCCAGTTTTAACTTCTGTCTGTTTCTTCGTAGGAAACACAAGTGCTAAGGGAATACCTTGGCCGAACGTCAGCGACTGTTGACACGGCCGACGCGGAGCGGTAACATTAGCTGAGTACTTTAGCTCATTGTCGAGAGAAATACGGTGTTTTCTTTTCTGTTCTTCTAAACAGAATTGCGGCTGCTTCTGCATGTGCGCCGTCTCGGCCCACAGTTCGTAGTCTACTCGAGTCCTATGGGTCCACGGATGCATATGGTTGCAGTTCCACAAGAAAAGGCACTCTCTTATAGATATATCTGAATAGTTTCTGAACACTGATCTACGGAAAGTCGAGTAGAGCGTTCAGCGTCGAATGACCCCGTAAACCGTAAGGACACACTAACTGGTGGTCGGTTTATCGTTGTAGGTGATCCGCAAGCATCAAAAAATAATGATTGTCAAAAAATCTAGTTTTTCTGAGACGCGTTTCATTCAAACACCAAATTCGACATGAGCTTTGTTTTTTTTAATCGGGATTAAACAGAAATATAGGTAGTCTAGTATCCCTTTGGTAACCAGGTGTCTTTGTGAATGCACATAACTACCACGAAGCATTTTGAATGTGGATCATAGGTGTCTCTCCCAGTCTTCTTCTGGGGAAAACCCACGTTTGGTCTTCGACATTAGCTGGCGATCTGGTTTTCTTGATTGATCCAGATCGCAGGTAACCTTCCAGTGTGTCAGCGGATGTACCTTCTTACTTCCGTCTGTCAGAGAACTGATCCTTATGTCTGAATTCCACTGATTTTTACGGGAGAGAAGCTCGCATTCGTTCTGAAAGATCGACGTGGAGGAGCCATGGCAAGGAGACTCGAGTTCGAAGAGGTTTCGGTCATGGATAATGAGGTCGAAGAGCGACGTCGCTCACTCCTCGATGTTCTGCAGAATTCGTTAAGAGGGGCAGTGAGTTTTCAACTTTACGGCACATACGTTTCCTCCTTGACACTGAATCGCCTTCCATCTGTCCGTTTTTCAGGGCGAAAAAAGGATAGATGCGAGAGGCAAAGGACGTATTTCCTCCCCGGAGAGTGGCGTTTGTTGTTTTGACTCCGTTCTTCGGAAGAGAACTCGACCACATCCACTTACGGATGGACGTAGTTATGGATTGTTTTGCCGTGCCTGCAACGTCTTCCAAAATCTGACTTTATGCCCGATAGCGAGATTAACCGGAGAACTCAAGCCATCTACGCTGCAAAAAATGGTGTCTGCTGTGGTGTCTGTATGTGAACGGCCGCATCAGTCATTTTTCTCGCGCCTTCTCCTACTCCTCACTCTCCCAAAGGGAGAGTTTAGCCGTCAAGACGTCGAAAGTGAGCTACCTAGTGGAAAGAAAGGAGAAGATGTGTCAAGCTGACTGCTTCCCTGATTAATGGACAGCACAACAACTCGAGTTGCAGCGTGTTGAGCATGACATACTGCCTAGGAAATTGTTTCGCAGCTGAACCTTACCTCATATTTCCCCTTCCCTGTGTCTGTACTACTAAAATAGCAATGCTGCACAAGAACGTTCTTCTCAGACACAAGATAAGAACTGCACGTAGTTTATTTCGAGGGTCATATCTTTAGGTAGTGGAACGCAAAGCCGGGTTGTTCAGAGGATGGAACATGAAAATCGCTTAAAGCATGATGGTTTTCCATCCCTCTGCTCTAGGCAGCGTCTCCACATCTCCCTCTGGAATTCGACCTTATGGATCACGACTGGGTATTTATTCCGGTCTTCTGGGAAAGTTGTAAGACTAGGTGGCTTTCGACGTGTTCAGTTATTCGCAGGCGTCCTTCACCCTTGGCAAATGAGTGTGGATGAAGACGAGCATCTGACCGGATACACCATTTTCATTGAAGACTTTGCAATTCTGCTTTTTGAGGCACGTCCGAACATGTATCGATTTATATCGCTAACGTGCAGCCGCCTAGGAACTCTTGGGCCACATGAGGAAGGTTTAGAAGTGGTTTCATTTTCTGTCGCGCGGTCGATTGCAGAACACGGAGACGTTTAACATCCTGTGTCTCCTACACAGAAGTAACAGTGCAGATCTCACGATCAGGTCTCCAGATATATAGGTTTGTATCTCGTACTCGGTAATGTATTCGGGCGCACGCAAAGGTGTTGAACTGCGTACTTTCATGTATGTATCTGTGTTCGTGTATCTTCACCTCGAACATGTTCTGTGTGAGAAAATTCTTACGCTTTTGAGAGCGCCGATTATGTACTTTTACAGGACAGGCCGACAGATGCGCGCCAATAAATCGTGCGGTTCGCATCCTCTGAGCGGAGGTTGCCTGTTTGCCAACGTGCTAGCAGAAAATAGGTAGAATTTCCGTCTCCCGGTCGGTTCCTTTGTGTTCTCATGTTGTTTTAAGGGCGCAACGAGTTCCCTATTTGAAGCCATAGAGCGACTTGCCCTTCTCCGTGGATCAGATTTGCAGGTTAGCTCTTCAAGCTACGGTGCCGCACAAAGCACATGAGGACTGCAGCTACCACGACACCACCCTCCTCATCACCATTTCGCGAACTAAGGTCGATGGATACCATGTTACACGAGATAGGTTGTTGAATGGAGGTTGTTCTACGTCTTTGCAGATAATGTGTCGCCCTCCCATTTTGTTCCCTGATTACTGGTAAAAAATGCTGTATCCGGTAATCTAGCAATGAAGGGTCGAATATTTTGTGTGCCTCTCGTTTGCCTTCCTCTTTGCTGTTAGTCCTTTGCTACTGAGGGTGTTTGCCAGTAAATGTGTGCTTTTCTGTCGTCGGGCCTTGAGAGCTGACTTTCTGCGGAAGACTAGCCTCAATTCCCGTCGACTCCGCGCACATTTCCCCTTCAGTTATGAGGGTCCATGTGAAATGTTTTTGCCGCCCTGTAGACACGAGAATGTATCGCCTGTCTATGACACTGAAACGTGGTAGCTGCTGTTTCTTGCCATGTGCCATGTCTCATCCTTGCAAAGAAACAGGCCCGACCTCGGATTCGTATTCTTTACTTCACTGAACTGGTGAGTTTCGTAGTTCCATACGAAAGCAGAAGTTCCGGTAGACAGGTTTTTCCTCATGACCACGGCAGTGCATCTTCAATGAGCTACAGCGATATTTCCGCAAGTCGCTGATAGGCAGGACAATATTCAGTTCCCACAGGAATCATTCCTTTGCACTGAACAGGTTGTTTCCTAGTGAACCTGGTTCGGATAGCTCGTTGGGCGTCCACGAGAAAGTTGTCTTACACTCATGCAGCACGGACAACACCAGTGTGGCAAATAACTTGGACATCTTCTCATTTTTCTACCCGGTAGACTTCATAGGTAACGAAACTCTTTTCTTCTCTTCGTGACATCAGAGCTTCTTCCGCATTCGTGGAAAATATGGCTGGTTCATGTCGAATAAACTCGACTGCCTTCTGTAACCAAAAAATGCCTGCAGCATGGTTACAGGTTGTTGCCATACTTGATCACCGCGCAGATTCCAGGCATACCTGCTGCCAAGGCAGATACGGATTCAGAGAACGAGACCGAGATCACTGAAGAGCTAATCCTGGAACATGTGAGAAGAAATGCAGACTTTGTTGGTTGTCAACGAATGACGTCTCTTCACGAGAACCCCATTAATTACCCACTTTGCTGAGGTGCTATGTCTCTATTGCAGGTGTTCAAAATCTACCAAGGTCTGACTCTCGTCTCTCATCGTCTGGCCACTGACAACTTCAGGATGCCCGTGAGTAAAATCAATGCGGTCGCGACAGCACAGGTTTTAGGACTTCAGTAACCAAGTAGATCAAACTGCCCCACGGGAGACAGGCAAGAGTACAGCTTCTGTCAAGCCCGTGTTTGTGCCGTAATTGTGTGGCAGGGGGTGGTAAATTGGGAAGAAGACAGTTATATTAACTTTCTTGGTGCATGCGTCTTTTTAGGATGTTGTGCAGGCGGTAAAAAACCAACTCTTTTTGATTTGGTTTCAAAGAAAAGGGCTGTTCACTTTTATTTAACCGAGTATCAACTAGTTCCTATGTTAGTATCTACTTTATCTACCTTAACGGGAGGACTAGCGATGGTCCTATTAGATTTACACGTAAACACTGAATTCCCTAACTTTCTGTATGTACGCTGAAGTGTTTTACGTCACCATCAGAGAAATTTGGTGACGTCTCGCTGAAAAACCACCTTGCTAGTATTGGAGGTCTTAGCGCAAGAGGGTGACACTGTGTTTCTCCAGTTCCTGTAACGGCAGTGACTTGTTTATTGTGACGTGCCTTTCTGTACAGGAGGGTGCAGACGCATATCTGCAGTCGGATGAAAACCGACAGCTACTGCCTTCTATCGATTCTTTGTATCTTCTCGACACTTCGTCTGTTGCAGAGGGTCTCACGTGGACAGAGTCAGGTAACGCACTAAGAACGCAGGCGTGGTGAAAGGCAGTACGATGTTCCTAAAACATTCAGTTCAGGGGGTCAATTGTTCTTTAGCCCAGGTTTTTTGTGACAACGGTGGTCACCCCTTCATTTGATACGTTTGGCATCCCCTGAAACTTCTGACGGTTTCCCATATAGGTCGCTGTGTGGAGATTGCCGGATTTTGATCGGAATAACCCCGGACATGTTGATGTGCTGGATGACCATGTCTCTCCAGAATTCCAGAATTTCTTCCGTGGCAAATTCGACATCCGACTTCATTCTGAGCCTCTGGTGTGAACGGAAAAACCCGACGCGGTTGACCAAAGATTTAGTAAGGGAAGCTTCGGACCGACACGCTAATCCGCTAACGATTGCCGTACTACAGGGTTAACCACGAATCCGCTGTCCTGTCTACGCAGTTTTTACCTACGACTTCCCAAAAGTGCTGGGGAAGATTGCAGGAACTTTCCGTGTGTTCTGTACTCTTTCCCTTCAATGGCCTCTCCTTCGGGGCTGTTTCCCACTGCCAGAAGAAGTGTGCTGATCAGTCTCAGTTGCAACTACATAAACCGCTTCGTAATGCCTGCCCTCCCTTCCCACACATACTCAAAAAACAATGGAGACCACTGACCAACGCTCTTGTCACTCAATGACAATACAGACGGGCGGCGCCTGTAGATTGGTGGTACCGAGCACATGCTCCCCTTCCTCTGGCTAGGATTCAAATACACACTCGGTTAGGGAAACTGCAAGAACCATACACTGCTGCCGGATGGAAAGACAGTCGATACGTACCAACTGTTTATCGGGGAAACATTCACGATCCAACAACAAAACACCCTGGACTGCGGGTTCATTCTTCACACTTGTACTGGTGTGGCGCAGTTTGTGTCTGAACGTGGATGCGTGTGCACCTGGGGGGCATCGCATGCGTTGTCTCATGCGTTGTCTGAACAACCGACTGAGACAGTACCACCCTGCTCTATTGGCTTCGCTTGCCTGGACATAATAAACATGTCCGATCCTCTTTTGTACCACTTACGGACAGAGAAAGAACACAGCTGCAGGCACACGGAACGGAGAAACGGAGTCTGCAAAAAGAAAGGCGCGCTGCGTTTTCCGATCGTCGCTTTTGTGTACATTGGTTCTGCGAGTTTCGACCGTTCTTCTGTGTGTATCTCAGTGTCCCATGCCATGTTGAAATTTCGCATTTCGTCTGGAGGAATCGACTGTCCCGGGAGGAATTTTTGGAAAGATACAGTTTTGATGTTTTTACGTGGTTTCTCAAGTGCAAAATTGCACCCACAAGGGTGGGACAGCGTACTGGGAGGAGCTAGCCACCTTTTAGAGGCTTGCTGACCTACTTGGGAAACATTTCGTGTTGAATCCGTTGACACGCCGATGTGCAACATCGCCGTTTGTGCACCTGGTGCCGGGACGAAAGAGTGGGTGATGGTCGCGTGCGGGGGTGGTCACTAGAATCACATTCTAGTTTTCGATCCCGAAAGCACGCATTTGTGACCTTTTTCTCCCCAATCGTTTACGTCGCATTCCTGCATTTTCTACGAAAATGGTGGCCAAGAAGTCCGCGAAAGTCGCCAAGTCCAAGGACTCTGGCAAGAAGGGCAAGGGCAAGAAGAGAGCGGAGTCGTACAGCTCTTACATCTTCAAGGTGTTGAAGCAGGTGCACCCCGAGACTGGGATCAGCAAGAAGTCGATGATGATCATGACTTCTTTCATCGCTGATACCTTCGACAAAATTGCCACTGAGGCCGGCAAGCTCTGCAAGTACAACAAGAAGGATACTCTGTCCTCCCGAGAGATCCAGACTGCCGTCCGTCTTGTCCTCCCTGGCGAACTTGCCAAGCACGCCGTCTCTGAGGGCACCAAGGCCGTCACCAAGTACACTGGCAAATAAACGATTTGCGAATGCGTTTGCTCCGGTTTAACTGGAAAACTCGGCAGCTTTGCAATGGAAACTAGATTTTACGGCTCTCACATCGGGAAACTTCCCGAATGTCTTCTTTAGGCTTCACTAGAAGCCACCACCTACTCAGGGACTAGAATCCCTGCAAGCTGATAACTTTTTCTGTGCGTCCTCTAGTCAAAAACCAGGAAGCTGTAAACTCAGCAACCGTAGGAACGGGAGTACGATGTCTGGTTTCTCGTCTGCATGCATCCAGTCGGTTCTTCACCCAATATGGAAAAGCTACTCGGTACGTGAACCACTCTGTGTTGTAAACTCTGGATAAGACAGTAAGCAGAGCAGAAACATAGTTTTTTAACGCTCAGTATGTATCCAAAAGAATCGAACTGTCGTTGGAAAGCTTTGTTGCCAATGCCCGTCTCGCCGGGACTCAAATGGGGTCACTTCTAAATCATAATCTACCAAGAACTCCAGTTCTCTTTCGCTCACATGGATGGACAACCTTGATTTCCTCTGCTGACAGTCTGCTAAGAACTCCGGTCCTCGTCCACTGACACACAGCCTCTGTTCTCTCTGCATAAGTCAGCATCATTCGAAACCACGCTCTACCATCGCCGGTGGGCCGTCGAACGTGATCAGCAGTATCGTTAGCGGAACATGCACCTGCGTTGATACTAACTCCCCACATGTACTGTGCCAAGGAATATGGAAAGCAGTAACCGTGATATACCTACTGATAGCTGGGTGAACTATAATCCGTTGCGTTGGCTGATACCGGTTCACAATTTTTTTGTGGATGGTCAGGCGCGCGGTACAGCCAGTTGACTCTCCTTTCTGTGTGCATTCTACGTGGATGTGTCTCCGTTGGCAGCAGAACACTGGAGAACTTTTGATCGTTTTTCGGTCGAATATGTGGACGGTGTCTTCAAGAGTCTGAGAGCAACCCAACCACTGCCCATTCGCGGATCCAAAAATTCTCGTGTCTCCAAACACGGGCGTCTCCCCCCCATACAGTTCGGCGATTAACACGAGGTACAAGCTTTCCCAAACACATTTGAGACCCTCCTGACACGACTGAGTGAGAATAGCGACTTTCCGAGTTCTCTCCCGTACCGGGGACAAAACAGTACATCGGATGTGTAGACACTTAAGGAACCACACATTGATGGAGCCACGGCGACCCTATTTCGTCACTTTGTATGCTTTAATTTGCTGCAGCAGTTGTTTGGCATGCTCATTTTCCGTAAAGTGCTTGCGAATCGGCTCCAGTCTTCGATTAAGTTCCCGTGCGAGACTTTCCTTGAGGTCTCCCGGATGCAGATTTCCTTTGATATACGCATTTCTGAATTCCTCCACGGTGGCGTAAGTCACATCGCCACCGTTTGCTTCCGACCGTTTGACTGCAAACTCTCCGAATGCAGGGAAAACCAGCTGCTCCACGTAAGTTACACATGGGTTTCCGTCAATAACGCCAGCAGGGCAGAACGCTTTCTTGATCTTTCGATTCACCTCCTGAAAGCAAAACAGACAAGAATTCACATGGAACACAGAAGTTCTACCAGTTCAGACGTTTCAAAATCACACACCTTCAACGGAAACGAAGCAAACAACCTACAAAGACTCCTCCACAACATTCGACCCGGCCGAAGCTCCGCGGCTCTGATGTTTTTCAATTGTGTTCCCCCTATCGACCCCCGCCACCCACAAGCATACCTTCATAAGCAAAGAATTTAGGCACAAATCCATCATATCCGTCACTTGTGCGCACAAACGATATGTATAGCACCTCCGCAAAGATCTCTAAGAGAGACACAGACATATTTTCTGTCTCCACATTTCCTCTCGTACACAAACAGGCTCTCCCTTTCATCTGAAGTAATGGCGACCTCACTCCCCTATTTGGCAGCACACTGGGAGTTCGCCTTTCTAGAGTTACTGTTTGTTTCGTTCCCCAATCGAACCCGACCTTGGTTTCTTCTACGCCTCACTTCCTCCCTGTTTTTCCATTCCTTACCGTCTCCGTGTCTTCCATGAAGATGGCCGAGTCTGGGTTGGATTTGCTCATTTTCTCCTGACCCTCGAGAAGGCCTGGAAGCATCTGGTGAGACAGAATGACCGGCTTCAGCTTCCTCTTGATTTCGTCGCAGTACTCGCGCGCGAGCATGTTCACTTTCCGTTGATCCATACCCAATTGGCAGATGTCAGCTCCGAGGTAGAAGATATCTGCGCACTGGAGAGCAAATAACAATGGCACTTGCGGCTCGATAAAACTCTAGGGAAAATTAACTGAGAAAGAGTCGCCTCCACGCACGCAGTAAAAGAACTTCTGTCAAGAAGGAACATTACCCAAATTGCAAATGCTCTTCGCGAGCAGTACACATACACATAGATATATACATATGAATACGTATACGCAGATGCTAATACATGCACAGTTATGTGCGTATCTGCATGTGGGTTTAGACGTTGCTGCAAATTCAGCCAGATTGACAGGTAGTAGGCCAATGAAACACTGAAATGATCTTTCTTTTTCGGGTCCCCTTCGCAAATGGAGGAACGTCTACAGATGTGCGTTATAGAGCATGCACTCTGATTTATTCTCTGTCTTTGCAGCTCCTCTTTGCAGGCAACAAATTCTAACTCGCGCAGAATTAACGCCTTTCTAGAGAGAAGCACACCAACAGAACGCACCTGCATGCAAGGGTACATGATTTGAGCAGCAGGTTGTTCATCTCCTTCTTGGCGACCCATGATCTGAGAGCAGCGCTTGACCCTGCGAGAAGGAAAAAACACGCTGTCTTTTTTATTCCTCGACTTTATCGGGCCTTTCTCTCCTTTTTGACTTGCGGAGTTGCATCCGAAAGAAGAGACCCCAAACACTCGCGGACACAGCTCTGCGTGGTAGTCGCTGTGCACCTTACTTTAGGATGGCGAGTGTGGACTGTCGTGCTACAGTACATATGAATATCTACTTGTAGACACAAAGATGCATTTGTTTGAATGCAGATTCCAGCAACCTGTGTTGCATGTGAAGGCTCACAACTTTTGTCTTCTTTGTCTTTGAATCGTGCCATTCTGCTTTTCTTTGCGCACCGTGTCCACCGCACGGTTCTCTCCCTGGGCTTTGACGTTGAGACTTTTTTCTCACCTGGTGATCGTGAAAGACCTTGCAATTTGCATGACTTGCACCCAGTACTGATCAGAGTTTCTGTTGATTTCTTCGCTTGCCCAGAGGAAGCGGACGTTTTGCATGTCCATGCCTGCAGCTTTCCACACCTCGATGAAGTATTCGCCAACCTTTTGGATCTGAAGAAGAACGAGAGCGTTGATTCCATATATTGTCTACGTTTTTTTCGATTATCAAAGGGGTCACTACGAGCCTCGTGGTGAAGGCCAGGAGCTGCTATTTCACGTTGGGTTTCACAGTTCGATGAGAGAGAATGTTCAAATGCCACAAGTCTGTCAGGAAGCCAAGGTCACTCCCGCTTTCTAGGATCTTCACATTATCACAACTCTACCGCTGTCCCAGACCCTTTCTCCTCCCTTTTTCTTTCATTTTTCCATCCCTCTAGAGTCACAGGGAAATACCTGCCGCACATAGTCTCGCCTACAAGCGTTGGTTTTTCGCATACACACTGAACGACGAGACGACCCCGCGCAGGATCTGTCTTTCTGCTACAGAATTCAGAACGCACTAGGGTGTGACAGGCCTGGACCGATGAAGAACTGTTTACCTTCTTGAGGTCCCCATTCATTTTATTGTTGAGCATTGCAAACCAATCAGCAACCCAAAAGACGAAAACGCAGCCGGCCTTGGTCAGCTTGTTTACATTCGTCACTTTCAGCAGACCCTGAGCCACGTGCATGCGCCCGCTGGGCTCGAAGCCATCGTAGCAGAGCGGAAACGGCTTCTTCTCCAGCAGAGTCCTCAGTTCCTGGAAAACGGAGGGAAAGAACATGAAGAGAGGAAGGAGAGAGGAGAGAGTAGAGAATCGGAAAGCAGACAACGGGACGAACGCGCGGAAAGAAACAGAGGAAAGTGAAGGGAGGAGCAGGACCACGGAAAAGAAAAAGAGGGATGAGAATGAGAAACAAAAAGAGAGAAGAGAAAGAGGGAAGTTAAGAGAGGAGAGAACTGGAAGAACGAAAAGAGTGAAGCAGCGAGAACAAAACGTCTGCAACAGCAGCGTCTCTTCTGACCCCGTAATGCAAACCCAGATGAATACATATATATATATATGTATATTTCTATGAAGATTTATATATTCATATCATTTTGGAAATATATTTGTTAAATGACAAACTAGGAGTTATGGAGCACTAAAGAAGAGCTTACATCAGGTTGGATGCACTCTTGAGCGATGGAGAGACAAAGTTGAACTCGTTCATCAAGCGGAAGAGAAGACGGACGCGGCTGCGGCCACTGTGCTCCGTTGACAATCGAATCGTACAGAGTCGTCACACCTCCGGAAGTTTTCTTTTCCTTCTCGCCTCGCTTAGTCGCGGGTGTCGCATTCTGCATGCACAACCGCAGAGCCCCCGCGGAGAACACAGACACCACGACTCGCTGACAGCACAGTACGCAAGAAAGGAAAGCGGGGAAGCTCTTTCGCTCTCCACGAAGCGAGTTACAAAGTATATGTCCTCGCGTTCACGGTCTGCCGCCGGACTGAGACGGAGTGATGTTCGCCATCCCAGAAAATGCTAGCCAGCTGTTCTTCTCTCATGTGCACCCAGCACAATTCCGCACATACACAGACACATACAGAACCAAACATCTATATATGTTTTTGTTTTGTGATGTTTGCGGGACATTCAGGAGGCGAAAACCCACAGTTGCGCTTGCGGTCTCTGTATCTGTCTACATCCACTAGTCTTTTCTATCTGACAAGATCGACGCAGATCTACCAATGAATATCTCTCTGGACTTCGCTGCCTGCGAAGGCCTGCAGGATATCTCTGCGCATCTCGGCAAGCAAATGCATTTCTGTGCATGCGCATCTGTAGGAAAGCTGGAGAGTGCCGAGGAGAAGTTCCCAGGGCAGAAATCTTCTGCGATTCTCGAGCTGCCATGAACGCCTCCCAGTCCTCTCACGAAACAGTTTACAGACCTATGTACGCGCTCACATTCTCGCTACACAGAGAAAGTCGCACAAAATATACACATAGGCAGGCCGATGCATAGCTGGATAAAAGTATACGCATGCAGATATATATATATATATATATATATATGTATAAATATACATGTATCTGAAACTCTCAGATGATTCTATGGATGTAGAAAGACATGTGCCTCTACGTGTGTGTCTTTTCGAACCGCTTCTTATGTGTGTTTGCCAGAGTGGACATGTTCGTCTGCTGTTCTTGAAAACGACAGTTTAAAAAGGCGCATACCGACGCCTCATTTGCAGGGGGGGACGAGGTACTCGCAGCGGTGGAAACAGAGGCGACGTGAGAGGTCAGAAGACTGTCATCCCACACAGACAAGCCACCCGTGAAAGGAGATGCCATGGTGTCTGCCTGCAAAAGACTTCGTTCTCTGTTCTTCCAGCAAGAAACCGCTTCCCTGAGACAAGGAAACGGCAGACAACGTAGAGGAGAGAGACGGAGAGAAGAGGATCGGCGAGAAGAACGCGAGTGAGGAGGCGTGGAGGAAGAGGCTGCCCCGGCAGAGTAGATGGCAGATGTCGAGGTCGAAGAAGTCGGCGAGAAGGGAGAGAATCTCTGAGGAAAGAGAACCGTTCCTGGAGTCGGTGAGGAAGAGGACGCCACAGTGGAAGCAGTTCGGAAGGGAAGAGGAAGAAGCGAGGAGAGATCCGACAACAGAAAACTCGGCGTTCTCAAACGCATTCCAGGAGAGAAAAAGGCGAGGAATGTTACCGCTCTACTGAAAGCCACTATATTAAACGCCGCATGCAGCGGAGGAGGACGGAGAAAAAAGAGTTTTAAGAGAATCGCGGGGACAGGCGAAAAAACTGTAGAGAAATCCCGACCGACGTAGCCGTGTCTGCGATTTAAAAAAAACCTCGACGCGAAGAAAGAAGAATGACAGGACTCGCTGTCTCTCTCGTCCTCTCCCTGTCTCCTTCCACAGGGCGATGCGTCTCCGGTGTCTTCGGGGATCTTACGAGCGGAAGGACTGGTCGAAGACTGGGACTTGAAGATGTTTTTGCATATTTGAGACCAAAGAGACACCCAACCTTTGGAAAACCTCGCTAGGCTTCTCTGAAGAGGACAGAGGGAGAGGGGGCGTGTCTTTCCGCTTGTCTCTCGGCTTCCTTTTTTTACGTCTTTGCATGCGAAGGTGAAGATGCGCTTTGCCGGGCGACCCTCCTGGAAGCCTTTCGTCTGCTGATTTGCATGATTTTTTTTTCGAAAGGAAGGAATTTTTCAGGTTATTCGACATCGGTTATGTCCTAGGCGCAATATATGGATTACTGTTATCCCTCGTATTAACAGCGAGAGAAAACTACTACTCAGATGCTGGTCTATCCCTCACCGACTTCTTCTGTGCATAAGCTGAATATTTCCTCGCGGACAGAAGCCGCCGTCCAGATTCAAGGCCACGTTTTTTTCTCCTCTGTCGCTTGCTTCTCCAGCGCCCGTTCAAACTCGAGTTTCCTGCCTTTGTTGTGAAACTCCGAATCAACGTCTGCTCTTCCAGGAAAGACACCACCATGGCACAGCTCCTTCCTGCTGTTAGGTCGCACGCTTTCGTCGTTTTGTCTCGCCCTCTCTCGTCACACCGAAGAAACTTCGCTTCTGCTGCGATTTCGAGGAATGCCCTAGAACGCTCTGCTCCTCCTCCACCCTCTTCTGCTGTTTCTGCTCCTTCTTCTTCGTGTACAGCCGCGCCTTCAGGGGAGAGAGAGAGAGAATCGGATGCATGCTTCGCACAGAAAGACGGAGAGAAGACACTTCCTTGCCCCTCGCTTCGTCGACCGTATCGGGACTTCTTGCGTGCATGCGCCAAAACATTCGGGGAAGATTTCGAGGCGAGGTTCCACGTGACCAGACAGATGACCCAAATGCTCAGAGGAAACCCTTTCCGCCTGCCCACAGATCGGCTAATACGCGAGCTCAAAGACGCGTCCGACTTCGTCAGGTACACACCAGAAGAGAAAAGAGAAAAAGCGGGAGAGACAGAAGGAGAAGGAAGAGAAGAAGGTGAAGAGAGAGAGAGGAGACAGAGAGAAATGACGACATGAAGAGAGAGGAGAGAAATGTAGAGATTTCTCCACGAAGTAATGAGATAACGACAGGGAAAAAGACGTATCCGGGAACTGAGGCACCATGCGCCTCTTCGCAGAAGTGTGTCTTCTCGGTGTTGTCAGCGGGAAAATGTTTTCTGCAGGCGCTACATGAACCTATCTGGACTTATCCGAGTCCCCCACGATCAAAGTGGGGGACATGTAGACAGCGACAGAAGCCTGTACACATACATCTACATGCATGTGATTACATCTGTATATCTATATATATATCTGTCTATATATGTGTATACATCTCTGTATGTATACCTCTGTGTATGTGTATTTCTATAGATACACATGCATTTTTTCTTTAAGTATACAAATACTTCCATCTGTGTTTTCTAAAGTGTCGACACAGAAGACCAGCTTTGTGACGAAAGGCGTGTGTCACGAAGTACAGACGCGGGGAAGATGAAAGTCCGAGTGCAGAAGACATCGCTCTTCCATCCACTGTTCAGTTGGAGGTATATCATGGCGAACGCATATGGCCGTCGAGCGTTGCTGCTGCAGGCTCCTGAGTGTAACCGTACAAGCTGCAAGGAAGACTGTGTAACTTGAACCGAGGTTCATACACTGGAGACTCTGAGAGAGTCACAGGAGATGGACCTTGCCCAGGAGTGAATTATCGTTCAACGCGGAGACTCGTCTCGTGTGTCTTTTGCTGGAAAAGTCTCTGTGGTGGCCTTGCTGGACAGAATATGGTGGATGGGTTTGGGGACTGGATTGGCCACGATAGAAGAAACTTGCGGGTGCAAACCTCGTCAGCACCGTCGTCCTGAGAGCAACAGAGTCGCTCCAGCTGTATCCGTCGACCAGAGAAAACCAGAGTACTCTGGGATCGCTTTCGTCACATCGTTTCTGTGTTGTTCAACGGGTTCTGGATCTGTGAATCGCTCGGCTTTTCTTCGTCTCTTCAGGTTTCACATCGTTCAGGCGCAACTGAATCCTGACACCGGAGCGTATCGCGCAACGCCGACGGACGACCACATTCGGAAGGGAGACGTCATAGAACTCAGTGGCTACGACGCAGAACGCATGCAAAAACTTCCTTGGCTCTCCAGAAAGCCAGGCGACTCCCTCCCACCAGAGCCCACGCGCGAGACATCCCCTCGGCAGAGCACCGAGGCGAAATTTTAGAAAACTGGAGGAAACAGAGAACAAGAGGAGGAGACGTGGAGAGGAACAGAGGGAGAGAGAGGGAAAGAACAAAGCGAGACACACTCACAGAGCAAACGGACGACAACAGGATTCAACAGGGTTGTCCAGAGAGCTCATTTCTCTGAGTCATCGTCTTTGCAGGCAGCGCTCTTCTCTCTGAAAGGTTTTTTCTCGCGAAAAACAACCAAAAACGTATTAATCTGGACAACACTGCTCTTGACATGAGCAGAAACTCTGTTTCCCCACTTGGTTTGCCTGCTGCGTGCTCTACTCTCCCTGTCCTCTCTCTCTGTTTTTGCGTGGAGTGTTCCCTAGACTGTTCTCTCTAGATTCTCCTTTGCTTGAACAGACCGAGCTGTCTGCATCCGTCTTGCTTTCTTAGAGAGGTCAGCAGTTTTGCGAGTCGCACGTTTTTCGCGTCCGGATTTCTCTCAACAAGCAGCAGCTTCTTTTTCGCAGAAAGAAATCGAGTCTTGTGGAGAAGAAATCTTCTCCGCGCGCCCTCGCATACAGAGGAAAAAGCGTTCCCGTGCACATCCTTTCTCCTCTTCCGTTCTCTGAACATGCCGACACTGCCGCCTGAGACAAGCGCTGAGGCTTCGAGTCGTTGTTAGAGAATCAGAGAACATGCGGACATAAAGCTACCTGAGACAGTAGTCCGGCACAAATTGTGCATTCGTGGATCTCTCGGATCACACTTAGACACGCGAAATCCTGGACAAACGTCGACTCTCATTCGGCGACTACAAAGGTAGCTTCACTAGTCTGATCGCCGTTGCCTCGTGACTTTTTGAGTTCCTGAGAATTGTGGGGTTTCCCTTTCTGACTCAAGTAGAAAAAGATCGAGTTGCATTTGCAGTTATTCCGTTTTCAGAAGTAGAAAACGCGTAACCTTTCACTGCTCTCTCCAGTTTTGACTGTGCTTGCCACGAGTGTGGAGCGCTGACCGTACAGCAACAGAGGCTAGGCAGCAGAACTCAAGGCATTGTAAAAAGCTGTGTCGAACGTCTGGAGCATGAGCACCGCTGGCGCTGAAAATGATTCCTTTAATGTCGAGGATGTTTTCTGAGTTAAACTGAGCAGTTCTCTTCTCACGTCCTTCACTAGCGACAGAAAACTACGCATGTGTCAGTGTGTAGAGGGGAGTCTCGTACGGAGAGAGCGCTGACCTTTGAGGCAGGCGACGACGTCGACTGAAACGAGTGTTTTACTTTATTTTCGGAATCACACTCAGCAGTTCGGTGGCCGACTTTTCTTTCACTTTTTTCCAGTGTTCTCGAAAACCGGACAGGTGACAGCAACGCGTCTCGGAACCTGCGTTTCGGAGGCAGCTGCTGTTCCACGAATTCGACGAAACGCGTTTTTGGATGCACATTTCGATTTCTTTACAGCTTAACCGCGTTGTTCATCAACCGATTCATAAAATAAAAGTCCATTCTCCGGCGCAGAAAACTCGGGCACGAAGGAGAAAACGGCGACAGTGTCTTCTCACAATCAAATGCTGAGAAGAAAGAAAATAAGCTTTCAGGAAAACTCAGGAAAAATCCTGTGAAACAATGCAGAAGAAATTCAAGTTGTTCATTCAAAACCCGTCTACCTCTTCAGGAGTCCTTCTACTCCTGCCTTTCCCCTCTATCTCCAATTCCTTACACCAAACTATATATATATATATATATATGCATATGCGTATACTTGCATATATATATATATATATATGGGAATACACGAATCCATTTCCAAAGCCTACAATTCAGACTGATACAGTGGACAACAAAGTTCCACCGCCTCCTTCTTCACTTTCTGCTTTTAGCGGAACTTTCGGAATTCTGAATGGCGAGGAGACGTCCTGCCTCTGCAGTGAAATGACATGGAAAACGGAACCCGACGACCCGTTTTTCGTTTCCTTTTTCGATTCGGAGAAAAAGATACTTACAAGCAGAATGAAAGAAGGAAAAAAACTGACATCTTTGGTTCTGAGTCTCACAAGAAGAGAACCAGTTTTCAAACAAAGGCCAGACAGTTTCAACTTGAAAAACATTTATATATATATATATCTTACGTTCAATGCACCAAACAAACAACATGAATCTCCAAGGAACATGACACGGTGCTTGCTTTTAAGATATACCTGCGCAAGTCACAGATACATGTGAACTCACGGGAAAGGATATATGCACAACTGCGCCTACATTATGATATATATATATATATATATATGCATTGTATGTATGTATATGTATGTATATTTATAGCTAGAGGCATCTACACAAATACGCAGGGTTACGCACGTGCATATATACTTTATATATACACAGCTTAACTGTCTGCAATTGAAAAAAAAACGCCTCTAGATCTTGACACGCAGGAGTGTCGTACCCGCTGGTGACTCTGCAAGACCACGAGTTGACAAGTTCATCAAACCCGTCAGGATTTCTTCCCAAAAGAGCTCTGTGTCTCGGCCGAGCGCGTCTTGTTCGCAAAAGCTCTCGTCTTCCTCCCTATCCCCTTCGCTGCCTCTCACTCGCCTCACAGCAGAAGGCGGATCGTGAGGATTTCGGAGAGGAGAGAATCTGCTTTTCCTCATCTCGCCTTGCGCTTCTGCCAGAGCCTGAGCTGCGGCGGAGACTCGACGAAGTTGAGAGGGCGAAGCATGCACCAGAGTGTCCCGCACATCGTCTAGCGCTAGCTGCAAAGATCCAGCTAGCCAAGACACCTCGGCGTCTCTGCCTGCCACGCCGAGATCAGTCCCGGCGCGTGTGCATCCTTCTCGAGTTGCGGGAGACGAAGAAAGGAGAGAATTCAGCGAAGGAGAAGAAGAGGAAAGAGCGAGAGCGACGCAGCGAGAAAAGGCAGCCGTGACCTCTACAACGGAAAGAGAAGTTTCTTCGCCCTCATCCGCAAACACGTCAGACGAAGAGAGATGCGCTCGATGCTGGAGGTTGCCGGCTGAAGACGAAGACAAGCATAAACAGCAAAAAAAGGCAAAAGGTGGAAGATGGGGTCCTAAGACGAAGACGAACGTGAGGAGAGGAAGGAAAAACAGAACAAGACAGAGAAAAAAAGAGAAAATAGTAGATGGGGAATATCACGAGGATGACTCGCAGAGACGGGAAAGAAGCTAGACATAGGAAAGAGAGATTACATGTTACAGGACTTGCGGGGTCGAAGGACATCCAGGGCCGATCGAAATCGGCGTTACTTCTTGAGCAGACGACTTCCGAACCAATAATATTACAAACAAGCTGACACACACTTCTCTTTCTTCTTCTCTTTCTCTTTCTGCTTCTCTTCCTTTTCCTCTTTTTCTTCCTCTGTCTTCTTCTTCGTTTTCTTCTCTTCTTTGCGACTTGGTCCTTGTTTCAAGAGTCTCTGCGTGGGCGCTTACCGAGGAAGAGAAAGACATGCGCGCTTTCCTCGAGCAACTCTGAGGGCTGGAGAGGCTGGAGATTTCCGTTCAGATCTCGCCTCTAGAAACATCCCCAAGACAAACGCACATAATTCAGAAAGGGTCCTTTACACAGCTGTGATGCACAGAGGTGTTGCGGCAACTGCTGCGTCCACACGATGGGCAAGGAAGCACGAACGTCCTCACTCTCGAGTTCCTCTCGACAGAAGAGCACTCGCGGCAGTGCTGGGCTCTACAAAAAACGAGCGACTGAACAAGACGAGAAGGCGAGAAGAACCCGACACCAAGCAACTCCTTCACCTTTTGTGGGCGACGTGTGGCCGACAGACGGCGAGCCTCGCTCGAGTGTACAGACACCGCTAGCGAGGAAGGAAATCGGTGAAGCAAAGAAACGAAGAACGAGAGGTACAATAACGCAGAAGTGCGGGGAATCTGGAAGCGAACTCAATGGAAGAAACACACAACTCTATGGAAAACTTGCAGGTGAATAGTGGAAAGAAGAACGGAAGGGAAGGTGACCCCTGACAAAGACAACACGCGGGGCGGAACTCTTCGAGAGGTCAGATGATGCAATGCATGCAGAGGGAGAGAAGTCGTACAGTCGCTGAAGGAAGCATTTGAAACGTTTGTATTTTGACACACCCGACCCAGGTGGATGAGGTACGATTTGATTAGACTTAGGTACAGCGTTTTGTGATTCTACCATGCTGGAGAGAGTGCGCAGCACCCTTTTTCTCAAGGAACCAGAACAGAGCCGTCTCCATGTCTTTCTGCAGCTCTCTTGCCTCAGAATGGATCGTACGCGTGCGAAGACGCCGTCACTACGCGACGTTCCCCACTCCGTTGCCACGAAAGAAAAAACAGGAAACTCACATGGCTGCTCTCGCCTTTGTGCTGCCTTTCCCAACTTTGCCTGTGGAGCCGAACTGCAAAGACACCACAGATGTCGCCGGCAGTGCAGAGAGACGAAACATCTGCGCATTTTTGGAGAACCCATTCCAAAGTCGCGGTCTTCTCTCCCGCTTGGACACATTTGCCGACGAGAGACAGAGAAACACTGCTTTACCCGGCGGCAAGCTCGCGCCGCAAGAGGCAGACAGACAGACCGCGAGGTAGACGTACACCCCAAGACGCCAGGGCGTCGAGAAGGGGATCTAGAGAGAGCGACCAGAGAGCGACACAAGAGGCAAGCGTCGTGGACTGGCCAGGAGAGAAGACGCACGCGCCCTCTGCAGAACTCGGGTCGCAAGAAGACGGCACTGCAATGTGAACTGCCACACAGAGAACCGAAAGGCGGCCAAGAAAAACGAAGGACTTCTCACCTTCGAAAAGAGTGAGGAGCGTAGACAGCCAAGACACCTGTTGCTCAAGGCTTAGCCGTCGCAGCGCATCCTGAGAACAAACGCAACGTCTCAGTTGCTTCCCACAATTCATGAAGAGGAAACGAAACCGAACTCTCAACACACAATTCATGCAACGCGAGCTCTCTCAGAGAACTCGTCGAGCGTTTCTTGAGCTCACGACTCTCGAAGAAAGACACCCCGCGACGGGACTTTTTTGAAAGCGGAAGACAAACCACCAAAGCCCGATGGATGAGGAAAAGCTGAAAGAGCAGACAAAAAGAAACGCACTCGAGGAAACTCAAAGAATCCGTGTCTCCACTCTGTTCTTCCTGTGCTCTCTCGCAAATGCGACACTCCTGAATCTCACACTCTTGCCTTACCAACGTCACGAACATACAACACTTCTACATAGACCTATAATTATACACATGCGGATACATAAATCCATACGTGCATACATAAAAATAACTGAATATCGGTCGCTTCATGTACAGGATAATATATATATATATATATATGATGCATATGGTTTAGGAGTCTCTTCATTGCTCTGTGTCTGTGCGTCTTGAGCTGTCTCGGCACCGACAGGCATTCGTGTAAGTCGGTGCGACTGTCTCGTGTTGCCTCTATGTACCCTCCGAGAAGACAGACGCTCGAAAAAGATGAGCTCAGTTTTCGTCATTTAAAGATATTTTCATTTCTCACATTCAGATCGACGACATCTCTCCGTGGAGATCCAAAAGGAGCTGGACGGCCCTCGAATAAACGGCGAATGCTGCGCATGCAACGAAAAGCTTCTTTTCCAAATGCCACGGCTGCAGCCTCTGCCTCGCTGCTCAGTTGGTCTCTTTCGTTCGGTTTTTGGGTTTCTTTTTCCCCCTTTTCTTCTTCTGCATGCAGTGCCGGCAAACTGTCTCGAATTGCCGCGGACGCTGTAGAGACAGAGCAGAGAATTGCACTGAGGCCGTTCTGGAGGAGCGCATGCAGTGCGTCTTCAGCGAAAACGTTTTTCTCTTCAAAAAAAGGGGCGGATAACGCGACGTTTTCACTCCTTTTTTCGGCATTAAAGGCATCGGAGTTCGCCTGCGTATCCTGACTACTCCGCAGAGCTTTTGCCTGCACGGGCGAGACGAGACCGAGAGAAAGGTTCTCAGAGAGACGACGGAGAAGTGAGGCTGTGGCGAGGAGCTGGACCGCGAGACAGGCTCCCATTTCTGTCCTCCAGGCCCGTGAGCGTCGAGCGAAAGAAGAAGACGAGAAAGCGAGACAATCGATCTGTTCTTGAGCTGACTGGGGAGACATCGAAGTCGCTGTGGCTCGAGGAGAGGCTTCGGAGGAGAACGACGAATCAGAGGAAAAAGCAGAGGCAACATCCGTATGGGTAGACAGACATTCGCCGCCAGGCGGAAGATCACGAGCGAGACTGTCGGGGACAGCTAGCTGGAAGAGAGCGGAAAAGCGGAGGGCCGCAGTTTGAGAATGGAGCACAAGCAGCAGGGAGGGAAAGGAGAGGCGGCCAAGCTGCTGAGAAATGGACGTCGCAAACAGAGACAGGAGACGAGGCACGACGAAAAGAGGGTCTCCAGATCCAAACGTTTGCTTATCAAACTCTGCCGCTGCCGCCGAGGAACACGTCGCAGCGCCGGAGTCGCCACGCTGTACGCTGTACGTACACCCGAGACCCTCCAACAGTTTGAAGGCGGTTCCAAGTTCGCCGCCCAGGCACCGCTGGAGAGACAGGACTGAAGACAGGCGAAGAGGAATTCTTTCTGTCGCAGAGGACGCGAGAGAAGACGGGGAGTTGTCTACGCAGGAGTCGCGAAGGTACGCGTAGTCCCCATCCTCAAGTGGCTCAGCGAAACCTGCAGAGGGCGGTGCATGCGCCCTTGCAGGCAAGTACAGACGGTGGCTCGCGAGCGAGGTGTACGACACGGACTCTGAGGCAGGCGGAGGAGCGCCGCTGAGCTCGGAGAGAACCAGTGACGAGGGGACCAGGACAAGCGATGCGTCGAGACACTCCAGCAGACAAGCAAAGTGCGGCGGCGAGAAGAAAGGCTCTTCAGTCGTTCTCGACGGGAAAGTCGCGGCTTCCTGTTTCCGTCGCTCCTCCACAAAAATCCTGAAGAACGAGAGAAGAAGAGGCGACGACTGCAACCGAGCCAGCGACGAGAAGAGGCCGAGAGGTTTACACGGCTTCTCAGAGTCTCCCCCGTGGAGAGGCGCCAAGAGAGGAAGAGGCGAAACACAGGGAAACAAAGGAAGAGGAGACGAACAACAGGAAGAAAAACCAAAAGGAGAAAAAACCGAAGAAAAAGAAGCATCCGAGTGCAGAAAGCCGTCGAGCCTTTCGAGAGGAGGGAAGGAACCGCCAAGAGAGGGAAGCAGCGCAGATCCTAGGAGAGCGAATAGCTGAGGAACGGTCGGCTTCGGGAGTCCCCCTTTGTTAGAAAAAATAGAAGAAATCGCGCTGTTAAGGAATTGACGAGTTGCAGGCTCCACAGCGTCCTGCTGCCAATACAGCGAAGCGTGAACTACAAGGCGCACGCGGTCCTCCAGCGGCAGACGGAGCAGCTGAAGAAAAAAGCAAAACTCGTGACATGGCATCCCATCGAAAAGACCAACCAGGAAAAGGAATGAAATACGCATCAAAAAATCTGCACATTTCTCGGCCTTTGTTACTCGATCTAGTCTCAGTCTCCTACCCTTTTTCCTCGATCTACAGAATCCAACAACTCTAGAACAAGAGTGTGAATGTCTTTGAGCAACCGTGGAAAATGGACTTTCGAGAGTAGCCTTAAAAGCTCTGGCTATACACTCGGGAGGGAAGCCCGGAGGAAGCATGTGGGCATTGCCGCAGGCAACAGCTTCTTCGTTTTTTGAATGCGTTGTTTTTCTGGAGACAAGAACGAAACCTTCACAGAATTCACAATCGAGAAGCTTCTCCTTCAACGACAGTTGGAACTTGCAGGAAAACTTCAGCGACGCATGCACACTGGTCTTACCTCGGAAGCCAGCTTTGTTTGTCCAACAGCTGTTTCAAACAGTTGATGAGAAAGTGTGCCAACGACTCCAGCTGCTGCGAAGCTGCCGGCCTTGCAAGTTTCGAAACGCTCGTAGGACAAAACTCTGGCGAGGAAACTGGGTGTATGTACAGAGGCAGACTCCGTGGATAGCTGCTGAGAAAGCGACGAAGCCAGGGCGGAAGACACGTGAATCGCCTCCGCACATGCATCCAACAGACGAAAGAGAGCCTGGACAGTCGCGGGCGCGGGAGCCCCGGGTGTACGTCGATCCGAGAAGCCAGCGCGTGTGTGCTCGCCAGGAGAAGAGGGAGACGAATCGAAGTCGACAGCGGGATAGTGCAAATGGGGTTGACCGATGCCGTGGACTTGGTCGATCGCTTGCATGATGACGACGTTCAGAGAGCTCGAAAGTCTGATGGAGAAGGGAGAGACGAACGGAGAGCAGAGGGCGCGGGAAAAGAGTAAGGTGGGCGGAGAAAGAGAGGAACGAAGAGAGGAGGTGTGGGCGCTCGAAGACGAAAAGAAGAGAAACGAGAGAGAAACAGGAAATCCAGACTGGAGAAGTGAGAGCAGAGAGATCAACGGAAACAAGAGAATTGCGGGAACAGATAAAGTGAGAGAAGGAAGAGGGAAAGAGGAAGCAAAAATGTGAGAGGAAACACAGACAGAAGAAGCGATGCACGAAAGACAGGCGAAGAAATAGACAGACAAGCAGGTGGTGCACACGACCTCGGCAGTGAAAAGTGTGTTTCGAAACCAAAGATCTTAGCGCCAGCATATATATATATATATTTAAGTATATATATATATATATATTTTAGTATATTGGAACAAATGGCACTCTGGGTATTCTAGGGTTCGATGTGAAGACTGGTCCCGCATTCAGTATTTCTTTTCCTGACCGAGGTGGAGAAAAGGAAAAACGGAAGGCCAACTAGCCGCCTCCGCCATAGAACTCACTTCGGACTCAAGAGCGCGAACGTCTCCGCCAGATTCGACAAAGCAGGCAAAGAAAGAAACTGAACGGAGAAACAGATTAGCCGAAGAAAA
The DNA here is from genome assembly GCF_000006565.2 of Toxoplasma gondii ME49. Taxonomy (NCBI): domain Eukaryota; phylum Apicomplexa; class Conoidasida; order Eucoccidiorida; family Sarcocystidae; genus Toxoplasma; species Toxoplasma gondii. Next base: position 5,652,367 of record NC_031480.1, read on the forward strand.
CGAAGAATCCAGACAGCACACTGTAACAACACAAAAAAACTGAAACAAAAGGAATTGACAGCCTCTCTAGTTCGACAACAGCACCTTCTGTCGCAATAGTCTCTCTCCATGTGTGTATATACATATGTATGTATATATGTATATGCACCTATATGGATCTAAACGGATACATATGCACATGCATGTATCTAAGTATTTAGCTATGTACATCAATCAATCTGTATACATGCATGTATACTTTCCTATGTGCTGCTACTGGCACTATTTCTAGGCTCAGTCTGTTTCACTTTATATCTGAGACAAAGAAGATGACCGCTTTTGACAGTCTTGTGTAGCTTGTCACAGATTCTTGACTTACTGGCAAATGCGGGAGCGCATCGTCACTTAGTTGTTTCCAGATTCCCGGTTGTGTCAGGGCTAAGAAGATGCTGTTGAGTTCGTCTGCACGGTCTCTAAGTTTTGCGATGGCCTCCTTGTTCTTTTCTTGCTCTCCGCTAGACGAGCGAAACTCTCTCTCAGCACCCGTCTTGTCTCCACTCTCCGAGGCAGCTGTCGCTCTGCCACAGCCGAAAGATGCTGGAGAAAGGGAGACTCCCGAGGCTCGGCAGGATGAAAAAGACCGCGACCGCGAGGCGTCTGCTCTACGCAATTCCCCCGCTCCTCTAGCTTGGTGCTCTGCGCTGAGGAAGGTCGTGCTGCTGGCCAGAGCTTGCACCGCTTCCAACTCTCTTCTCACGGCAGCGATGTGACGCGTCAGCGTAGCGATTAGCGCAAAGAGAGAGGCGCCGTCGAAGGAGAAAGCGATTCGTTGAAGACGAGAGAGAAGTTGTCGCCAGTAGATGAGCGGGTAGCCTTGACGGAAACCATCCGAAGAAGACGATCTGAGAGAAGCTGCGTCGGCGACACGGGCGGCACTCGGCGAACACCCCTCGGCAGGGGTGGCTCGACCACTGGGGTGTAGCGACACCTGGGGGTGTTGGAGCGCGAAGAGGAGCTGGTGGCTGTTGAGCACGGCGATGGGTTTCCACGTCTGAGAAGAGGGGAGGAAGACGGAGAGTTGTTTTCTCTCCAAGCCGCGAGGCTCTTCGAAGGTGTCGGGGAATCCGAAACCGTCGCAGCGGGCAGAAGCCGTGGTGTCCACCTGGCTTCCCGTCACAGCTCGTCTGAGAGAGGAGTCTGGGGACTTCCACAAGTCCTCGTCGTCTTCGCGTCGCCACTGGTAGCGCCAGTCTTCCTTGCCTTTGGTGAAGAAGCGAGAAGGCGGAGGAGGACCAGGGAGAAACGGAAACTTCGAGGTGGAGGAGAAAGTCGCTCGCCTCGCGTTTTCAGTCTCGCTCGCGAACTCGGTGAGGTGGTCAAAGTACGTGACAGGCGGTGGCGGCATGTCTTTCAGAGCCAGCGCTCTGTCGGCAATCAGCGCGTCGACTGAATCTTCTTCTGAAGGCGACGTCCGGTCTCTCCCTGTCTCCCCGCCGGGCTCTGTGTGCCTCTCTTGCGTGCCGCAAGCTGTGCCTTCCTCGAGACTCGCTAGATGAGTCGACGTAGCCGTTCTTCCCTCCGCGGCCGCGCGGCTCCGGGGGCTCGACAGCTGCCGTCCGCGGCGCGTTTGTTCGAGGAGTTCTTCGCCTCCTTCCGCCTCTACGTGGCGACTCTCCGCTTGCGCTACAGCCGAGCGAGATACATCCTGCTCCCTCGAGCGTGGAGAGAAGTCGGGAAGGAGAACTTGACGGTCGAACTCGAAGGCGGTGGGTGTCTGGACACTCGTCGTCACGACGTGCCACGCGTCGCTTTGCGCCTTTCTCTCGGCTTCTCGAAGCCAAGCTGTGCGGTCAAAGTCGACGCGCTTGAAGCGCTCAATAAAACGGAACTCAGAGCTCTGGTCGTCCTCAGCTCTGCGACGCAGCCTCTGCTTGGCACCGGGCGACTGCTTCTCCCGGTTGGGAGAGCCAGCGCGGGCGCTCTGGGCGGAGCGAGAAGACCGTGGCTTCGTCGAGTAACAGCGGCGAGTGCAAGTGGAGGGGGAACGGGGAGAGGAGGAGGGCCAGCGACGCGAGAGAAAAGGAACACTGGCCGGCGGAACTTCTGACACTTCTGCAGGCGGCCGTCGCGGCCCACCGGCTGCGTACCGAACCAGGAAACTGACGGAGTTGGATTTTGGCCGGAACGCCAAAGGACGGGGGAAAAGTTGTGTGAAGGCCATGGTGTACACGCAGTCACAAAGGAGTGACTGGAAGCGAAACTGGGGTCTTTGAACGACTGAAGACACGCCGGCGCGGCAGCAGACTGTGCAACAGAATTGAGGAGTTTTGCGACGAAGCTTGGTCGACAAGCAAAAGAGGGAGGAACGCGACTGTCATTGCAGAGAAAGTGGGTTGCTTCATGCCGGAAAAGAACGAACTTCTTCGTGCTCCGCCTCACTGCGTCCCTCGCTGTCTTCCTTGAGAGAGCTTTTGTCCACACCTACGCTAGGCCTGGAGACACCAGGAAAATGAGGGTCTTTCTCCAGTGTTGAAAGATACCACATAAGAGGAGAGACGAAGTACGATCAACTCACGACCGCTGAGAAACACAAACGCAATGTTTCCCTCGCTTCGGGGCTGGCAGTTAGTCTTGTGTCTCGGAATTCCTTTGGCGGTTGTAGAGGAGCGGAAGAAGTGGAAAACCCGTCTTCGGATCCACGGCGAGAGCCACAGATGCGTTAGTGGCAATCGAAATGCAGGGATTTTGTAGAATAACTCGGAAAAACTCGGGAGGAAACAAGGCGCGCCAGGGTTTTGCGTTTTGGATTTCCTCAATGCCCCGTTTTGAGTCAAACTCGACGGCAAGGGACCCGCTGAATGACTCGTTACCCTATAGAAGGCCCCATTTGAAGTCGGCTAGAATTGACACAGCTACTTTTGGCAAGCGAAAGGGAATGGCAGAAACTGTATGTGAACTATTCCCCGAAGAAAAGCGAAGACTGGAAGGTGTGCAGCCTTTCTCCCTCAAGCGCTTGCATGTCTATCTGCAAGTTCGGAACTCTGCATGCATGTTTGTAGCGACGATGAACCGCACATGAAGCTGCTCCGCAAGTCACCCTAGAAGCCGGGGTTTCTTCCCTGACCGAAGGAAGACTTCTCCTCTTCTTGCTTTCCCCGATTTGCTTTGCACTTATGCGTGGCAGTGAACCTTTGTCTTAACAGACGCCGTCTCTCTGTCGGACGAAGGCCGCCGCTGGTTTTTCTGTGACAGGGAGGCCACCTCTTCACTCGTTTCACGCGTTCGACGTCTAACCTTGTCGCAAGAATGATTGTTTCGCTTCTGAAAATCCCTCGCATTCAGAGCGAGTGTGGCAGCTTGTTAACTCGAGTTGGAAACTGGTCTCAATCTTTAAGACAAACGACGAAACTGTGCCGTAGTCGCACCACATTCGGATTGCTGTGGAGTTAACAGATAGTTAAATTGCTCACTCGGAACAAAGAACTTTGCTTAGGTCTCCAATATCGCTGTCGGATCAAAGCTATCTTGTTGTAATTGGTTTCAAGAACGTTCAGTGTAGACGCGGGTCTATTCCGCGCACACGCTATGTCCTATTTTAGGCTTCCCACTATTTCCACTGTGAGGCAGGGAGCGAGGAATCACGTGAAACCCTAGACGTTTGGGAGACGGTAAAAGTCGACGTGTGTTTAACTGCGTTTATCGAGATGGACCTTTTGCATGGTGCCTTGCGTTATTATCGACAATGGAAATCGGGACTCTGTCCGCTCTTCAAAATTTTAGGTTCTACTCTTCGGTCTCACAACTTACGACAAAACGGAGTGTGACAAAGAGGAGAGGATGCTGGTTCCTTCAGGCGCGAAAACACCTGCGAGAATCTCCTCTTACTTGACAGACAATATCGCATGCACGAAAAAAAGATCGAATGTAAAAACGAAAAAAGACAACTTGAAAACGCCGATTGAAGGCAGCAGGTAGAAGAGATCCAGTAATGTACTCGGCTACCAGAGACACCAACAAATACCCTGGTAGTCGTGCTCCCAAGAAAGGAGCCAACATTTTTTCTCCGTCGCTAACACGATTTAGAATGGCTCCTGCGGTTTTGTGGCGGGCTGCCAAGTGATATTGTCGTGGGTATTTTGATGTATTTTCCTTGTAAAAATGTAGTAGATCTGAATGCAGACCGTTTCGGGGGGGCAGTGTCTCCTAAAAGGCGAGACTATTACGACCTTTCCAGTGCAAGAACTGAAGCTACGCTCTCGGTGTCTGCCCGAACTCTGTCTGTTTTCGCCAAAGAGGCACGTTGTCATGCCCCATTTCACGCCGTGCTCGACGTCTCAGGTCAGTGCCACTGCCTGGAGAACAAAGTCGGACCGAATAGATGTGATGGAAAAACACTGTTTTTTCCATGTGCGTACAAAACGCTCTCCTAGCCACGGAAGGAGATTCAGGTGAGTTTGAAAAGCGTTTTACTTTGTGATGCTTGCGTTTGTGAGACTTCAACCCTGTTTGTGGCAACTCTCTGCAACGACCACAAAGTTTGTCACAATGTCATTTTAAGGCATAGATTCCGTCGTTGAATAGTTTGGAGTTCTGTCGAGACCTTTTGCGACAGAAGGATCCAGCAAGACTAGCATTCGCCTTTTGCAGTGTTTGTTCATTTTCACCGTGACCTAGAGTCACCGGAATAACCCACTTTTGACTGTTCATCTCCAGCAACAATCGTGCGCTGAATGATAGCCCGCAGCATTCCCAAGAACACTATGCCAGAGGACAGCTGCGACAGACCAAAACGATTGTTTGGACATTCGCGGGCAGGAAAGTGCTAACGGCCACGATGACCTTGGAAAGCGCGTTGGCGCACATTTCTGGCGTAGATGAATTACAGGTGAGGGGACGTAGTGAAATTTCTATTTCATCAGTAAGGAGAGATGTCCCCTTTGCCACTGCACAATTGAGATCGTTTTGGATTGAGTCACGAAAATGTCGTTCAAGGGTGAGACTCAGGCCAAAAAGGATAGGTGCAGAAACGACCGCGGCAGGGAAGCAGGAAATGCATGAGAGCCGATCCCTGCCTTTCTACACACCCCACCCTGTACCTCGTGATATGTCCAAAATGACAGTGCTGGCAACCACTCGGGGTTTGCCTGCTCTCTAATCATTCAATGTTATTCCAGGTTTTCTGCCTTTTCAACCGTCAGCTTTGACGTCTCCCAACTTTGCAGGTGCAGCTCACTGCTTTCCCTCTTCCCCATCCAAAATGGCTCGCATGAACTTGGGCGCCGCATGCCTGGCAGCTCTTCTTGTGGCGGTGTGCGTGCTGGCCGTTTCGCCTGCGGCGGTTGGAGCTGAAGAAACCCATACCATCTACAACCCAGTTGACATGTTCCTCAGCATGTTCCAGACAAACACTGCCCGCGAGAACGCCGACGTTTCGCCTTCCAGAGTCTTCCTCCCAATGCTCTTCCCTCCTCCAGTTCCCCCTCAGCCTCAGAACGTGTACCACAAGCACGTCCACCACCTGCCCAAGAAGCCACACCACAAGCCCCACGGCCACCCCGAGTCTCACCCTCAGTACCCCCCCTTCCACCCCCCTCAGCCAAGGTATTTCTAAAGGGAGCCATTATGATTAAAGCACATCCAGGTCGTTTCCATGCTCATCGCCACGAGTGATGTGCGTGTACGTGAGCGTGTTGTCTCGTGCGTGTGGCCCGAAGCCATACTGCAACTTTTTTCTGAATAAACCGGTACTACTCCAGTAGAAAGGATCCTGCAAACCGCAGGTGTTCCACACCGCGTTCGTTTCTTGAACGAGAAACGCTGACAGTCCTACGGGGTGCAACACCCTATTGCTGTGGTCATAGCATCTGAAAGCTTCACGTTGAAAGAAGTCAAGATCCAGGACTGGCAGCTGGTGGGTGAGACACTCAGTTCCTGAATTTTTTGTCTTCCTTGCTACTTAGAGAAGAAATTAAGCCAATCAAGACATCACTGGAGAGCAACTGCTTTCGAAAGCAGCGAGGTCGCTGTGCGTACGATCGAGAGGACACAGTAGCCAGTAGCCTCTGTCGGAGCATTAAAACACATACAGGCTTTTTGGACTTCAGGCAGGCTCGAGCTGTAGTTATCGTCTTCGTTCATGAATAGTAGAAGCGTCGAGACCTCGAAAAACTAGACCTATCCAAGTTGTTGGGAGGGTAGCCTAAACAAAACGATCCTCATATTCTCAACCCTGCGACTGGTTGTTGGGCTCCTTAGTAGAGGCCTTTTTGACTGGATCCTAGAAATTAATTCTCATAGAGACTAACAAGAACTGAACTAAGCCTGCAGACAGCCGTCATACCTGCTGTAAACACGACATGCCCTCCCAGCACTAATTTCGCCACGATCAGCGCTACGCGTAGCACTTATGCACCACTCCCTGCTTTGAAACCAGTTCGGACTACCACATTGGACTGACTGTTAGGACGTTGATAGAGCTAAGACGTGTGTCTGTTGCCTGCCGGTACGGACGCCTTGAATTCGGCATTTCTGTGAAGACGCAACACTGACAAATCACACCACATCGATCGTAGTGGACATCCTTTCCAAAGCGGCCCGTTTCGGGTCAGCTCATGCAGAGCATTTCACCGGTTGATACTTACTATGCATCTTGTAGCACAACCCCGAGTATTCCACAGTGTACGACTATGCGGCAAATGTAATCCTGTCCAACGCGCTTTATCTATCTTGACTTTGGCCGTGTATTTAACTTACCATGCTCCTGCGATGAAAGAACGCCCATTTCTGGTGGGATCTTGGAAACTGTCCACCGGCTGTTTACTTAGTAACGGCTGTATGACGCCGCGCATCTCCGAAGGGGAACAAAAGTGCGAAAGTGCCTGGTGGTCAAAAGCCTTGGAGTCAGTACGACAACGTATTGTGAAGACTGAGCGAGCAATTACGCGACCATCGAAAAACATTGTTGCGCAGCTGATGCTCATAATTTTGCCAGAGGAATTTTGGAGACCATTACATATGCGCATGTGCATAGTCTATGCATTTGACTGTGCTTAGGAAATACATTCATTGCGCCCGTATGTGTTTCCCTCAGCACAAGGAAAATAATGATTTCTGTGATTCAGAAGTTCAGCCTTTCCCCTACTGCTTGATGCCATTTGAACGAATGTCTAGTACACACTAGGCGATCGGGATCCGCCAGGTGGCGAATCAGCACAGAAAGCTTCCTACCCGAGAGTGTTTTCACTTGTCTGGTACAGATATGTAGACGTATTCTTCCGCACGTGTGCATCCTTACGATGATTTCTTTCAACGGAAATAATATGCATGCACAAATGCATATCTGTGGCAGTCACTTCACAATCTTCATTAGAACATGGAGACGCAAACTTTGTATAATCTGCCTTACTGATTAGGATATGTTGTGGACACACTGCGTCAGTCCGAGTGGCTAATAAAGTGTGTTTCATGGTTTTGTTTTGAAATGTGTTTAGATGTAAGAGGTCCTCAAACGAGAGTGACCTATTTAAGGGTGCAGACGTGAGGCGTCTCTACGGATGGGTTCTACCTGAGGGGAAAATCTGGAAAGATCGTCATGTTTGATGCGGACTGGATCGTGATTAGCAGAAGCTGAGTGCCATAGGGAAGTGTATTTCAAAGAAAAGGGATGTTACTCGAAAAGTTAGCGTCCAACATATATAACCGAGTATCAACTCAGCTGCATGTGCACCATCAAGAGAAAAAAGGTCTGCTTGTGCTCATGGAAGAAGCGACTTCATTGAGTACACAGTTTCGGAAAAGCTTAAGTGTACCTAGGGACACGAAGGCAGTGCAGGCCTTGTCGACAGCCGTTGAGAGTCGTCAGGGTTTGATACGTTGTATAAAGCTTCAGTTTACAAAAAGTAGTAAGATTCATTTTCTGCCTCGGTGACCGTACAGGAGCAATCTAGGGGACTTTTTGACAGTGCGTTCGGATCAAGTCATTTGTGTATTTCAGTTGTGCGTGTGTCGTGGGAGTTTGCAATGTACGTCATCGCTGCACTCCCGGTTGTGAGCGAGAGCGCGTCATGCCACCACTCCACGTTCAAAGAGGGAGAAACCGAAATTCAAATTCTTGAGGTGCGGTCTTCACAAACACTCAAGAACATTCGTACCTGCTGCACAGCAAGCGCGGAACAGTCACGCGACACTCAAGTTGCTTCGTTCACTCAGATCTTTTCCGGTAAATGCAGAGCACCCGTGACCCTCCCCGCATTCCATGACAAAAAAAGAACGATGCGCTCTATTCCTCCCGGGACACGGAGTGAGAGTGAGAGTACGAGTGCGACGTGGAGTAGCTCTCGTCGCATGGTCTGCCACCGCACTCATAGATGTGGTCGTGGAACTCGTAGCGAGGGCCGTACTTGGCAGCGGGGGATGCTCCAGTGAAGGGGAACAGGAAGGGGAAGGGGATTGGGAAGGGGAAGACCCGCTGGGGAGACGTCTCGGACATAGCGTTTTCGTTGGTGTTACTCTCCGCTGCGCGGTTTTGGAACTGGCTCGTGCCCCAGAGAGCCTCGAACGGGTTCAAGAAAGTCTTGGCGTTTCTGTTGGCCTCGACGAACAGATTCTGCACTGCACTGGGGTCCATAACAGAGCCAAGGGCACGCTCCATCATCTTGACGCCTTCATTCTGCGTCGCGGCATTAAAGAAGGTCTGAGCCATGCGATCCATCATCGTGCTGACATCGCTTTGCCGAGTCAGCGCCTCCAGGAAGTTCGGGTAATCCGTGGTGTCTGCTGTAGCGACCTGGCAAGCTGCGCTGGCGAGCGCCACAACGAAGAGGAGACCGCAGAATCCGCGTGCCATGTTGAAAAGTCAGAGAGATTCAAGTCACCTGTGATAGAGATATATATACAACCGGCGTGATGCAGTGCAACGCGCGAACCTGGAATAAGCAAGAAGTGATAGACCCGTCAGCACAGTTTCGTCTCGGAAGATACAGGCACTGACAAGCTCTTGTCACGCCACAGAAGAGAAGTTGATTCCCTTCCCCTGTCCCTCTGTCTCTCTCAGCATCCTTTCTTTGGCAGCAAGGCACCTATCCCTATCCGCATTTTTGGCTCGCAACATACCCCAGACGTGGCAGCGCAGCGCAAGTCTGCCACCTAGCCAACTTTGTGACGGTGCGCTCCCTCGTCCCTTCCACGCTTGCTTCGACAGCAAGACTGAATTTGGCGATTTCGATACACCTTCGAAGAAGAATGTAGAGGAAAGCTTTGTCTTTCATTCCGAAGTGCAACGCTTTCAGCGTGTCTGGCTGCGAGCCGGACATCTGACAACCTCAAAAGATACAAGGGAACCACCAAGAGGGTTCAGATAAAAGTTTGTCTTACGTACGGGGGACCCCTGGTGGGTCTCCCAAGCAAAGAATTTCCATACGCACAAAATAGATCCAGAGGAAAAGTAGCCTGACACTGTCTAGGTGATTGTCCGCCTCATGTGCAAGTGGGCTAGTCTGATCAAGCACGCGAAACTACGTTTTCTCGACCCCTAGGATACAGCATGTTGTGTGTTAAACCCACTTCGATCTACTACAAACAGCAGGTCACAGACGCAACGCTGGTGATGCGGATGACCTTAGAGCACACGAAAACCATGCGATAAACCTCGAATATATTTGCTTATCATACCGTATATTTATCTTCGAGCCGGCTGAGCGTATTCAGACTCTGCTGAATATCAGCATGGGACGCCTTCGATATTCTCGCGGAATTTTTTCTTGATGATACGCGGGGCTTCTTTTGCAGCGCAGAGCTTCAAGAGGGCGCAAAACACCAGCCCAGTAAAGTGTGACACGCCCAATTTCGTTGTTTGAAACACGTAAACGTGCGAAGTCCCAACAGGGAATTCCGGAAATCTCTGTCGAATCAATTCTGTCAGACTGCCATGCTTCGTGTGAACATGTCCTTTGACACTGCATCAAAGTAGCCGAACAATCACTCAAAAAAAGAACAGTCTATAACGCTCTATTCGCTGCACCGCCGTGCAAAAGGCAAGCTTTGGGTTGACTGTTGTTTCGGTTCTAAGCCTGTTTGCAAACTCCCAGTACGATGATACTGATCATACTAGCAGAGTTGTAGTTGTCCCTCGCTATCTGTGTGGAAAAATCCACGTCAAATTGTATCTCCAAATTGTACAACGGTCGTAAGATACGCCGGGAATAACAGCTCAGATAATAGTGAACAAGATTCAGTTAGGAGCGATAGTTTCCTCTCTCTGCTTAGCCCACTGCGTACTTAAAATCCGGCCAAAAGAGAGTTCCCTAATGGTGATCCAAAATAGGAGACCGCGTCAGTTCTGGGGGGAATGGCTTTGCCGCCCATTGTGGTCAATCAGGATGTGAAGTGTTCTCCAGACAACTAATAACTCTTGCGGCGCCCCCGAATAGCCTTCTAAAAGTAGAAAGACACTTCCACTACCCATTAGCGTTCGTGGGTAGCTCTCGTAAAGGGAGGCCCATTATCTAGAAATCGCTGCTAGTCACACAATACCTCCAGCGCTATAAAAAGCTTCAAGAGTCACATCTTCTGTCGTTCCTATTGGTCGGATGAGTGGAATCCTGGCGGTGTAGTCTGTCTCAGTTTCATAGAGAACCGCCAACGCTTGCCATGAGCTGTACTCTCAGAGGCAGTTTTCGTCGCCATACATTCCCACTCTGCAAGCTCGATTGACAGTCTTTAAAAGCGGTGCCCCCCGGCGAAAGCGTTCTACCGGACGGATAATGTCTCCCTTGGATTCGTACGAGAAAGACACGCGTCCCCGCGGCAAGCTATACGCGCAAATGTATACAGATAATCTACTTCTGGACAAATGTATCCCCAACAGCAAAAGTATGCGTTTCTGTCGGTGAAAAGTCTCCTGACCATCTACATAAGTGCTTTTCACGCGTCAACTGGCGCATACCTAACAAAGACGAAACAGTTGTCTTTTGTTCGCAGGTTTCTTCTCTTCACAAAAGCCCGTCAGTTAGCACCGCAGACCCGTCTTGACTGCCTTGGAGATCTGCTTCACCCCTGTCTCGAGGCTGCGCTGGACACGGTGAACTCGAACTAGAATGCGTTGTGCTGCAAATGCTGCGTGGCCGCGTCGCATCGTTGCGATGAGATCTCGAAGAGGCAACCGAAGAACCCCCGCCTGAAAACATCCACAAGCAGTTGAAGCGCAGAAGGAAAATTCAAAGAGCTACTCATACGCCTCACGCACTGAAAGGACTCTCGCTCGAATACGAAATCCAATGGGGTACGACTGTCACACCCAGAGGAAACCATCCGCAACAACCGTTCGAATTCTCGATATGCTCAGACAGCTAAGTTTCCACGAACTCCTGTATGACCCAACTGGCTGCGGAGAAAGGCGAAAGGTCGCAGAAGGTCACACGCGCCCAACATGCGAAGCCGCTGGGCAGCCCAATCTCACAGTCCCAGGCCGGACACAGGAGTTGCGTTCGTGACTTGCACAAACGCAGTTTCAAGTCACCGAGGCATTTCCACGAGATTTCTCCTTCCAAAACAACCGCGTTTCACACATTTTCAGACACAAGTGTCCCTGATTGAACGGAGTCGTCTATCGATAAATGGAGGGACAGGAAAACGAGCTCGCACACGTTCCCCCTTGGCTGTATGCGCAGATACGGCCGCCGGCAGACATGATCCAGACTTCCTTGCTGATTTTCCACACCATCCGAAACGCCTCCACTTACTGATGCTTCCGCCAGCAGTTCTGTGGCGAGAATCTGATCCTCCATGCGTGCGGTTGCGGCGTATCTCCGGAGTCTGTGCAAGTCGGCAGATTTTTTGAATGCCCTTGCTCACTGTACTGGCACTGGAGCTTCGCCGTCCTGAGCCCAGGCCTATGGCCGACCCGAAGCTGCTTCCACTTCGACCTGTTCGACGCAGCACAACAGCTGCTGCACGAGCAGCTGCCAGGCGGCACTGAGGAGATCCTGGAACAGTACCCAGCAGTTCTTGATGCTTCAGCTGTTTCTGTCGGAAACGCGCAGACGCCTGGTCCTGGAGCTTCGTTAGCACCTTCTCCCTCGGCAATGGATCCGGCATTTTGAACGTCGCAAGGTTCACCGAGTTCGCCAGCTGTCCAGACACCCCAGCGTAGGAGTTCACAGGGCACGGCTCGAAGATCGACGATTTTAGGAAAGGGGTTGACGGGCTTGCGACATCAATGAGAGAAGGACACAGGATTTGTCCTGAGACACACGTGAGATATGAAAAAGAAACAGACGAGCATTTCAGAATGGTAGCAATGCAGCAATCGATTCATGAACCCCTAACGTGTAGGACAGCTCCTACGCGACAGCCCCTTCGCGCCTGTTTCCGTGCAGACTGTTTCTCTGAAGACTCAGCCGTCTTCTCGCCTAATTTCGCGAGCCAAGAAAACCAAAATAGCCGCAATTTGCTTCGATCCCTTTTCGCCTTCTCAGCGACTTCTCGCAGGCTTACCCCAGGTCACTGTTGGCAGCTCGGGTTTCCGGGTGACGTCTCCTGGACCCTCAGCTGGTTCCGCATGGGCGGTCGAGCAGACACGGACTGGAACGGCGCCAACAACGGGAGACGCCTTCAACATTTTCTCTTTTTCCTGTTCTCTTCGCTCCGCAGTAAACGCAGTTTCAGCTGCGACGGCCTCCAGCATCTTCCTTTGCTCTTCCGTCGCCGCGAGTTGCTGCTTCTTTTCCACTTGGAGAGAATAGAGAGTGTGCTGGCGTTGCCTCTCTGCAGTCGAGTACCTCGTATTCGCATTGCTGATCTCTCCACTTCTCCGGTTTAGCCTGGAACGCAAGAGCCAAGAGGAAACACAAAATTCTCTGCGTTTCTTTCTACGCCGGTATTAAAATAGCCAACACAGTGCACTGAGAAGGAACCAAAATGGGCCCATGTTCTTCCAAGACACTGCGACGCTTCCCCGTCGTTGGGAATCTCGACACACAGAGACCCCTGTGTATCTCTAGCACGCATGTAATAGTTGCATGAAGACGATAGATGAGAATCTTCTCTAACACCAGTGCTGATGTTTCTTTCACATAACCTAGAAGCATCACGACTGTTGGAGTCGGCGCGGCATCCCCTGGTGGAAGCCCCCGCGGGAGTGTCATGAGCGAACTGAGTAAGAACCGCGTCTCTCTTTTGACTTCCGGACTTACTCGTATGGCTGTCGATGAGCTTCGAGAGTGTCAAAATTTTTGTAGAACAAATTGTTTCTTGACGAGAGGAATCCCACGGCCAATTGGTCGGTTCGTTCGCCAGCAACGGTTCTTCTCTGGATTTCTACCATTCGCGCGTTGTGTTCCTCCTGAGTAATGTCGATCCACTTTTGACTCTTCTCTTTTTCGAGTTTCTCGAGCTTCACGAGGTTCAGAAAGCTCTTGTTGTCGTCGCTGGTGTATCTGCTGAGGAACGTGTCGAGACGGAGCTCAGTTCGCACGCGGTGGAGCTTCCCATCCGGGCCGACAGGCACAATGATATCGTTTCCTGTCCCCGCGCCCGACCTCCCCCCTCCTGGAGCCTGAGAGGTCCTCGAAAACGCTGGACTCTCCCCGAAGAGACTTCCACGCATTGTTCCCGCCTCAGCAGCGCACGGCCCTGGACTCGCTTCGATGTTGTCAGTCTCTTTCCTTCTGTCCTTCCTCCTGCCGCAAGTGTCTGCCTCTACGTCGGAGTCACTCTCGCTCCGTTGTCGCCTCAGTGATCTCTCTACACCTTGCGCCGAGAAAAAACTCGGGGCGTCTTCTCTCTCTCCATCCACCGCGTCGCTGTCCCTTGCGTAGCTCGACTGAGACGCAACACGCTTTCGACTGCCTTCCTTAAAGACTGAACAAGGGTCTCCTTCGGCCGAAGCTGTCTCCTCCCGCGCAGAGGAGCACCCGTCAGACGAAGGTTTCTCTCCCTCTCTTGGAGGCCGCGGGGGCGAAGAGTGTGCGGTTGGACAGTCTGAGGCTGCTGCGCCTGAACCGGACGGTCGTGGAGTCGCCAAATAAGTCGAGGGAGAAGATCCCCAGCACTTTCCAAAAGTCCCTTGACGATTGACGACGCTTGCCGGAGTGAGAGCGCGAATGCGACGAACCAAGTGAACTACCCTCTGCACGTCGTTCTGTTGTTCTGCCTGAGAAAAGAGGACATAGAGCGCCGAGAGGAACTGGGAACCAGACTGAATGAGCAGCAGCGGCGTGACCTGCGGTTTTTGTCTGTGTTTGCAAATGTGCGAACCAAAATCGAGTTCACGAGAAACCGGGCATGCAACGCGTACACGCGGTGAGAAAACGTCCCTTCTGTCGATGCAAAATTAGAATTCAAGAAGCTTCCAGATGCACCTGAGGGAAGCGCGGAAGTCGGAACTATTAAGTATCTCCACCGGCTCTCTACTTCAAAGAGACACCACCGACTACAACACCAGACAGCGCTTCAGTCAGAGGGATCGGGAATCTTCCCATAAAAAGACTAGAGAGAATCCTGCATTCGGAGAAGTGTGAGCTGAGGCGTAGCATCAGCATGAAAAGAACACAATAGACTGCCACAGGGATGCGGTCTGCCAAACACAGCTGGCTTCGTAACTGCTGCAGCCAGTGCGCAACCGCGACGCACATAAATGGAGCGTACATACATCGGAAGCAAACTCTCAGAATGCGGTGGTCGGCCAGCCCCTGCCATCAAATCACGTACAAAAGTGTTTCTGTTCAGGACAAAAGCTGGGCGTTTGTGCTTCGAGCGTGCAACGCACGCTCAAGCGTGTCTGTCCGCTTTCTCCGCACCCGCCCGTCTCCCTGTGGCAAGCAAGTGTATGCAAGCAGTGCTGTGCCTCCTTCCTCAGGAAAGAAGGAAAGAGTCCCGTTTCTCTCTACAAGCATAGTTGTGTACTGCGTTCATGCGCCCATTACAACAAACATTTATGTACAACCGCTGAAGGGTTTGTGTTTTAATAACGGGTTGCTTTTCCTTCTCCTGGAATCGTCCACGAACAGGACGGTCGCAAGTTTCCGACCTCCAGGAGTCTCTGCCTACCTCCAGAAGTTGGTGGATAAGTTTGAGCAGGGGCAAATCCGGGTAGTAATCCCGCGTAATGATGTGAGAGAGAGCCTGTGTGTAGCTCTGTTGATTCAGGGGAATAGCTGAAGAGTCTGGCAGCCGGAACGGATTCTTGGCCCTCAAGAGAGAAAGTTGACTTGCGTGAAGCTTCAAGCCTGCAAACTCATCGGAAGCCGAGGAACTCTCGACTCTCCCACCCTCAGCTCTCGCGAGGTCCCTCGCTGATGAAGCCGTTTTCACAGACAGCATTTCGGTGTTCTGTTGAGAGACGGAAGACGACGGGAAAACCACCTCTTTCTGGTCAGCCAAAGACGCTGACAGCGACGGATCTGGTAGTTGGGGAGTCGGCTTCACGGGCTCCCCGTCTTCAAGCGTGCTTCTTCGGGGAACTGAAAGGTCTGCCATGACTGGGAAGCTCTCAGATAGAAAACAAACAATCTCTCGGCAAGTGAAAAGTGAAAAGGAAACCGGCAACTGTGCACGGTCTGGTCGTGGCGCCGGAATGAAGAAGTGCAGCCTTCTCTCACGAGTCGACGCTCAGACAAAAGGTAGCGCTGAGTCTTTCCAAAGAGAACGCGGATACGCGGAAGGAATGTACGCGCACAGATCCGATACGCCGGTGTCGGTGGCCTAGGTCTGCAGAACTGCAGTCAACCGCCCAATAATGTACGGTCACTTGAAGGCCCTCAAAAAAACGGGGGAACTATAAATGGGCGAAGGAAGTAGGATTCCAACCCCGTTTGGGTGGCGGGGGAAAATCGAACGCGAGCTAGCGTTGCTAGGGATTTTTACGGTACAGGAGCCGATACTGGAGGACATGTACAGATCTTCCAGGCGAATGAAGTTCTCAGGTGAATGACTCACGAAAAAAAAACAGAGAATCCCCTAAATCTGCCAAAAACGAAAAGTTCCCGAAAACACAGACCCGCCGACGAGACTGGAAAACTACGCCGTGACTCCGTTAACCAAACAGTTTTCCTCCATTTCTGGGAGAAACTGCTGAGAAAAGCGGCTGCTCACAGCCAGGAGGGGTTACAGGGAAAAGAAAGAAGATAGAATTGTAGAACGTGCAAGAACGGTTCTAAGAACTACAGTTCTTGACGTCCTCTTGGGGTCTCGAACGCATGCATCGCCGTTAAATTTTCTGTCCAACCTACAGAACACAGCTTTCGGCGGGTCCACATCGCGGATTGTTTTCCCTTAGCCATAGCGGAACTGTTTATGTTTCCAGCATTGTTGTATGGCAAGTTAAGTCTTCTTTATCACACTAGCAGCTGTAGCTGCTGGTGGAAATGTGAACACGCTGGACGGTGAGTCGCACAAACTTTGCATGCGCCTGTCTCGCTGCTTGAACGGATCTTTGCGGAAGGCGAATTAGAGGTTCCTCCCTCGTCGAGGAAGTCCCCCAAGTTCTTGCTTTGCATTTTCGTGTAGCAACAACGGAACAGGCTGGACTGGAGTCGGTGGAAGTTAAAGTTTGGCCATTCTGCGAAAATCTTGTCCGTTAAGACTGCGGTGCGGTGAGTCAGAGGAGCGCTTCCAACTCGTGAAAAAAAAGGTGTCTTGCCATCTTCGAGTTTCGATCCATCTTAGACGGTTGCAGTGCGTCTTATCTGTGTGTTGTTTTTGTATTAGGAACCAGGCGCCTCTAAATAACGCAGTGCTTCGTAGAGCATAATTAGTTCTGTGGCGTAACCATCCCGTAGCCACGGCCAAAACTGATTCACCACCTTCATCCTCTGGAACCCTGTCCAGGCGGTGCGCGGACATTCTTATCACTCATCTGCTGTGTATACAGGTCATGCTCCGTCACAACGCTGGCAACCTTTAAATGTGGGTGCGTGCACCCTTCCGGTATTCGGTCTTTGCTACTGCCAGAACAGCTCGATGAAGCAAACGTCAGGAGCCTGGCGTCACCAGTCCACACAGGTTCAGAGATTTCTCCTCGACGTGACGTAAAATGACTTTTTCTCACTGTCTCGAAGTCTTTGACGTCATCCGCGTACAGTAGGATGTGTCGCCAGTTTCCATCTGCCTGTGCAGCATCGGGACGGTGCGTCTCTGGGGGCACAGAGAGATTTTGAAGTAAGCTTTCTGGGTGGCCGAGATAGAGCACATAAGGTGTTTCGGATCTTGAACTGAGTAGGAGCCGACAGGACACGTGCCGCACTCTACGTGTTATTTAGTGGCATCTCCAGTCCATCGAAATACAGATAGACACACACCATCGCCTTTGCCCTGGACAACAGCACACACTTAACGCAGGAATAAAGAAAGCTTTTTCCGTATCTCAACGCAAGAAAGCTGTGAGAAGTCTTAGTCAACACACACGCGCTATCCTTTGCACTCTCACTGCACACGTTTTCAATCGTGTGGGACGGAGGGCAGGAGAAGCTTTGGCAAGTGCCAGGATCGTGACTGCAGTTTGCTACAGTCTTCCGTACAAGGCCAGCTAAATAAGTCGGTGCACGTGGCATGGTAAGAGGGCGGTTACAACCAGCGGAGAGCATACACTGGAAGTGCTTACCACGGAAGAGCATTTGTGAAGGCGGATGTTACTTTTCTTACCAAAGTAGTACAGATATACCTTGATTGTGGGACATCAAGATACATGTCTGGCCAGTGTTCGCGAAATTCAGGCACCTGCTATCACTGTTGTAGCCATGAACACCAACGCTGGCTTGCTGCACTTCTTCCCCGCGGACCGTGTGCTGAGTGGCTCAGTCGTTTCTGTGAATCACCAATAGCAGCGTGGGAGAGCCGCTTTCGAATAACCAAAAAGCTATACAAACAAATTAATCATTGTTCAGCTTCAGCTTGAAAATAGTATTGAGGTACGCGCTACCTGAGTACAACACAAGGCATATCTTTTTGGGTAGGTACTCGTGCTTCGATGCGAAAAAGGGAGACCTTGTCAGGAGACTGGAAGCCACGAGCGTCAGATCTCCAGGGTTGCTACTTCTTGTCGGGGCTGGAGGTTTTCTTCTGTCACCGTCTCAGTGAATTAACGAGTGTCTCTCGACAATATATCGCTAGGCAGGACCGTGAAATGTGGAGCTGTATACTAAAAACGCCTAGCCGCACCTACACTACCACTGAGCAGGAAAGCGTGGAAATTGTAACACCATTCCATCTTGTACGAATTAAATCACTTTGTCGCTGTGACAAGACCTATAGTGACCACAGCTCTGTCGACTTCGGCGTCGCAGTTTAGGGTGCTATTACCGTAGACTCCCTGATTGGGACAACTCTGCACATTTGTTTCTTAATGTGGAGCAACATCGCCTGCTGTTTCTTGATTCCTTCCGGCACAACTTCGCCGTCACTTTCTGTACCCACAAATCCACCAAAGTCCGCCGAAAAAGGGGAAAGGCAGCCATGTGCTCAAGTGCACGGGTTTGACATCTTGGAAGGGGAGAAACTCCTGCTCCGATGCTCCTCATTCGACTTGAATACGCGCACGGGCTGGATAGCTGATTTCGCTGTCTCTGACTTCTTACAGTGTGTATGCCGCCGTCTCGAGTTTAACGTAACCAATAATTTTACAAATTGACACGTTTTTCTCAGAGAACTTACCCACTCTCGCGTATAAATTGCCAGTAGACTGCAAAGCGCACGCGATTTATTCATCCTTGCGAAAAGGTACCCTCAACTGCCGCCCTCCCCTGCGTGCTTCTGGACAGTGGTGTGTAGGCTGCCGTCGGTATGCGTGCGGAGACGGCGAGACGGACGAGTGAGCTGCGCAGCCTGTCTCTCAATTTTCATACGATGTGCCTTGCTGTGTGTGAAGCTTTCTCGACCGTTGGGTGTATGTCGGCACACTCCCCTTGTTGCTGGTTTTGTGGCTTATCTTCGGACCTCCGAGACTCATCTGCGTACCGTGCATGTGCGATTGCCTTGTATCGGGCGCCGCATTTCTTGTCTCTGGGGAAGACACGCAAACCCGACGGTTGCGCGTACTTGCAAGATTGTCGCTCTCTGTGAAGTTTGTGAAGTTTTGGTATTTCCCTTCCGCATTAGAAAATCGAAAATGGTTGGTTTCAAACTCCTCACCCTCGGCGCCTTCGTGGCAGGTGAACTAACCCTGGTAGGACCGGCCGGGACGATGGCATTCACCGTCCCGAATGCAACAGGAGCGAAACCGCTGGTGACTTCTGTGAGTGTGAGACCTTCATGGTCATCTGCTCGTCAAAATGCCTTCAGTTCTTCCTCGTCTCGTTCCCAGTCTTCTGTCAGGCCGCACTCCGCGTTTGTGACCAATAGACTTGAAACTGCAGGCGAGACAGGAACTCAACACAGAGCGGCCGACTCCGCTGCCGGTGTAGGTGCAGCCCAGTCGGCGTTTCCCATCGATTTGAGAGGCCAGACTGCTTTCGTTGCTGGTAAGAACATGTGCATGTGTGCCGCAAATCAGGTACGCGCAGATTTCCTCTTGGTAATTCAGTGGGCAGGTCAGCCTCAGGGGACGATAAGAGTGTTGTTGTCCTTCGGACCGTCTCTCCTTTTCCAGCGTTCCGTCCCAAAAAAAGTTGCAGTCATGTGTTGCAGTTTGGAGTGTGAAATGGCAATTTTCAATGTACCTAAGATGTATTTGGTGCTTTACGAGACCGTATTTTTTCGTACCAAGCAGGACAATCAGTGCAGCTTCCTCTTCTTGTATGGTGCCCTGAAGTTCAGAGGACGGCGCATGGTGCTGCAGTGCTCTCTGGTTGCGCCCTAGGAGGGCTCTTCTTCACTTCGCAGTACGCATGCGGCAGCAGAAAGTTCTTGGTGGGGAACCACCGGAGAGGAAGGGCAAAGTCTGTGAAGATACTGCAGAATTTTTTGCGATTCGGTGGAGGTTCACGGACAGCCACTTCTCGGAATGTCACACCGACGTCGGAGTAGACATGAGTCTGCTGTGTGTCTGCCTTGTGTTTTCAGGCGTCGCAGATAGTCACGGATACGGCTGGGCGATCGCAAAACACCTCGCGAGCGCTGGGGCGCGTGTGGCTCTAGGCACATGGCCGCCAGTTCTGGGACTCTTTCAGAAGTCTCTTCAGAGCGGAAGACTTGACGAGGACCGAAAACTCCCTGATGGTTCCCTTATTGAATTTGCGGGCGTGTATCCCCTCGACGCTGCCTTCGATAAGCCGGAAGATGTGCCGCAAGACGTAAGTAGTGAGCACGTTTCGATACAAACGCATAAAACAGTTTCCAGTTCTCAGGAGGCTTCGTGTTTTGTTCCAGGGTGTTTCACCATTGTAGTCTTAGCGTGTCATGCTTCTAGATGTGCCAGTGTTTCTTGTTAAGAGCATGTTTCCCGCGATTCCGTGTGCCCGCGTGGGTGTCAAACGTGTGGTTCATGTGCGAATACTTGGTCCGTTGAAACGGAAGACATGGGTGAATTTTGTGTAAAATCTGCGGGATAAAAGGATGCATTGCACCAGATTGTCGGGGAGACATTTCCCAAGGACGACTCAGCCCAGCGACACACTGAAGTCCAAACATGCCTGTGGAATCCTTCGGTCTTAGCGCGGCAACCAGAGACGCATGCATGCGGGCGACAAGCACGATTTCTCCTTCTTTGTTAATACCATTTGCTTGGACACGATAGTGCGCATTCCTCAGATAAAGGATAACAAACGATACGCGGGCGTGGATGGATACACGATAAAGGAGGTGGCGGTGAAGGTGAAGCAGGATCTGGGCAACATCGACATTCTCGTGCACTCTCTTGCTAACGGACCGGAGGCAAGTCTGCAAATATGTCTTCTTTATGTTCTTCTGATCGACTTTTTGTATGGGTTTACTGCTGGCACCTGGAACCACCCAACACCCTGCTTTCCACTCCCTCGTGGGTTGCCAGTTGCTCTGATGTGTGCTCCAGACGCGTTACTCTGTCAACAGAGTGTTACGGGAAGTGGTGTAGAAAAAAGAGGAGTGTCGTCTGCCGCTGCCTTGACACGCATAGGGCGGACTGGAAAATACCAATCTAATACGGCAGGCTGTAGTGTTGCATACAGCTGTTGGCACCGTAACACGCGGGCGGCGTACAGGTTGTGGTGTGACTGATGACCACCCATAGGGAGAGAAATCTTATTTTGTGTTTTTCGGTGTCTCTTCGCTCTTACAGGTGACAAAGCCCCTTCTGGAGACGAGCAGAAAAGGCTATCTGGCTGCGTCAAGCAATAGCGCGTATTCCTTCGTCTCGCTCCTCCAGCACTTTGGACCGATCATGAACGAAGGCGGCAGTGCTGTTACTCTTTCTTACCTGGCTGCGGAACGTGTTGTTCCAGGCAAGTTTCACGACCCTCAGAAACCCCCTTGCCTTGAGGCTTTTTTCAAGATTTCAACGGGGAAAAACTGTGTGCTTTCCGGAGAAGCGGTGTAAGAGTTAAGAACCTGCGTGTAGAGTGGTGGCGACCAGGGAGACTCTGAACGCAGGGCAAGTAGGGATATCTTTGGGCTGAGGTTGACTCTCCTCCGTGTAATGTCAGACAAACGAAAGACCGTCTCGTGTTCCCGTCCACCGAAAATGGAGAAGGTGTGAGGGAACGTCTTGAACAAGACATGTCCCATTCCCAAGGGTGTCGTGTGTGTCTCAAAATCATGTGCAGTTGCCAGTGTCTGCTTGTCATCGGATTTGCTTCCCACAGGGTATGGAGGCGGTATGAGTAGTGCGAAGGCAGCGCTGGAGTCCGACACCCGCACCCTGGCCTGGGAGGCCGGCCAGAAGTACGGCGTTCGCGTCAATGCCATCAGTGCAGGTCCTTTGAAGAGCCGTGCTGCCAGTGCGATCGGCAAATCTGGCGAAAAAAGCTTCATCGATTACGCAATCGACTATTCCTATAACAACGCACCTCTAAGAAGAGTAAGTTGGCAGATGCGACTTCTGTTCGCCGAGACAGCAGCTGTACAGTTCTGAGCTAGTCTTTTGTTGAATTGCCATGTTCATGAGGTCGGGGAGTGTTGTGATTCTAACTGTTGCGGCGGCTCGTTTTTTTTGTGAAATGTGCAGGTGTTTTCGAATATGTCAAAAGGATATGTATGCTACGGCAATTTGGATTTCTGTTAGGTCTGTCCGTGTTACGATGCGGATTTTCTCGGTGGTTCCCATGTGACTTCCCAGGAAAACATCAGTACACGGTTCTTCTTGTTCCAGGAGTTCTCAACTGCTGCTTTGGTTTGCGTTGGTGTGTTGATGAATTCAGGACTTGCACAGTGACGATGTCGGCGGAGCTGCGCTCTTCCTGCTGTCCCCCCTGGCTCGAGCCGTGAGCGGCGTGACTTTGTATGTAGACAACGGCTTGCATGCTATGGGACAGGCCGTTGATTCGAGATCCATGCCGCCTCTGCAGCGCGCTACTCAGGAGATAAATTGACAGCCTTACACACCATGTACAGAACTGAACCCTCCATAGAGGAGCGCTGATTTGTTGAATCAGTCAAGGCATTTGAGCAAAGTATTCTTCAGATGTGACACTGACTCGAGGTCATGTGACGAACCTGTTACCAAGTTTGCTGGAAGGTATGCCTGCAATTGGCACCCGCATTTTCTTCCCTTGAAGCCACTGATACTGTACCTCACGCTTGACTGCTTGGCGGATGTTGATATTTGCGCAGCGGGTAGAAAACAGCGATCTACCTCGGGAACGTTTGTACTGCTTATTTTCCGCTAGCTGTTTCGTTGTTGTGTCCGTACTTCCATGTCTTTTCTCTGTGGGCAATAAAGCTTCCTTCTTCCTACTTTTCGCGCCGTGTCACCTGACTTCTCGGCTGTCTTGGTAACGATAACAAACTACGTGTGTGAGCCTGAAGGTGATCTTAGCAGTCACGATCGTGAATGGCGCCCGTGTGCTCGGCTCTCGGCTGGCGGCGGTTGATACAGAGAGATCGACACATCTGGGGGACTGGATGAGAAAGGTGGGGGAAAGAGAAACGTTCATACCACTGAGGGGAGTCTTTCGTCTATTTCTAAGCTGCATAAGATCTACTCCCGCTGGGCACTCCGGGTGTGATGGAAAAAACAATTGCTTGCCTTGCTGTTGGAAATGCTCTGCATGAGAGACACTTCCGAGGCAAAGTAGAGCCCGCTTCTCTTAAGCGCCACGTGCAAGATGTCTCTCTTTCTTATATGTAGAGGAATAAAATCTATGCAAACGAAGGCTTAATCTTTAGTCCTTGGGGTCCTGCGGCACTGTAGCGTCTCACGGAAACACTAGTGCTGCGTGATGAGGCAGTGATGCCTTGTCTCAAACTGTGTTTCCCTTCCTTCGTTTTTCTCGATGAAAAAGCATAACGTGAAATCCTATATTTTGCTGGTGTTGTAGACAGAGAGCAGCAGCATATTATTCTCCTGTGAGACAAGCAGTACCATCTCGTGACCGTGACTCAGGGGCACTCGTCAGCGAACAAAAACAAACAAACCACAGCTACTACGACGTGACAGCGTAGGTCTTGCCATCGATGTTTTGGCACAGACCCCAAATGTGAACTCTCCTATTCACGAACACGTCAGGACGGATTTCTCCTTTTTCATCTGGGGCGTTCTGATGTCGAAATGTTCATTCGCAGCAAGAGGTTGATTGTCTTTGTGACTGGCCCGAGGGAAGCGGATCTTTGTCTTAAGGACCGATAGGTGCTCGTGACTTTTGATATGGAGCAGCGTCATCACCTGGGATTCAGTACCTGCTTACCGATGTCATGTTCTGTCAGCAACGAATACAGTTTCATGGTCTAGGGAAATATCGCGACGACCTGTTTGACGGCAACGTGACTTTATCACGTACTGTCTGCTCTCACGCCATCATAGAAATCAAAAACACATTCGCTGCTTTCTGGCGCACGACGTCCAGAGAAACTGTTTTCTGTCGTCAGTGTAGTATTTTGCAATCAGAATCTAGACGTCAAAAGACGCATGGAAACACCTTGAGCGAACCTATCTCAACTTCCTCAGTAAGTTTGTTACACGGTTTAAGGGGGGTTCGTTTAGGAGTCATGCGAAAGGTTACATGGCAACACGTTGGTGAACAAACTTTTATCGGCGTAGAATCCGTGAGGCGCGAAACCGTTCGGCGTGCTTGCCTTTTACAGAAAAGCGACGTGACAGTGAGTGAGGTTTTTCTTTCATGCTTCAGTTGTCCATTTTCTTTGTCACCTCGAAAATTATAGCGGTGATCTGTTGCATTGAGATCGGTCAAAACTATGTTGGTGCCTATCCGATGATACACTAGGCCTTGAAGAACACATGTTGCGTGTTTACTTGGGCTTTATTTATGGTCGTACAGTCTGGAACCTTGATGTCGCCAATTAAACCCACTCGGAGTTTCCTTGCCAGTGGCTCCGCTCCTTTTCGCGAACTAAAAACATCTACTCTCCGAACGCGCACCAATCCAAAAGAATCTGAACATGTTTCATGAGAGTGAATGGAACTTTATTCGCTCATGTTCGCATCGTAACAAGTCCTATGGAACGATGAGGGAATGAACAGCAAATCAGGCAAGGCCTTCGAACTGATCAATCTAGGGCAGGAGTGGGACAAAGCTCTGGTTCCCCACCAGCGCACGAATTTTCGCAACCCCGAGACACAGCACAGAGGCATAAACAGTGCCTTGTCGTTGGCTAACCATAG
This sequence comes from Toxoplasma gondii ME49, assembly GCF_000006565.2. NCBI lineage: Eukaryota > Apicomplexa > Conoidasida > Eucoccidiorida > Sarcocystidae > Toxoplasma > Toxoplasma gondii. Next base: position 5,677,028 of record NC_031480.1, read on the forward strand.
AGAAATTCACGGACTGTTTTGTCGTCCTTGTTTTAAGTCTCAGAATCGGCCGATGCCCCAAGCATGATATGCTCGCTGGGACCGTGCTTCCAGAAACCAGTAAAGAGTGCGCATCGCACGGGCTGTCATACATTGGAGACGAACCATATTTTTCCCCTAACTGTGTCCTTCAAAAGAGCCTTTGAGGTACAAGCGTCCTCTCTAAGTTGTATAATCAGAAAACGGTGGGATGCTGCGGAGTAATGTTTCACCAATTTTCGCGGTTCTCTCCCCACCGGCCGTTCTGCCTGTGCGCACATTGGCGCACATGCGAGGCGAGAATTTTCTTAAAACAACAGTGTCAGTTGTGCTCGGAAAAAGCATATCGGCTTCTCATACCCACAGAAGGTTTATGGTTTCGGATACACTGGCAGCGCCGTGTGTCCAGTAACGAGCAACAGTTAACCGGATGGTCTACCAGTCGCACGCTTTGGGATGGACAAACCTTTCAGTGTCTTTGTGTGCACTGAAAATACTTTACCGTGTATATTACAACAGTCCTTGTGGCGATGCTCTGAAAACTTCTAGCTGATTCATAGTGCGTGAACCCTCACAACAGGATTCCAAGCAAATTGCAGTATGTGTGTTTTTAGTCGACGGGAGGCGCAGGATAGCCGGTTACGATGAGTGGCTTTTTGTCGACTTCTGGTGCACGATGATTGACTGACCAAGCGTTTGCTTGTCCTTCTCGACGAAAGAGCAGCATAAATAAAACAGCTGTGTATACGTGAAAGTCAGTTTATCTTGTCCCTCCATGCAATTGATTCCTACGCATGTAACGGTAGGACGCCCTTGCCATATGCCGAGACACTCCGAAAAAATTCTTGGTTCTGTCTCTTCAGAGAGCGGATAAATCAATTACAACCACGATGGCAAAGACAAAAAGAGAGAAGAAGAAGCAAGATCCTGTGGCAGCAGATCAGGTGCTGCTTAGTGGAGAAATACTGAATTCCAGTATTTCGGAAGTCGCCAGAACAGTGGACGGCAGCGGGTATGCCTTTGTACGTCTGAATTGTTCCGGGAAAAATATTACGAAGATTCCAGAAGAGATTTCAACTTACGTGCATCTGCGCTACATTGACGTATCTGATAACCATCTAGATGATATCCTCCCCCTCACAAAGTTACCTTATGTTCTCTCTCTCAATGCTGCGCGTAACAACATAATCGATATCTCTTGCTTGGCCGATGAGACGTGTTTGCCGTCCTGCGCTGTGCTAAATTTATCAAATAACTCGATTTCCACGCTCTGTACGATTGCTTTGCCACACTTGGCCAAGCTTACTCTTGATGGGAACCCCTTTGTCTCGTTCGAAGGTGTCGACAGACTACCTGAGTCTCTGACACATTTAAGCATGAGGGACACGCATCTAAGCACTCTTGCACATTTGCCGTCGCTCCTTAATCTTGCCTATCTTTCTCTCGCGTACTGCCGTATCGAGTCTCTCACTGACGTTAGCATGCTGGGTGCGCTAAAAGTTCTTGACATTAGTGGGATTCGCCTTCCCGACTTCGGATCTCTAAAGGTGCTTCTCCTGCTGCCATCTCTTCAAGAGCTCACTGTTTCCTCCATTGATCCGGGAATGTCTGACGAAGATTTCAGACAAGAGATCCTGGTGATACTCCGGAGACTGCACAAGCTGAACGGAGTTGACGTTACTCCCGAAGAAAAGAAACGGGCCAAGGCGGTCAAGCTCCACAGAAAGAGGGAACAAGAGAAGGCCGAGGAGCAAAAGCGAATACACGAAGAGGAAGAAGCAGGCCACGAACCCGAAAAAGAGCCTGCCGATGAAGACAGCCACGCCGGGGCAGATGTTGCTGATGATAAACAGGAGCAAGACGCTTGAAAGTTATCTTTGGTGGACTTCTGTGGTTATTGTCAGTTCTCGTCTGTATAATCTGTGTCCCTCTAATCTGCTGTTGTGTAAGGATTCTTCGCCTGCAAACGCGAAACAAGATGTACTCGAGTCGTTTTCTCAAATCTGGTAAGACTGAAGTGTGTGCAGCTCCCCTCAGTGAAAGGAAAAGACTAGTGCTGCCTGTCCGATATCCCGTCAGAAACCAGGCACCTCGTCGCTTCTGCCCCTCTATTCCTGTACCGATTACTCTTTCCTATGAGCAGCTGTGGCCTAATAAGGCGAAGGTGCTCTTTGATGTTGTGTTTCGTCATTTGAGTCTCCTCTTCTCCGTTCCACGGTGTTTCGAGTACCTGCACTACGACGCATGTTTTCTGTTCGCAACAAAAAAATAGTTGTCTGTTGGAGTGTAATCCTAAGTCCTTCCCGGTGCTCCATACATCATTCACGAACACTCAACGAGAGGCGCTTGTACGTTCACAGACGGCTTGTGAGGTGTCCGCCTCTGGTGACTGCTCTGCAAGATTAGGGCACCCGGTGAGAAACACGAGCAAATAATGGAGTGCACGAAAATCGGGTTAACTGCGACGAGCGGTTTTGTTATGCACGAATATGAGAAAACTCATGTTGAGACTGCAACCAAATATCCTTGGTCACCACGACAGAAACTAATCATGGTATGTGGACTCGTTGATGCTACACTCTACCGAAGCTACGGCTCTCTTTCTTCCCGGTGCAACAGCGTGTGACACTAGACAAAACTAAAAAAAACGTACGTGTGTCAAATTCCATTGTTAATAGCCAGGCGCGCTCAGCCCGCAGCTCCAAGCGAACAGAACACCTTAATGGCACGAGCCTGAACTGCTCTCTAGAATTGAGCAAATCGAGTTTTGGAGTCTCAGCGGCCTACGACAGAAATCAGGAAATCCTCGGTTTGTAGAGCCTCTGTGTCCTCGTTTAATGATCAGCACACTCGCGGATGTGAACTGTCGTATCCATGTTTACTTCGGATGGCTAATCCGCTTTATTTGGAGGTTTCTGTTCCAGTGAACGGTACCGAGATTGCGATCGCCAGGCCGGGCAGTGGCTTTGCCGGGGGAATGCATGCGCGGCACGCACATGTTTTGCTTCTAGAAAAAATCGCCTAATAAATCGAGAGGTTGTGAGGTGGCCGGTGGAAACTGGAACGTTTACTCGAACCATGAATAGTGTCGAACACTGGGATTTTGTCGAGAATGCACACAGACTGAAGAGGATCGCTCTTCCTGTCTCAGGTGACTTCAGGTCCTGTGCTGTGATTTTCCACGGGTCTCTGTTGTCCCGCACAGCGTCACCAGCGAAGGAGGGCGCATTCTTAACAGAATGCATCTGTATTCCGGAAGCATATTATTTCCTTCCGTCACCAAAAGCTCTTTTCCAGCACCCATGCGAGCTGCATACTTGTCCCGAAAGAGTTTCGCAGCAGTTCGGAATCAGAGGAATTCCTGTTCCGAAGAGTCTCGATACAATAATTCCTTTGAGTGTGAGGCATTGCCAGGTATTTTGGCGAGGAACCCCGACACAGTTTCCTTGTGGAGAATTTGTTGACTTGGGAAACCCCCATTTGTTTCACGTCTAGGTTGTGAAAGGCCTCCCCGTCTTTGTGCGTGTTCGAGTGAACCGCTCTGTGCCCGGGCTTTTCCATCGACGCTACCGTATTCGGTGGAACCTCATCGAAGTTTCTTCAAGGTTGGCACCCAAAGTCTTTGCACTACACATGTTTCCTCCACACTTTCTGTCTTCATGACAATGTCGTATATGCGGTGAGGTTCTGCGAATGATCGGCACCGAGTGGACACCCTAGAGTCGTGCACAAGCCTCATCCGTGTACCTACCGAGCGACCGCGCATCCTGTCGATCTATTCCTCCTGACATCGTCCCTGTATTCAAGTTTTCGAGCTCTTCGTGATTTCTGGAACGCCCTCTGTTCCGTCTCGCAGCCTTCAAAGAGCACCAACCGTCTGTTTCCGCTCTACCGTGGATGCATGATGGCAAACGTGGTGGCGAAAGGATTCGGTGTCTCACCGTACTGGAATAGTGTCCGAATCCATCGGAGCTTCCCGTCAAATCTGGCAACTGGGCGTTCCGGACAACGCGGATTCCATTGTGTCGAGTCGTCTCTTCTCAACGTGTAAGGTTTCACTGTACTCTCTGGTTTCTTGGAGATTCTTTTTTTCTGTATTCTGCAGTCCACTTCAGTCTTTTACGGTAGCCACTGTGTCTGTCCGGTGACACTAGCAATCGCAATCTGTGCGGTCATGTCCACACCCAACTCACTCCGTCCACTATTACTGTCTGTTGGTATCATCCTAAACAAAAAGACTCTTTCACCGTCGTGTGCTTCTTCTGTACGTGTGTCCTGTGCAGTCGGCGAGAGGCCGTTTCTCCCGCCTTTCGGACAAGCAGCTCGCTCTCGACAGTGTCGGCTAGTTGTTTTTCGTCTAGTTCCCTCTACTCCGTGTCGCACAGTTCTTCCCCACGTTCACTCTCCGGTACTCCGCTTCCGGAATTATCGACCTGTATCAACGGAGGCATGTTGGCAGTTCAAGGATTTGGAGCCTGGGCTAAGTCTGCACAGTCAGCATGCGTGCCATACCATCAAAATGGTTGGCATCAGATCTCTTCTCAAGCTGCCTTTGGAACGGCGCCCGCTGCGTCTTTCGATATTTTCCAGAAACTGAAAGATCCCCCGGAGGCCGGCGAAGACGCTGGTGCAACAGCCAAAAAAAGAAAGCCGTCGGACCGAGTAGGCGGTGACTTCTGGGCCGCTCATTCACACATCAGTTGGCAGGGAAAAAAGTTTTACAGAAAGGGGAGAGATTGCTTCTCGTGTCTGGGGTCTGCAAGTACAAGCCTCATTATGACGTGGCACTGGTGACTCTGCAACGCACCGGTTGCAGACAGAACGAAAAAGTTGACACCGCAATTGATGACCCAACATCTTCAGAGACAAGTTTCTTAGTTGTGAATCTGTACCGTGGTATTGATTCCTGTAGGCAGAGACCTTTCACAAGCGGCTACAGCTCGCTCGATCTTGTTCACGTTGTTGCGTGGATGTGGATCCAGTTGGAACACGGTCACGGATTCTCGTCTGTGTGTGTGTTCACCAAGTCATGTTCCTTTTTGCTGATGAAAGAAAGGCCTGAGAGAGTTGAATGGCGGCTTACGCAGCTGAGCCGTGTCTTCGTTGAAGGTTGACCCTCTAGTTCTTCGTGAAATTGCACACGGTATTTTGGTAAATAGCTTGTTCCTGCGCGACAGCGAGCATGGATAGAAAGAGGTGGAGCCGAATCGATGAGGTGTGACTTGAATTTGTCACTGGTCCAGTCAAATAAATTGTAGAAGAGCGTGCGTGTAAGTGTGTGTGCTTTGCAGGTGATTAGATTGGTCGATGAGGTTATGAACTTAACCCTAATTGAAGCAGCTGACCTTTGCGACCTTTGTCAAGAAAAGCTGGCTGAGCGATCTGGAGGTCAGTGTTAACGGCCCTGATAAACCGCGGTAGCCTGTTTCTGGTGCCGCAAACCCCCTGGCTTCGACCGACAGACGGTTCGAAACTAGCTGCATATTCATCCATGCGATACTGTGAAGTCTTAACACTGTTTCGCTCATCAGCACAGAACAGTCAGCGACAACGAGTGTTCCCGTTCAGTACCAACAAGAGAAAGACCTCCGAGTGTTTGAAATGCGGATGGTCGGGCTGTACACAGATATCCGGAGCGGGAAAATCTGAGAGCGACCCTTGTTTTCATTCTTTCGGTTTTTCGCCTTCACTATGAAGATCTGAGAGTAATGTCGTAACCTTTCTTTGGGGGTGTTTGTTATCTGGGTTGTCAGGCCCCACCTTCAATGCAGCAGCGGCAGCAGGACGGACGCCTTTTCCTCATCCAGTGGGCATGTTTGCCGGTATGGCTATGCCTGGCATGATGGGGTAAGGATGGCACGCAGTGAGCATTTGTCATTCGTTTAGTGTGTTGTCGAGCTGTGTCGAAGCTCGTTGCAGTGCCCAAGTGTGGTACGCGAAACAGAAACGACCGCAAAAATGCGTGTAATGAACATACCGAGGTACCATGTTGCCAAAGTTGAAGTCTGTGGGTTATTTGCAGGATTGAAAAGGTGTGAGCATCTTCGTTCATGGCCCTTGCTTTGTTCAAGTCCATAGCACGATAAGAGGTCCTGGTGCTATGTGCAGCATCTCCTTTTTCATCTGCATTGTGATACCCTCCATGTCGACAAGCCCGTGGAGCTTTTGGATCGTGACCACGTCAGCGTGATGCATTATTTCAGGCGCGGACGTGGGTAAAACGATGCTGATGGGTCAGCCGGTGTTTTTCTTTGTGGGTCTTTTCAGTGGCATGACAGCTCCTGTTGGAATGATGCCTCCAATGGCAGCGGCCCCAGCAGCTACTGCCGGTCCAACCAGTGCTGCTCCTCCAGAAGCGGCGGCGGCTTCTGAGAAAAGTAATAGCAACAACAAAAAGTGCATTTGTGTTTTTATGCCGTGTAACAGGTGCCGGCAGTCAAAACGCTGCAGAAGTACAGCAGAGAACCAGTATTACCTTTTAGGTGACTACGTCAGGGCACACAGCATTTCTGTTGCTTGTTTTCTTTTGTCAATTTCAGATCTGCATTGGTTTGTGAGATGGCCGTGATGCGTGTGCCTGGTCATACCTCCGAAAGCCGGTGTCAACGTGTGTGCGTGACCGAACAGAACCAGAGAAGAAAGAGGACACTAAAGCGGCTTTCTCTATCAAACTTCTCGGGTTCGATGCCCCAAAGAAGGTCGCAGTGGTCAAGGAGGTGCGCGCTATCACAGCTCTTGGTTTGAAGGAGAGCAAGGACCTTGTCGAACAGGCTCCAAAAATTATCAAGAAGGGTAAGTGTGAATGTCCCTCATTTTCTGATACTACACCAACAGTGAATCGTGTGCTGGAGGACAAGTTAGTGTACTGAGCGAGTTTAGTTTCTTTGTACCCCGAGAAGTGCCTCCTTTCAGTCTAACTACAGAGAGAATAGTCAAAACTGTGTTTCGATATCGTGCATTTATGTGCAGCTGTGCCCGCCGCAGAGGCAGAGGCACTCAAGGCAAAGCTGGAAGCTGCAGGTGCTCAGGTGGCTTTGGAATGAGCTAGAAACGACTTTCCGCAGCTGGGTGGTGTCGGAAACAGCGTGATTTGATGGCTGATGAGGCCAAGTTAGGATCGGGCGTGGACCGTCAAGAAGTGTCTGACCCATACAAATTGTTTTCTTTTGTGCGTGGTTCTCGACGGTTGTTTCTCATGTGAAGGGACGTTTGTGCGTGGTGTTTCTCACGGACAGTGAATGATCCAGCTCTTTCGCTGTCAGCTGCCAAAGTGTGCACAGAGCTTGAGCTCCGCTGTAGAATCTACAACTCGAGGGTAACGCCTCCATTCGCGTCACGATTCCACGTCCTCAACACGCTGTCTCCGTAACATGCTTGCCAAAACAGGCGGAAACTGCGGCACGGTGTCCGGGTTCTCTGTGCCTCAGCAGGAGCTTCCTACAGTGAGAGAGAGACACGAAAATTCCAGTGTTGTCTTCGTGTCTCAAACTCTGGACCTGTCAGGATCGAGTCACTCACCATAGAATCGAGCGTAGGCGAATATTTTCGGTGGCACCTGATTAGTGTTTAAATAACGTGCCGTACGAGTGTCTCAGTGTTGAAACGCCTAGCCAGATGGCTTTGCTGGCACTGACATTAGACACTGAAGACCCAACCGCAAGATGACGCAGATTACAGGGTAACACTGCGGCGGGAATACCGAAGTAGGTACCAGTGATTACATGCAATCAATAGACGAGAAAAAATCCCGCACAGACTACAAGGCCGGCAACAGAGCTCAGGAACCCAGACAAGCTCCCAGGTCCTGAACTGGTGCTATCGGTGCCGGGTACATGGATGCGCACTTTGCAGTTCTGCTTTCCAGAGGAACATTGGAGACAGAGATTCTTCGTCTCAGCTGGGCGTGCGTTCAGGTTCATGGTATACATTGTGTACTTGTCATGTGAACTGTCTTCCGTGAGCGAGGCATCTACCAGAGACGTCAGGCTAGCCTGTGCACTGCAGGAGCCATCGGAGTCGTCAAAGACTTTCGGAGACCCCGACGAGAACGGAGGGTGCACAACTGTTCCGAGATTGCACTTGAATTTCACGGTATCGGTGGGGGACAGTGTGACTTTCTTCTCGGTGCCCACCGTGCACTCCTGCACGTCCTCTTCCTCATCATCATCAGTCTCTGTAGATTTAACGCTTATCAGTACTGTGCATGGGTCGGCGGAATCCGAAGCGCCTTTACATTTATAATACATCCGAGTGTCTTTTCTGCTCACGGTAGGAATGACCAGTCTGTATATATTTGCTTTTTTGTTTCTCTCGTCCCAGTACGCCCCTGGGAACGTTTTTTCAAGTTCTGCAGTCTCTTTGCAGTCTGCCGACTTACAGAATTGTGGCTTCTCTTCATTTTGCTGTGGCTCCACGGTAGTGCGGTTGTCACCACATTTAAATACAGCTTCGGTTTCAGACTGGCTAATTTTGATGTAGACGGCATTGTTGGTTGCTGAGCATATTTTAGTGGAATCGTCGGTCGTCGCCAGGGGCTCTGGTTCGGCCTCGATTGTGACTTTACAAGTCTTTCCAGTCTTGTTGGTGATTTGCTCCACTATCTCTGTTACCCGCGACCTAATTTTCTCTACAACTGTTTCGATTGCCTGCTTTATCGGTTCTAACTTTTCCCGAATTTTCTCGACAAGTTGGGTGATTGCCTGCTGTATCTCTTCCTGATATTTTTTGAGTTCCTCGAAGACTTTCTGGAGGAACTCCTTTACGCCTTGTACTTCCAGAAGCTGTTCGACGGCATTTTTGATCTGATCCTTTATGCGTTGTATCGCCTCTCTGATTTTAGCGATGACTGTGGCCAGCGCCGCCTTTACCTTCGTGACAAATTCTTTGATTTGGTTGAGGACTTCCTTGATTTTGTCCTTCTGCTCTTTGTCTAGGGCATCAAGTTGTATAATGATCCATACCAGGACAATCTCGACGACGATCAGGCCCGCTGATTTGCACCGATAATAAAGAGTTTCCTTTTTCTCGCGGTGGAGCGGAAGTGTAAGCCTGTAAATAGGCTCCTCCTCAGAAACCTTGTCCCACTTGGCACCTGGCACAGCGGTTTTCAGGGTGGTCGGTTTCTTCCAGTTTTCATCCACGTAAATCTTGGGTTCGGGAATTTGCAAAGGAGCAAGGGTTGTGTTCTCGCCACACCGAAAAAGAGCCTCTGTTTTCTCCTGGGTAAGATTGATGTTAACACCTGCCCAGGATGAACACACTTGATTCTCCGGAACCGTGACGGTCTCCGGAGCCGTCCCTCGCAAAGCGCCAGCGATATCTCCTATCCTACCTCCGCCCCCATCATTGCCTGAGGCAGCACTCGATACAATCGCAGAGGCCAAGCCCAGGCAAAACACGAAAAAGACAGAAATCGATTTCAGTGTTCTCTGCCCCTTCATTTTGCCGACGGAGTAGCTACTGCGGTGCCTGTATGTGTTTGGCGTCGGCACCGCAACAATCAATGTACAAGGTGTACCGCGAAAAGCGTTAATCCCCTAAATTGTAGTGAGACGGAGGAGTTTTCAACACCATTATGCACGGGTCAGATAATTTGATTCACGCCTCACCAGTGCCACCGAAATCGGTATATTCTGCTTCTGAAGCTGAGACCCTCTGCCCCTCGGCGCTACCACCGCGTCCTGGTGGCCGGCGCGTCCC